>NC_046302.1:49321147-49951564 GCF_004115265.2 Rhinolophus ferrumequinum | reverse complement strand
CAATTTTCATAGAAGTAGAATTGCTGAGCAGTAGCATAAAATTAATTACCTCCAACTTCATTACACAGTGTCAACTTTCTGTCCAAAGTAGTTGTGCCAATTTATATTCCCATCGGCAGTAGATGAGAGTTTCCATTACTTTATATATCTGATAATGTCAGACTGAAAATGTTTTGCCAATCTGATGAGTGTGAAATGATGTTTTTAATTTGTATTTTCCAGACTACTACTGGTGAGGTTGAACACTGTTTAATGGCTATTCAAGTTTCTTCTTCTATGAATTGCCTATCTTTTGCAAATATTGCCAATTGGACTGATTTTCTCATTGAGTTTTAGAAGAATCTTTCTCCATAACCATATCCTGCAAATGTCTTCTAGCTTTCTGGTTTGTCGTCACATGTTAAGCTGTGATTTAGATTAGAAAGAGCTCCACTGTGGTCATGCTCTGCCTTGCCAAGAAAGCCTTCTTGTCCCAGATTATTAACATTTAAAAGCTGAAGTTTTGTATTTCACACATACATTAAGTTTATATGTTACATATAATTTGTCACTCGAAATTTTTGTGCATGATGTAAGTAGGGATTAATTATATAATTCTTTTTTCAGTTGGAAAGCCAGCCAACCCCACTTATTGCATAGTCCATTCTTTCCCCACTTACGTGTAATGATGCCACCTGTCATAGTCCAAGTTCCAACACGTCTGTGTCTCGTCTCCTTAATCTGCTCTAATGGTCTGTTTGCCTATCTCTGTGCCCATACCTGACAAAATGACTTATTCCAGGGAACCAACATTTACCTTCTTCTTGACTTGAAGCTTCTGAGCTGTCTTCTTTTAAGTGTTCTAGTATCTTGGAAGTCTTCAGAGAGGATTGCAAGTTATCTGAAGGAAGTATTGAATACTATTAACTTTTTAGGAAAATTATAATAGAGACAAAGAAAACAAATATAATGATTATTTTTCTTCCAAGGAAGATGAGAGTGGCGAGTTAGTGGCAAAGAGAACACTTCTACTAGATAGGACCTTAAGAAAGCAAGAAGACATAGCACGAAACACTGGGCTGGGAGTGGGGACCCTGGTTCATGCAGCAGCTCTCCCGTCAAAAAAAACCCACAGGACTGGAGCAAGCAAGTTGCTTCACATCTGTCAGGTCCCATCATGGAGATGGATTGGATTAGTGCTTCTCAAACATCGGTAGTATTGTAAGGCTTTTTAAATTTTGTAATTTGTTGTGGACTGTTACTTTTATAAACTAGAACAACAACGTCGTGGTAATGTCAAACTGCTACAAACGACTCGGTGTCCACGCAGCTTCTGCTCTTCTGTTACAGACCAGGGAAGGACACGTAAGCTGTGGGCCAGCACTGACCGTGGAATACACTGCAGCACTGGCTTATTTCTCCCTTAAAATTCAGACCAGTGGCATTCCAGTGGTGCTCATTTTCTGTCATTTAGGAGTTGAACATTTGTTTTCTCTGTTGTCAGGATATGGAATATTGCTCTCTATCCCAGATTGGGGGTGAGGGGGAGGGGAGAGGGGAACGCGGTAGAGAAGGTGGAGCTGTCATTTTTCAAAAGAGTAAGTGCAAATGAACATTAACAACGTGTTCTTTGGTGAAATAGCATGGACGTCCTGACCAGATTTCCCATCATCGCAAAACATGTATTTTTAATACATACGTTAATTTCACAACAATTTGATATCTTAAAATCTACCAGCCTCTTTAGCATTCATTGCTCATGTAATTTAAATACTGCCAAGTCTCAAGATGAGTTTTCTGTCATTTATATATGTACCACTCACTTGAGTGAGTTTTCCTAGGCAGCCTATTAACATCTGAATTAAAAGTTTAACTGTGTTCCAATGTCTTTTTAGAACTAAATAGATGCTATTTATAGGTACTCAATAAAAAGTACTTACGCTGGTTTAAGCAGAAAGCACTGATTGTTAAATCTATACAGCTCTAGAATGATCAGGATTCTTTTGAAAAAGCTATTGCCACTACTCAGCTGTAAATTTAACGATGGAGTTTGTTCATCTTGTCTGAGTCAACTAGCAGTGAATGGTCATTAATTCTAATGCTGCACATCTGTTTAAAATGTTTAAGGCATATAAAGAGGGTGACAAAAAAATGTATACATATTTTAACAAAAGAAAAAAATGTATTAAAACTGTAATACTCAGTATATGGTCACGTTTGACTTCTGCAATTACAAGAGGTGCTCAAAGTGGTTCCCATCAGCGTCCAAGCACTTCTGATTACAGCGAACTACTGCTACATAGATAACATCTCTTAAAATGTGTATACATTTTCTTGGCACCCCCGGTATACACACACACACACACACAATTAGAAAACTTTGACCCATATGTTATAATATCCAATCATGTTATTTTCTTAACCTTTTTTTCTCCAAAGTCAAATTGAGAAAATATACATTTTCTTTCCCTTTTAAATTACTGGAAAATGACTTTTTTAAAAGAAGATAAAAATACTTAGTTGCTTGCCATAGTGGTTGCACTTGATGAAAGTTAGCAGAAATTCTCCTAATGCACATATCAATATACTGGCAAAATATTTGTTAAAAAAGGCAGCTTAGTGTGTATAAAACTAAACGCAAGACAGACTGTGATGAATGCTAAAACAAAAATGCAAAACCAAAGTATAGGAACACAAGAAAAACACAAGAAAAAAGAGGAAATCTTCATGAGGTGATATTTCAGCTGGGTCTTAAACCAGGTGTGATTTTAACAGGCTATGACAAAAGGAAGTACATTAAGTTCAGGTGCAGAATAAGGGAAGACACTAGGACAGGAAATGGCAGGGGGTACTGAGTGAACGCCCAGCCTTCGAGCCCCGAGAGCTTGAGAGATAAGAAGGTTTATGAGAAGGAAGGAGTAACTTGAGCTTCATACCAAACTTTTAAGGTTTTGAAAAGGAGATTACCAAATGACCCCTGAGATAATCCCGGGGCAGGTGAGAGTGGGGGAGAAAGGAGAATCTGAGAAGAGGGAGACGTTGTATAGTCTGCATCAAAGAAAAGCCTCACTGACAACAGGAGGACTGGTAAGGAGGGGTACCAAGGAAGACGGCCTTTGCAGTGGCTTGGCTTTTAAATGACTGCATAGAAAGAGGCAAAGTAAAAACACTAAGGCCCAGGTTTCCAGCCCGGGAGGCTGTGGAGCTCGTCACTGGAAGAGGAGCACAGGAGGAACGGCAGATTGTAAGGTATGCCACACATCGTGCCACCCGCACTGTGGCCTCCCCCAGCCCGTACGGCACATCTGTCAATGACCTGAGGACCCAGTATGTCCACAAGTTGGAGAAACTTGGCGCTTGCCTTGGAATCAGTCTGTCTTGTGACATTAGCTTTCACACATTCTTGTCTTTAAAACTGCAGTGTAAAATTCACTTAAAATTACAAATGTTTCTTAATTGTAAGTCACCATTTCTTGACTCTAACTACAACGACTACCCCATACAAGGCGGCACGGCAAAGCTAGAAATCCAAGCAGGAGACATGTCCGCTTTCCACCGAGGGAGCAGGAGGACGCTTACTGAGGCCGTGTAGAGGGTCTGATGATATGGACTGAAAAAAGCTGTGTACTTTCTGACTCTGTAGAAAAGCTTGTGATGAAGTTGAGAATAGCTGCCTGCATATAAAGAGAAAAGAGGTTTGTTAATTTCATGTACTATAAATCCACAAGAGTCTCAGTTTAGACTGTAAAGCAAATTTAAGCGTCAGGTTAATTCAGGTAAAATGTATTATTTCAGCCTTATGCCCAAGTAGTCAATGGCTGCCTTTCTGCTCAGAAACAGAACTATACATTAATTTCTTTCGTCTTCCTTCATCGGTGTTACTTGTCATCACTTGGCTATACCATGAAAACATCGCCCTGGAGTCTGAGCACAGGAGGCTGGGAGTTTGGGATCCTAAGAGTCCTGGAAACTATGGGACGCAGTGGTCAGGTAAGTTACACGTACCGCTATACATCCTAAGGCATGACTAACTGATGATCCACTTCAAAGTGCATCGGACCATGATCCTAAGCTGTTATCTTTGAAAACCAGGCCTCTTCCTATTTTATTAATGTAATTCAAAGATTCCAAGTAGAGTTCTTCCCTACAGAAGGGGCCATAGTTACAGCACAGTCTAATGGAAAGTTTACTCATGGATCTGAACAGCGGCTCAACCACTTAAAAAGCTCAGTCACCCTACACAAATAATCTAGTTTTTCAGCTTCAATTTCCTCACGGGGAACTACCACCAAGAATTCCAGGTCATGACACTCAAATAGGATAGGTAAGTTAAAACTGTCACCTGCTGCTCCACATACAAATCCCCTTCATTATTTTTGAACACTTTAAATGCTCATTTAAAATTTTAATTCTTAATGTCTCCCTAAGGTTTTTGACCTATCATTCAGGTTAATTATAAAATCATTAAATACTTTACCAAGAGATGACCCTCATGGGCCAAAGTTGCCTTTGAACAAGGCAAAACTGCTTCTTGGTACGTAAATATTCAATAGGAAGACAGAGAGGAAATGAAGAGATGGAAGAAAAATTGAGATAGGCGGTAAGGAGCTAATCTAAATTTCCAGGTCTGACTACATTACCTAAAACTGGGTATTAAAATCCCACGGCAGTGGGGGAGCTTACTACCCAGTTACATTTACAAACCAGTCGGTCACACGTACAGGCAGGCACACCTTCAAGTCAAGGCTTGAGTCCCAAGAGATGGCCCAGAACCCACCCAAATTCCACATCCACTGCAAATCCACTGTGGGCACCCACTGAGACGCAGTACAGACAGAAGTCAGGGCTCACTGATGCATGACCACAACACGGTCATTGCACCTGTATTAAAAAGTCAGAGTGGCTATAAACTACTTGATAAACTAAATCCAGGATTACATTCTGACATGACAAGTCATCCAACCCCAAATGTACATTTTAGTGCCACATGTTCATTTTCCTAATTTACAGTGTATTTGAAACTCAATGCAGTGTGTCCTTTACCGGCCCATCCCTGCTTCACTTATAAACTCATTTCCTATTTCTCACTTGCATTTCCTGCCCCCCGCTTTATAATTGCTACATTTAAGCGACAAATGATAATGACACTAATCTAAAATTCACAAACTGAGAATGAAGTGTTCTAACATCTTATTAACTGTGTTGAGACCACAGGCTAGCCATACAAATGAATCAAAGATTTTTTTTAAAAGGGAAGTATTAGAAAAAATATTTTAAAAATATAATTTTTGAGGGAAAAAAGCCTTTCCAAGCAGGACACAAAACCCTGAAATCATAAGAGGACACAAAGCCCTGAAACCATAAAAGACTGATAAATCCGACTAGAATACGTACATAAAATTTTAAACTATCTGCATGGTCAAAAAATGACAAATAGGATTCCTTTCTTTAAAATAACACATAACTCTTATAAATCACTAACATTAATTAAAAAAAGTGGAAAAGACTGAAAAAGCCATTCATGGGCAAGTGCAAATGGCCACTCAAACAGATTAATACGAAATAGTTTTCCTTTTTCAGATGGACAAAGATAAGAAACTGAGAGTATTTCATGTCTGCTGAGGCATGGAGATACAAACACAAGGCTTTCCAGGGTATAAAGTATTGCTACCCCCTCAGAAGTAATTTGGAAACCTTGCATGTTAAAAAATGCATCACTTTTGACCAATTACAATTCTAGAAATTTCTTACAGCTCAATGTATCCAAATGTGTTATGAGGCATATACGTAATGTTGTTGTAATTTTATTAGGTTGGTGCAAAATTTATTGTGGTTTAAAAGGTTAAAAACAAATGCAAAAACCGCAATTACTTTTTGCACCAACCTAAGAAAATATTTAGGAACAACCAAAATGTCTATAAAATACACTAATTATGGAACTAAAAATGAAATATGTAGAAAATAAAAAAAGGGGTGGCAATCTTTTTACATGTATTAATACTCACATGTTACCATGTCCAATATATTTAATGAAAAGAGTAAGTGGCAGAAAAGTGTATAGTGCAATTTGTACAAAGGGAATACATATATAAATACATAAATTCAAGAGTGTATACACACAGAAAACTTATGAAAAAGTTACATAAGATTTCTAATAAAGGCTACTTCTAGTGAACAGATTTGGAGAAAGAGAAACTAAGGACTTTTCACATTATACCTGCCTTGGCATTCTTCACTAATAGCTTTAATAACACCTTTGTAGTAACAAGTGTAACACACACACACACACACACACACACACACACACACACACACTCTGGTCATCGCTGAGGAGACCCCTAAAAGCTACAACAAAGAGTCAGACACACTTACCTCTAATTTATGGTCTTGGCCATAAATTCTAAATTCTAAAAGTGGCTCTTTGTGGAAATATTTTCTCCGGAAAACCTCAAACTTACAGAAAAGGTGCAAATACAGAAACAAGGATTTTCTTTTCTGAACCATATAAATAGCTTATCTCTGATGCCCCAACACATGGAAAGACATTCTCCTATAATCAATATCAGGACATTAATACTGATAACTTATCCTCAGACCCCACTGAAGTTTTGCCGGCTGACCCGGAAGTGTCTTTTCACCACAGGCACCCGTCCAGGATAGCCCCCCGGCCCTCCCTGACTCCCATGGCCTCATGAGAGTCGGATAGTCCCAATCCGGGTTTGTCTGACATTTCCTCGTGATCAGAGCTCATGGCAGGCACGTCACAGGATGGAGGCCGTGTTCTGTCACTGCAGCCTGTTGTGTGGTGGCGACTGTGACCGACCCCTCACTCCTCAAGTTCACTTTCCGGGATTAAAGTGGCATCTGTCAGGCTTCTCCACTTTCAAGTTACTGTTCCTCTCTTTATAAATAAAAAGCATGTTTTGTAGGAGGACTTTGATAATATAAATACCCTATTCCTCACATTTTCAATCTATTCATTTATTACTTATTTAAAAATGGGACTCATGGTTTCCTCTTTTACTCAATGTTACTATTATTAATTTTGATGCTCGGTTTGCCCCACATTTGACTAGTAGGACCCCCTTCCAGCTGGCTGCCGTGCGTGCCCTCTGACAAAGTTACATCATTCCTGGAGCACTTCCTTGCTTTCGGGTACAACAGGCTCATCTTGTACTTTTCCTGCGCCCGCCCCACAATCAACTTTTCCTCCGAAGAGCCCTAGTTCCATTCAGTGGGGAATGGGGTTACAAGTCCAGCTCCAGACCTACTGCTACGGGGATGTGGCTGCTTCTAGACCCTTTCAATGAACAGAGCCAGGGAACGTGTATACACTCACAACCACATTTCTAGATCGACACATATACCGAAAATCGAGTTTGCACCAGTATCTTCACTCCAGGGTTCATTCTGGTTTTTTCTTTTTCCACACTAGAACTCCCTGTTCACGCCTGTTCTGGGGAAGCACTTATCACCCCTCTGATCACGTGCAGGCTGCCAGGGTGGAGGCTCCTTTATGCTGGTCTGGTCATGCACCAACCTTCCGGTCACTCGTCCACACTCACGTTCAGTGCTGGCTCCTGCCTCCCTGTCTTCTCCACCCCAAGTCGTCCATCGTGCTGGGGGACTTCAAAGGCCAAATGGGGACCACCGAACACTCTTGGCTCTTTCGTGGCTGCCTTTTCCCCAGTGACTCCCTCCATCTCCTACCTTATTTCAGTCATTTACTTCCATGGTCACAACCTGTACCTTGGCATGAAAACACTCTCCTCCCAGATTTCTGCTTCTCTTCCTCAAGAGCCAAGCATTCCTTGCTTCTTCCCAACCCCTCCTCCTCATGAGAATATGCACCGGCCCCTCACTACATTAAGTGATACACATCTCGGCGCTCTCTCCGTCCCCCTCCCAGTCTGTCTTGCAAATGTGGGCTGTCTGTCCAGAGGGCAGAGAAGAGCCTCACTTCGCCCTGACTCTAAGCCGTATATGCTCCAACGTGGTGTTTACTTATCAATAGCTGCAAGTTTCCAGTAAAACAGTCCTTGTTTCCTCAGCCACCACTACTTAACTTCTTTCCTCTAAAGGGAAGCCGAGAGGGGTGAGGCAACCATCCTAAACCGCACTCCAAACCTCTAACATCATAAGCATGTGTTTCACCTCAAAACTCACTGACACAGACATTTCATGCTCTCATCTCAACTTGGTTCTTTTATTACTTGATTATTCCCATGACGCCTGTTCTCCAAGCGCAGTTCACTCGATCACTCATCTATTTTCACTGTGATTCTAACTGTCCATCATTTTTAAAAAACTTAACACACTTTTCTAGATTTCCTTGCCCCATTATCCTTCTGTCACATTCAATAAAGTCCTTATGCAGGACAAATCTGACCGTACGCTTTCCTAACATTTGAACCTAAAGTGCTGGAAATATTAAAGAACAAAAAAATCCCCACAGCAGGACAGACAGACACCACTGTAATTTACTGACTTTCACTCTCAACTAGACTCCGAACCTTGTCCAGCTGACTAGGTTGCCTCTATCAGGTGGCCCACATCCTCATGTAGCTATTTTAAATCCCTTCTACTCTTAAACATTTGACCCCCACCCTCAATCCAGCCCTTCTTAAGCAAATCTCTTACGGCAGAAACAATACAAGCCATTGGGCAAGAGGTCCCAACTACCCACATGGAACAGATGCGTTTACCTACAGTCACACCCACACCTGTGGGGGATCCTTGCACCACCCAGGATCCCCCGCCTCTGTCTTCATCACTTCCTCTCTCTAGGGGCACGTGGGCGCTTTGGGAGCTAACACAAGACAGGGTTTGTGCCCCCCTGGCAGCATATATAACACTCATCGCTCCTACACCCACCTTTTCCAATAACTCACTTTCCCGCCCCCTGCCTAACCTTCTTTGCTGACAACTTACACAAAACAAAACAAAATCTCCAACTTCATGCTCTTGTACAAGGTTCTCTTTCAATAAATACTTAATGGAGTAAAATAAGGTTTCACCGACTATTTGCATATTTTAGCAACAATCACTTTTGATTTCATGGAGGTGAAGAGTACAATGACAGATTAGCCTGGTGTCTTACTGTGAGCCTAGACCTAAACCAACACACGGATAACAAGTCTACTTAAAAAGTACCCCAGAGAAAGAATCTCTGTGATGTCCCTTGGGCTCCCTTCTAAGTCTTCCCAACAGCCCGTGACCCAGTCTGTGTGTGACACCGCTGTGGCAGTTGTCAGGTGAGCTGTTACCTGAGGATGGGCTCCAGGTCGTGATGCCGGCGTTCCTCCCTTTTCAGCGAACCCTGATTCAGGGCTCTTAGGATGGTCTTGTCAAAAGTCTCTAAAGACAATTCCTTTGGAAGCTAGAAAAGAAAACAGCACGGCCAGTGTTAAGTTTCTCCCTTACTGTAAATAGGTTACAAACCAGAGGCATAAACGGAAGCTCAATGCCTCCTGCTCAGTCATCATCCAAAAGCAGCTCCTTTTCTAAATCTTCACAACACAGGACCCCACGGGAGCAGCACACACGTTTCCACTAGGACAGTGTCGCCTGCCTTCTGGGCAACCTCAGGGCTCCCCGGAGGTGCCAGGGGCCTGGCAGCGCTCAGTGTGCTTCTGGGCCACGCCTGCACTTAGCTCACACTCTGAAGTCCCACACGCCACACTCCAGTGAACACCCACACCAAGGTTCTCTAGTTAAAGGGAACAGTTCACGTAGCAGAGCCAGTATTTTTATCCTCAGTCATCCGACAGGGGTTGTCTCTGCCTTTATAGTTACTACTACGTGCCCCCTCAGGCAAGGCCAGACTCCAGGGCTCCACACCAAATAAACAAGTGGATGTGAAAGACGCGCTGGAAACTCTTAATCTGACTTATATATCACACACACATACACACACACACACACACACTAACTGAAGGTTTAGTAACCTTTTCCTCCATGTGATGGAGGTGTACTACCCTCAAAGCAATGTACAAGAAACCACAAAAAAATCATCACTTGGCCAAGAAAATTTTAACATTAAAAACAGAATTTTAAGTCACTTTATTAACCAGTTTACTTTTAAAAACTCCTAATAAATTAATTCTTTATAAAACTAACTTTCCAAGTATTTCAAGAATTCAAAGTTTTAAATTTGAGTTTTGTTTTTATTTTGTTTTTTAGATTCCACACATAAGTGAGATGATATGGTATTTGTCTCTCTGTCTGACTTATTTTACTTAGGATAATACCCTCTAGATCCATCCATGTTGTCGCAAATGGTAAGATTTCATTTTTTATGGCTGAGTAATATTCCGTTATATATATGTACCACCTCTTCTTTATCCCATCGTCTACTGATGGGCATTTAGGTGGCTTCCATATCTTGGCTACTAAAAATAGTGCTGCAGTGAACATAGGGGTGCATATATCTTTTCGAATTAGTGTTTTGGATTTCTTCAGATAAACACCCAGGAGTGGAACTGCTGGATCATAAAGTAGTTCTATTTCTAATTTTTTGAAGAACCTCCGTACGTTTTCCATAGTGACAGTGACGCACCAATTTGCAGTCCTATCAATAATGCACGAGGGTTCCTTTTTCTCCACATCTTAGCCAACACTTTTTAAAAGTTATTTAAATTTGACTTTTGATAACTAGTCTTTGCAATTAACTCCTGAATTACTGGCACTCACTAAAATTAAGAGTGGAACCATTAACACAGTATCTAAGGAGCTCCAGGAATATAATAATTTATACAAACTGTTTATATATATTATCTTTAATTGGAGAACCCAAAGTAAATATTCTTTTGACAAAGAGTCCTTGAGTGAATAATTCAGAAATGGAAAATCTAATGAAAGTAGCAAAAGTATTACTAATTTTAGGCATAGTGACCCTATGGAATCAAGATGTTATGTGAGAATGAAACTCTTCCTGGTTCTATTAACCTGGTGCGGTTGAAGGCTCTGCTGGCATTCCACACCCCCACCGTGGAAATCACGTGCTCTGCCTACTCACAGGGAGAAACAGCTTCTGATCTACACATTTTCCAAACAAAGAAACGACTATTCATTTCAGTATTTACATTTTGATATTATCATTTTAATATAGATTTAGGACACTAGCACACATTAGCCCCATATTTTAAACACCATTTCTCCTGAATACCTGTACCAGCCAAGAAAACCAGCTTCATGGAGAAGTCTATTTCCACTACCGAATGGCTGGTGGCTCTTCCAAACACAGGAAGGTGGGAGGACGTAACTCCTTTAGCCGAGTCAATGACTGACTGCCCGTATGACCGGGCAGAGTGCAGATGTGCAGGCAGCAGTATCTCAAACTATTCCTTGCAAGTGTTTTCATCTTTAATTTCCAGAGACTATTTTCCAGTCCTAGAGGAAGGCATATTTGCTAAAAATACAGCTCTAAATCACGTCTCTTCTATTTTAGTCGCTCTTGGATTTTCTCACCTCTCTCTCCGTTCCAGCACAGCCATCCTCCCCCCTCTGGAGCCCCAGCTCAGCCGTGGCACAAGCTCAGAGTGCGGGAAGGTATTTATATCTCGCAATTGCAACCTTTTGTTTAAAAACACGGAGGCCTAATGGACAACCACCTACAAAACCTCACCACAATTTAGTTTTTGTAACTCCTCTTCATTCCTTCAGTGAACAAATACTCAAACTCCACTTCTGTCCTAGGTACTGTTATCAGGCCCTGTGGATACAGCCTTGAAAGGAGGAACAAAACCCTGCGTCCATGGAGCTTCCATTCTGGTCACAAGAAACAACAGACAAGGCATCAGATGCAGCTAAGAAGTAGCAGGCGAAGGGAGCTAGGAGGGTGTGGAGATCAGAGACTGCATTTCTGTGGGGAAGGGACCTGAAAGCAACCACCTCAAACTCACCCTCACATTACAGCAAACTACAAGTGCAGTTAAATAGCAGCTACAAAAGTTAGAATGCACCGGTTATCAAAAGAACAGTTTTTTGCTCTCAACTTTTAGAGATGATTTAAAAGGAAGGTAAAGCAACAAAAAAATATGGTAAACTTGAAAGTGTATTTTATAATAGGCAATTAGTTTCTAAAAGTATACAATGGTGCCGATTATTTCATATAACTTGATAAGGTATTTGTCCTATTTTAGGAAAATACTATATTCAAATGTTGACTAAGCAGGGGGAGATCATTAAATACCATGATTCTGAAGAGTGAATTATTTATTTGGGGCTGTAATATTTTAAAGCACTTAAACTTTTAGAGAAATTATGTGACTAAAATGAAATCTGTCAAGACAACTGAAGCTTAGGGAAACCCAGTGGGAGAAACTGCCCAGATGCCAGGCCCCAAGTGGGGGGTCGGTCATGTGCTCTCGTTTAACTCTCTCAGCAAGGGGGACAGGTAGGTAGGACCCCAACTCATTAAGTACTCGGCCTGGCCAGGTGGCAGTGCTGGACACACCATGTCGGACTCCACAGTGCAGGGCATTTCAGCCTGAGCGCTCTGCCCACTGCAACCCACCCTCCGGCCTCAGATTCTGTCAGGGAAAGGGCAACAGAAGGAAGGGAAATGAAGCGCGTTGCTCTCTAACCCAAATAAGCCTGCTCCTGGTTACTTGCCCTTAAACTTTGATAAATTTATTTTATCAAGAGAGAAAAGTCACAAATAAGCAGAAGAGGGTTTAAAAGCGCATGTGTGGGAGTGGGCGGGGCAGCCCTTCCTTATTCCTCAAGGGGCTCATCAGCCGGGAGCCACTTGGCCCTTTGGATGCTCACACATCCGCTCTCCCTCCCACCACTCTCTCCTTCCTCCCCACGTTTCCTGAAGCTAACATGTCACATGCATATGGCCTCTGGCGACTGTAAATGAATGACCCCCATATCCTCCCAGCTTTACATGCAGTTAGGTCACTAGTTGAAGTGGGTGAAGGAGTTCTCAGCTCTTACCCAAGAGTTGGTTTAAAATAAGCCACAGGAAAATGGAAATGTTCATGTCATCCCTGGGTGTCTCACCCACTGGAACTAATACTGTGACAGCACATGAAACTGTGGGCCACGCAGCCAGCACCCACCATGCTACGCAAAGCTCTGCAAGCTGGTGACAATAGCCTCTTAGCTTTCAGAATGAAGAGAAACCCACACGCTCTCAAAGAATATCTTTATGGTGACAAACAGACAACTTAAATCCCAGTACTGTCCTGAAAATTCCAGATGTTACTGGTGCAATAACAATACACCTTTACCTAAAAGTTAGTAATTAAGTTGGGAATATTTCCTGTTTCTGGACTTTCTATTTTATCTTCCTATAAACAATAAATTTTAAAATATTTGCTTACTGAAAAATAGTATTTTATTGGTTAACCAGTTACACCTATTCCCTTCTTTCAATATTTATTTCTACCCACACACTTTTCAATGAAATAATATTGGTATAAAAGAAACAGACAAGAGTTTGAACAAAATGAGCCGGTCCTCTTCACCTCTGCCAAGTCCGCAAGATGTTTCCATTATCCCTTATTCTCCATACTTTGGAGATTCTATCATTGTGAGGAGTAGAGAAGGACCTGGAACTCAAAGGAGGAACAAATGGAAATACATTTAAGGAAGTCCACCAAGGGAGCTGAACAGCTGTTAGGTCTGAGAACCACTAGCAAACGCAAACAAGCCTCATCTCATTTTGCAGACGTGCTCTTTCATAGGAAGTACTCTTACAAGCAGCCACCAACAATACACATCTCGGCAAGGAAGTAGGAACAAGGTTCCATTTCTTTAAAATGGGGAAAACCCTTCATTATTTGCTTATATTGGTAACGTAAAGTAAAAAACAAAAACAAAAAAACTTACGTTTAGAATAACATGGTATTTACTACAGCTAATATTCATGGAGACTTCTCTAAAACATTTACATACGTGTTTTAACTTTCCTGCTGTTTGTTTTGATATTGAGGTTTTTGGATTCTGTATGTTATGTAAAAATCATTTTAACAATAAAATCTATACTTTTACCTTCAGTAGAAATTCCTGTAGTTCTTGGTGGGTTTTTGTTACTGTTGTGACTGAAAGATCAGACCAATTTACCTGATTTAAAAAAAACACACATATGGTTATGTCTTAGGTGGGAAACGGCTGGGAAAAAGCCAGGTGTAAAACAAAGGGCCTTACTTAAATTTTATGAACAATTAGAAATATAAAGTTAATTTGGCATTGCCATAATTTCTTCAAAATTGTTAAAATTAGCTGCGCATTGACATATGCTATTCAGAAAAATTTTAATAACGCCTTTCAAATTGCATCGTATTTTTTTAAAAAGCTGTCTTTATAAATATGTGACTATTTTAGTAATTTTTTTAGAAAGGGAAATGTCTTATATTTCTTTTTATGAAGTTGCAGGACTCTAAAATGATGCTTTGACAGTATACATCTATGCCCTAAGAAAAGATAAAAATTCTATCTCCTGGACCTTATGAAATACACATTCTTAAGAGAAATAACTAGGGTTACCTGCCCTTCTCTGGTAATACCATATTGTATTTTTATGGAGATTTATGGTTTATAAAGAGATATCATCTTTATCTCAATTCTTTAAAATCCTATTAAGGTGGATGGGGCAGGTATGACTATCTCCATTTTCAGAGAAACTGGAGAAACTAAAACTCAAGGTTAGCTTACTTAGATTTGACCCTCAGTAAGCAGAAGAGCCAGACCTGAAACCTATCATACCGCTTTACCTCTTGGATACTTTTAATTCAGTGGACCTGAATGATGGTGGACCACTAATAATTTCTACTTTACAATTATTTGAGCTAAGTAAATACTTTAACTATGCTAATATCTAAGATTTACCAACTGATCGTATCATAATTAATCAGACACTTTAAACGAAATGACGCATAATGAAACCCATTTTACCATAGGCTAACTGATATAAACAAGAGTTAAGTTCCTAGGGTATCTCATTAAATGTTGTAACAAAAAACATTAAATGAAATGATGTTATTTGACGACCTGCTGTACATACAAAATATTATCTAGCAACCCTCAAAGCAAATATCCTTATTAACTGGCACATCTTTTAAATGATTTTTCATTATTCAAATGTTGGTTCAGCAGCTACTTGTGTCAGACCCTGTCCTCAGTGAAAAGGATACAGGAGTGGACACAGCAGCGAAGCCTCTGCTGGCTGAGCTCAGAGTCCGGTGCAAGAAGCACAACATACGGTGCCAAGAAAGCCCTCAGAGAAGGGAGTGTTTGAGCCCATCTGTGAGTTGAAGCGACGTCAGCTGTGTCATGGTCCAGAGAAAATGGACAAAGACCTTAAGGAAGGAACAAGCTAAGAGTTCCAGCAACAAAAGGAAAGCTGGTGAGCTGGTGAAACTGAACACAGAGAGCAAAGAGTGGCTTGTGCCAAATGCTACAAAACTGTCAAGTGAAAGATGGAGGCAAGAACTTAAAAATCTGCAAGTTGAGGCTATTTCTCCCACAAAGCAGAAGCCAGAGTTCTGCAATGCAGTAAACAAATGTACTAAGTAAGTCAGATACGGTGGATGACAGAGGATGAAGACTCCTGCTCTCCATGACATAATAACCTACTGGGAAGAAAAACTGTGTACCCTGAATGTTAGAATCTGTGTAAGTTATCATGGTAGTATACCTTAGATGAACGAAAAAACAATTCTGTTGAAGGATCAGAAGTGATGTCATGAGAAAGGTACAGCTAAAGTTTGGCAAGCAATGCCTTAGGAGAGTAACTGAGGTGAAGAAGCACGGAAATGTGGCATCATTCCATTTGGCTTCCAGGTGTATACATTCCAACCTTAGAGGAAAAGGGCTGACAGGGAAGCTCAAGCAGGGAGGAATAAGGAAGATGGGGACAAAGAATCCACATTACAGAGAACAGGCAAAAAGAAGCCGCGGGAGTAACAGAGCAGGGCTGTACAGTTAGTGAGACCCCTCTGAAGGACAGAATGACTGGAGAGCAATTAAGAGATAAGAAGACAAGGCAACAAAGGCCAAGTAATACAACTATCGAGGACAAAGAAAGAAGAATATCGGGGAAAACAATGCCAAGAAAAGACAAGGCCCGGGATCCTGATTTAAAAACTACTGGTGAAAATGTTCACTTTTACTTTTTAAAGATGTATCTTACACCTTATATCTAAGGCTCTTGTTTCTTTTTAATAAAATTATCAGAGTAATTTTAATGCGGTACACTTTTTAAAACTTGGCAAACCATGCAAGTTACACACTGAAAGCAGCATTCCCTTAATTAAGACAAACATATACATATGTATAGCTTTTCTAAATTAGCAAAGCTCTCACAAGTTTTTCCAAAGATACATTTTCATTCTTTCCAACAGATCATTTAACACAGTACATGAGATATCTTTTGTGGGTGAGAGTAGCTTACTTTGAAGGTGTACTCCCAATATTTGTCAGCCCTTTTTCTCTGGACTCCTGTCAACATTATCTTCTCAATGTGTACAGCTGAAAGAAAGAAAACATGCTGACTTGTTCTACAGAGACTAGATATACATTTCAGTTACCCAATGTGACAAATGCGACATGATTAAGCTATTTATCTTCATCTTTACTACTGCCCTTAAATCATGAAACAATGTGAAAAACCCCAGAAGCACAGCAATATGCCATCCATCCCCAAAGTAATTTTTTTCTATGTCCATACAGAGTGCTGAGTGCCTAAGTTGTTTCAAGCACTCTACTAAGCACCAAAGATCAAAAAGATAAATAATGAAAGGCCCCTAGAGTGAAGACTATTTTTCTAGATGCTAATCTTCAAAACAGTAATTCAGACTACGATAAATCCAGCACTTCAGATTCCTCCACAAGAAGCAGTACTTTAACAACAATGAGGCTGGCAGTAATGACGATGATAAAGGTCATGGGGAAGAAGTTAGGAAAGTGACTCAACAGACTGGGGTCACGGTTGGATTCGGGCGACAGGAGATGGATAAGAGGGAAGGATTCACTTTGTCTTAGAGGAAGAAGTTAAAATAGATGAAGGAGAATATACAAAGTAACAGAAGTATACAGGAAGAATTAAGATTGTTATAGATCACGGAAGGTGGGTCATCAGAAAGCAGGATACGTAAGACACAAACATTTGCTGGTAAACAGACATTCATAATAAACTAAGGAGATTCCACTACCAGTATTTTGTGCCAACTTTCCAAATATATAGCATGTGATGCCTGCTTCTGAGTCAACGTCCTCCTACTGGGTGAGGAGCACGGAGGACAGAGACAAAGGAAAGTCTCAAAAGCCAGGTGAGAAGCCTGCAAAGTACCTCCTCAGCACTGCCGCCCAAGTAGGGAAAGGAGGGTCTGCTGCTTTCAAAACCTTTTCTATTAAATTATGTAAAGGATGATGCTATTAAATAAAAGCCATCTGAACTATGTTCAGAAATATAAAGCAGCTCCACATCTGCAAATCGGGGGGCTACAGGGAGGGGACAACAAGGGCAGTGTGGGGTTCGGGAACACAGCTATGTCTTCAGCCTTGATTGCAAGTTATACCTGCCGTGATCTATCAGAGCCAAGATGAATAAGACAAAGAGAATGTGGTGAGGAATGGCTGGTAAGGGGAGAGCATTCTCCAACCCTCGTTAAAACTGAAAAGCACAGATCACATACATTTTTTTAAAAAGTAAGAACATAAGAAAAATCATCTGCAGTACCACCACCTTAATTGTTAGCATTTTGATGTAGTCTTTACGTTAAAAAAAAATAAATTTTTTTTTAAAAGGACCTTCATTGTAAACCCAAACTGCTTTAGTTACTTGCACGTTTAGTGAGCTTTGGTGAAACAGTCGATGATGAGTCAAGTAGTTTGATAGTCTTGAATAGAAATGGTAATTATGTAAACTTTTTAAAACATTAAACATTCTCATGGGAAAAATGTATTACACAAACGGATTATCACTGGGACTAAAAACAGACAAATATTGTTAATCCAAAGCGCTATCACTGGGTGTGCTGCTTCTCATCTCTCCTTCACTCTTCCAGGCTGCCTAGGTGGCCATCTACACTTGCTAATTCAACGTTTCCCTAAACACAGGGAATGGACTCCCTGGCTCTGAGAAGACAGTATCTGAACTCATTTCTTTTTCCACGGCAATGTCTTTTTATTCCCCCATCCCAGACTTCTTAAAAACTGCATTATTGCAGGAAGCATGGACTGGCAAAAAATTTCTTCACTCTTTTGCAGTGAGCTTCTGTAAAATTCACCTTTTCAGTAGATGTTGAGCACATTCTACAGATAAAGCCCAATACTAAATACCTTGGGACTACGTTAAGGTCTCTGCCCTCCAAAGATATGCCACCAAATTTAAGACAACTGACTACAAGGCAGTCAAATAAGCTCGCACCAGGACCGGCCAAGTGCAGGGGAGCAGGAGCCAGATGCAGACTCAAAGAAGCAGGAGGGCTGGTACTTGAGCTAAACCTCAGACCAGTAGGATTTCTGTGCTCCAGAAAGGAGAGAGAAGAGGAGAGTTAACCAATGCAACCAGCACTCTGCAACCTTTCCATGTATGGATGCTTTAAGTTCACAAGAAGTGCAGCATACCTTCTCGCTGGGTTCTATGAGGTGCCACAGTAAGTCCGTCATGAGGTATCGGGGCTTGTTCTATTAAACTGGCCTCGGTGCCTTGCATGTAATCGCCATGAGCAGAGTTATTCTGGATGAGAAAGAGGGGCACATGTTAATCTATACCACAGACTAAGAACAGTAAATTCTATAAAAATAAACCAGATTAAAGTCTTATACCTTTTTTTTTCAATTACAGCTGCCATTCAATATAATTTTATATTAGCTTCAGGTGTAGTATAGTGGTTAGGTATTGATATAATTTATGAAATGATCCCCCAATAAGTCTAGTACCCACCTGGCACCAAACATAGTTATTACAATATTACTGACTATATTCCCCATACTGTACTTTACATCCCGTGACTATTTTCTAACTACTAATATGTACTTCTTAGTCCTTTCACCTTTTTCACGGAGCCCCCAACCCCCACTCCCATCTGGCAGCCATCAGTTTGTTCTCTGTATCTATGAGTCTCTTTCTGTTTTGTTTGTTCAGTTATTTTGTTCTTTACATTCCACATGTAAGTGAGATCATATGGCATTTGTTTTTCTCTGTCTGACTTACTTCACTTAGCATAATATCCTCTAGGTTCTTATACTTTTAATAGCAACCATTTTAATAGCAAGTTTTAGAGATCAAATAGATAATTACACAGTAAAGGCAGAAAGGTGCAGTGTCAGAACAGTAAGGAAAAGGAGAAGTATCAATATTTATCTTCATTTAACAGTAATATTCTATCAATTACTCACTGCCACAGTTTTCTTGGGACATACTACACATTACTATTCAGCATTGCCAGTGTCAATTCTATACCAAAGTGAACCACAATTGAAGGAACACATATAAAAGATGGTACCCTTTATGCTAATCCCCCATATGTAAGGTACTTGTATTTTTCACTTTAATTATTATGCAAGTTTTAATCATTACTTGGCTTTAGTGACAGTCTAACGAGATGCTCTGTTAGGAAAAGTCTCACAAAAGGTATCATCAATACGTGTCAAATCCTTGTAAACAAGAACGTGTATGGACAGTGAGTCTACTACTGTTAAACCATCTAAATAGCAATTGGGTGCTCTAATCCAACTGAGTTTGCTCAGCCAATCATTAGTGAACTGGGCTAAGCTTTACTCATAGAACTGCTCCTTCAAGCAATAAACAGCACGTCATCTTACACACAGCTCTCCAGAATTCAAGCGCTATCGTGCGGATATTGTTACTATAACACGATGGTTTAACCAAAAAATAAAACAGCCTTAAAACAGTTCTTTATCAAAACTCACACCTTATCCCCCTTCATGTCCAGCATCTTAAAACATTAGTCAGACCAAAATCACCTCAGTTTCAACTATCAATTACAATTTTATACATCTGTAATAAAAATACATTCATGTCTTAAAATTGTGTAAAGAAACGAAGCAAACAGAACAGCCGAGACTTCCCAAGAATCCTAATTTTGTTCTGCTGTCAGATCACGCATCCTGGCCTGACAACGAGTCTGAGTTGCCAGCTGACAGCTCTATTTCTGGGAATAAGGCATCACATTAGATACTCCTGGCAGCTAAGCTTCAGCCTTACACAGTAGTTTGTCTTCCTCTAGAAACCCAAGAAAATAAAGATTGTCTACCAGAACTACTGTGTTTCCCCGAAAATAAGACCTAGCTGGACCATCAGCTCTAACATGTCTTTTGGAGCAAAATTTAATATAAGAGCAAAAATTAACATAAGACCCGGTTTTATATAAGACCGGGTATAATATAATACCAGGTATAATATAATACCAGGTCTTATATTAATGTTTGCTCCAAAAGACGCATTTGAGCTGATGGTCCGGCTAGGTCTTACTGTGTTTCCCCGAAAATAAGACCTAACCAGATAATCAGCTCTAATACGTCTTTTGGAGCAAACATTAATACAAGACCCGGTCTTATTTCACTATAAGACCAGGTGTGATGTGATGTGATGTGACGTGATGTGGTATGATATAATATAATACCGGATATAATATATTACATAATACCGGTCTTATATGAATATTTGCTCCAAGAAACTCATTAGAGCTGATTGTCTGGCTAGGTCTTATTTTCGGGGGGAAATGGTATTTTCGGGGAAACACGGTACATAATGAGAAAGAGGGTATAGACCTCTTAAGTCAACATCTAACTTTTGAAACATTTAGCATGGCATTCAGCAATTTTCAATATTACTGATTTTAAAAAGTAACATATAGGAATTCTTCTAATAATAACAAAATCATGTATATCCTAACCCAGACCAGGTAATCATTTAATACAGAATAATAAAACCACATTGGCCTAACAATGCTGTAAGTACTTTAAAAATCAATAAAGCACTGTAATCCTCTCAAACACTTGTGTTAGTTGGAAGAAGTTGAATAGGTTAACCATTTCTTACAGAGTATTTTCCTACCTTGCTTATATGTGGTTCATAAATTAAAAATCACACTTTCAAAAATAAACAAATGCAAAATATGCAAAAAAACAAGTTTTCATTAGGGAAATAAAAAAATCAAAACCACAATGAGATACCACTTCACATTCATTAGGATGGCTATTGTCCAAAACCAGAAAAGTATTGGCGAGGATGTGGAAAAATTGGAAGAACGCTTCTGCATTGCTGGGGGGAATGTAACGCGTGGAGGCTGATGTGGAAGATGGTAGCACAGCTCTTGAACAAATTACCGTATGACCCAGCAATTCCACTTCTAGGTATATACTCAAAAGAAGTGAGACTCGAACAGATAACTTGTACTCTAATGTTTATAACAGCATTATTCACAATAGCAAAAAGGTGGCAACAACTCAAATGTCCACTGATGGATGAACTGGTAAACAAAATGGGGTACATACATACAATTGAATATTAGCCTTAAAAAGGAAGAAAATTCTGACACATGCTAGAGCGTGGATGAACCGCAGACACTAAGGCAAGTGAAATAAGCTAGGCACAAATGGACATATAATGTATGATACCACCTACATGAGGTACGTAGAATAGTCCAATTCATAGAGAAAGTAGCATGGTTGGCACCAAGGGCTAGAGAAAGACAGGGTTGGGGAGTCTATGCTTAATGGATACAGAGGTTCAGTTTGGGCAAATTTCTGGAGATGGATGGTGATGACGGCTGCACAACAATGTGAATGTACTTGATGCCACTGAAGTGTACAATCAAAAAGGGTTAAAATGACAAATTTTGTTATATATATTTTACCACAATAAAAAAAAATGAAAAAAATTTAAAACAATTTTATCATGCTGCCCCCACAAATGTTATACTGAAGCAACTGTGAGAAAGTAGTTCGCTTCATAATCAAAATGGCGTTTTTAAAGTCTGAAGTTACTTTAAGAACACAATTTAACCATCAAGAAAAAGCCTCCTGTTTAATAGCCTACGGAAAAAAATGGAGTTTGAGTTTCTATCCAAGGACCTAAGTTCATCAACCCATGAAATACTACTAATTAAGTTTTCTGTTCCACACCCAAGTCTCAGCAGGTATCATTTAGACTAAGTTCAGAAACTATGTATAAAATTTTAAATTTTATTAGTTTAATACAAATTTAATCTGAGCCCTCATGAGCAACAGAGATTAGAATCACGGAGTTTACTAGTAGTAACGACAGTGAATGGTTGGCCAGTTCTGCTGCCTCCTCTTGCCACATGTGACATAAGCCTTCCTTTACTTTGAGCAGGGGAAGGCTGCCACAAAACCTGAGAACCACTGGTTTAATGCAATCTTATAGATGAATTATATGTGTTTTCTCTATTAAGTTCAGATTCCCATGAAAATGCAATACAGATGACATGCCAGAATTGGCATTTTACAAAAACCAGTTATATCCAAGTGTCTGGACCAAATGAAAAATGGACAACTTTTGTCTGCTTGGATTATCAGGACGATGAAGTTTACAAATTCTAAGTCTGCAAAAATATGCACAAGAACACAAAGAACATTAGTGTGCCCTATTCTCCTTTCTAGAACTCATTTGAGTAAAGCTTTTTCTGTCCATGGCAAGCCACCTGTAAGAGCTCCTGGCTAGCTCAACGCCATGTGTCAGGTGAGCTGGACACCTCCTCCATTCCAGACTACTCAGATGTAACTTTTACACCTGTAGATCCATCACAATTACATACTTGAGAGTTCTTAAATGTGGGGAAATTTGTGAAATAGTCAAGTGGCTGGACAGTGCTAAAAAGACTCTTCACTGAAAACATACCGTGAGAACTAAGGTCCCAATGGCCTCATTTTACTTTAACAAAGGCCTATCGATGGAGTTTATTTTAGTTCATCTAACAATGTTCTACATATTTCCTCTAGTCCTTTGATGTAGACTGTAAATTTTAAAATATCAAGACATTCTCTATAAAAAAAAAAGCAACAATTAAGTTTCTCAGCCTTTCTTTTTTAACTAAACTTACTGTTTCACAAGTCTTTACGTTCATCAAATGAGACCTAGAATATTAATATTAGTATATAACAACAACATCCTATTAAGTTTTGTGGTAGATTAACAATAACCAAAACTACTTTGATACTCCTTCCACTGAAAGCTGGGTCTAATTCTCCAACCAGCAGGCCTGGCGTGGCGTTAGAAAGTTGTCTGACCAATAGAAAGTGACAGAAGGATGTTGTGAGATTGCTGAGGGCAGGGCCTAGAAGCCTTGCAGTCCGGGCCTCTTGAAACACTTGCTGTTCGAGCCCTGAGCCACATGAAGTAGGCTACCATGCTAGAAAGACTACAGCGAGAGCGGAGGGAGAGAACTTCAGTCCCCAGTTGCATCTCCAGACACCCTGCAGCAGAGACACGTCAGCCTCACTGTCAGTAACCTGTCCAAATTCCTGGTCCACACAACTGAGAAATAAAAATAAAATGGTTGTTGGTTTACACCACTAAATTTTGGGGAACTTGTTACAGTTAGAGATTTTAAATTCTCTTCTTTAAATAACCAGGGTTACAACTAAAGCATATGCTATTATTTAAGCAAGATTAATAGAAAGTCTTGCATAGAATGTTAGAAAAGATTCAGTATTAGAAATGTTACTGAGATATCAAATGTTATCCTTTCGGTGGAAGAGAGGGAAGAAGCTACAGGGAATTCAAGACTGACTTACTGTCTCTTTGAGAGGATGTGGCAGACATTTGTCTCATTTCTACTCAATGAAATAGCGTAACTCAACCCAAAGTAATGCCCTCAGTCACCTTATAGCACCTGATAAAAGGCAAACAAACTCTGGTGTGAGAAGAAACATGGCTGGTAAATGCATTGAAGTTGAGCTGCAAACAAGCAAACTGACACAACAGTTCAGAGAGAAGAAGACCAATGAATCAACAGCTCAGAAACAGCGTGGTATGGATTTCTGTTATGCTCAAGGACACACTTCCATGTAACTTATTGTTTAGTTTAATGAGAAATGTGGGGATAAGGTGATTGAGCAAGACCAGTGTGGCAGAACTAACGCTCTTAAAAGCATGGCTATGTAAATGCACTCTAGCTACTGAATGTGGGGAGAAGGGCCAACAATTTAGTCTGCTTATACCCTACCCCCCGACAGCCACTGACCAGACCGGGCCACCGTCATAGCAGCTGTACCAGTTGTTCTTAACGGGACATCAGTGAGCAGTAGTTACCTGTGCAGAGTGGGGGTAGACTGGAACCAGGTGGGCGGAAAAAGATGGGGGAAGGAAACTCATCACTGTAACTAGGTATTTTGGGGAGCTCTAAGAATTTATCACAAATAGAAACATTAAAATTGTTGACATCATTGCCTTTCCTAGAAAACTAAACTTGCAGGACACACAATTAGGAAGACCTGGCCAAAGGACGCTACGGAGGTCTCTGGAGGATGAGGAGGCACAGAAGGGAAGAGGAGTGAGGGCCAGTTTTTACCTAGGGACTGGCCTTACTAGTTTCCTTGTAAAACTCCCTTCACGTTTCTACTTCAACCTCAATAAGCACCATCTGTCGTTGAACTAATATAAACTATTGGACCACAGAACTCCAAGGGTCTAGAAGGCAGAGGGGGAGTGGTAATGGCTCCCCAGCCCCTTTAGCACCACCCTCTGTGTTTCCTTTACCAATCTTTTGTTTTCCCACCACAGAAAAGATCTCTTTTACCCTAAAACTAAGAGGCTGAACCAAGAATTGCTACAGCCCTGGGCTAGCAGCCCCCAAATCTTTAAATCTCCACTTTGCCAGGACGGTTTTAGGTGAGGTGAAAAGAACACACCCATGAAGGAGGGTACAAGAGGGTCAAGAGAGGGTGAGCCTCTCCTCCCTGGCCCAACAAATGACCTCGCTGCCCTCTCTTTCACAGCTCCACCCCACAGGAGAGAGAGCAAGGGAACAACAAGGGGTCAGGGTAGCTAGCAGATGAGCCCTGGGCTCAGAAGCTTGACAGCCAGTGGCAGCTGGGACTTCAAGCTGCTACAGCACAGCCACAGGCTTCATCCCCAACGCAGAAATGTTCCTTGAACCACACAGAAACTGAAGCTCACAGGGTTTGAGAAGGGTCCTTGACAGTAACTGATTTACAGTTCGATGAACATCAGTGTTGCGAAACAGCATTGGGAACTGTGTTCAATGCCACCTGTTAGAACAGACACCTTCCCCAAACTAACAAAACCACTTACCACCACCTTCTCACCACAACCTCTTTTCTTTTAAGTACGATGACCTCTCCTCCAGGAAGTACTCTCCAAATGTTACAGCATTTTGATTCACACGAGACCATGTTGTCTCTTCTAAGACCACTAGTGAATTTCAATCACTTGCTACCCAAAGCAAAAATCGATTATACTGCAGGAAAGTTATGCTTCTTTACTATCCCAATTTAACAGTCCTAACAAGAAACATAAAAACCCCACAACTCTTAGATTACAGATTGCTCATTCAATGACCAAAGTTAAGCTTTTACCTTCCTGATCATGAGCAAGGTACTATCTCAACACCACATCTGACTCCCACCGCCCACAAGCAAATCCTAAATTGGAGATCAACACTCGACAACTCCAGATGCTACCCAAACGATAAGAAAATAGTGTACAATTCTATCAAAACATCACCCATAGGTTTGCACCAATGTATGCTCCTCCCACATGCAAAAGCTTGGTTAATTAGGGAAGACATATGGTGATTTTGAAGAGTAATTAATAAGCACAAGTATTCAACATTCATCCACTGAAAATTCAGTTCAAATCTATGCTGTTCCATTTTTATCTAAAGGAACAACTCCTTTTCTTATTTCCAAAACATCTGTGCTTATACTATACAGCTGCAAATATTTTTATAAAATAGCTGATAAATATAATTCAATGCAAGATCCCAAAAAATCACTCCCAATGCACTTTGCCTTAAGGCAATTTATCATGTTGGTATTTTTCAGAGCTCTACGTGAAAAGCCTAAGCATAGGACATTCTGACTGAGCACTTATGATATATGCAACGCTGACAAAAAATGAGCTGTGATGCTTGAGCCTTTGGGAAACCTAAAATCCAGGACGAAGGTCAATCGCATACGTTAAAAATAATTCAGAGTATCATAGAAATACTAAAACTGTAACAGAGAATACATGTGCTACTGGAATTCAGAGGTGGCAAAGAATCTTATGAGAAGATTGCCAGAGGGACAATTCTGAGAACATCATGCAAGAGATGACGGCTGAGCCAGCCTTGAATGAAAGGTAGGATGCATGAGAGAAAGGGATTTTGAGTCAAAGACTTATTAGTGACCAGGCTCCATCAGTCACTGCAAGAAAACATAACATGAATGAAATATTGCTTTAGGAAGAAGTATCTGGCAGCAGTATCCAACAGATGAGAGGTGGGAAGGCTGAAAGCAGGCGAATGAGTTAGATGACTATGGAGGTCTAGGAATAACGTCCCAAAAGCAAATGGTGTCAGCCAGGATGAGGAAAGGGTGGATTCAGGAAATGAGGGGAGGATAAAATTAAGGTTATCAAGCAAATCAGAGAGCCTGACTAGAAGTATCATGGTACCAATAAGAGAACTGGATGCGTCTGGAAGACTTTTTTTTAAAAAAAAAATCAATGATGCACTCTTTCCATACATATTAAGTTTAAAGTGACAGTGGCCATTTCAGGCAGACAGACAGAGCACAGGTGCACACACACATACACATTTGCACTGGTTCCCACTGCAAAC
This sequence comes from Rhinolophus ferrumequinum, assembly GCF_004115265.2. Taxonomy (NCBI): domain Eukaryota; kingdom Metazoa; phylum Chordata; class Mammalia; order Chiroptera; family Rhinolophidae; genus Rhinolophus; species Rhinolophus ferrumequinum. Next base: position 49,924,799 of record NC_046302.1, on the reverse strand, counting down.
TGTAGGCAACTTACTCCTTTCACCTGGCCTTCAAGGCCCTCTGTAACCCAACCCCTGTTATCTCTTCAAACTTCTCTATTTCTGTTCATCTACTGCAAATAAATTACGCTAGTCACTCTTTCAACAATGGATATATATGGTTTACCAAGCGTTTTCATACACATTAACCTGTTCATCTTCACAGCAGTTATATGCTATTTGCAATAAATGGTGATGATATCTGTTTTATACTGAGCAGTCTGAAAACTGGAAAGACTAAATAACTTGCCAAAAAGTGACCTTTTCAAAAACTTAAATCTGATCACAAAGGAATTATTTCTTAATAAGCATAAAACACTTCTAATGAGCCAAGCCATTTGGAAGAGAATTAAAGGCCCAACGTTCTCTGCAGCAGAGGCAGAACACAAGGAAACGGAACACTGAGCGCCCAGGGGCTCTGTCACCTGTACCATCCACACCCCATTGGGCGCTTCTCGTTGTCTAGAGTGACTGTTCACACAGACTGGGTGGAAGAGGCTTTGTGACAGGCTTCTCTGAGAGTTAAAGGAGTGCTGCTCCACACTCCTCCTTAATGAAAGAGTGCTGGGAAGAGTGCGGCTCATCTGCTTTGAGGGGAGGGCCGCCCTTTCTCCTTCTCTTAAAACATTCTTTTTGGCTTAGTATTTCTCTAAGGACAAAAACATTAAATAAGCTTAAAAATTAACATTGATCCCCACTCTCAATTTAATAGCACGTATAAAAACGGTATTAAAAAAATGTTGCTTAATCATCCATGGATTCCAGTCTACGCTCTGAATGAAAAATTATGTAACTTAACAAAAATGCAAAATAGCTTCAAATTATAGAATCGCTTTCCAGCTAAATGTGAAAACTGGGTAAAGACTTCAGTAGATTATGGTTGCATGGCAGTTAATGATAATCCAAATTCAAAATATGTATTTTCTCCATTTACATCCCCAAAAACAGTATGAGCAGAACATGTACTTTAATGATTTGTGACCCAGAGAAATGCTTCCTTTGGGCTTCTTTTATCTGTAGCATGCCAGATCTTTACAATGTAAGGATTAACAAAAGTAAGTGCCCCAGGGGCGACCGGATGGCTCAGGTGGTTAGAGCTCCAGCTCTGAACAACAGGGTTGCCAGTTCTATTCCCACATGGGCCCGTGAGCTGCGCCCTCCACAATTAGATTGAAGACAACGAGCTGCCGCTGAGCTTCCAGAAGGTCGGCCAGAAGGGGCGGCCAGATAGCTCTGTTGGTTAGAGCGCGAGCGCTCAACAACAAGGTTGCTGGTTCAATTCCCACATGGGCTGGTGGGCTGCGCCCCCTGCAACTAAAGACTGAAAATTGGTGACTGGACTTGGAGCTGAGCTGCGCCCTCCACAACTAGAATGAAGGAGAACGACTTGGAGCTGATGGGCCCTGGAGAAACACACTGTTCCCCAATATTCCCCAATAAAATTAAAAGTATATATATTAGCTGTGGGCTTATTAAAAAATAATAAGTGCCCCAAATAAATGTGTCTCAAATACTTTTCAATTACCCATCCTTCCTGAACACTGATCAATTTAAAGGTATGGTAGTAGAGAACAATATAGAAAATACTGCACCATATGAACTTTCATTAAATGAAAAAAAAAAAAGAAGAACCCATTCCTGAAAGCAACTGATACAACCTGGATGATTGCATCTTAATGGAAAAGAAAAAGGCATTAAGTATCGTTCTCAACAAAGAACTTGTGCTCAATACAGTATGTGAATTACTATGCACCTGATCTCATTAATTTAATCAAGACAACCTCAAAAAGGCCGTTATCATCCCCATTTTACTGATAAGACTGCGCACAGGTATTTAAGTGGCCTGGTTAACATCAAAGAGCTAGAGGCAGAGCTGGAATTGAAGCCTCCAAGTCCAGTGCGCTACGAAACATGGCAATCACGCTTCAAGGCCTTTGACAGCCTCTACACTTCCTGTCCCCTCCCCTATAAAAAAATCATTAAAAGTATATATATACATATATAGATATATACATATATATATGTATATATATATATATCTCCAGTTAATTTGAGAAAAAGAATTAGTTTCCTGTCTATCTCCACCACCCTCTTCTCACGGAGGTATAAGTGAGACTTCCCCAGGTTCTCCTTACCTGAGAAAACCACTGCACAGAAAAATGTAAGTAACTGGGGGAGGATACCCTGTAGCTCCCTAAAATAATCACTACTTAACTGTGATATTCTAAAAGCCTTTTCCAAAGGGCATTTAATTATAAGTGAAGTGCTTTTATTCTTTGCTGCAGCCAAACCAATCTAAAATTTCCCATAAAAGACATGGCTGGTTCTGATCTCTGGTCTCAGTTTGGGAGATGCTGTACCTACTCCTCTACCACCTTCCAAGCAAGGTTTAACTTTTATGTGTGATTGCTCATGTTTATTGAAGGTCCCGAGCCAGGCATTATTCTACAAGTAATTGCTCATTTAATCCTAACAATCCTAAGGTCAGCACTGTTACCCTCCTGGAGGAGGAAAGCCTTCTCAGACAGTGCCCACAGCCCCAGTGATACTCTGTAAAATCTCCCAGCAGAGGCCAACAAAGTAAATAAAGGTATTTATCACCTAGGAGCATTAGAATTAAAAATCATTTTTAAGAAGCATCTTTTTAGCGCCTAACACAGTAACAACTGAAATCCGGACCACTCCCCTCTCATTTTAAGTCAGTGCTCTCACTACCGTGTTTCCCCAAAAATAAGACCGGATCTTATATTAAGTTTTGCTCCAAAAGACGCATTAGGGCTTATGTTCAGGGGACGTCCTCCTGAAAAATCATGCTAGGGCTTATTTACCGGCTAGGTCTTATTTTCGGGGAAACACAGTATGTTTCTGGTCACCACCTACACACTCAAGTTATCTAAGAGTAGGGCATTTATGCTAAAACAATGAAAGTTTTCTTTTTCAAGCCCCAACATTACCAATACACGATCTGTATTATTAATATGAGTTGAGGTACTTGCTCTGTCAAAAACAATATAGCTAATTAACCCATGCTATGAGAAAGTAACAATTTTGAAAAGTTTCTTCTTTAGTAACTCCATTGATATCTTAAGTAAAGGACTCATGGCCACTTAATTTTTGTGAATTCAAATATGTTTTGCGAGTTAAAATAACACTAAGACACAGGATAATTGTTTCTTACTATCAAAAGTTTTCAATTTCTATCTTTAATTCAAAGTTGAGTGCAATGTGCCAAGCAACTAAGTTCTCAGGATACAGAAAAAAATCTCCAGAGAAACACTGCCATACCAAGGACATTACCCACTAACCACTACTGTAAGAGTCTATGCTTTTTTCACCTTTATGTTGCTAACTGGGGATTAAATCTCCAAAAGTGTAATGCGTATTCATTTTCATGAACAATTAAGAGTGTCTTTAGGCATTCAAAGAGAAAGCTTGACTGTCTTTCCTCTTTTCAACGAAAAAGCAAAACAAACAAAAACAAAAAAGCTTACTCAGTTTTTTGTTGTTGCTATTGCTCACATATCATTTATAGTTTGGGTTCTTAACAAGGGACCCGTGTTTAAAACCAGGTCTTTTTGGTTACGCTATATTCAGTCTGTAACTTTCTTACACATAACTACATCAATCACCCCAACTACCTAGTACGTATGCTGTAAATGAGTGTTTTCACTACTGCCCACTGGCCTACTCATTGACTTTTATGCAAGTGACTGGCACTCAACTGCAGTTGTGAAGAACATGAGTTTTATACACAAGTCTCCGAAAAGCAATGCCAACAATTACAATCCAATGTAACATTTACTCTAAAATCATCCAAACCACACAGGAAAACTCTAGAAATGTTACTGTTAGAAATATTTGTTTAATCCTCCTCCGTTTTTCTAAAATGACCTGATAAGTATATTCTAGTAATTCAGTTTGTGGACTTATCATCTCAACTACTAATTTCATAACCATGGTATGCCACTCAACAGTTCCTGGGCCTGGTCAACTTGAAAGCATATAAAATTCACATTAAAGCACGTGTTCTACCCGTAATCGTTTTTTAAAAAATGTGTTTTAAAAGAAGCTGCTGTATATTAAGTATTGGATACAAGTCTTGAAGGAGCAGGAATACCATTCCCGGCTAGTACAATCTTACTCTAATAGAAAATTAAAATATTAGCCCTACTTTACCCATTTAGTATGATGCTATTTAGGCAGTAGTAAGAAACAGAATGATTCTTAAGGAATTAAAAAGTTTCACACACGTGTCTAAAAGGTTACTTCCGGGGCAATAAAATGCTGCCTCACGAGCATTTCCCCTTAGCATAACCCGAGTACACCCTCCGCGTGGTTCTCCACTAGGCAGAATGCCCCGGCCTAGCCCTGCAGAGGCCCAGGGGACGCCCTGGAGGCGAGTCCGCTCCTCCGCCCGCCCCCCAGGGGGCGGGGCCAGCGCGCTAGTCACGTGGGTGGTGCTCGGCCGCCATCTTGCAGGGGGAGAGGAGGAGCCACGCGGGACCGTCCCCCAATCGTCCCCCGCTAGTCCAGGGCTGCGCGTGACCGCGGCGCTAACGCGCGCGAGACTCGGGAGCCTCCCTGCAGGTGAGCACTCCCACCCCAGGAGCATCGGCGGCGCAAGGTCGAGGAACAGCTGGGTGGTGCTACAGCAAGTAGGGAATGAAATCAATCCACCCCTTCCCCCCGCAGCCTCTGGGGTGACAGCCTGGGAGCAACAAGATCCGCGGAAATGTCTTCAAGGCCATAACATGCCATAGCTGGGGGAGCCGGAGTCCACGCTAATAAGTAGCAAATGTGGGGGCGTAACAACTTAATGAGACACAAATGATTTATGGTAACTCTAAACAACTACTGGAGAAAATGGAACACCCAAGTGTCTAGAAATAGCCTTCAGCGTCACCTGTAGTACGCGTATATCCTATGGTTTGTTCCCCCACTTCAACTCATGGCCACAGCATAGGGCACTGCCTGAGGAGGGCTGAAACTCGTGGCAGCGCGCCCAGCCTCACTTTGTCCACTCCTTCCAGCACTCACTGGTTGCCAGAAAAGGCCACACACTGCAGTCAAGATAAAAATCTCATTACTCTGGTTTGCACGCAGCTCCCCCTTGTCTACTCGCCTTCCAACACTTGCATTACAAACAAAATTTAAGGGGAAAAGGAAAAAAAAGACTCCTAACAGTTAAATCAGAAATTGGTTAACCTTGTTGCAATCACATGAATAATCTAAATGGTTTCATTGTGACATTTTCATTATACTAACAATCTAAGGTTATTTTTACAATATATGCTGTCACAAGAAAAAAAATTTTAAATATAAGTATTGCTCCTGAGTTCAGGATTTCTTCTCCAAATTTAATGGCAGTGGCATATAGGACTTTTCGGAATTATTTTAGTGAATAGGCTGAAAAATTGAAAGGGCTTTTTTTTTTTTACCATAATTATATGCTACTTAGTAGTAAACACTGTATGATAAAAATTTCAAGCTCGCCAAGAAAATACTGGGTACTAGGCGTTACTACATCTGAGTTTGTCCTAAAATGTGAGTCACTTCACAGAAGAATTGTTTTTAAAAGGAGGGATTCAACCTAGATTACCGCTAAATCCCTTCCAGACCCAAATTCCTTGATTGTATGGAAATGGAGTCTACACAACCACTAGATAAATACAATGCCCAGTTTTAGTTCCAGTGTATTATTGAATGACAGCAAATATGTGAGTTGAATTGACTTTCAAACAAGAGCTGGAAATCCCCTTTTCCAATATATCATCCTGGAAATCACTTTAAGTTGAAAAGTACGGCATCCAAATTAATACCTTTTAAATAACTGTGAACCATGATAATAAACTCTTACTGTACAGTTTTTACTCTAACTGAAACCTACTCCCCTCTCCTCCGTTAAATTGTCACGCTCAAGGACTTTATATGGGGCCCTCAGCATTAAATTGCTTTCATGGCTCTATAAAAATTTAATCTTTAATAATTTTCAACAAGTGACTCATCTGGACTCCCGTTCACAACACTTCGGTGTTTTAATAACTTTTTAGGAAACAATGCTTATGCCTATAGTAAAGGCCCGACAAACATCCCTGGACCCAAACCTGGAGGCACGCCTCAAGCCCGTTAGAAAGCAGGTTACGCCAGAGGTAAAGGCCTAACAAGCCCGCCCCAGGAGAGGTTCCTTACCCAGACAACCTACGCTACTACTTCACTAATGTGAGTCACTTCGCAAGTCTCCATCCACTTCAGATTTCTCCAGGAAGTCAAGTTCTCTAAGCAGGAGCCAAAAGACCCTTACGACCCCTTTTAACTCAGGCACAGTTAGCAAAAAAAAAAAAAAAAAAGTCCCTTTGTGCCAAAGACAGGGCAGCACGCCGGGGCGCACCTTGGGTCACCTGATCGAGGGGTACGGCGGAGCATTACAACGTGCAAGCGGAGGCCAGACCGCAAGAAGGGGAAGGCACTGCCCGCGGTCAGACTGCGGCTAACAGCCCGGCTCCTCGGGCACTTCGCCTTTCCCAGCACCTAGGGCTCGGGAGATGCTCAAAGCCAATAAGGTCCCGAGACCCTTCATCCGAGAGGAGGACCCGGGCCGACGGCTCCATGTTTTCCGTGGCAATTCCGGCACGGAAGAGACTTCTAGAGCATTCTGTTATGGCGGTGACTGTGTGTGCGGGGGAGGGGGGCGGTGAGGGGCGGAGTGGAACTGAGCTGCTCAGCAAAAGGAAGATTAGTACTACGGCTTGGGAGCGCGGGGTGGGGATTCCGAGCCACCTGCGCCGAGGGGTGTCCGACAGCCAGGCCGGGGAGGCCGCCGGCGGGGGCCGGGAGGCTCGCACGCCCTACCTGGGCTCGGGGGCCGGCAAAGTGGCACCGCTCCACCTCCACCTCTTCCGGGCACCCGCGGAGCGCGCTGCGGAGCCTCTCCAAGTGCTCCCTCAGGGTGACCCGCTGGTGGAAGGAAAACGCCGGGTGCAGCGAAGCCATGGTGAAGAGCAGCAGCAGTTCCTCCTGGGCCCTGAAGCCCAGCCCGTCGCCGGCCCGGGGCTCGCTGCCTTCCGGGCCGGAGCCGTCCTTCTCGGCGTCCTCCTCCCCATCGCCGCGCTCGCCGGGCTCGTCCACTGCGCCGCCCCGCGAGCCCTCGCCCCGGGCCGCGCGCAGGCTCTTGAGCACCGAGTCCACCTGGGGCAGGAGACGGTGCAGGCGGCCGGCGGCCTCACGGTTCTCGGAGCCCAGCAGCGCCAGGTAGACGATGAGGCGCGAGCGTACGGCGGGCTCTCGGAAGTCCGCCAGCGGTCCCGGGTCCGAGAGGCCGTTGGCCTTGGCCTCCGAGTCGCGCAGGTAGTGGTAGTCCTTGCGCGCCAGGTCCTCCAGGCACGACCCGAGGAAGCGCAGCTCCAGCGGGTTGCACAAGTCCAGCAGCCCGCACATGAACTCCAGGCGCTGCGCCGAGCCCAGCACCAGCCCGAACCACTCGTACACCCGCTCCTGCTCACGCAGCGCCGCCGCGGGCCCGGAGCCGCCCGGCATGCCCGGCCCTGCCGCCGCTCCGCCAGCAACAGGCGGCCCGAGCCCCCGGGGCGGCGGCGGCGGGTGTCCCCGCGGCGGGCCCGCGGGCGGTGGCGGCGGCGGGGGGCGGCAGTCGCGGCGACGGCGCGGTGGCGCCTTAGCGCCCGGCCGCACGTCCGCCTCGGGTTCCTCCGCCTCCGGCGGCGGCTCCGCGGGGTGCGTCGGCTTCAGCGGTAGCTTCATCCTCAGCATCCTCGGCTAAAGCGGCGGGGACATGCGAGCGGGGGCGAGCGGGAAGGGCTGGGAGGAGGGGCGGGGGCCGAGGCGGCGGCGCGGCCGTCAAGAGCAGGGTTCCTCCATGCCGCCAGCGGAGGCCGGGGCCAGGGGCGGGTCTCCGCCGGGGAAGGGGGCGGCGGCCGGCCGGCGAGGTCGCTGGCGTCTTCCTCCCCGGCCGGAGGCGGGGCGTGTCCGCAGCGGCTCCTCCCTTTGGGCTCCGCGCCGGCTCTGGGAGCCCTGGTGCGGGTGGGAGCGGGCGAGCGTGTCCTCCTTCCGCCTCCCTCTCTCCTGTCGTCCTTACAGGGCTGGGGCGGCGGCGCCGGAGCGGTTCCCTCGCGAGCTGGTGCAGACCGAGCGACTAGGAGAAGAGGAGGAGCGGCTGTGCCGGGCGGAGGCGCTTGCTGACTCCGCGCAGGCACTTCACCCAATCAGCGGCCTGAGCCGGCGGTTGCGTAGGTCTCCCCGCCTTCCGGGGCCACCTCTCTCTGAGAAGCCACGCCCAACTGCTACCCGGCCGCTTCCCTTAGGCGGATTCCGCGCGGTCTTAAAGTCTGTTGGTTAGCAGCTGGTGGGGGTGGACGCGGGTGGGGCGTTGGGACCGCGGCTAGGTAAGTCGGGGCGCAGTGAGGAGCGTGTGAGCCCCACGTGAGAGGAAGGAAGTGGGGAATTTCACTTTTTCCACGAGCCTTAGCCCCGCTTTTGACAACTGACTCCCCTGCTCTGCCTCCTCGCTTGGGCCACCGCAGCCTGCACCACCCGGTTCTCCCCGCGGCCGCGTTTAACGTGTCCCGAAAGCGGGCGTTCCTCTGAAGTGAGCGTCCTAACCGAAGATGAGCTCTTTCAGCCCTCCACAGCCTGGCCGACCTTCTGGAAGTCAGCAATGGAATAATTCCCACAACTTCACAAGGATCTGTTGTGTTGACTCTATGTTGCGGATCGCAGAACTGGGGCGGGAGGAGAGGTTGTGGCGATGGTTGGGGCGCCCAGACGCCTCAATCCTGGGCGAGCGCCCACGCCCGGTGCGGGCTGCACCGTGCGGCCCCGAGGAGTGCAGAGGCGTGGAACTGAGGGAGTTCCACGGCTTGGACGCTGAGGAGGGACACGCTGGTGTGGCCGCCCTAACGGTTGCTTCTGGTCTGTAACGCTCTTTGGAAATTATAAACCAGGATAGTTTGGCCAAAGCCACCCCCCAACCCCCTCCGCCCAGCCCCTCCATCTTTTGGGAATCATTTTATTTGCTAAGTAACGTTTCTGTGCCTGACATATTTTGAATTCTTGGGCCGGTGTGAATACCCTATGACTCGAGAACCATAATAAGTTACCACCTTGACAGACTTTCAACTTTTTAAAAAGTTTTGCTACATTTTTAAGGTCGGAAGATCTCCAAAATACATCACTGGAACCGCTGCTTTTTTATTTTTATTTTTTAATGTAAGCAATATAGTCCAAAATTTAAGACCCAGCTGGATCTTTCAAGGGTTAATTTTTAAAGGGGATTATTTTTTTTAATTCTTAATGGTTTAAATTAAGAAGTTTTGCTACAGCTACATAGTAAGAGTATGTAAAAAAATAAGAATCACATTGTAACTCTTTCCGAATATGTTGGGACATCTGTTGGGGAGAGCATATACTGAGCCCTCTTTATCTCACAACTTTATGACCTAAGAAGCTAATTTAAAATTCAGTAAAAGGCTGGACTGAAGCCTAAATCAGTTTCATCGATAAAATGGGAAGACAGAATTATTTTCAACACATTTGAAACTGTCAAAATATATAAAAGCCATTCTTTCATATAATTTGCTATTTCCTTGCATTCTTTGTGTGTAATGTAGAAATCCTTACAAAAAGGAGAAAATTGTATAAGGACTTTTATTAACAATCCTTACCCCTCCCGCTATCAACTTCAACTGGAAATCCTACCCTATCTCATCTCCTGTTCCCACATTTCTAAAGCTTAGGGTGAAATACTTTAGGCAACTAATAATATTACTCTTGCTAGATACTTACAGGTCCATAGTGAGTCACCTGTCTGGATTGAGATACTTTGTTAATAACCTAATATTTTACCTCTGAGGTGATTTCCACAAGTAACCCAGACAAAGTTCTTTACATTTCCCTTGGCAACAAGAAACCACTGGTATGAACTCTCCACAACACTTGATCCATAAACTTTGTCAGAATTCAGATTTATGCTGAACAATGACTTTTGTACTTCTGTCTTTGGCCAATATTAGAAAATGTAGTGATCAAAGCTGCTACACACACATGACATATATACATGATTTTATGATTCTGATTATCATCCATCAGTTGGACAATTTGCTTTATATTCCCCAACACATTGTTTCAGAGACCTCTCTCCATACTACAACTCTCTAAACTGGACCTCAATGTTTTTCTCACCCTACCATAAGTGAGAGAGAGAACACCTTCAGTAAGAGTGATGTACTACTGTGGTACTTTTCAGGGAGGGGCCCAGATGGAAATCCCGGGATGAGGTGTAGGTGTTTAGTTGGGAAAAACCACCCAGATGATTCTAGTAAGATGTCCTGGGAAGATATTCCTCCCAATTGGCCCACCTATATATTCCCTGTATAATCATTGAGATGGGCCAGATAGTGTTACTGTGGAAATAATGGTGGGTGGTATATGTTTGTATCTAAATCTTTCATAAAGGCATTTTTAAAGATACAAAGTACTATTTTCTCTTGTCCCTAGGTGACATTTAATCCATATTAAATACACTTTATTTGCCTCTTTAACAATGAAAGATGTTATTATTGACATTACTGTCCAAATACTTATATGTTGTCAGAAGACTTGATTTCAAGTTAAAGTTATACCTTGGATTAAGGGACTAGCCAGTGATTGAGGATTGAGGAGACCTTCCCTTTTGCAATTGGGTTGCTACAAGAAATTTCACTAACACCACAGTTAATTGGATAGTTCAGAGCAGATTAATAATGATATCAACTCAGATTAATAATGATATCAAATATGAAAAGGATACCTAGATACAGCCACTCTATCTCCTGAAGCAGCCAATTGGTTCCGTATCAAGAATTTGTTCTCCCAGTCTTTGTAAATGGTGACCCTTTCCCATTACACTTCCCTGTGTGTTTCCTCCATTAGAATATAAATATCTTCATGTCAGTGACCATGTCTTAATTTTTTATTTTGACATCCAGAACACAGATGTTGAAAAATATTTGCCGGATAAATGAATGAATAATACTCCAGGAACCAAAAGTAACTGCCATCAGCTCCTGGGGTCACATGAATCTTTGTTTATATCTAGCAGGGAAGAGAAACCATCTGTGTCAAAACCTGGACTAGGCCTGAGATTCATTCTAACTGAATCGGCTTAGGTCACATGTCCATTCCTGGTCATTCACCAGAACCAGAGAAGTGGAGTCAGCTTCTTCAGAACCACGTGTGTCCCTCACCAAATATCCAGGGCTGTTGGAAAGGAGAAAGGCAAACATAGATGATGGGGGAGCAACCAATATGCATCTGATACCGTTGTACTCACAGTCCGTAGTTTTGATCATTTAAATTGTCATGGGTTTAAGTTACCTCACATTTTTTTTTAGAGCCCATATTTTTGTTTAGTTAGATCATGAATTTAAGAGAGAGATTAAATATTAAATTGTTTTTAAAGATTACAATTTAAAATCTGCTTTAAAGGCCTTACAAACAAACAGCACAGGTAAATTTTTTATTGATATACAACTTAAGAAAAAAATTAGTTGCATATTTAAATTTTTAAAAAATTTTCTGTAAGGTTTACAAAAACACCTGCAAGATAGATTTGAGATAGATTTGAGAGAGTATCAGTTCTGATGCTGTGACAGGATTCCCATTGATAAGCCCGGAATCATGCCCCACACTGTGGCGTATGGTACCTTTTCTGGAAGACTAGTGTTGGCTTAAATTCGGAGTCTCCCTGGAATAGTGGGAGAAGGATTCTTAAGGACTTAGAGGTACCAGGCTGTCCAAGTCCTCCCACTTATACATTAAACTTTTGAGAAACCCTGAAATCCACCAAATCTTGGAAGCCTGTCCAGAAAAAAACTTGATTCTGAAGTGGATTGGTTTGGAAAATCCTTAGGCTACTTGCTTATGTTAGAAATTAAGGCACTGGATGACATTAGGCCCTTTCCTGGTTCTATGGGATGTCTGTCTGCAAATAGACTTTTGCCCAACTGGTCAAAAAGGCAAGGGCTGTCTTCCCAAAAATACAACATGGCTTTCTAGGGACCCATATAATTGAAGTCCTGTAAGGTTGACTTGTTAGATAGAAAATAACTACTCCAGTAGTATTCTCTGGGATAAAATTTGCTGAATTCATGTACTTCTTTAAATATACAGTTACATCAAATTATTGATGAGCTTTTGATTGTCAACCTAGCTTAAACCCATCATCTTTTACTCTTTTGCCTTCATAAAAGAAGCTTAATTTTTTCCAAGAATCCAACCTTCTCCTCAAGGCCCGATGTGGTATGGGGGATACCTGCCAGCTCCGTGGATAGATCTTGATCATTAAACCAATCAAGGAAGCCCATACTTCTTGCCAGTTGGTTCAGAAATCCTGGAAGACTGGGATATGCCAAAAGCGCACAAGCTAATAAACTTTATAAATTTGTTTATGAAGGGGCTCTCACTGGCCAAATCTGGCAGAATTTGAGTATCAGAAAGACTAAGATGGTACCAGAATATAAAAAAATAAAGAAAAATGGGTGGAGGAGGGTACAGAGAAAGCTCTTTACAGAAGAATACCAACTAAAAATTTAAAAGGAAAGTATCATTTTGCAACCACCAAATGTATTAATAGTAATTGATTCAGGCATTTTCACCACTGGGTGCAAAGTTGCTGGGAAGTGAAACATTCACATGTTCTCAAAATAATGCCTCACTTAATTAAAAGGGGGAAAGGTACTTTTACATGGATAAATCTGACAGATATCACCTTAACCATGTGGTCACAATTAGCGTTACCAATAACAGGACAATCTAATATTTTTCCTCATGTCATGGATGTCATTGGAAGTGCACATTATTTGCAGTATTTTCGCCAAAATGTTTACGCTGAATCTAATCATGAGGAAATAAACCTGGATTGTGGGGCCTTATATGAGACAGCTGGCCTGAATCTTCAAAAATATCAATGTCTTGAAAGCAAACACAGGCAGGGGACCATTCTAGATTAAAGAAAATTAAAGAGACATGACAAGCAAATGCAATTCATAATCTATGATTGGATCCTGGGTTAAACAAACAAAAACTCTAAAAGCTGTTTTGGGGATAATTGAATATGGACTTCTTATTAGTCATGGTTACTGTATCAGTGCTAACTTTCTTAGGTAACATAATGACATTGTGGTTATGTAGAAAAATTCCCTTTTATGTATAACTGATTATATTCCCTATGCTGTCCCTTTATGTCCCTGTGACTATTTTGTAACTACCAATTGTATTTCTTAATCCCTTCACCTTTTTTACCCAGTCCCTCAACACCCCCTTCCCATCTAGCAACCATCAATTTGTTCTCTGTATCTATGAGACTGTTTCTGTTTGTTTATTCTGTTCTTTAGATTCCATGTATAAGTGAGATCATATGGTATTTGTCTTTCTGTCTGACTTATTTCACTTAGCACAATACCCTCTAGGTCCATCCATGTTGTCATAAAAATACTACAAACAATTATATGCCAACAAATCCCAAAAGTCCCTTGTTTTCACTTGTACATGCAGAAGCACTGAAGATTGAAATGTCATGATTATTTATCATTTATTTTTAAATTAAAAATTATATATAGATAAATAAAGCAAAAATGGCAAAATATTAGCAATCGGCAAATCTAGGTGAAAGTTTTATGGGTGGACATTGTATTACTTCACCTTTCTGTAGGTGCAATTTCTTTTTTCAAAATAAAGTGGAAAAAATGGAGATCATAAATACACACCCATAGGATAAAATACAAAACAAAATATATTAAAATGTGAATGCAGTTTAACACATTTAAAGTTGTTTAACTGGTTTTGTAAATGGGACAAAACATTAAAGTCCCTTAGAACTACATACAGAGGGTGCCAAAAAAATGTATACACATTTTAAGAAAGGAAAAAACTGTATTGAAATTGTAATAATATATACTGATAACAAAAGATGAATACAAGTCACGTGTATACATTTTTTTGGTATCCTTGATATAAAATAGAATCATAAGATTTGTAAATCTTTTTTGTAATAGAGAACTGGTTTTCTGAACTTGTTACCTCAATATATTGGCCTTTCAGAAAATTAGAGAGTGAAACTAGTTAGAATCAACTTGTAATGGCTTGCAGAGTCAGAGTTGTCCCAAGAGTCAGTTTGTCAATGTGTTCTGAAAGAAACCTGGGAGACAGCCAAATGCAAGCAAGGTCATCCTCAGACAGAAACATTCCAAAGGAAGGGTGCAAATCATATTGGAAACGAGCTACACACAGTCATGGTGAAGTGCAAGGAGGATGGTGTTCTGTGGGAGTACATTATAATTAAACAATCTTCATTAATTTTTAAAATCTGCTTTCTTTCAAAAGCAATTTAAGGACACTGCTTGCAATCGAAAATAGGGAAAATAGACAGTCAATGCATTTAAGGCTGATGCAAAGTTCTCAATGTAAATAGCCATTGTATCTGATGGATATGAGTTTTCCATCACTGGAAAGACATACTGTGTCCCAGAGAAGACTTCGTTCTTTGGGCTTTTCTCTCACCCTTGGGAAAAATCTCTGAGACCACGCAATGTTCATACTGTGATCCTGATTTAAAATTCAACAACCTTTTGATTAGCAATTCAGTGTCCCATGACTTAATGCTAGGAAACAGGATACCCTGGAGAACGGAGATATAGAATCCATTCCCAAAAAAGGGATATCCCACATTGTAAATAAATACACTGACATTCTGGTTTACCAGTCCCTTGTAAGCTTAGTTGGAGGGATCACTCGCCCTGAATCTTATCCATTCTGGGTAAACTTTTATCACTTTCTTGGATCCTGGCTGGTATATGGTGACTTGAGTGGCCTGCAGTCATGTTCTTTGAGGACATTTTAATTTATACACTGTGTAAACATAAATCATCATTTAGATCTAAACAATACCATTTCAAGAACACTATTCTTTCTTTGGGAAAAAAAAAACTTATTTGGAAGAATTAAAAAAATAAATTCTATAAAATTTTTAAGTGTTACTTATCAAGTTTAGTGGGCTGGTTACAAGCCTTTATATAAAGAGAGAAATACATACCAAAGACTCTTATTCCAATTGATGTTACAAAAGATTTAATTCATTTTTAAAAATTGACTTTTAAAACAAAAATTATGTTTAAATTATGGTAAAATAAATGAAGAATTTCTTTAATTCATTTAAAAAATTATTCAATTAAAAACCATCCAATTTCTATAAAAGAGCTTTATCTCCTCTGTTTTAGTGGACTTGTACGTGGCCCACCATGGTTGCACGTTCGTGATTGCAATTCTTTATTGTTCCCAAATAAATCCACTTTGCTGGAGAAATATGTGGCTAACTTTTTGTTTAAGGTCAGCAATGCCTTTTACCTAAATAAAATAGACACATGGCAGTCTCCATGTCTCAAAATTTCTGCACATTTCCAGGAAAAATTATTAACTTGAATTGACTTCTCTAGGCAGGTCCCACTTTCACAAGTCTTTCTCTTGATCAACATTTACTGTCATTTACAAACACACACACACACATATTTCTCACTTTTCTTTTTTTTTTACGTCTTTTTTAAATTATTTTAAGCTAACAGTTTAATATACTTAGTCCCATTTTTTTAGTTCTTTTTTAAATTAAAGTTTGTTGGGGTGACAATTGTTAGTGGGGTTGCATAAGTTTCAGGTGTACAAAAATGACTAAAATATGACAAAATGAAAAAAAAAACCATCCAATTTGTTTATGATGTAGAAAACCATTTATTTTATTTTTCACTTTTTCAACCAATTATGATGGAACTATGTGGATACAAGTTAAGCAAATATAATCTAAATTACACAATACTCTTGTCACATTTATCTTGGAGCATATCTACACATCAGAACACTGGTTTTATAGTCTCACTGCACTTGAAATATTCAAAAATATTTATTTTGCTATGAACCTCAAGTCAAAGTTTATTTTTCTTGCATGTAATATTTGTACTTAAAGTGTTCCATCAACATTTACAACTTTAAAGATTTTTCATTATACGTCTCCAACTTCTCACTATTAAAAAAGGCATGAAAACAGTTTTAATTTACAAAAACGTAAGCTAAGTCCAGATATTAAGATTCTATCTACATAGGTCTACTGCTTTTCAGACTTAACTGTGCTTGTGTAAGATTAGCAAACTCACTGTTTGACATACCGTGTATGTTATTGTTGTGACTGAAATTTGGATGACCTCCAGAACCATTTCAGTTCTATCAATTCTACCAGAAAGCTTTGGATGATGATGCTAGAAGGATTAGAGATGATAAATGAAATGAGACTAAATTGTTGTTTCCTGACTTCTAACCTCTGAGGAGTCTTGGACTTCAATTGGTGACTCAGGCAATCAGCCATATGTTAGAGATGACACTCTGCTTCATTAAGACTCACACAGACAGTATCAGTTCTCAGTAATCCTTCTCCCAGCACCCTTTCTGCTTCTATCCATAGCGCTCTGGCTATAAGGTCTCCCAAGCATTAAATGTCCAGTGGCAAAGAGGGAAACCACACTGTGGGATCACTGTAGCTTCTGATCCTCATGTGGGCCGCACTGAAACTCACCTCTCTAGCACATTCTGCCTATGAAGGTTGAGCAGTGACCTTAAGAGTTGGGTTGTGCAGTGACTGAATGGCTCAAATGTAGAGCTGCTCTAATCATGCAAAGATCTGCAGATTATTTCCATCTTCACCTAATCCTTAATGGTCACTATGTTCCCTACTGCGAGCACTAGAAGAAGTGGGACGGAGCAAGTCAATAACAGCCAGGAGGAAAGAATCATTTCTCCACAGCAAAGCAGAACTCTCGAAACAGCAACAGTAGTAAGACAATTTATTGAGTACTAGATTATGTTTCGTTGTACTAACCACTTTAGACATGGTTTCTAACCTTGATAACATTCTTCAGATATATGGCATTTTATAAATGAGCACACTGAGACTGAGAGGCTAAGCTGTTTTCCCAAGGTCTCAAGCTAGAAAGTGATTAAGACATGATTCAAACCCTAGTTGCCTACCCCATAACTACATTTTTCAACCACTGTACCAGCTAGATAATGTAAATACTTCCAACTCAATGCCCCCAAGCATTTAAAATAAAATTTACCCTTTGTTTCCTGACTATAGAAACCACACACATTCACTAGTAGAAATGTTATTAATAAAGAAAAAATTTTAAATAAACCATAATTCTACTACCTACAGGTAACTATTATACAATTCATTTGCAATATTTTCCTGAGAGTGTATGGATATGAGTATGCACACATATAGGCGTGTATGTTTGTGGAGAGCCATATATTATAAACTGTAGTTTTGGGGGTGCTTCTCCCTCAGTCACTCTTGTAATCCTGCCCCTGTCTTCCCCCCCCCCACCACCAGGATTTCTATGGGGATATAATATACATCCTCAACTTTTCATAGTCTACTTTAGTTAATGTTGTTTCTGCTTCATGCAAAATATGGAAATCTAGTTATATACTCATACAGGTTAATTTACCACTGCTTAGGTTCATATATAGGTTAATTTACCATTTATAATATTTACACCCGCCTTACTTCCTGTCCTTTACACTAGGTTATCATATATCTACATATATCTACAAACAACTTTCAGGGTTTAGATTCAATTACTATTAAGCCTCCTTTCATTCACTCAAAAAAAAAAAAAAAACGCAAAAAAAACACCAAAAACACTTTTATTGTAGAAAGGAAATTATAACAAAAACTCTTTACATGTGTTCTGTATCTGTGAATAGCATGTCTTATCTTGTGGTTTAACATTCTTGAAAGAGGAAAGAAAGCCTTTATATTTTAAGGACTAGTGCCTAGAATGATAGCTCTAATTCTTCCACTGTATAAAAGGTGCAGAGGACTATTTGGGGCAAAGGTACTGTGTGCTGAGTGGGTGGTTTGTGTATACTTGCAACACCTTTGCCCCATGCAGAACTGAACTTACATATTTTTACACCAGGAGAGAGTCAGCTTCCACCAGTATTTTTCGACTATGTGATCACTAACCATTAAAATCTCTTAGATATTTCAGGAAATGGTATATTTTCCATTCCTGACTGTCCCAGTTTATAGCCAATATCATTGGGGAAAAGCTTTTAGGGTGTGTTTTTGTTTAGTTGTGTTTGTTTTTCAGAGGACGAATAGTTTATTTACTTTTCAATACTATCTTTCAGAATATATTTTTTCCTCCTGCCCTACAATTACCTCTTGGAGAGGTATACTGTTAATTTTATGCTATGTTTATGTTCACACACCTGGTTATACCACCTTTGTCTAGTTCAAAAAGTTAATTTTTAGCGATCAGAGAATGTGTTTATCTAACTTGCCAAGAGTAGGCACCTAGGGCTTCTGTTTTATTCTTTGTCTGGAATGTTTCTTATCTCCTCCTCACTCTTCTGCATCTTAACCATCCTCGAGGACTGAGCTCAAATCTCTGCTCCTTCAGAAATTCTCCCATCGCTATCCCACCTGGAAATGGTCTTTTTCTCCATTCATTCAGTTAGCAAATATGTACCGAGTGTCCACTCTTTGTAAGACACTGATTAGATAATAGAATGTATGTAACAGTTACCGGTACCAAATAATTTTGCACTTGTCGATGTATGTTTCTTTATCTTACTCCCTCAGCTAAATTCTGAGTTGCATGGGGCTACCTCCTTTACCTTATTATTTCTTGCATTCCTTATAAAATTGAACAGAGTGACTTTTATTTAGTAAGGGTTAAAGAAAAAGTTAAATCTGATGATTATATCTGTAGACCTTTTTTAGATACCTTACGCATGCAAGACACCAATTGTTCCAATAGTTAGTTGTACCGTTTAATCATTCCACACAAAATACCCTAATCCAGGTGCGGAACTAAACGTTGAAGCTGTTCACAACTCAGCCACCTCTTCAGATCTACATAATCACTCCTACCTGGCATTTCCCTCCCATTATTTTCCCAGGCTCTGTAAGAATGCTGTGTGGGGTGGTGGTGTTGGTGATGGTGTGTGTAAACATAGAAATATAGAGCATTAAAGAATCCTGGACTCTGGTCTGTCAGATTCCCATGTGGTGTACCTGATTGTAGGACCCAAAAGAAAGAGCACTGCCCTGGAAATTAGAATATAAAGCTTCTAATCCTTCACTAATGTCCACTTCTTCCTTTGCAAATTTAGCACACGAGAGGTATTGGGCTGAGGATATCTTTTCTAGCTCTAAAGTTGTTTGTGCTAATGTGGACTGATTTCTTTGAATACAAATCAGGAAATGGAACATCAGAATTTAATGTACAAATATAGTCTATAGCCCTTGTAAATTTTAGCTTACTGTCTCCTCATTTTCAAATATTTACGATGAACTGTTTTTGTAAATCCTGTTTTCCCAGTCTAGAATGCCCTTCTCACCTCATCTGTATTTACCTAAGTCTTACCATGCTTCAGTGTCAGGTTCCACCACTTCCAGAGGAAAATAACTACCCTGTCTTCCCCAACCATTCCTGTCCCCTGAGTCTCACCTCCCTCTGAGCTCACGTAGCACTTACCACCTCCTTCAGCAACCCTGTTTTTCCCCAATTACTTCGGTGTATAATTATTATCTCTCCTATTGGACACAGATGACATTTTATACTGCTCTTTATGCTTTTGTGTCAAACAATTAAACAGATGAAAGCTTCATTTTTAAATCGAAATATTTCAATTAGTGAACTGCTAAAAATCTTTCAGAGGCATAGGTAAAATAAAGGACATTTCTGTATAAATTAGATGTGTGACAAACTCTTTTTAATTGACTATTTGCTTTAGACAACTTTAAGTCGTGACTTTACCAGGAACATTTACATTAAATAGGCTGCTTTAGAGTGTAAACTGTTTCAACCATTTTGTAAAGCAACTTGAAAATATGTATCAAGAATCTTAAATTTCTTGTACCTTTTATGATACCTATTTTTGAGAATATATCCTAAAGAAATAATCCTAAATCAGAAAAAGAAAAAAAAACCCTTTATATGTAAATATGTTCATAATAGGATAATTTGTAATATTAATGTCCAAAAATAAGTGAATGGGCAAATACCTTGTGTGCATATGACAGAATATTATATACCCATTAAAAATATAGTTGGTAAAATTTGTATCAACACAGAGAAATGCTATAATATAATGTTAAGTGAAAAAACTCAGGATATATAACTTTACATATAGTATGGTCAAAACAATATGCAAAAAGTATAAGTAGGAAAAAGAAATGGAGGAGAATATACCAAAATGCTAAGAGAAGCTATCTTTTAATGGTAAAATTACAATTTGAATTTTTTTCTTTCTACTTTTTTGTTTTCCAAATTGCCAAAATGGAGCCTCTATTAAATTTGGAATGGAAAACAATGTAATTTCAAATACAGTGACATCAAAGATTTAAGTGTCAAGCAGGATTTTTTTAGAGTTCAAATATCTTTAAAATATCTTTGTGATTTAGTGTCTGAAGTAGGTGTGGTTGTCTAAATAGAATTTCAATTTTTTCTCTCTCTCTGTGTTGTCAAGTCTGAAGAGTGATCCAACCACTTGGTCACTATTTTGAGTCCTTTCTTCAAACTTTCCAGTTCATGTTGTTCCATGGAGTCCTTGGCTGTTTGGATTTTGATAGAGTTAAGAATAAGCCGTGAATGAGGAGAGCCCCAGGCTCCTTTCCTCCACTTTATGGCCAGAGTACCAGCTAGTAGTTCAGAAAGTTCTCCATCAGCCCTCTCTCTGGCAAAGGCAGAAATAGTGGGTATGGTTCATGCATGTTAGGCTGCTTAGGGAGTCAGAGATTCTTGGTGGCTTTTCACATCAAGGAATGTACAGGTAGAGTGAGTTCCATGGCTACATCAGTATTGAGGCAGCTACTGAGAATATCCATAAAGTAGATGCATTTTGCTTAATGCTAGACTGAATTTGCATGGCATCAGCTTTAAATCTGTTTCAACTTCCTGTCTAGAAATATCTGCTTTAGAATAACTGGTGTATTTTGATCAGGTTATAAGGGCACAAAGGAACAATTATAACAAACAGGATCAGATAATACCACTAAAAAGGGAAAGAGAATATCCTGAGAAACAGAACTGAAACTTAAGTGATAGAAAGAAAATGAAACGAAACTGAAACATAGCCAGCAAAGCTATTTAAAAAAAATAAAGTGCTGATTTTAACAGAGTCCTAGCAGGTAACTATATATGATCCAGTATTACCACAAGTAAAAGAA
Organism: Rhinolophus ferrumequinum; assembly: GCF_004115265.2. NCBI lineage: Eukaryota > Metazoa > Chordata > Mammalia > Chiroptera > Rhinolophidae > Rhinolophus > Rhinolophus ferrumequinum. Next base: position 49,903,510 of record NC_046302.1, on the reverse strand, counting down.
ATAAATGTCTTAAATTTTCCTAAATTACAGTTGTACTTATAGTGGGGGGAAAAAAATAAGCGGCTGTGTGACCTCATTGAAGTCACTGAACCTCTCTCAGTCTCACTTTACCCTGCTGTGAAAATAGGGGCAATGGTACACATCAGCCTATATTAAATATAGGGTCTCTGTGCTTGAAGGGAAAGATCATCAAGCCCGCCCTCCTCCACTGGTACAGGGCTTCAGCTTTGCCAGGCTTCCTCCCTGTCACCTCACGTTCAGGGCCACATCGCTCCTGTCTGTGGCAGCCAGAATTTCTGCAGGGGCCATTGAGGGCTCGGGCAAACTGAGTCCTGGGCGATGTAAGGGAAGGAGTGAGAGGGGAAAGGCTGTGAAGGCATTAAACGGATCTAGCTTCAGAAGACGGCTCTGTGGGGAGAGCTTAGTGGTCCAAGCCAGCTCGGACAGGATGTAAGCATTCATCATTGTCAGAGATGGGGTCTGTAGGGCTATTAGTGCCAACAGAGCCTGGTACAAATGACAGGTATGGGTACCAGTGACAGGTGTACGACCAGTGCAGACAGGACGCTGTGCTCAGAAAAAAAGAGTCCTGTGCTTGTTTTAATGCTCTGCTATAATTAACAATAAATATAAATAATATAAATATCAATGATGTATTCTAAGTACATAAATAATAGAAGCATACACAATAATATAATTACTAGTAAATTAATAATTTAGTTAAAATTTAAACAGTAAATTATTGATGTAGACCATTTGATTGAATTTATTTGAACTAAATTTACTCCCAGAAAATTTGACCAATTTGTCTAAAGAGAAAAAAAAAGCAAATTGTTATGTTACCAAACTGAAAATAGGGGGACGATTTGAAATTCTTAATAATCTTTTCACAGAGGACCTCACAATTTTGCTTTTCACCGGGCTCCACAAATTATGTAGCCAGTCGTGGCGTGACCATCGACAACTCGTTTAGCAGTGGGGCTGTGGGAAGATGAGGAGGGGGACACAGGGAGATGAGGAACGACCCTGGCACGTGGGATTTTCTCCAAGACCAATAAATAGTAGGGCAGGGCGGCACTGTGCTTCCTCCCGCTGGCCCCCCAAAGGTTGGCTTAGCACCTGAAGGACTAACCTGAGAGTTTGTGAGGCCTAGTACTCATTCCTGGAGAGGTGGCTCCACAGAGGTACCTGGGAGGGGGGTAAGGGCCTGGTGGTTGTCAGTTGTCCTTTAATTTTGTTGAGTTAAAATTCACATAACATAAAAGTAACCATTTTAAAGTATATAATTCAATGGCATTTAGTACACTCACAATATTGTGCAACCATCACCTCTATCTAGTTCCAAAACCTTTCTATTGGCTCAAAAGGAAACCCTTTAATTAAGCATTCATCCCCCATTCCCTATTCCTTTCAACTCCTGGCAACCACTAATTTGCTTTCTGTACCGATGGATTTACGATTCTGGATATGTCATATAAATAGAAGTCTATAGTACGTGACCTTTGTGTCTGGCTTCTTTCTCTTAGAATAATGCTCTTGAGGGTCATCCCCATTGTGCAATGTAGCATGTAGCTTGTAGTTTTATGGCTGAATTAGGCTCCATTTTATGGATATGCCACATTTTGTTTATTCATCCACTGAGGGACATGTGGGTTGTTTCTATCTTTTGACTATTGTGAATAATGCTGCAATGAACATCCATGTACATGTATTTGGTTGAGAAACCATTTTCAGTTCTCTTGCATATATATAATAACTAGGATGATGAGTAATACAGTAACTTTATGTTTAACTTTTTGAGGGACCACCAAACTGTTTTCCACAGTGGCTACACCATTTTACATGCCCACCAGCAATGTACAAGGCTTCCAGTGTCTCCACATCTTCACCAACACTTGTTGATTTCCTTTTTTTTTTTTTCCTTTCTAATTGTAGCCATCCTCATGTGTGTGAAGTGTATCTCATTGAGGTTTTGATTTGCATTTCCTCAGTGATTAATGATGTTGGCTGTCTTTTCATGTGCTTGTGGTCATCTATGTATCTTCTTTGGGGAAATGTCCATTCAAGTCCTTTGCTCATTTTTCAAGTTGGTGATTTGTCTTTTTGTTGTTGAGTTCTTTATATGTTCTGGATACAAGTCCCTTAGCTGATAGGTGTTTTGTAAATATCTCTCCCCATTGTGTAGGTTGTCTTTTCATTTTCTTGATAATCCTTTGATGCATACAAGTTTTTAATTTTATGAAATCTAATTTATTTATTTTTTCTTTTTTTGCTTACACTTTTATGTCATTTTAAATAATCTATTGCCAAAACTGCAGTCAGCAAGATTCACCCCTATATTTTCTTCTAAAAGTTTTATAGCTTCTAAATTTATTTATTGGTTGTTTGTCCATTTTGAGTTAATTTTTGTATATGCTATAAACGAGAGGACTAACTTCATTCTTTTGTTTATGAATATCCAGTTGTCCCAACACCATTTGTTGAAAAGCTATTCTTTCCCCATTTTATTGTCTTGTACCCTTGTCAATTAGCTATAGATGGTTTCTCTCTGGCTCTCCGTTCTACTCCACTGATCTGTCCCATCATTTTTAATTTGGTGTGGATAAGGACGTGTCCGAATGGGCTGCAGCACACCTTATAGAGTCATGGTAACGTTGATACATTCTGGCCGAAGGTCAGATACATGGTACTTGGTACACAACAGTAGGCATAAATACCACAAACACGTACGAGGTTGGACAATTAAGTTCGCGAACTTTCCACCATGTGTTTACATTGTATGCTGAGGCAACAATTTAAGGACCTTTTCAAGAACCTGAAATAAATATATAAAGAGACAACCCGAGCAGCCTTCTTGGCAAGACCTATCCTAGGAGCAATGGTTCTTATCTTGGTGGATGAATTTGTTCCACAAACACAAGTAAACATCCTAAGGGAGGGTAGATCCATCAAGGCCACTGCAAACAATTCAGAACACGACACTCCATGTGGTAAAACTGGGAAGAATTCTGGTGCATTGGCTTGAAGCTATTTTAAATCATTTCCCTATTTTCAGTTTGGTAACATAACAACTGGCTTTTCTTTCTCTTTAGACAAATTGGTCAAACTTTCTAGGAGTAAATTTAGTTCAAATAAGTTCAACCAAGTGATCTATATCAATAATTTATTATTTACTATTTAAATTTTAAGTAAATTATTAGTTTGCTATTAATTATATTATTATGTATGCTTATATTATTTATGTAATTACAGTATATCATTTATACTTATATGATTTGTATTTATTGTTAATTATAATTATTAGTAATCCTTAATTAATTGAAATGCTTGAAAATAATTCTTTAACTCCACAGTTTATTGAGTGTCTACTTTGTGTATCATGTTAGATGAGGACATTTGTTCAATCATTCAACAAACATTGTCTGAGCACACACATACACCTTTGGGTACAAGAGCGGACAGGGACATTTCCTGCCTTCCTGAAGCTGCTGGGTCCTCATTCAATCTTGTAAAGGACAATGTAGCAGAGGTTGCGAAAAGTTTCCAGACACCACCTGCCCTGATTCTACCGACTCTGTCCTATTCCCAGGGCTCTGAGCTCCTTGACGAGTCAAGACCACAAGCACACAACTGCCTTCACCTCTCTGCTCAGCCAAGAGTTTTCTATGTGGAGTGTCACTAGTAGGCTACGGGACATCCCAAAAGAACAGGAACAGAGAAGAAAATATCAAAGCAAAGAAACACCCACTATTACTGAACATAGACCATTTTCCCAAGGGAATGAGGGTTGTTCATTTCCGTCTTACCAAGAGAATCTTTCCCCAAACCCCAGTTGTCCATACACCATCCCAACGCTGCTCGCATACTCGTTCCTTAGGCTGCCAGATTCTTAGAAGTCTCTCCAAGGGAGGGGTAGGACCTTTTCTGGAACCTAATTGGCTGTACTAGTTAGTTTTCAGAACCTTCAGACTCTCTCTCTCGCTAATTGATTTAGGAATAACACCCACCCCTAAGCTTTGCAGGGGTGTGGGGCAAAAGTACAAAGGGAGGCCCACATGCCATACGTCTATAAATTGAGTTATAAAGCACACAAGCTATTAAGTGATGTTTACACCCTCCTTCCTTGACAAATATATCTTCCTAATACATTGGAAAGCGGGTTCCAGTCCAGAATCCCCGAATCCTGCCCATGGCCTGCCCATTACTCTTCTTGTCTTATGCCATGAAGGACCTTTCACGGATGTGTGGACGCTCCAGCCAACATGTCCATGTTCTATATTATTTCTTAACTGCATTTGGATCAGCAATGATCTCAGTAAAAATTCAAATTCAAAACATGAGGAAGAGGGAGGAATGAAGAGAGAGAGAGCCTGTGTGTGCCGTGCGTGTGTGCTGTCTGTGTGTGTGTATGTGTGTGACTGTGTGAGTATTACGGCCCATAGACCCACACTAGAGCTGGCCCTGTGCTGGAATGCCTGCTTTAGAGGACCCCCCCGCCACCCGTGGGCACTTTCAGCCCGGCCCCTTCTCACAGGACAAGGAGAACACAGGCTAAGGGGTCTTGCCTAGAACTCGCTTGGTGCTGCCCCTTCCACACCAGGGCCTTGGAATGCCCTGCGGAAACAGCCTGCTCCTGGGTCCGAGCAGGCCTTCCATTGGCCATGCCCCCAAGTGGGTCTCACTGCCCTGCTGGTGTGGGCACCTGTAGGCCCGGGGTAGGCCAAGGAGGGCTGGCTGTGGACAGAACTTCAGGGGAATGTCAATAACTCCACAAGGCCATGACCGGGTTGGGGAGGGGAGCGGACACATTGTTTCTCTCCCTTTCAGCCAGGAAATTCTGGAAAGGAGAGTGAGAAGAAGGCAGAGCCAGCCTCTACAACACTCCCTGAACTCTAGTGAGTGGGCCCTGGTTCACAAAACACACCAGAGGCGAAGATCAACTATTTCTGCTCCTGTCAACCATCGACGATTGTGACATCAACATACAGTCAGGCACAGATCCAAAGATCAAAACATATAAATCCGAAATAATACCAGGCATGTTTCATTATTTCATGGTGCAAATCACGAGCTTATTGTACTGCTCTGGAAAGAAGGGCCATGGATTTTGGCATCCAACACCCAACAGTTCAAAGTACTGTAACCTTTTCTAGGTCCTTCTGGCCCTGCCAGGACATCTGACCAGAGGCCCACAGCGGAGAGAAGCTGTTTTTTGCGCCAAGTTCTATCAGACACAAGGGTTTCCAGGCGCTTGCAACAACACCGTTCTCTGAGGAGAAAGTGAACCATAGACATGGCTGTTCCCGCCCATAAGGAAGTGGGACCAGGGATGAGCTGATCTCAGAGTACAGTTTAGAAGAAATTCTGGATGGTTCATATTAGTAACAGAATCATCTGTCAATCACCAAGAGCTGCATGTTTCAGAGTTTGGAGCATTTCGTTTTCTATTCCAGCTTAATTTGTATTTCACAGTGGACTTCTGGAATTACCAGCTTAGGTATTCAGACACTGCTTAGTTTCCCTCCCAAAAGGATTTAAAAAGCAGCTTATCTTCCTTTAAGGTTAATGTGTTTGGTCCTAAAATTCTCCCAAATGCATTTGGTTTAATATTAGCCAGCCCCAATTTCTCTTGGGAAAATGTCAGAGAAAACAAATCACAGAGGAGGAAGAGGCATAGTTAAGCTACAGGATACTTGGGTCTGAGTGTAAGTGGAAACGTGTTTTTGCTTGTGGCCATACTGGGGAGAAAGGGCGTAACACTTCAAAAAATAATTTCTCATGGATTGTTCTGGAGAACAGGGCCTGACACACAGAAGGGGCTCAATAAATATTCGTTGAAGAGAGTCGAGTCTCCCATCAGTGTCCTGTGGCCTGTGCCAGGGACAGGGGCAGCTGCTGCCCTCTGTCACAAATATGATCAGGTCCTACAGGAACCATGTTGGAAATCACCAGGTTCATGCCCACCACATTCCTGTTGCTCTGGATGCTACCACGGACTCCTCTGGGGCAGGACGGGGGCTCATCTGTACTTACGTCCTAGGAACAAGGCATCAGGCCTGGTATCTGGTGGGCTCTCTATAAATGTTGGGCAGAACTGGCAAGCACGCTTTTTATAGCTCCCTCCGAGTCATCTGTTAGAACGCTAAGCAGTAAAAGATCAAGGACAGAACTATTGATCTTCTGGGTGCCAGGCTGACAATAATTTATTAATCCATACTGGAGGGATGCGATGTCTAAAATGGAGGGGACTCTACTGGGACATGACAGGTTTGTTCAAACACTAGAAAGTCTGTCTCAGGGGCAAGCTAGGAACCAATGAGTGAAAAACAAAGAAAAGGGAACGTTCTCCCAAGAAGAGTATGATGGGTGAGGGCGTGGGGAGAAGCGCCTTCTCATGACTGCTGGAATAAGGGTAAAGGCACTTTTTTTCTGGGACTGAATTTGGTAAAATGTATGAAAAGTCTTAATTATGTGCAGAACATTTGACCCAGGAATTTCCCTGCTGGCTTCTGGCCCTTGAAATTTAGTCAGCTTCACAAAGATATCTGTACATGGATGTTCGACGCAGTATGGGTTCTAATAATGAAACATTTATTTAGAGCAACGTAAACTTTTGACACTAAGGGCTTAAATAAATTGTGATGTATTCACTGAATGCAACGTTATATGGCTATTAAAATGGTGATGTAGAGTCATACTTATTTGAATAAAAATATGTTCGTCCTATATGGTTAAGTAAAAAAAAGCAGGATAAAAATGGTACGACTGTATTTTAATAGAAATATACATATATATACATATATATATACACACACTAGATACCTCTCTCTCCATATATATATATATATGTGTATATATATATATATATACACATATATATATGATAGAGATACAGAAAGAGAGAGAGAGAAATTCTTGAACAATATATATATGTAAATGCAAATGGTGCTTATCGCTCTGTGTGACAGGAATGCAAATAATTTATCTTTTTATTTTTGTCTCTTATAACTAAACTTTTCACTATGGTTATGTGATCCTGTAGTCACAATAACAATAATAATGACGATGAAAACATACCGTGCTCTTCCTTAAATCGGTGACGCCTCTCCTCCCCACAATGCTCAGCTGGAGATGAAATGGCTACTTGGCTGGATGTTGTAGAAGGAAGAGCTGGAACAGAAGAGGCTCCAGCCACTTCCAACTGTAATACTCTGGTTCCGTGAGGGAAGACGGTGACATTGGAAAATGTGCGTAAGTTCTTGGCACACTTTGTCAGCAGGCAAATATGGTTTTTCAGAAATGATATTTTAAAATTTTTTGCAAGACCTTTTGTTTTTGCTTTTGATGACAAGAATCTTTTAAAACCGGAAGTTACATCCTTAATATTTGCCTTTGTGCATCGCTTCTTAATGAGCAAGAACATAAGAATTGGAATATTCTCATTGCATTCCCTGCTTTGGCACATAATAGCTTTATATCTGGCCCTGAACACGGAAGTAACATTTGCTTCTCATCCCACTGCTTACAGCATAAGCGCTATGCGGCCAGCGATTTCATGTGTTTGGTTCAGAAGCGCCCTGGCATACAGAAGGCACTCAGTAAATATTTTTTCAATGAATAACTGAATGTTGGCAGAGTAAGACGTGCAACTTGGAAGAAAGCTGCTCTGCAAATACATGCTTTTGGCTGTGTTCATTTTAATTACTTTAAAAACATGAATTTGTAACCAGAATTCCAAAACAAAAACTCAGACTGTTTTTGAATGTAATACATTTTTCAAATTACTAACATTCTTTAAACAATCAGTATGATCTTTATACAGCCAGGTATTACCAAATGAAAACTACAGGTGATGTTCTAGATAACCACTGTTAAATAGAGCTTTCTGTGACAAGAGAAATATTCCATAGCTGCATTCTCCAATATGGTAGCCCCTTGCCATATGAGGTACGGACCACTTGAAATGGGGACGGTTGAGAACAAGAAGCTGAATTTTAAATTTTGTTTAATTCTAATTGATTTAAATTTACACTTGAATAGCCATATATGGTTGTTGGCTACTATATTGGATAGTGCAGTTTGAGATTAAACTTCTTACCCTAGTGTATGGGACAAGATAAATGCCAAGTGTTATGAAGATACTTTATATAAAAATGAAACCGTTACTGCAATCAAAATTGAATCTTGTACTGAGAGAAGGGGATGGAAATAAACCTAGGACAGTAGAGTATCTTTCACAAATTTCAAAAATTTCTTCACCAGCACAGCCTTGCTTACCTCCAGTAGCCCCACTATATACACTCTGGATAACCCACACATATATTTGTATTCAAAATAAGGTTGATAAAAGTTACAAAGCCCAAAGCAGTGATCTGTTCAGTGCATGCTGTCAACAGAATGAAAAGTATTATTTTTATTCTAGAGTGTCCTGCTTATTAGTTGACTATTGTATAATACGTGGGCCAGTCACGTATAAGACCCCTGGCCCTGCTTTAGTAATAATAGTTATAAAGGTTTTTGTTTGTTTTGCTTAACCATCCCATGATGCTACCTGGAGAGCAGAGAACAGCACTGATGAGTTATTATAACTGAATACAGAACAAAGGCAACCATTCAGGAGAGCCAGCCCCCTGCCTTCCTCAGAAGCCTGCATGAAACATTCATGCAGTGTTCTCCTTTAAATTAACTGATTATTTATCACAATCCGTCATCTTATTAATCTATAAGTGTCCTATGGCCATTCTTAGTGACATAGATCTTACTGTAGGTCAAAGAACTGAAAGCACATTGGGAGAAAAGCAAAAATGGAGGGAGAATGCAAACAATATATTTTTGCGGAATTAAACCGAAAACCTTTGTTTTTAGGTTTATTAAGAATTATAACCAGTTGTTAAACGAGGTGCAATCATAAAATAGGTTAGCTGTCACTACCTTAATATGTGTCTCTGATCTCCATTCTGGGAGTCTGGAAGCCTTGGAAGTTACCTTTCAGTGTTCCAGATGCTTCATCTTAGCTCCTAAGCTGTCACTAATTCCTGTATTTCAGATTTGATTTTTCCTCTCCAATCCCACTGCCACCGTCAGAATTGAGGACTTCAAAACCTTGGATGACAGATATTCTGTCTGTCTAACTCTAGTGCCATAGGCTGAATGTCTGTGTCCTCCAAAATTCATATGTTGAAATCCCAATATGATAATATTTGAAGGTGGGGCCTTTGGGGAGTGATTAGGTCATAACCTCATGAATGAGAACAGTGTTCTTATAATAGAGACTTCACAGAGCTTCCTCATCCACCTTCCATCATGTGAGGACACAGTCAAGTGACCTCCCTGTACAAACCAGGAAGCAGGCTCTCACTAAGCACCAAATCTGCTGATGCCTTGACCGTGAATTTCCCGCCTCCAGAACTGTGAGAAATAAACTTCTGTTGTTTATAGATCACCCAGTCTATGCTCCTTTATCATAGCAGCCTGAATGGACTAGACACCTGTCTCAAAGGTCTTCGTGCCTTTCTACTCCAGGTAGAATGCTCCTGAAACAATGCTTTCATCATTCACCCAACAATAGATGTGGGATGGATGTGACTCCTTTGACGTCATAGCTTTCAGTATTTATGGCAAGCGGCTCCATTTGACCTCGGCGATACGAGGATACATGAAAGATAACCTTTCCTGGGAACTGAGTCCCATCCACCACAGACTGACACGTGTCCTTGGGCAAGTCCCTGCCCCCTGGGCCTGAGTTTCCTCATCTCTAAACCAGTGAGATGAAACTGGAGAGTATTAAGTTCTCTTCTAGCTCAAATATTTGTTATTATTATTTTGGTTTCATCCCCTAATGTTTAAGGTCTTTCATAGCTTTATCCTAGTCTCTCTAATCAAAAGTATCTTCCACTTCTCACCACGTAGATTTAGGGCCTCTGATTCTTTTTTCTCATCCTAGCTCAAAGCCCAGATCCTTGATCTCTTCAGCACAGCTGATATAGCCTGTCTTAATAAGGGATTATTCTCTGCATGTAATCGTCTCTGTTCCCAACTCATAGTTAAACCCCTTGATAACAGAATTCCTGCTTTATGATTCCAGCATATTGTTTTAGTCCATTTGGACTGTCCTAACAAAAATACCACACACTGGGTGGCTTATAAACAACAGAAATTTATGTCTCACAGGTTTGGATGCTGGGAAGTCCAAGATCAAAGCACCATTAGATTCCCTGTCTGATGAGAGCCTGGTCCACAGATGGCAGCCTTGCTGTGTCCTCACGTGGTGAAAGGGGTGAGGGCAATCTTTGGGGTCTCCTGAATAAGGACACTAATCCCTTATTAGGACAGGGTCCTAATAAGAACCTTAGAGGACAAGATCACCTTTCCAATCACCTCCCAAAGGCCACACCTCCAAATACCATCACCTTGGGGATTAGGCTTCAACACATGAATTTTGGGAGAACACAAACATTCAGACTAAAAGCACAGATGTTGTATAGTTTGTAGGCCAAATTTAATCATATAGGAGTTGTGTAATAAATACTCGATGGCTGATTGTTAATCATATTGTATAAAAGTGAGCATGACATTCATTCATTTGTGTATTCAATAAATGTTTACTGAGAATCAATTATGAGGCAGGAATTGTCCAACGCAAGAGGGGACCTCAGTAAAGAAGACACACCTGGTCTACTGCCCTCTTGGAGCACACATGCAGATCACGTATTCTGGTCCTTTTGGAACCAGTAATGGAGAGTATCCCTAGGTTATGCAATATATTCTATCGAGACTATATACTGAATCTGCTGTTGTCTTAAAACTGTGCAAACACATCTGAACTGGGCCATGCATCAAGGTATCCAGTTATGCGGGCCCATATCAGCGGGCAGCTGTGCACTGCTGGCAGCCTGGTTGATGCCTCTGCTCAATTAAATTTCTTATAATTTCAGTTCATCGTCTGTGACATTTCCACACATTCCACATTGTGCCTTGTTGGTGGAAGTTGTGTCTTTACAGCAGTGGCTCTGAAACTTTGGGGCCTGGAGACCACTTTATATTCTGAGAAATGACTGAAACTCCAAAGGGCTTTGGTTTATGCGAGTTATAGCTCTGTAATTATTGATTCTATCCTAAAAATTTTAAACTATTTACAAAATCATTGAAAAGCAATAATAAATCCATTATTCGTTAACATCAATGACGTACATATGTTAATGAAGAATAGTTATATTTTCCTAAACCAAAACCATTTAGTGAGAAATGTGGCACTGTTTTACATATTCGCAAATCGCTCTAATATATGGCTTAATATCTCTTTAATATTAAACAGCTGGATTCTCATATCTACTTCTGCATTCACTTGGTTGTAATATGTTGTTTCAGTTTAAGTATGTGAAAAAAACTCTGGCTTCATACAGATATGTGTTTGGAGAAGAGGAAAATTTTCATAGCCTTTTCATATAATTGTGGATAGTCTTCTTTAAGACCTCACCCAAAGTAGACAAGTAGTAGTTTCTTAAGTTTAGTTGCAATGTAGAATCTGAAACTATATCAGTGAAATTTGCCTACTCAGTTGCATTAATCCTATCTGTTGCACTGGCCTATCTTGCAATTTGAATGGATGTTTCATCTGTGCCCATGCGTAATTTTATAACACCATGCGTTGACTATTTGGAAAATATTGGTTCACTGAGTAGTAGAGATCTTCCAAATGTTGATCCATTTCATACACAACGTCAAAAACCCCACATTTATTCATATTAGCACCAATCTTCTCTGAAGCCTCTAAGTATTGGGAAGCTGCCAGCTTATGAGGCCTGATACAAGAGTTTTAAAAATCTAATTTTTGCTTAAAAGCTCCAAAGAAATAAATACGGTTGGCTGCTTTTCCTTGGTGTGACAAGCCCCCTTGGTTCATTTTCAAGAAAATGTCTGCCAAGCAGTTAAGTCGGAATAACCATAGTTGCCAGTTGTTCTTTCAAGTAAAAAGACTATTCCATAAAGAAAGCAGTTAGTTCAGCTCACAGCTCAAACAACGGTCCAAGTGCTTTTCCCTGAGATAGCCATGGTGACAGCAGAAGTGTTTCATGCAGACCTTCTGTCTCATCACACAGAATATTGCAAAGACGTGTGGAAAGGTCAAGATGTAACAGGAGGGCCGGCCCGGTGGCTCAGGCGGTTGAAGCTCCGTGCTCCTAATGCTGAAGGCTGCCGGTTCGATTCCCACATGGGCCAGTGGGCTCTCAACCACAAGGTTGTCGGATGGACTCCCACAAGGGATGGTGGGCTGCGCCCCCTGCAACTAACAACGGCAAATGGACCTAGAGCTGAGCTGCGCCCTCCACAACTACGATTAAAAGGACAGAAAAAAAATCCTGGAAGTACACCCTGTTCCCCAATAAAATCTAAAAAAAAAAAAAGATGTAACACGATGAACAAAGCAGGCTGGATGCAATCGTGCGGATGCGGAACTGTGTCCTGCCTTGGCAGTGTGTGACATAGACTGGTTGTTGCTGACCCGTCCCTGGGCCTGGAGCTCTCAGGTGTGGAGCTGTGGCAAATCCCCGCTCAGAGCTCTGCTCTCGGGTCTTATGGCCTGTCCCATGAAGAGTCTTCCTGGCACTTCACGCGGATGTCTACCTGAAACATCCTAGCTTGCAGGGATGGACCTGCCCTTCTGTTTCCACTGTTTGGAAACTGCTTGACCTTGTGACCCTCCCCACCTTCCAACCCAGGGGAAACAGTGTCATCCTTCCTCATGTGTCTTGTTTTAGTCACAGAACAAAGACTTCCCAAAGCCCGCTGGCCCTTGTGCCCCTTCTGTCCCACAGGGCCTCCGCCCCTGCAAGTGCCCTTGTGGGTCAGGGGGTGAGACTGCCTCAGGCTGGGCTGGCCACACAGCTGAGGCCCAGGAGCCCCCAGTGGCACAGGCAAAGCACCTCCGCCCTTCCCAATCCCTACTGAGCATCCCCAGCCATCTGCTTAGGCCCCCTTTTGGGTTTTCACTTCCGATATTCCAATGACCCTCTGGCAGTTGGCCCCAAGGGACAGTCAGCTTGCTATGTTCAGACTGACTTGTCATCTCTGAAGACTGACCCAGTCAGTGCAAAGAATCCTTCTCCAGCCGAACCCCCCTCAGGTACCATGGGGTAATGGGGACTCTATATGTCAACCCAAGGGTGGATTGTGTTGTTAGCTCAGTCAAGGTCTGAACCGCTTTCCAGAAAATTCTTTCTAGTATTCCTTTCATTCTCTTCCCGTCATAATAAGCTGTTAACTACTCCTCTCAAGCAAGAACATGGTTACCTTTTCAAGATAAAAAAGAGATTTTATGTTCTCTGATGTTTCTCAGGTAATATATCTCGCTTCACCGGACCCCAGACAACCGCTAAAAAACATTTGTTTACTTTTAGTTCTAAGACACTGTTTTAGCCTCCCTGTGGGCTGGGGGTCCTGAAGGAAGGGACAATGTTTTCAATAGATCTCCCTTGCTTTTAGTTTTAGTACTTAAAAATGCTTGCCTTTGACAGTGATGCAGTTGCTCAATTGTTGAATTACGTGGGAGTCTGTTCTGTTCTTCCCTTGAAAGACCCATGAATGAAAACTTTCTAGCCTTCCAAGCTTTCTCTTTCATCTTTGTGGCTAGAAGGGAGGGGTCCTCTCCTCATGCATTCTGACTCATTTTGTTATCCCTTCCTCCTAAGAGACAGGCATATTTACCAGGGGTCTGCACATTCTGTTTCAGTTCTCAGCAATGCCTGCAAGGGTTTTTACCAACCGGGTGCCGCATTACCATTCGCTACAAATCTTTCTCTTTACTTGATTTCTAGATCCCAGATAAAAATCCAACCGATGCAACAAAAGGCTATATTTATCTGTGAGAACCATAAAAGGTAGAGTGTTGTAGTAAAAGATGAAAAACACAAGCCTTGAAAACAGAGATTTTAAAAAGATATATGAAATACTAAAACAAAAATAAATTCACCATCAAATAGTAGAAAATCATACATGGGTAGAAGAGAAACTAAGATTTTATAGTTTATGAACTATTTCTCCTCCATACCGCTCAATCCTTTCTCCTAACGCTCTTGTTTCATTGTGCTGTAGGTATTTATTTCCATGGCTTGTTCCATACTCGATTCTGGTTACTCAGAGATGAAAACCAGGTTTTGTTTAGCTCAGTATCTGCAGTGCTCTGCCTGGCACTTAGGAAACAGTGGATGGTCAGGAAAGGTCATTAATGAGAAGAAGAAAAGACACTTGCTGAGACAAGAATGGAGAGAGCCTATTTAGAGAGAAACTTGGAGTCTGGCACGGTATCTAAAAGGAACTCGGTGATTCCCTGTGCCATAGAAAGGTGATTTCAAGCAGCCATAATGTCATGTTTCCCTCCAGCTTATTGCAAAGATACAGAGGGTTGCCTTCGGAATCGAGAGGGGAGGGGCAACAGTGGAGAATGGGATAAGACTCACTGCAGATGGTAAATCGTAGAGTGTTTTCCACACCCACCGTGTCTTATAGGCGATAAGAATAAAAACAAATTAAATGAATTACCAAGAGTGACATGCCTTTGAATCCACCAGGAATGATCTGGGGATATTTTGAGATCTAAAGAAGAGCAAAAGAATCACCCCAAGGTAATGCTATGCTCTCTAATCAGAACTGGAGGAAAGACCTCTTTCACCACTATCGCGATCACCCTCAACACCATCCCTGAACAAGCAGAAAACATGTCAGTGTCAGTGCACCCGCCAACATCCACATTAGAAGATGCGTTTTAGAAACAGATGCCCCTTTCATCACTAGATTCAAGAGGCAAATGGGGTAGACGGGGAATGAGATGTAGCTCAGTGCTGGTTTTACACTGTGATTTTAGTGTAGTCCTTATTGAACTTCTCCATTACTAATATAACATTCCCCAAAGGGTTCGTAGTATTCTGTTAATGTGGAAGAAGACGGAATTCGGGGTTTTTATATCTCCTGGAACAGATGGTTATAATTTAAACTTCATGAAATACAGGAAAGAAGAAATGCCATGAAAACCCGTAAAGTCCTAGTTTCTTATTTTCCAGGCCCAAGCCTGCAGTACAATTGTATAAATAGTTCTGAGACTCTCTTCTAGTTTCTTTCCTTCCTGGAGATAATCCGCAACGGTTCTGTCTGGACACATCTCATGGTTCGCCAGATGGCATTCCAAGAATCGCTTTTCTAAAAGTCTGAGCTCTCGTAAGACACTCTGGAATGATCGTGAGCTGGTGGAGGCAAACAAAGCAGCATGAAGTGCAGAAGCTGTGGAATGGAAGGAAGGGGAGAGCGTACAAGCATGCCCTGTGAGGAATCATTACTTTAAAAGGCAGAAGGAACATCTGAGGGTGAGACGAGAAAAACCTCGTACGTATTAAATCTGTCACGCTCCTGATGACGTGGTGCTGCCCTGAGCTAGTCTCAACATTATCAACATATTTTCACAGAAGTGTAAATGCTATATTGGGGCTCATAAATATTTCCCAGTCAGCTTTGTTTACTGTAAGACTTTCCTAACCAAAGCCACACAGGTTTGAAAGCAAATTAGAATGGTTTTAAGCAAAGCTAATGAGCCTTCCCAGATGCTATTTCAGGAGACCCCAAACCTCACTGCAGACTCATGGTTTGACGCTAGGAGTGTACCCAGAGCTTCAGTATTTTAATGCAAGGCTCTACTCCCTGTTAAAATGCACCCTCCCTATACACCACGTTTTTGATCGCCCTCTCCCAGAGGTAACGGTACAAACTAAGCTGTAGCTAATCACTGGGAGGTTAGTGAATGAGTTTCAGGGTTGGTCCTTAATATAGGTGTTTTGGTGTATAATTCAACATTTTTAGTACATTCACAAACTTATGCAACCACAACTCTTTTTATGGCTGAGAAATATATCCCAGTGGATAGATATACCACATTTTGTTTATCCATTCACTCATTGACAGACATTTGGGTTGTTTCCACCTATCGTGAGTACTGCTTCCATGAGCGTTTACAAACAAATATTTGTTTGAATACTTTTTTTTTTTTTCAATTCTTTTGAGTCTACACTTAGGAGTGGCATTGTTAGATTATATGGTAATTCTATGTTTGTCTTTTTGGTGAACTGCCAACTGTTTTCCACAGGGGCTGCACTATTTTACATTTCTACCAGCAATGTATGAAGGTGTCAATTTCTCCACATCCTCACCAATACTTGTTATTTTCTGTTTTGTTTTGTTTTTATAATAGACCTTCTGGTTGGTATGACGTGGTATCTCATTGTGATTTTGGTTTACATTTCTGTAATGACTAATGATATGGAGCATCTTTCACGTGCCTCTTGGACGTTTTATGTATCTCTTTTGGAAAAATGTCTGTTCAAGGCAGAGGGTTAAATGAATTGTTGTATACTCGTGAAAAGGAAAATTGTGATATCAATGAAAAGGACATAGTGCCACCCACAGCAACATTGACATATCTCACAAGCACAGCATTGAGCAAATCAGATCCCACAGAGCACATATGGTACCATCTCATTTAATTCATACATAGAGGTATGTAAGCTTCAAAACCACCCAGGCAAAAACTCATCCATTACGTAGAAGTCAGGACAGTGGTTGCCTTGAGAGGAGTCGTTACTGGGACAAGACTAGGAAATGATTTGGGGGTGCTAAGAATATCCTCTTTCCTATTCTGGGTGGCAGTTCCACTAGTATGTTTATTTTCTGAAACTTCAGCAAGCTGTAGTTGTGATTTACGATTTGTGCACTTTTCCGTATGTTATGCTTCTGCAAAAAAATTAAAAAACAAAAACCTTTCACTTTAGCCCTCAATACATTGGCTCCCAGGACTTGCCAATGGACAAATTGGATTCATTTAACTTGAATCTCTCTTCATCTGTTTCCACTTTATTTTCCTTTTGCCCTGAGCAGATTATAGGGAAATAATCAAGCCCTCACTTCAGAATTTTGGAAGCTTCTCCTACTCTGAGTTTCTCCCTGTTGCTTTTCTCTCCTCCAAACTCTCTGTCTACTTCTGTTTCTCCTCCTTTCCCCTCCCCACATTCTGGTCTCCTGTTCATACCCTAATCTCTCCCTCTCCACCCCTGCTCCCTTTGCCTCCCTTCTCTCCCATCATTGCTTCCCATTATTCCCTTCACTCTCTTCATGAATGAAGTACGTGCAGGGCAGGGGAGGGAGTGCGTTGCATTTGTTGCACATCAAACTTGATGTCCTCTATTTTTCTGTTTAAAAGCAAATAAATTGAAAATGCCACTCATTTTCCCTAAGAAGCATTGTTGCATTTAGGTCGTTCCCATTTGAACTTTCCTAGTTGAATGCTACCAAAATACAGATCATAAGAAAATGCTCCATGTATTAACAACGTTCACCTCTGGGGGGCAAGATTAGAGGTGATTTTTATTTTCTGGGGCTTTTTAAAATATACACATTGTTGTGTTTGAAAAGTTTGTATATTCTTTGAAATATTATTTTCATTAAAATGGTAAGTAATAAACTTCCACATTACTCTTTTAGGCTTTAAATTTTTTAAGTTTTGGAAATTAAATGTTTTAGAAAAAATAAAAATTTTAACCAGTTTTCTTTTTCCTTTCTGATGTCACAAAACAATAATGAGGCTCATTTTACTTTTCCTTGAGTTGTTGATTAGGGTTGCCAGATAAAATATAGGAGTGCTACTTAAATTTGAAGTTCAGATAAGCAATGAATTTGGGACATACCTGAAAAAAATTATTGTTTATCTAAACGTCCCATTTAACTGGGCATCTTGTATTTTTATTGGCTGATCATAACTCTCTCTGTGGGCATCATCTTTGTTATCCCTGCAAAGCAGGAAATTGGTAGCAGACAACGTGAAGGAAGGTCAAGCATTAGGCAGAATTGCTTTGCAGGCATGTCTAATAAGTCCTTCTCTTGTCATCCTGTTCACCAGCAGAGCTTACTGTAAGTACTAAGTAGTGATGGAAGCTTCCACAGAGAAGAACAGCCTTTGGAGTCGGGTGCTCCTGGGTTCAAATCCTCGTGTCATCTTTTATTCACTGGATGACATTGGGCAAGTACCTCAAAGGTCATTTGTAAAATAGTAATACTGTTATCGCAAGCCTTCCATGTTGTCGCAGACGTGAAATCCAATATTATATGTCAGATACTTAGCAGAGCACCTGCCATAGATTAAAGTCCTCCACAGACGGCAGTTCTTTTTATTGTTAATAAATAGACACGGTCCCTTTCCTTCACACCATCGAGGAAAGGACACAAGATAAATGGACAATGACTCTAATACAAAGCACATAGCGATGTGGGAGGACAGAGGAAGGTGCCATGTCCCAGAACCCTGAGGAGAGAGGGCTACCTCTATTCTTGTGATCAGGTGTTCACGCAACACCTGAACATGAACAAGAGACATGGGGGCTACATTTGAAGGGGGCCTAGTTATGGGATTTAGAGTAAGGACATTCTAGATGGAGAAAACAGCTTGAACCAAAGCATGAAGATGGGAAAATAGCGGGGGGGCGGGGGGTATCTGTACAGGGAACAGCAAATAAGTTTGTTTGGAGAGAAGGAAGAATAAGGGGAGTGTCCGGACATCAGGTGGCTATAAATCCAGACCTAGGAGTCTGGACTTCATTTCATATCCTTGACGGTGCTTGCTGGGGTGTCTTACCATAGCCATGCTGGATGAGGATACTCAAAAATTATTCTGCAGCAATGCATAGAAAGGATTGAAATTGGCTGGGAGTGTGGGTGCTGAGTTCAGGATCCATTG
Source organism: Rhinolophus ferrumequinum (assembly GCF_004115265.2). Classification (NCBI taxonomy): domain Eukaryota; kingdom Metazoa; phylum Chordata; class Mammalia; order Chiroptera; family Rhinolophidae; genus Rhinolophus; species Rhinolophus ferrumequinum. The sequence goes on along the minus strand of NC_046302.1, from coordinate 49,884,741 downwards.
AAACAATGCAGCTCTCATGAGTCCCCGGCTTAAAACTCTTCAGTGGCTTCCCACTGCCTGCAGGATCAAGTCCAAAAATGCTTTGGGTGGTACAGAAGCCTTGCGTGTTCTGTTCCTGCCCACTCCTCTAGCTAGATGTATGGCATCTCTGTGTTCCAGCCATGTGGGCCTCACCTCAGCTCCTCGGGCTAGCGGGCTGTCCTGCATTTCAGCCTGCATGCTTGCTGTCCACTCCCTCTGGCACTCTTTTCCCAGCAGGTGGCCCAAGCAACTCCTCTTCTCCTTCAGATTGAGGCTTCACTGACCCTCCCAAGAAACTGTCCCCAAGGCTCCAATCAGGTTAGGCCTGCCGATTACAGGCTCCCAGGGCAGCCGACAGTTCTCCTGGGCACAGTTGTCATTATGTACATATTTGTCATGATTTTCTTACTGCTTGCAACTCTAGGAGGGCAGGGACGTGATGGACTCACCCACCACTCCCCAAGGTTCAAATGCACAGCAGCAGGCTTTCAGTAAATACTTGTTGACTGATGAATGTGGTGAACCATAATGAGATCTTTCTAGTAAAACGATGGCAGTGGGAATGACAGAGAGGGGAGGGGAAATACCAGTTTAGAAGTCCATGCTTGCCCCTCTCCAAATTAAATGCTGTAGAATAGGGGGACAGCATACTGTGGATGGGACCAAATCAGGCCTGCTGCCTGTTTCAGTAAATGCAGTTTTACGGGAACAGAGCCAAAATCATCCATTCTGGTGCTGTGTATGGCTGCTCTCTCACACTGCCAGAGGTGGGCAGTTGCAGCAGAAAAGGCCTGCAAAGCCTAAACTATTTACTGTCTGGCCCTGTACTGAAAATGCTTGCCAAGCCCTGCTCTAGAAAAAAGACTGCAGAGAGGTTCACCATAACGAAAACAGTGGTTATCTTTCTGTGGCAGGATTACAAATGAGCTTTATATAGTCTGCTTAATTTTCTGCATTATTCGTATTTTCTGCAAAGAACACATATTATTTTTATAATCAGAAAAACGATAAAGGTTATTCAAAACCAGATTGAGTGCCCCACTAATTCTTTTCAGTTTTAAATTTCTAAGTGTTTTATACTTTTTTCAGGAAAAGAAAAAAAAAAACTTGTTAATCGGAGTGATTTTCTCTGCTGGCTTTGGGGAACATAGTAGAACGACCCTAAGAGCTGCAGAGGAAATTCCTGTTTCTCCATTTCCTGCACCAGAGGGACGATGACTTTCTACTATTTTATGAGTCTGGCTTTTGATCCTGAGTTCAGAGAATCAAGCTGAATGTTTCGATGAGACTTGGATTCCAGAAAATGTGTACCTGTCATGTACTGTACATGTCTGTGATTAGCATCTTGATGAAAACACCGGTTGACATCTAGCAGTATTCTATTGGGACGTCTTGTCTACATTTTAATAACAATTATTAATATTCACCAAAACTGCAAAACACGGACACAACTCTAACACTGATTGCAGATGTTTTTAAAAAGTGTTAGCAAATGAGATGAATTAAAACAGAAAATAAATAACCCAGTTCTTTAAACATCTGATTCAAAAAAAAAAGAAAGAAACAACGTCAAATTTCCCATTGAGACACCTCTCTCCTTCCTTTTCTTCCAAAAAGTCTCAAAATAATTTAAGTAACCAATTAATTATGAAAATTTTCTTATAAATTTTCATTAGCATGTAAGCTCTGTGAGAACAGGAATATTATCTTCTGTATTGCTCATGACTGCCCCAGCATGTAGACCCATAAGAAGCACACAGTAAATGTTCAATAATAAATATTTGTTGAATGAATGACTATAAAAGAAATAGATAAAACACTGGTTCCTAGGAAAAGTGGTTTTTTGAAAAACTTTTTTGTTAATTATAAGGATTATAATTAAAAACACTTGGAAAATTAAGAAAAGTAGGAGGGAAAAAAATCAACTTTGTTCTCTCAAATTTAAAGCTATCGTTATTTTGTTGCATTGCTTTCATTCTTTTTCCATATGTATAATTTTAATGTAATGTTAACCATATATTACACAATTGTCTTCCTTTTGAAATTAATCTTACAGTATAAGAATTTTCCACGTAATTTCAAGGTCTTTGTAAACATTAATTTTAATGATTGTATAATAAATTGAGTGGAATTGCATTATTTACTTAATTCCCAGTTTCTTGTTTCTTTTGCAGTTATAAATAATGCAGCAATAAATACCTTTGTACATTTAGCCATTTTCAAAGAAAGTACTTGGCAGGTGGTATATCAGCACAGAGGGTATAGGTTATGCTGCAGTAACAAACAACCCCCAAATCTGTGCTTACGGCAACAGTCGTCTATTTCCTGTGCATGCTCTATGTCCACTGCAAAAATGGAATGAAGTCTTACAAAAATTCAGTTCCCTTCAATTCAATTCAACAAATATTTGTTAAGTGTCTGTTGTTATAAGGCCCATTGCTGGCCCAGGATATAGCTGAGAAGATTTTCTGATGAGTCACAGATAAATGAAAACTGGGAACTCTGTTTTCATAACATGCTGTACAACTGCAGGAAAAAAAAAATCAATGAAGGCAAAAGATCATTGTTTTAGTCTAGTCATTTGTATGCCATGTCTGTATTGTTTTAGATGTAAGTCTCTTTCTCTGTCTGCCTCTTAAAATCCCCCTAGCTGTGTAAAGGTCAGCTTGGCGTGTCCCTATACCTGTGATAAAGCTCGACATGACTCAAAGTCAGGCCCCAGGGATCACCAGCCTTGCTTTTGCAACACTCTTGTGCTCTCTGACCTCAAAAGCTGTTGTGAAATTTTCCAAACAAAACATTTTAATTTACCAAAAACAATAAAATTAAACAATGTCCTTTAGACAAATAATCCTAATCCTAGGAATTTTCCTAAGGAAATATTCCACCAAAGGAATAAAACAGTAGACATGCGAAAATCTTGGTTTTGGAGATATTTGTAACAGCAAATAACGGTAGGTAAATCATGACATATTTACCAGACTGAATCCCAAGAAATAGTAAACATTAATAAGCATGAAATTTTTATAGATGCTTATGATATAAGGTAGAAATGGGGGAAATAGGACAAAATTCCATCTGTGTTGTGCGATTATGTATAATGAATACATTTAAAAAACACTAGTAGGAAATCTGGCAAATGAAATGGTTGGTTGGTTAGGGCATGAGAACTTTGTATTACGTGGTATTATTATTTTGCATTATTTAGTATTTAAGATTTAGTATTTAAAGATTTAGTATTTCTGTTACTTTTGTTTTAATATTTGAAACAATAAAACTTAAATATATATATATATATATAATAAAATCCATTCCTGGGAAGGATTCTGTGTCAAAATAGTTTTTTAAAAATTAAAAATAAAGCCTGAGGTAGATAACTAATATTGTGTTGGCAGGTCAGTAGTTAGCTCCTCTGAAGAATCTTATCACTTGCTCCTTTGTCTGATAAGCCCGTGTTCCTCATTACTCAGGAACTGAAGCATTTAGATAACATTTTTGGAAACAGAGCTGTTTGGAGAAAGAGCAGCCTTTGCCGTCTGATCTCTTGTTATCACTTTCCAAAACTCAGGAAGTGAATAGATTTGAATATTGAGGTGTGCTCCCATACAAAATATGGGGGTCTAGGTAATATTAGACGTTTTTAGAACGGACCATAGGTACGTCTCTCATTGCGCTTTGGCACACAGTAGCCCCCCAGTGAATTGCTGATGGAATGCACAGGAGAAGAAATTAGATTGCACACCCAACACCTGAGGCGGGGAGGGGACTGTGTCCTTCAGAGCAGCAGGCATCCCTAGGCAGCTAGGACAATTGGCTGGGCACAGGAGCCCTTGTGGAGGACACACGTATCATATCACACGCCACCTCCAGGAGGTCTTAAGAAGACGTGAGTGGCCTCAGTGTTGATGGAGGTGAAGCACACCGCTGTGGGGTCTTCCCGCCACTTTTCACACCCTTGTTGACAAAAGGTGGCAGGAGGTGGCTGATGAAAACCACCAAAGAGTTGCTGGTCTCGTGTCACCGTGTCAATTTATTACATTCCTTATGGGAAGCTCTCTCGGCTCCAACACTGAAGGGACAGACTCTTGGAGCCACTATTCATCCTTGGATCAAAAGCTCTTTGTAAACATTCCTGTGCTTTGCCATTTGAATCCATAGTACATCAACAAGTCCAGAGATATATTATTATTATTATTATTTAGTAGCTTTAACAACTCCCCTTGTTGGTGATGGTTTGCTTGTTTTTGGTTTGCCTGGAGCAGATCCAATGTCCTCACTTGGTAAGCTTGGCAACTTGCACATCACAGCAGCAGGAGCCTTTAAATAATACCAACGGCATCCATCAATCTCAGCAGCCAGTGGCCACCTGTCCCAATGTCACCTTGGCTGTACTCCTGCAGACAGTGCGGTGGTTGTGGACAGTGGCATCTGTGTGGCGGCTTCTCTGGACTGAGCCTGAGCAGTGAAGGGACCAGTATGGGTTTGTCAGGGGCCAGGAAGAGCCTTGAAAAGACAAGTAGCATATTCTCAGGGTAGGAATACTGGATGTACTTGCATGGAGTGACTGCCGTGTGACTGCTGGGACTGAGCTGGTGTGGGAAGGCACTGGCTCAGGAGCCGGGCCAACGTGGGTGGCCCCGCAGCTCCACTCGCCTTGTCTCCATGGGTACGTTCTCTTGCCCCACTCGGTTACAAATTTAGCTGAAATATGTGTATTCCTTGGGGCACTGTGAAGTTTCAATTTGCAAAATATTTTGAGGTCCTCAGTACAGTGATAGAGTCATTTTTAAGTATGCGTATCAGTCTGCTTCTTAGCATCTTCTTTAATGAAGAAGCTTTAAAAAAAAATTACAAAGATTTCAGATAACCATGGGAAATGAACCTTCGGCTGCCAAGTTTCAGGGAGGAGAGAACATTCTTTCTGAGTGGTTTTCAATTGTCTGCTGTAATAAATGATTAATTTCCCCATTACATTACATTAAAGGGATTAAAAATTATGTTGCCCTCCTTTTATATCCAATTTTATGAGTCACTTGTATGATGGTGTATCATGAGTAATAAAAATGGACCAGAGAGTTAAATAAGTTTCCCCAGCATAAGGCTCCGGTGTGTCGTGAGTTTCTGTTAACCCTTCCTGTCCACTGTGTGTGGGGGGGTCCCTTCTGAAAAGGGGCCCCTAGAACCATAGTGGAATCAAAGGCCAGTGCCTGTGGGGCTGCAGGTAGCTGGGGAGCCAGTTCTGTACCCCTTCTGGGGTGTCATGAGTCTCCCTCTCACCAGGTCAGATTTCCTGCCGACTCACCGTGTTGGTTTCCTAGGGCTGCTATAACAAATTACTGCAAATAGGTGACTTAGAACACAGAAATGTATTCTCTCACAGTTCTAGAGGCCAGAAGTCTGAAATCAAGATGCTGGCAGGGCCATGCTTCATCTCAAGATGCTAGGGCAGGACCTGCTTCACCTCAGGATGCTAGGGACGGAGCTGCTCCAGTTCTCTGTCCGAGCTTCTGTAGACACGTGACTTGTGGTACTATAATTCCAGTCTACACATGGCGCTCTCCCTTTGTGTCTATCTGCTTCTAAATGTCCCCTTCTTATAAGGACATTAATAAGGACCTATTCCAGTAGGACCCCATCCTAACTAATTACATCCTTAATGACCTATTTCCAAATAAAGTCACATTCTGACATTCCAAGGGTTAGGACTTCAACATAAGAATTTTGGAGAGACAAAATTCAACACGTACCATTCATCCAGGTGGGGCTTTCCTTCATACCTCTCTTGTAGCTTCAGGCTCTCCACCCCAAAGTGGCAGGTATGTTGTCACGACTGTCAGGTTTTTCAATTCAAATCATGAGACTGATTACCTTTCCCTGCCACACACCCACCCCGTGAAGAAAAGAGAAAAGCTAGCTTGTGTGGAAGCCTGGTATAAGTGAGAAACACGAAACATGGTTTGTGCCCTCCCTGTTTTCATTCTTCCTTCCTCAGATTACAAGGCCTAAATTCACTTTCTATTCAAATCTCCTTTCAAGAAATGATCTGGATATATTCACATGAAAGGACGAAGCACAGGATCATGGGATCTTATTGTCAGACCTCACAGTTCACCTAATCTAAATCCCTTCCAAAAATGACCTTGACACTTCAAATACCAAAGCCTCAAGCCCAGTGAATGAATGAATGTCCATAGTGGAATTCTGGGCCCTGGTAATGAAGAGAAACAGTGGTTGTTTTTTTGGGGGGGTGGAGTGGGGGAAGGGTCGATTATAAGAGTTCTGAAGTCACACCCATGAGGCCAACTCTTCCTTCCCTGGTTAGTGTACATGGGTTTTCACGCCTTGGATTCAAATAGCATCTTCCTTGGACCCAGAAATTCTGAAGGAGGTTGGGTTAGTGGGGGACACCCCCCACCTTAAGTGGGTGAGAATCCCAGAATCACCTGCAAAGCTGACATGGTGACCCCCGCCTCTGCCCCACATACATTGATTCTGATACTCTCCATCCTGGAGGTAAATGGGTGTGTTTGAGCCTTGAGTCCTGTTGGAGGGGAGCGTACATTGAGCTCCCCTACTTGGGGAGCTCAGAATGCATGAAACGTTTAACACCTCCTCTACCTCCATTACGAAGGGATATTCCAAGTGGTTACTGATATCCCTGGATTAATATCTACCATATTTTTTACTGTTTTCTATTTGTTACCCTTGATCTTCCTAGTTTTGTCTTCCACTCTTTTTCTTCCTTTTATGGTTTAAATTAAGCATTTTATATGATTACATTTTCTTAGCATAGCATTTATACATCTTTTTTTTTTTTTAGTGGTTGCCCTAGAATTTGCAATATAATTTACAATTAATCCAAGTTCACTTTCAAATAACACTATACTACTTCATGGATAGTGAGAGTACCTTATAACGTAATAATCCCAATTTGTTCCTTCCATTCCTGTATCATTGCTGTCATTCATTTCATATATATATAGAGAGAGAGAGATAGATATGTCATATATATATACATATATATGACATATATATATACATATATATGACATATATATACATATATATGACATATATACATAAGCATACATAATTGAATATATTGTTATTATTCTTTTGAACAAAATGTTAGTTATAGCAATTAAAAATTAAATTTATTTTGTTTTCACTTATTCCTTATTCATTGTTCTTCCTGTTTAAGTAGATCTAAATTCTGACCTAGATTATGTTCCTTCTCTCTAAAGAATTTCTTCTAACATTTCTAGAATGGCAGGTCTACTGGAAATAAAGTTCCTCAATTTTTTTTGTTTGAGAAAGCATTTCTCCTTCACTTTTGAAGGATAATTTTGCATATTACAGAATTCTAGGTTTGTGGGGGTTTTTCTCTCAACACATAAACTACTATTTCACTTAATTTTCTTCTTGTTTGCATGGTTTCTGAGAAGTCAGATGAAATTCTTTTTTATGGTCCTCTTTAGGTAAGGTGTTGTTTTCCTCTGCTTTCTGTAGGGATTTTTTCTTTAATTTGTGACTTCCTGTAATTTGCAGATATGTGTAGGTGTAGGTGATTTTTGTTGTTTTGTTTGTTTGTTTGTTTGTTTCTTGTATTTTTTTCTGCTTGATGTTCTTGTAGCTTCCTGGATCTGTGGTTTGGTGTCTGAGTTTAATTTGGGGAGAATTCTGTTATTATTGTTTCAAATATTTTGTCTATTCCTTTCTCGCTTTCTTCTCTTTCTGACAGTCCCGTTGTGCGTATGTTATACCTCTTATAGTTGTCCCATAGTCCTTGACTACTGTTCTGTTGTTTTCTTCAGTCTTTGTTCTCTTCATTTTTAAGCTTTAGAAGAGTCTACTGATATACATAGCCTCTAGCGCAGAGATTCCTTCCCCAGCTGTGCCCAGTCTATGAATAAGCGCATCAGAGGCATTCTTCCTGTTTGTTACTGTGTTTTTGGTCTCTAGCATTTCTTTTTGTTTGCTTATTTTTGTTCCATGTCTCCACTTACATTGCCCATCTATTCTTGCATGCTGTCTACGTTATACATTAGAGCCCTTAACTTATTCATCACAGTTATTTAAAATTCCTGGTCTAATATGCCTGCCACGTCTGCTTCTATACTTGTTTTCTCTCTTCACATTGTGTTTTCTGCCTTTTGGTATGCCTTGTCATTTTTCTCTTGATAGTCAGACATGATGTGCTGGGTTAAAGGGACCGATATAAACAGGGCTTTAATAGTCACGTGTCGCTTAACAATGGGGATACATTCTGAGAAATGTGTCATTGGGTGATTTCATCGTTGTGCAAACATCACAAGCAAAAGTTTCGTAACATGTACACCTCCTGATTTTAATTGCTATAACTAACATTTTGGTCAAAATTATTATTTTGAACAAAATGTTAGTTATAGCAATTAAAAATTAAATTTATTTTGTTTTCACTTATTCCTTATTCATTGTTCTTCCTGTTTATGTAGATCTAAATTCTGACCTACATTATGTTCCTTCTCTCTAAAGAATTTCTTCTAACATTTCTAGAATGGCAGGTCTACTGGAAATAAAGTTCCTCAATTTTTTGTTTGTTTGAGAAAGCATTTCTCCTTCACTTTTGAAGGATAATTTTGCATATTACAGAATTCTAGGTTTGTGGGGTTTTTTCTCTCAACACATAAACTACTATTTCACTTAATTTTCTTCTTGTTTGCATGGTTTCTGAGAAGTCAGATGAAATTCTTGTTTTTGGTCCTCTAAAGGTAAGGTGTTGTTTTCTTAAAATAACCCTTATGTCCAAGAGACATATGTTAGGGTGACAAAATATGTTCTCCTACAGCTCCTAGGCTACAAACCTGTACAGCATGTTACTGTACTGAATACCGTAGGCAATTGTAACACGATGGCAAGTATTTGTATAATGTGTTGCACTATGTTAAGACAGCTATGACGTCACTAGGCAATAGGAACGCCACAGCTCCTTTATAATCTTATCAGACCACTGTCATATACGTGGTCCTTCACTGACCTACTGTTATTTGATGCATGACTGTAATGTGGTCATGTGGAAAGGAGGTGTGGGAGACAGGAAAGCCTTCTGCAGTCCTCTGATAGGTCTCGGGCTTTTAGTGAGCCTGTGTCTCTGCACTGTGAGCTTCACAAGTGTTTCTCAGTTTCTATCTCCCTCCTTAGATGGGGCAGGATGGCTAGAGTGGACTGGAGGGTATTTACCTTCCCCCAGGTGAGTTAGGCTCTGATAATACCCCAGCAGGGTAGGCTCTGGTTAACTAGTTTCCTCGGAGGGCAGGCCATGTGAAAAAGAACAGAATGCTCTGGCGACGTTCCAAAATGATTTTTCCCTCATACTGCTGAAGCATGAGGGGATTTTTCCCCCTAATATTCGTGGAGGGAACCTGGTCGGGCTCCTGGAGCTAATCTCCCCAAAGTATGAGGGCCCCTCTGTGACTGGGTTCCCCTGACGTTTTTAACTGTCAGACTTGTCCACACCGAGCCTCCAGCAATTTGCCAATTACTGTTCGGGTTTTCCTACCTGGGCAAGGAAGGGATTTTTGTCTTTGCTTCCAGTCAAGGTCAACGAGACCTGGAGGAGAATTGTGGAAGAACATTCTCTAATCCACTTAGTATACCTTTTTCTCAATCCAAATATGCTTTTCTTTTAAAAACTTTTACCCTAATTTTAAAAAGCAATACATAGTCACATAAAACTTTGGAAAAAATCAGAAAATATGTTTTTAAAATCCTGTAATCCCTTTCTTTACCCAGAGTTCACTACTGCTAGTATTTTTGTATATTTTGTTTCTGATTTTCTCCTACATATGTGTGTGGATGGATAGATGGTAGAAAAATTTATAGAATAGAGCTGGTATTGTAGATTCCAGTTTCATATTCTACTTCTTCTAATTAAAGTGCTATTATGAACATTCCTCCCTGTCTCTTAAAACTCTTGTACACATCACACTCAACGGCGGTGTTATCATACATTGTTCAGATTGTCTACTATTTTGTTAACTGTCCCCTTGTTTGGGAACTTTAAGTTTGTTTTCTAATTTGGGGGCATAAATGTTTGATAACATTTGATTATTCTCTGGTTGGTGTCCTAAAAGGGAGCTGGGTTAAAGGATGTGGGCTTCTGAATGGATTTCGATAAATACTATTAATTTATTTCCAGCAAGTTTGTTCCTGTGTCCCTTCCACATCCTCGTGTTCTTTTATGTTTGTATTACAGCTGCCCAGCATATAGGTGGACAGCTTTTTCTGGAGTAAGAGGCCAACAAGCAGTGCCCTTGGGAACTAACTGTCCCATCATTTTTGTTACGATACAGTGGTGTCACTAAGACCACATAACACCCTCCTGTTTAATTCAAATGCTTTGATTATTTTTTCCCCAGTCCTGCTGGAGAAGACTAGTGAGTACAAGACCAAGAACTCACAGAGAAGAAAGCATTGCCAGAAATCAGTTACCTATTTCTTCCCCCTACATAATAAACCCTATTCATAATAGGAAGGAAATGGAAAGGAGAAGATGAAATGAAACAAAGTCATCGTTAGCTGCTCACATTTCCCACCAACAAATCATGGACTATAAGCTGAAGAAGGCAGACATTTCTTATCAACAGAATCATTATTTCATGAACCAGGAGACTGGGTGATAGTGGTGGAAATGTTGGCCAAATCAGTGACCAACTTGATCCCGAGGAGACTTCTAGAAAAATCAGTTTGCAGGACTCACAGATACAACTGAGTGACCTGGGAAAAGGTCTCTGGTTGACCCCTCTTTCCTAACTCCTTTCTTTCATTAAGTTTTTACTATAATATGTTTTCGATATGTGAAAAGGTGTACCCGCAACCCAGCTTATTAAATAAAACATTATAAATAGAATGAACTTTTTGATTATTCATTATCACATTCTCCACTTTCACACCCCATACCCAGAAATAACAATTATTCATAATTTACTGTTCATCATTCACGTGTGTTTCTTTCTGCTTTGCTCCATATGCATGCTTTCCTACGCAAAACATAGGCTCGCAAAACCTAGGAGCCTAGGAGCCGTTTGGGAGCAGGGGGAGGGGATGGGATTCTTTGTACAGGGGGAAGGACAAGTCGCTAGAGCAATAGAGTGAGTCTAAAGCTGATGGGGACAGATGCAGGGAGGCTAGTAGACTGAGGCCTGTGGGACATAGAACTTCTTTTCTAATTCCTTCCATTTTCTGGGTGAAATAAGATCAATTCCAGTAACTAAGAGCAGAGTGGGATGTTGAAGGCACGAGAACAGGAGAGAAATAGGTACAACATAAATCAAAATTCAAAGGTTTTTGGGTTTTTCCCTGATTTTTTTATATCCTCTGATAAAAATCAAATGGAAAAAAAAATTCCTTCAAAGGTTCACGAATAAACAGAAGTGGGACAGTTTCTGTATATTGTTTTTATCTTTGGAATGAATTGCTGGTCAACAAGAGCAGTTACTCTATCAAAGAACATCACCAAGTTCTGGAAGCCACAATCTATTTACCTTTCCCCAGAAACGAAAGTGACGGAATAGTTCACATCTGACTGTTCAAAGCTTAAAGTCCACTTTGTAATATTTATACTGACTAACCTTCAAAGAATGAGAAAGGAATCTTTTACAGCAAAGAGAACATTTTAACCAATGGCAATACACCGTGGCAAGTGCGGCATTTAAGAGAAAAAGACAACAGCAGAAGCAGCCAGTTTTGCTCTTCTAGAAGTGGAAATGGTCTGCTTACCATGGGAGAATCAGAATAACCTTCTGTGGATGTGTAAACAGTACCGATGATTCTGCCTTCCTCAGAACCTATGATGCCAGGCACAGTGGGTGTTTCAAAATGAATGTTTTGAAACTTACCGCCCACACTTGCCACCTCCCAGCACCCGCTGAATTTCAACACTGGTCTAGTGGTGCAATGTTGATATGCCCCTGGCAGAAATCCTTCCCAGAGGCACTAGGATAGAGCAGGTTTCCTGCTTGCAGCTTCCCTGCATAATGATTTGATAGTGTGCGACTTATAAATAAATTTGATTTGAATATTTATTTTCAGCACAAAATTTTGCCAGACGATACATTTTCTCTTTGGCCCTTTCTCTAATGTCATGCCTCTGATGCTGCTTTCTGCAAGCACCAACGAGAGTAAGGATTTGACTATCAATGATTTGTTCAATTTCGTTTAAAATGGTTACTGACCCTCCCCACCCCCAGCCCAATTTCTTTCAGAGGTGATCTAATTTCTTTAGCGATCTGTGCCTGTGGACTCTGGCTAATTTGTTAATTGAGTCAAAGCACTGCCAGAACATGAGAAGGCCTTCATTTGGCTCTAAACTGTGTCTACCAGTGAAATGCTGGCTGTAATGTACTTATATTGGTTGAAAAAAATGAGAGGTGATGAATGACAGGCAGAATGTGACATTGACGACAGTCAGTCATTCTGAGGGGGATGCATGGTTGTCTCAGAACTGCAGAGCTCTTTGAGCATGCCTGGGAGTGGGAAGATCGGTAACTTCTAAGCGGTGTCTGCTTCTTCTGGAAGCCTTGACACACAGCAAGTAACCCTGGGCTGAGAGGTTCCCTGGCTCCACTCCTTGGAGGCACTCTCCATTCCCCAGGACTGTAGTTTAAAGGCTATTCTCTGTGACGCAGCTGTCACGGCCTCTTTGGGCTGGTTCCAGTGCATGTTTTGTGGGCCAGGGCTCACCGTCCAAGTGCAAACACCTCGTCATCCAAGCAGATGGACAGGGCAGCTGCCCCCATCCCGGGAAACAGGAGTTCCCCCTGGCTCTGTGGGGAAGGGTTTCCTGTGAGGACACCATGTGGGAAGTGCTTCGGGACGCAAGGCATTCTGAGGATTTGAGTGATCACAGCCAAGCTCCCCCAAGCTGCTCAGAATTGATATAAATAACTCTGCCCTGGCAGCAGATGGGAAGAGAGCCAAGAAGTGATGAATGCTGGGACAAACAAACAGGCCTCCGGGAGGCCGGCCCAGCCATGCCAAACCACGCTTGGCAACAGGCGTGGAGGTGGTGGTGGGCGAAACTGTACCAACACTGTGGCATTAATCCTTGTGAGTGACAGGAGGAAGCTCTCTAGAATAATGCGCACTCCGGTAATTGGAGGAGGCCAAACCCCGTGGAACTAGGGCATCAGCGTAAAGGGGCCCAACCACCAAGCGTGTCAATTCGCCTGATGTGATGTTTAAATATGAAGCAACGTATCAGTTCTATATTAGACACTTCCTAGTTATGAAGTACTATGCTTGAGACATAACAAAGAGGCACAAGACAGTTTCAGCACCACCCTCCACAAATGGAGCTTACAACTAAGTGGAAATGCATGGGAGTGGAAATGCATGGGAGCTCTGCATTGTTGAGATCATGTTAAATACGGGGGGGGGGGGGGAGGAGAAAAAAGTAAGATGAACCCAGAGTGGGAAGATTGGGGAACAAGCAAATATGGAAGGCTGAGTTGTCTTGAGCGTGGCTTCCCGCGTCAGCAGTGTGATTAGTCTAAGCCACTGGCTGCAGCCAGATGGGACGGGGGCAGAAACGGAGACACTTGGCATTAAGCCCCTCGCCCTCAGTAAAAGCAAACTCAAGTCCTCTCTGGATGAAAGCATCCCCATCTTAGGCCCTCAGGATGCCCCCAATTTAAGATCAACCAGTGAGTTCAGAACCAAAGGACATGAAAAATACAAGCAAATAGGCCACCATGAGTGAGAATCAGCAGAAACTATGAACCACAGAATTCAATCCCCATCTTTCAGGTAATTATCAGATACAAAAGTATGTGAAATAACAAGGCATCAAATGCTTCAAGACAAAAATAAGCAAACAATAAGATACTATAAAAATGACCAGGAAGGTTTTGAAAAAAAAAAAAAGTAAATTTGAAAAATGAAAAATAGAATCGTAAAAGGTAAAAAAAAAAAAAAAAAAAAACCCCACACACCTCGATGAGTGGGTAAAACAACAAATTAGGTATAACAAAAAGATCATTTCATTTATTCCTTGAACAAATATTTATGGAATATTTGCCACAAGTCAACTACGATTCTATGCCAGTGAACAAAACAGACAAAAGGCCCTGCCCACACCCAGGTTACAAAATAGATTATTATAAGTAATAAAATACATAGCATACTATTTTGAAAACCGTAAATCAGGGAAAGGGCATAGAGAGCACTGGGTGTGAGTAGAACTGTATTTTAAATAGGAAGGACAGAAAAGGCCTCGCTGAGAAACTGACATTTGGGTAAAGATTTGAAGGAGATGAAAGTGAAACCTATGAAAATATTGGGGAGAAAAGCATTTTGGGCAAAGGGAACAGCAAATGCAGCAGCCCAGAGTAGGGATACACTTGATAAATTTGACCGCCTGGCAAAGAGGTCACTGTGGGTGGAAAGGTGGGGCTCTAGGGGGTCAGGGGGGCAGGTCCTGGGGGCCTTGCAGGACAAAAGGAGTGATGCCAGGCACCACTCACACATCTGAAGGCAGTGGTTATAAATTTAAGTTTGAATTATAAAAGGTAGACTTCCCAGCAATTCCCAAAGCTCCTTCCACCCCAACTTGTCTGACATTTCTTCTCTGGTATCTGGAGTCCTCTCTTCCTCCTAGTCCTTCATCTCTGTTGCTTTTCCCACCCCTTCTGTTGGACTTACGTACACCCCATCTGTGTTTCTCACTCTGTACTTAGAGAACCGGCGCTGTACCGTGGTTTCTGGTTTACACCTTTGATCGGGAGCTCCTTATGGACAGTGATGAGCTACAATCATGCAACACAATTCTCAATAAATTGAACTGGGCTCTAAAATCCCACCAGGTTACTGCAGGAAAGGGCTAAATGGTGATTGTTTGCAATAAGAGTCTTTTGGCGCCATTACCAGATTTGGTTTATCTTTAAGCACACTGCTGAATGTGCAATCAATATTTTAGTAATTATGTACAAATAGATCGCGGTATAAATCCAAGCTGTTATTACTGCCTTAAGCTCTGGCTTTGGTAGCATGTCTTTTTTTGGAGACCATGCCATTTTCTTGCTGTCTGCTGCCTCTGTCATCTCTCAGCACCCTTCTCCTACAAAGCTGGAGCGAGCTGGTGAAGGACACATACCTTCCCCATGTAGCTCGACTGAATCTTCAGCACCTCTCTCACCAGTGGGAGAATCAGGCCTCCACTCCTAAATGTACAATTCTCACTAGAAGGCTGTGATGTTTTGTCAAGGCCACCATGACCTCTCACATAAAACTCTCTGAGGAATTATTGGGACCTAAGGTCATTCACCTTGAAGAAAGCTCTGGAACACTAACTGCACAGCAGAGTTGTCCCACCTTGATGTAAAGGGACTGACCTTTTGTACTCCTGTCATTGTACCCTAGTGGCCAGTCAGTCACAGGCAAGGCTCTCCAGGGGAGCAGCTCTAAGCCTCTGGGGGCAGGTGTGCTGGCCAGGTGAGGGGTACCTGTGTGGGTACCCACAGCAACCAATTCATGCTCCAGGAAACTCAAACTAGACCAAGACAGCTTAGCCAAGAAAGATGAAGGAAACACAAAATCTATATATTTTCTTCTTTTCCCATGAGAAGCTAGGCTTAGGAGCAAATGAAGATAAAAGGGTCTTTTAGGGAGACGTGCCCGATAGTGAAGAAATCTGTAGCCCTCATATTTTCATTAGAGTTCTACCAAATGGCTCAGTGTTATCTACACTTGCCCAAAGCATGACAATGCATTTATTTCCCATCTTTACCAAGGATTCCCACATCTGAGTTCTCTGGCATCTCTCTGCCCGAGTCTCCACAGCGCCCCACTGACTTATGTCAGAGATCTACTACTTAGCCCTAAGTCCCCATCATAACCCCCATTTCCAAAGATGGCAATTTCAGTTCCCTAAATTTGTACCGGGCGGGCAAAAAAATCCAGATGTAATCATGACCAAGAGAGACTCCAGAGGAAGAGACCTAACCTCAGAGGCCAGCAGCCCAGAAGATGACCCATTCCTTCAGTTTTTAATTACAGAGAGCCGTCATCTGAACCTGCCTATAAGGCTTTGATTTGACTTCTTATAATCAGAAGGGAAAATACGGCTGACCTCTCCATTTTATCTCAACATGGCATCTGCTATTATCGTCCACAAAGCCTTTGTTTTCAGCCCAGCACAGACACGATAAGATGCTTACTAACTACTCTTTTAAAGACAGATCAGTCTGTGCAAAGCTCTGCTGTCTGCCTCCCTTCTTGTTCCAAGCAATTCACGTATCTCTTGGGTCCTCATGAACTGGACCCAGGGACACCCCACTGGACTCACTCCCTTCCACAACACACGCCCAATCTTCACAAAGGTCATGATGAGAAATGCCCATATTCCACTCCGTTCTTGCCTTGGCTCTAAGTAAATTAAAAACTCAAAACAAAGATTCTAATAAGCAATGAAAGCAGAAACCTAATTTACCAAAAGAACTAGTCATTTACCCCCTGAAGGTACGAACAGCTCAGGACTGGCTCTGAATCAGGGCGCTGAATTGAAAAATACATGTGTTAAATATATATTTAAGCCTTACCTCAGACAGATGACTAATGGGTGTTATGCTGGTGTGTGTGTTTTTTTGTTGTTAAACCCACAGACATAATTATTTATTCAATACAATTTAAACAGTTATCAGAGCGTAACTGGGAGCTGAGGGTAGCATTTTTCTCTCCCCACCCCCTCCCAGCTGCAGTTGACACAGCCATTTAGCCGACAGTGTGATTATTCGTTTGCATCTATCGTTTTGTGACAGTTTATAGACAGGGAATCCACAGACATCTTCTTTTCTAACAGCCTCCTGAAGGTGCCCCTTGTAAATTCTTTCCTGACCTGAACTGTCACCCCCTTATTTCTAACTGATTCATTTGCTCCACCCCTCAGGGAAGGGGGCTATTTTCTAAGATTATTTTGGGGAAGGGGAGACCAGCCGGCTATAAGGTCTCTTCTTTTTCATTTACGAACTTTTTCAAGGCTAGGAAGGCTTTTAAACCATCCGAGAGAACCTCTGGACAACCGTCCAGTGGTCTTGAGGGTAACCTGCGTGCTTAGTGGATTTTAAGATCGGGAAATATTGGGACTAGATGGGACCTGGTTAATCACAGAGCACAATGTGCCCATCCTGCAGGTGAGCTAACTAGAGCAGGCTGGGGGGTGGGGGTGGGACATTTGCACACCTGAGAGCTAGTTGGTAGTTAATAGCTAGTTAACAGAAGAGCTGGGCCAGGTCTAGGTCCAGACCAGCTCACGGTCACTCCCCCTGGGGCTCCTGACCCCTTTCCCCACCCCGCATTATGGCAGTTTCCCAGGCAGCGACTTGGGTCTCTTTTGATGTTTGGAAGGGAGCCTCTTCTGGAGTGACTGAATTTCCACACAGCATCCTGGGACATGCGATGCCCGGGGTTGGAGAGGTGGGTAGTCAATATCTATCTGGAATGTATCCCATGAATCACTCCAGTTTATCAAAATATAGTTCAGGAATCATGAAAATAAAACATGTTTAGTGCACATCTTGAGACTATCTGCAGGGGATACCTTCCAAGCACCCCAGTGGATGCCTGAAACCACAGATGGTACCTATAGATACTGTTTTCTCCCCTACACATACGTACATACATTTGACCAAGTTTAAGTTATAAATTAGGCACAGTAAGAGATTAACAACAACAGCTAATAATAAAATAGAACAATTAAAACAATATACTGTAATAAAAGTTATGTGAATGTGGTCTCTCAAAATGTCTTATTGTAGTGTACTCACCGTTCTTCTTGTGACAATGTGAGATGATAAAAGGCCAAACCTCTTCCCGAATCTGTGTTAACTGTCCTCATTTGCAGTAAACGGACTGGTGTCACCCATTTCAGGCTGAAGTCTCGATACAGGCTCAACACTTTCAGGCACAACCGTTGCTGTCAGTCGGAACATTTTGCGGTCAGTTTTCTGTTCCTGTCTTCCACCTACAAACTTAGTGCCCACCCGTTTTAACTAAGCATTTATCATGCACCACGGCCCTTGTTTTTACAGTTCGAAGCGCCTTAGCAAAACTAGCAGGGATTTCCTTTTCCTCCTTCACAATTTCACCGACAGCAGATGTGTTTTTACTGTAGATCTTAGCAACCTCAACATATGATTTTTTACTTTCCAAACTTTCACCTTTTCACTTAAGGAAAGCACTTGATGGCTTCTCTTTGGCATATCTGAATCTCCAGCATCACTACTCTTCGACTCAGGGGCCATTATTAAGTAAATAAGGGTAAGTTGAACACAAGTACTGTGATTCCACAACCTTGGACCTGACCACCAAGACGGCTACTAAGTGACTCGTGGGTGGGGAGCATCTATAGTGTGGAGACGCTGGGCAAAAGGAGGGTTCACGTCTCGGGTGGTACAGCGCACGATTTCATTCTGCTACTCAGAAGGGCATGTAGTGTAAAACTTATGAATTGCTTATCTCTGGAATTCTTTCATTTACTATTGTCAGACCGTGGTTGACGGTGGGGTAACTGAAACCATAGAAAGTGGACCGGCGGATAAGGGGTATGGGTGACTACCGTACAAAATGACCCTTCTTAGAACCCATGTTAGCAGGTGGCAACAATTCAGCCATGCTCCGCGCTTCTGTATAGCTCCTTCTGTTAATGGGATGGGCAGTGGAGCCGACCAGGAAAGAGATACGAGCAGTCCCAAGATTTCAATCTATCTGGGTCGGCCAGCTCTTTGGGTGGCATGACATAAACCGCTGCCATTCTTGGAAACCTCTAACCATTGACTTCTCTTCTCACTCACACAGGCCTTCCTCTGTCTGCATTTTACTGCTACAGAGATCGAATGGCTGCCATGCCAGCCTGTGGAAATTTCTTGGCTCAGCAGGGCCTCTGAGTCATCCTTAGAGAGATACTGGGAGCAAAGAGGCGGATGAGCAGGGCACAAGTGGGCTTTGTCCCAGGGTGGAAAGGGGAAGAAAAAGCACGCCCAAGGAAGGACTCAAAGACACTGCAATGCTCTTCCCGTCCTTTTTTCCATTCGCTTCTCCTGAGTCCCCCACTCCTGGTGTTGTCAGACACGAGCCCATGCAGGCTGGGAGCACAGGAGGCCAGGGCATTGTTCTGTGTAGAGTCTCCCAGTGCTCTGAGAGCGGCCTCTCTCCTGCCCAAGGGAGGGGACTAAACAATGCCCTGGAGAGTTCAATCATCATTAATGAGGACACTTCTTTACTGGAAAAGATGTTTTCTTTTCCCAAGGGGATAAAGGATATTGGCCAGCTGGTTATTTAAGTTTATGAAAACATATAGCGTAGGTTGCTACTCCTTTTCTATTATTTTCAGGGATCATTGTAAATTCAGGAAACGGCAAGAAGACTTGAGGATTTTCCTCCCTCAAATATGGGTTGCCTCCAGGAGCTCTCAAAAAATAATTAAGAAATTTTACCTTGAAAAATATATCAAACAAGAGAAAGAGAAGTACTTTTGTGTTGTCTTCTGAGCTACTCATTGTTAAAGCAGTTTTGTGAGGCAAAATGCCCTGATTAACTGTGTCCTCGAAATCCACGGCCGTACAAGTGAAATAAAGCACCTGGTGATTAAGCCTGTTAAAGATCTGTTTAGCCAGAGTGTAGAGGAAGAGATTATTCCCACCCCCACCCCCCAGGCCCCCAGGTCCTTCTCAGTGCAAGCATTGCTTACAAAATGGATATCACGCTTGTATGTTTTTATGACCCTCTTTCTGGTACCCAGTAGCCCACAATTATCTCCATCTTTTTTAGGCCACTGAGCTCACGAAGCTGCTATGGGCCTTCATGTTCAAAATCATCCACTTTCTCCAGCAGACGGCTTAGGGAACGGACTCTTTTGTGTAACCGCTAGGTGCCTGCATCCCATAATAGCTGCTTTGTGAGCAAAACTGTGCCTCAGTTTCCTCATCCAGGGGTATAAAGATGAGCATATTTATACCTGCAGTCTTGGTTTGGATTTCCTCTCTCCCAAGAGCAGAGTCTGAGAGTAACGAATGGGAGCAGATATATCATCTGGAAAGTGTATTCATTTCTTAGGACTGCTGCAACAAATTACCACAAACTGGGTGACTTAAAATAACGGAAATGTATTTTCTCCCAGTTTTAGAGGCCAGAAGTCCCAAATCAAGCTGTGGGCAGGGCCGCGCTCCCTCTGAAGGTTGTAGGGGACAATCCCTCCTCACCTCTTCCTGGCTTCTGGCCGCGGCTCACGCCTCCCAACACCCTGGCTTATAACTGCTCTGCTCTCCTTGCTTCTAGCATCACATGGCGTCCTCCCAGGGTGCCTCTCTTCTGTTTCTTACAAGGATGCTCTCATTGGAGTTAGGGCCCAGTACGATCTCGTCTCAATCCTTATCTTAATTACATTCTGAGATCTGGGGTGGACATGCAATTTGGGGGTGGCGTGGGGGAGGAGGGAGCATTATTCTACTCAACACAAGGCTCTAAGCTCCTCTCAGCACCTCAATTCGGGAATTTTCTAACGTTAATAGTGGGACTAACTTGAAAGGGTAGGGGGAGTGGCTGTCGTGGAAGGAAATACAGAGCAGAGCTGGCGCTCAAAATACCTCCCTCACTCACCACTTACTCCTATGGCTGAAATTTCCCCGTGAACAATGTCTAAGCAATTTGACTCCATCAGCAAGACTCAATCCTCTGAGAAATGGCAATATCTCCGAAAGATCATCTCTTAAGCTGTGATTCTCAAGGGCGTGGGGCACATCAGAATCACCTGGCTGGGGAGGGGGCATCTTGCACAAAGAACAGCTGTCCTAGGAATTCTGCAAGGGGGGAGGAGTGCCTTGCAAATGAATCATTTCCATAGTAAATGGCTGTCACGCCTGCAAATGTCTTATGTATCTCAGGTGTATAATTCTTTTGCAAACCATGATTACATACTTCCTGGCAATTAGTTGATCCCTAGCTCTTGTTTGGAGGCTGTGTGTGTGTGTGTGTGTGGCGGGGGGGGGAGGCAGGGGTAAGGGGGATAAGGGGAGGAGTGTGGGTGCAGAAAAGAGAAAGTACACCAGGGAGCAGCCTGCTAAAAGGGCAAACCAACCATGTCACATTTCCTGGAATAATCAACCTGCAACTTTGTAGCAGGCATGGAAAATCCAGTTCGGCCCACGTATGGGACTGTTGTGTGAAACAGGGAGCTGTGTTAGGAAAGATTCTGAGGCTGCATCTCTGCTAAGTGGGAAGAGAGCCATACTAAAGTCCCCATCTGCCACAAATATCCCCAGGGACAATCATGGCACGTGCCACAAATTTTTCATGCTTGGCATATAGCTTTGCCTTAATTGGTTGCCAGACATAGATAACAGATTTTTGTGTCCTGATATAAAACTATAAAAGTCATAGAAACAAGCTATCTCAATGTTCTCACTACTTTTTTCACATATTTCCTCAGACATCTTGATACTCAATGTACAAATCTTGTGATTTGGGGATCATAAATTCTTAGAGGCAAGGCACTGCACTGCATCTGTCTCTACTCCTTAGCCTAGTGCATGATGGGTGTCAGTTGTATAACCAGGAATCCTGCCTGGGCCAAGGCTGAGCTCAGCTCGTCAGAGTGACGGTGGTGCATGAATAAGGAATTGGGGGTGGGAGGGTTTTAGTCCCAGTTCGGCCCCGAAGGGCAGCTGCAGGCACCACCATGGGTAATATATGAGGTCTGACAATTAAGTTCGTGAACTCATCCTAGAAAAAGTGCTACAAACCTCATTGCAGAATATCACTATGGCCACATTCGAAGTACTCCCCTTGGGAAGTTATGCACCAGTGCCAACCTTCCAACCTTCAAAGCAATTTTGGAACTCTTTTTCTGGAATGGCCATCAAAGCTGTTGTCATATTACCCTTGATGTCCTGAATGTTATCAAAATGTTTTCCTTTCAATATTTCCTTTATCTTCAGGTAAAGAAAGAAGTCATTGGGGGCCAGATCAGGTAGGGTGTCCTAATACAGTTATCTGTTTACTGGCTAAAAACTCCCTCACAGACAGTGCCGTGTGAGCTGGTACATTGTCGTGATGCAAGAGCCATGAATTTTTGGCGAAAAGTTCAGGTCGTCTAACTTTTTCATGCAGCCTTTTCAGCATTTCCAAATAGTAAACTTGGTTAACTGTCCAGTTGGTACAAATTCATAATGAATAATCTCTCTGATATCAAAAAAGGTTAGCAACAGTGTTGCACTAAGTTCGCAAACTTAATTGTCAGACCTTGTATTTCAACCCTCGGCAACTTAGTTTCTCTATCTCTAAAATGGGAATGATGACCCCACCCTTATCTTCCATCACAGGTTGGTGTGAGGAATATAGGAGCAGAAGTGTGGGCCTGGGAAAGAGCAGGAGTTGTCTTTTAGAAATCATTCCTGCACATTCTGAGGGCAGTGCCATGAGAAGTTTTACGCGAGGAGGGTACTGCCCAGGAAATCCAGCTCTGATTGTTAAAGAGAGACATCTGGAAGTTGCTAGGCCCCAACCATTCTGAAGATGCCAAACAAGGAAACATGGCAATATAAAAAGTCAGCAGTGCCCTTAGGATGGTACAAAGAACAGTGTGAGAGAGACGGTGCCAGGAGCTGACCTTTTAGTGCCTGGGCGCCATTTGCAGGAGCCCAGGCCAAGTGGTCAAGGTCATGTGACCTCACAGCCAGCCCCTGAAGACTTTAGAAGGAGCCTTAGGAATTACTCAATTAAACAATCGCTTCTGAGGGGGCACGAGCAAACGTCATTTTTTGCCAGGATCCCAAAGCTAATTAGTGGCTGAACTGGGATAAGAACACCACTTTCCAGAGGCCAGGAAGGGAAGACCAGAAGGCAGCCCGTGTTCCCTGCGAAGAGGAGGCCTTGAGAGTCAGGCCTCGAGACTAGAAGGATGGAGCTGGACTCTAATACTCGTTGGTCCCTTCCCAGGTAAAGGGGTTGTAGCTTGAGTGGGAGAAAATCACCTCTGGGGGTCCAGTTTTTACTTTATTTTTATCCTGTCTAATGAAACCAGCTTGACAGTAAGAAGTCCTGGGGTCGTAGGAGCTGAAGGGGGTGTTCCTGAGATCTAAACCCAGCATTGAGGTCAGTGAACCTCTAGTTAAAGGTTGTAGGTTGACAGTGGGCCATGGGAGCCGTCTGCCTCATGCCGGAGTAAGGGGAGCGGGGCGTGTGTGTAGACAATTTAACACAAGTCAAACCATCCAAAAGGCGGTCTGCCTTTTATGTCCACCATGTGCTGGCAATTCTAAATAAGTTACTGATATCATATTCGTCCCCGAATAAGTTCTAACTAACTGTCATTACAGTTGTGATTAATATTATATACTTAAGCCTAAACTAGCATATTCTTACTGTTTACTGTGTTCCATGTGGAAGTTAATCGGGCTGTCAGCTCACAGGGACTCAGTTACATGCTTTTGTTTACAAACTGAGTGAGAAGTAAACAGTGAGAGTGATCGATCGTAGACAGACACACGAACCTGAGTGATTTCGAGTCCATGGTTTGATGTAACCACATGAAAGTATTTGCAAACTGTCAGAATCCATCTTGAACAAGGTACACAATATCTTAAAATTTTTCCTTGAAGATCAGTGCAAAGAAATTGTGGAGAGAGCCGTTACTTCAGCCAACAAAAACAAACAAACAAACAAACAAAGTGAGGAAATGGACAGTTGCATAGAAAAGAGAATCAAATTTAAAGAAAAAATGTTGACCAAAGGTGCTGGTCTGACATTGCCAAATGAAATTAAAGCCTGACCCACCGTCACCAGGAGCTGGACAAGAATAAAATGGCTCAAATAAGTCCCTGTCTGTTGTCATTTAGCCACTTTTTCTGATTTTTGCGGAAGAAACACTTGAGACCCAAATACAATAGAAATTTGTGATAAGTTTCCTGGTGATGGGTTTTG
Organism: Rhinolophus ferrumequinum; assembly: GCF_004115265.2. Classification (NCBI taxonomy): domain Eukaryota; kingdom Metazoa; phylum Chordata; class Mammalia; order Chiroptera; family Rhinolophidae; genus Rhinolophus; species Rhinolophus ferrumequinum. The sequence goes on along the minus strand of NC_046302.1, from coordinate 49,860,771 downwards.
TGTGTGTGTGTGCGAAAATTTTTCAACTGTGGGGACATTTGAAAGCTGCTAGAATTGATCCTGAAAAAACAAAGACATGGACTGTATTGCCGTTTCTGGAATTTGCTGTGATGTGGGATTGGTATGGGTCCCTGCCAAATTTATCTCTATGCTTAAGATTCTCCTTAATTACTTACATGTCGCTTGTTACAGGTGAAAGAAAACTTCAGAAATTAAAATGGATGAAAAATATTCCCCAATCAACTAAGAGATAGATTCACAAATGTGGCTAAACTGCCTATTGAATGTGAATATTCAAGGAAGATCAATTTTGATGAAGTCATCAACAAATTTGCAGAGGTCTCAAAAACAAAAACTGTCATGTTTTATTTGTTACCGACATGTAAGCAAAAGGTTTCCCCTTTTCTTTAAAAAAAAAAATTAAGTATTTACTTCCTCCCCCCTTTTTTCATAATGTACTATTTATTTACTTAATTATTTATTTATTTAACTGCCATGGTTATATATTTGAAGTTTGACAAAAGAAAATTTTCGTTGTTTGCATTTCTCTCCCCGGTGTTATTTCTTTAATTTTATGATTATTACTAACACTAAATTTATTATATGGTAGGGGAGTGTTAGAAAGAATCCACTCCAGGTGTGAAATACACAAGGTCCACCCCTGAAGACTGCATAGCATTCTGGGAGTTTCTGCCCTTACTTGATATATAATTTTACAATAACAACAGCACCAACATTGAAACTTACATTTCTGCGGTTACCTTTATCACACAGCAGACTTTTTACCCTTGCTTCTCTTCTTGGCTAATCAAAGGGAGCATTTGCTGAATCCTGTTTGATGTTCCTTGATTCTGGGGAAACGACAGCTTCCACTCTTAGGTTTTCTTATCTCAACCCAAGACCAACAGAGGTAGGACTGTGAAATGTGGGTGATTTATCTTTGGCCCTGCAGGCTTCCTTCTGTTCTCTTCTCCCTCAGGAATTTAATTCCACTGTCTCCCACGCTCTCTTCCCTGGAAGAAAGAGCTCAAATCCTCACTCACTGAAGCCTGCATGATACAGTGGAGAAAGCAAGTATCTTGGGGGTGAAGTTGACCTAGTTTTGATAATCCTGGCTCTGCCACCTACTGGCTGTATAATCTTGGGCAATTCATTCTCTGAACCTCGATTTTTTCATCTGTAAAATAGGGACAATAGCAGATGATGAAAATTAAATGAGTAAACATATGTAGAGGACTTAGTAGCATGTCTGCCCTGTGGGCACCAAGGCTCTGGACTCTAGGGATGAATGTTCTAATGACAGAATTTTAGGTATCAACCAACAGTGGAGTTGGGAGGAATTTTGGGGGTGACCAGTTGTCTCTTTTGAAAGACCTACTCTGTACTGTCTTGAAGAATTTAACAATTGGTATATGGCTTTGGCCCTCCCACAAGGGACCCACATTAAGCTCTAATCAGAGTTTCATCACAGTGCCACTGTCAAAGAGCTGCATTGAGGAGAACTGTGAGGCTTTGTTCCTGTTCCATGAGAATGAAGGCTGAGACAGTTAATAATCCCTGCACAAATATACATTTGACTTCCTTGAATTCAGATCATATTTTCCTTGAGCCAGGGTCATAATTTGAGAGGTGGGGCCAGGCCAAGTCTTAAAGAGCTGCTTGGCAACTCTTAACACTTGGCAAAGAGGAGAGAAATCAGTAAACAAAGTCTTAAACATATGCTAAATGCCAAGCATTCTGTTTTTCATTTCTAATGTTTATGTATGGGTAGATGCTGCTATTTTTTCAGGAATTCCAGTAGCAAGTACCCAACTATTATTCCAAACCTCTGCCTGTGACTGAGGGAGGGGCTTCTAAAATACATTCATGCTTCCAATGGCCCAGATAGGGTGACGGGCAGAGGTGTCCTGGGGGGTGGGGGTCTCAGGGACCCTGGAAGATCCCTGCATTCCGAAACACTCCCACCACCTTCTTGGGGTGAATGAGGAGTGAAAATCTTGTCTAGAGATAGAGCAGTGTACAAATGTCCGTGCACTTAAAAGTTGATAATTATTTTTTTCTGATAATCAGAAGTTACTGATAATCAAGTTTTGATAGAAAAGAGAAGAAAGACGGGAGACTGCAATTCTGATGAGAGAGGAAAGAAAGGGATATAGAAGAAGAAACCGAAGGCAGATTCAGTGTCAGATTCATCTATTTCTCAACGACGCTGGGATGGCTAGTGTGCAGCCCACCACTGGGGTTCCAGGACCCAGGCCATTTGGGGGAAGTCAGCACTATGGGCTTTGTCTTTTGGGTCCTTCCTCAGAGTCATTCAGCTGGCAAATCGGAGCACAGCAGGGAGCCTCATGCAGGGAGCCTCATGCTCCCTTCCTGGCCGTTCATAAACCAATAATCAACACTGAAACTGTGGAAAGTGGAGATGATGGGATTTGGTCTAGTCATACCTGTGGCAAAAATCTGTACCATGGTATTTAGCAGCCTGGCTTTGGTGATTCGTGTGCAATAATTATGTCAATCCCTTGGGTTTATACAGCCCCTTTTCTCCAATGTTCTCAGAAGAGCCGCAGGAAGAGGAGAGGAGAGTTATTTACTGAGGAACTGCTACGTGCTGAGCCCTTTGCTAGGGAGTTTCAGGTTTCCTCCCCACGCCTCGTCACAGAACAGCAAGAAAGAACTCTTTTTTCCAACTCACAGTCGAGGAAATTGAGGATCAGGAGGACGTCACGAAGCTGGTGTTCAATAGAACCTTTGTCACTTAGAAAAAGCAAACTCTTCTACAGGTGATACAAAGGGGAAGCCTCTTTCTTGGTACAGTGTGATGTCTGGAGAGCTCTTCTCAGAGTTTCGTTACTTGTTAGTCCTTTTGGTTTTTAGGCTGATGTCGTCTGTACTCCCCAATTCAAATACTGACAGTAATCCTGATGGGAGAAGTGGGCTCAGGCCCTTTCTTCCGTCCAACTGGAAATGCACTTAATCCTGTCACGTCAAACCATCCCATCCTTCTCAGTGAATCACTCTCTGAGTTCCAGAAGGTGTTCATGGCTAGAGAGTGGACACTTTTTGGGGTCATTTGCTCAGTCTGAACAGCACCAGGTGGTCTCCACTGAGGAGATGCTGACAGTGCCTTCTGCGCCCACCCCACCACCTCCACGACCGGCACCAGGGTTCCCCGAGGGAGAGTTGCCTCCTGAACTAAGCCCAAAGCCCTGACAGACTCCTTTCCATTGTTTGCATCTGACTCTAGGGTTTGGTTATGTGTTGACCCTGAGCCTTTCTGGGGGTGGGGAGGCGGGGGGCGAGGTAGAAGGAACTTGATCATTGATGAGGCTGTTAATGAGAGAAGCAGTCGGAGGTTCTGTCTAATCTGAAGATTAAGTCAAACGTTGAGGATAAGTAGCATCAGAGCAAGTAGGTCCGCCGTCTAGAGATCCTCATTCATTCCGGGACTGCTCCCCCTAACGGCCGGTACTGGAAGGGAAGTGCAAGGACCCTGGGCCCAACCTGCAGTGGAGCTCCATCTAGCGGAATTGTTTTCAAATGCAAGCATTGTGCAGCCAAGGGAGTCCCTTTTGCGTAAGGGGCCTGGCATTTGCTTCTTATTTTAGGCGCTGTGTCAACAGGATACCCGGGCATTTCCTAAATCCAAATAAGCTGAGTTAACATATCAAGGATTGAAACAGGGCTTATGTTAATTGAGCGAGGCTATTTCCCAGCCTAATCGCTTGAGTTCCATTTACTCTTGACCAGAGGGAACAGAGCAGATCTGCTACACGGGGGGTGGAGTCCTGGCAGCTGGGAGGTAGCAGGGAAGGCAAGAGCAAGGCGAATGTCCCGGAAATTTAGGTAAAAGATCCGGCATGGGAATGTTGTCCTCAAGCAAACAGAAGCAGGCAGGTGACCTGGCCCCTCAGGCTTCAGAAGCTGGCTCTCAACCACCGAGGAGAAGTCTCATCTCCTCACCACCCAGGCCGGCGGCATTGTACAAAGATCCTAAATGTCCCAGTTTTTCCCACGTCACTTGTTGCTCAATGTGGCCTGAACACAAATGATTGCAATCCTCTCCTCCCTCTAGTTTAGAGGCAGCTGGCTATCATTTTGCAAGGTTAGCCTTTCAGGGAATTAAAAACTGTTCAGGAGACTACACCCAACCCCCCCCTCCTCCCTCCCCCCCCCCGTCCCCCCCTCCCCCCCGCAGCCACACTGGATGTTCTTTCTGCAAGGAATACTGCATTCGTTTCCTGGGGCTGCCTTAATAAAGTACCACAAACTGGTGGGTTAAAACAACAAAAAGTTATTCTCTCCCAGTTCTGGAGGCCAGAAGTCCAAGACGAAGATGTCGGTAGGGCCGTATCCTCTCTGAAGGTGCTGGAGGAGAATATATGCCTCTCTCCCAGCATTCCGTGTCTACAGCCACCGCTGGCATTCCTTAGCTTGTAGACACACCACTCCCGTCTCTCTCCCTCCAGCATTACATGGTGCTCGCCCAGTGTCTTCACGTCATCTTCCCTCTGTGCGTGTCTGCGCCTTCACGTGGCGCTCGACTCAATGTGTCTTTTCTGCGCCTCTCGCCTCTCGTAAGGACCCCAGTCAGATGGGATTAGAGCCCACCCTCCTCCAGGGTGACCTCACCTTAACGGCCATCTGCAAAGATCCTAGTTCCAGGCAAGGTCACAGTCACAGGTCCTGGGGGTAAGACTTTTTGAGGACACATTCAATGGACAAGAAATAGGAAGGGACTCAGGCAGAAAACCCCGAGACCAACTAGTTACAGGAGTGAGGCAGAGAAGATGCTGCTGGTTGTTTTCCCAAGTTCTCACATTCTCATCCTTTCATACACGAGTATGAGGCTATGTGTGCAACCCCAGACAAGGCCGTGATACCGTTGCTGAAGATGATTTTGATAGAATTAGAAATATATTTTAAAGACATGTCATTTCCTTAGAAGAGCAATAAGGGCCGACTAATTATTTGAAACATCTAGTTTACATTTGTCACGAACTTACTGACCTTTATTTTTAGTGGGCATAGAAGAAATAAACGTGATGTGTTTAACACTATCTGTGCGTTTCCATTAAAATGGAGAGTCAACCTGAAATATGTAGAAACTTTCCTCTCTGTGAGTTTATATAGAATTCCTTCTTATTTAATACATTGTCTATTCAATAGAGAATTCAATAGATTCTATTGCACTAGAACATATGACACTCTTATTCCTTATACTTTTTACAATCTGGGTTGCCTTGTTACTGATAATACATGCCCTTATAAGAAATACTTTATCCTTCCTTTGAAACGGATGTACTATATTTTGCCATGTATAATGCGCACTTTTTTGCCCAAATTTGTGAGGGGAAAAATAAGGATGTGCATTATAGATGGATAGTACTAATTCTGTATCTATATAAATGTTTTTAATTCTTTTATTTATGCATATGAGTTAAAAGTGCAATAATAAATAAGTAAATAAATAAATGCTAAAATTCCTTTATAATACAGAAGACAAGTATCTAGATATAAACAAATAAAAATTTGAATTAAAAAATTAAAGCAGAAGATTTTTCCCCCTGAACATTTGGGCCAAAAACGTGGGTGCACATTATACACAGCAAAATTATACACGGTAGTAATGATACTTGTCATTTACTGTCTTCGATATGCTAGATGCCATGCTAATTGGTTTACATGCATTATTTTATTTAGTTCTTAAAATAAAATCATGCTGTAAGTCCTATTATTCCCACTTTACAGTTGAAGAAGCTGAAACTTGGAGAACTAATTATCTTGTTCCAAATCACATAGGTCTTTATTGGTGGAGCTGGAATTGAGATTTGAGTTTGTGATTCCAAAGTTCATATTGGACCATCATATAATATTTTCCACAGTAATCCTGGTGGCTTTTCCTTGGCCAGTCCGGTTCTTTTTCCTCTCCCCAACCTTTGACTCACAAGAAAAGGACCAGGTTTAGGTGCATAGACCAATACTTAGCGGTCCAAACCCTTTTCAACGTTCCCACATTTTGCTTTTGACCACTAGGTGGAGACATGCCTATTTTCTCTCCTCCAAAAGACCTTGAACTCTAGTGACCCTGTCTCCCTGCTTTAGGCCTCCCCAATCCAAATGGCTATAGAACCAGAACCAGATTACTAAGGAGTCCAAACACACAAAACTGGGCCTAGCAACTGCCCTGTTCACCACAGTGTTTCTCTAGGTTTTATTAAAAGTGAAAAACCCCACAAAACTCCACAGTGATTTCAGATGATGGTTGACTCAACAATCCCCTTATATACTCATACAAGAGATGCTGTAGGCATGGAAACTACATGAATGGGTGTTTTGATCCATAAAGGACTACATCAGTGTAATAATTCTAGTAACAAAAATCATACATGTGATGAGAGGGAAGATATGATGAACAACTTTAAAATGGCCTTGGTAGCTTTTATAAAATGATATCTAACCTTTGGGGACTGCTCTGTACCTGGAATAGATGGGAGATGGAGTGTAGTGTGTCTGTGATGTGTGTCTGTGAGTGCGTGATGGACAGTGTCAGGCCCTATTCACAGTGTGGTGTACACACTGGTGAAGCAGATGGCATAATTCCTGGCTCATGTTGTGGCCTGGGCCACAGTAGTGGCAACACAGACAGACGAGGTCTGCGCTGGGAGTGGTATGTATATGTGTATATACGTGTGTGTCTGTATATGAGTGTGTCTATATGGTGTGTGTACGTGTGTATGTGTGTGTGTGCACATGTACAGAGCTCATCCTCATGATTCATAGACTGTATTTGTGATTTGCCAACTCGCTAACATTTATTTGTAACCCCAAAATCAATACTTGTGGTGCTTTTGGATCATTTGTTGAGATGCACGGAGTATTCAAAAATTTGAGTCCCTTGACATGACGTGTTCCCAGCTGAGAACAAGGCAGTGCTCCGGTTCTCGTACTGTAAGCAGGTGCGCTTTTCCTCACCTAGTCAGTGTCAAAGTTTTTCGCATATTTGTTGATTTCAAATTGTTTAATTTGCCCTTTTGTTGGTTTCATTGTTTAAAATGGCCCCCAAGCGTAGTGCTACGTGTTCCTAAGCTCAGGACGGCTGTGACATGCCAGACGGGGAAAATCTGTGTGTTAGATGAGCTTCCTTCAGGCATGTGTTACAGTGCTGCTGTTGCGAGTTCAATGGGATCAATTCGCAATATGAATTAAATAAAGTCTTTAAGCAGAAACCCACATAAAGCAAGGTTACGTCTTGACCAGCTGATGAAAGAAAATGGGAGCAGAGGCTCAAAGGAAACTAACCCTGTATTTTCCCTACGAGCAATGGTTCAGGATTCACCAACTGTGTGTTCACAGCAACTTTATAGATTGTAACTACTGCAGATAACAAGAACTGACCACACACACACAGACACACACGCACACACGCACGCACGCGCACACACACATGCACGCACAGTTGCATGGAGTATTAATAGAATTCCACAGCGTCCTGATGAGGGGTGGCATCTGCAAAAATCAGTACAGCTGCTCAGTGAGCTGTCACATGAGTCACGTGCATGTAAAATGGGAAGAGGAACATATGGATTAAGGTGACCATACTAGATGAAAACAAAGGTATTGGATTTTTTGTCATCGGAGAGGACTTCTGATTTGTAGACCAAATAGCCTAATCTTTGCATTTCATTTAAGGCAGGAAGGTATAGATAAGAAGGAGCGGGAAGACAGGAAAACGCAAGCATCCCTATCAATGAACATGGGGAGAGAAAGGCTGGGGAGAGCTGACTTGCTGATCCCCTGAGGATATTGAGAAAGAACAGATCTAGATGTAGTCATGTCACAATAGGCTGCAGGGATGACTATTATAGAGGTGAAAGTTTTCCTGTTATTTTGTAACACTCTCCTCTGTTTTCCTGCCCTTACCAGCATTAAATTGCCTTGGATGACTTCAAAAATATTTCTAACCTTATTGAGAGGTGAAGGGGAGCAAGAACGATGTACAGCTGAGTTTCTTTTTGCAGTGCCCAGGTGGGAGAATGAAGCCTGTATAAAAGCAGGTGGTGGCAGCTAAGAAGGAGAGCAGCCAGCGGATCCCTGGGAGCTTACTGAGAAGAGAAACCAGGGACATCCCCACCACGCCGAAATTACCCTATGACAGTGTGCCCAGGCATGGTCCTTGAGTGACTTCCCTATGGCCACCCCATCCAAGAGGAGCCTGGACCTTTAAGAACCGCGTCAGGAAGTTCTAAAGACCACAGCTTCAGGGCTGGTGAAAAACGCTGTGGCCAACCCAGGGGGCTTTGTTTCTGTATCAGAGCCAAGGAACAAGGAAGATGCCCCACAGGCCCGAGGGAGAGTATAGTACAAATACCAGCCGGAAGGAATACAGTAGTACTCAGAACTACTCAATGATGCTTTTGTTTCTGTATCACGGAAAATGATCTCTCTACTTGGAAGTGTAAAATAAAACTAAGCTTAGAGACGTGAAACCCAGAGGGGGAGGAGCCCTACAGCTTTAACATCCTGAGTGCATGAGACGGGAGAGCAGACAGGCCGCCAGGCTCAGGGGAACAATGCTCCAGGGCCTGGGAGCTCCCGCAGGGGTAGTGTCTGAAGAAATAGAGCAACAAGAGAGAAATGGCAAGTCCCAATGACAAATCGAGTGTCATGACTTAAGACAAAGGGGAAAGGTGGAATCTGGGACATACAGACAAGTAAGTGTTAATGTCTGGCTAAAGATTAGAATCTATCATTAAACAGTCAGTTTTTCACCCTAGGCATGAGCAGTAAGAACAAGTGATGTCAAACTAACCACATGTTCTCATTTTGTAGGTTTACTATTAGGTTAGCAGATCGGGGGGTCCAGGGAGCTCATATGTGGATTTCGGCAAAGGCTCTCACAGCACCATGTAAACAAGATGGAGAACTGGGCGTTGGATAATATCACATGACTGCCATCCGCAGGATGGATGATCCATCGCCCGACCAAGCACAGATCCAGCTGACAGCAAAGGTCCCTCCCAATTCCCAAACACAGGAAAACGGATGGGGTGCTGATTTTGAGGAAGAAGTTGTAGCTTACATTTGTAAGTTGATGTAAGTTAACAACTTAACATTCCTACTACTGCACTCGACACTGGAAGTAAAAGATGCATTTCTTTCCGGAGTGAGCACATTTCTCAAAGGTTAAACCCAGCAATTCCACTCCGTGTCTACCCCACTCTTGCACGGGAACATTTATAACAGCATTACTCTTAACCCGAAAGTGGGAACAACCCAAATGTTCATCAACTGATCAATGAATAATAAAATGTGCTGCAGCCACACTTAAGATTTGTACATTTCATTGTATACAAATGTCAATAACGAACAGTAAACAACAACAAAAACATGGCACATCCTCACAACGGAATATTATTTGGCAAAAAAATGAATGACATCCTGATACACGCTATGACATTGATGAACCTTGAAAATATTATACTAAGTGAAGGAAAACAGTCACAGAAGACTACATATGGTAATGATTTCATTTTCATCTCCTTGTCTGAAATGTCCAGAGCAGGCCAATCTGCAGAGACAGAAAGACTAGTGCTTGTGTAGGGCGGGAGTGGGTTGGAGGAAAATAAGGAGTGACTGTTAAGGAACTGTGGGTTTCTTTTGGGGGTGATGAAAATGTTCTAAAATTGATGGTGGTGATGGTTGCTCAACTCTTTGAAAGTACCTCAAAAAAACCCATTGAATTTTACACTTCCATGATCTCAGAAAGTTCTGTAGGACAGCTTTAATTCAGAAGGTTGCAACCCTACCTTTAATAGCATTTCTAATTTTTCACAGGCACTCTAGCTAAGCTGACCTCTGTCTTGAGCCTTTAGAATTGAAATCCTGTTGACAACATACAAACCATCTCTGTATCTGGTCTTGTCCGAAGGTTGAACCTATTGTTAACCTTTGTCAACACAATGTAGAACATCAAACTTCATTTCTTAAGTGGTGGCTTTTCTGACTTTTTGCCAATTTCATATTCTATGCATCATATTTCCTTTTCTCAGTCATAGTGATCAATGCAAAATGTCAGAGTTTGTAGGAAAACTAAAGAGAGCTGTAAGAGAGAAGCTATTAGCTAGAGGCGTGGGTGCTGATCAGGCTGACTTCTGCTGACTGGCCATTAGGCAGACATGGATATGAGTCTGGTGATTAATGAGGGTATCATTTATGATAAGGAGGGTGTGGCAGCCAGGGTTACAAGTAACAATTAGCTGCCAGAGTTGACTTGATAGCACCTTAATCGCTACAGCCAACATAACTGATTTCAATGTCTTCGTAGCTTGATATTCAAATAAACTGGTAGTTGATGAAACCACGCGCATTTAAGGTTTCAGTCGAGAGTGGGAAGTCCATAGTCCTAGCAGAAGGTGCTCACAGTAAGGTCTTTTTTTACCCCGTTTCTACCTATGCCAGAGGATCTCTAATCAAGCATTCCTGGCTACAGAAATGCAATGATTTTTCAGGGGAGGGGTGAACCCTTCTCCCCTAAGACACAACTTGTGACTGTTCAGTTCGATCTTCCTTGAAATGTATTTTGGTTAGTCAAATAGAGTCATCATTACTGCCTGGGCAACTCCCAGAGGAGTCCCACCGAGGGTACTTATGGGAATTTTTCCCTTTTAAGATGGAACCCTTTAAAATGTTTGCTGAGACACCTAGCATTTCCCTGAAAGATCACAGGAGAATATTCCTGGCACGCATTGGACATTACAGCACGTGCCAGCCAGGCTAACTGAGAGTCATTGCACATCATCTTATTTAGGAAGGGGCCAGCATGCTTTATGAATTTCAGTTGATATTCGGAAATATGACTGGTGTGGTAAAGAAGAGATCCTGGCAGAAGCAATTGTACAGTTCTCAACAATTCCAGCTGAGAAAATATACTGAGATGGCTGGGACATCAGTTATGAAATAACTTTCCAACTTGACATTTTTGGAATTTCCTATTTTCCAGCATTCCAAGAGGGAAGACAGACGGCTCTAGTAGTCAAGTGTATCTCTCAGTATATTGAGAGGCCAAAGTCAGGGTGAAAAGGTGTATGGACTGGTTGCCGGAGAGAGAAGTAAGCAGGTGTGGGGGCCGGTTGACATCTGCAGTGAAGGCAAAGTTTCCATACCCATGTTCTAATCCCTGGAACCTGTAAACATGTCATCTCACATGGCAAAAAGGGCTCTGCAGGTGTGATTAAGGATCTTGAGAAGGGACGATCATCCTGGATTATCCAGGTGGACTCAAGGTAATCACAAAGATCTTTAGAAGTAAAAGAGGGAAGTAGGACAGTCAGAGCAGGAGATGTGGCCACAGAAGCAGGGGTGGGAGTGAGGTGATTGCTGGCTTTGAAGATGGAGGAAGGGCCACGAGCCAGGGAATGTGGGCAGCCTCTAGAAACTGAAAAAGGCGGAGATAGACTCTCCTGGAACCTCCAGAAGGAACTGCCAACACCTTGGTTATTGTGCAGGGAGACGAGGTTTAGATTTCTGACCTCCAGAACTATAAGAATACCTTTGTGTTGTTTTAAGCTACTAAGTTTGTGGTCATTTGTTACAGCAGCGATGGGAAACTCATACACCTGCCTCTAACCAGATGACTGCCGAAAGTTTTGATGAGAAAAATAGAGGAGGCTTCTTGGTTCTTTGGAGGAATACAGTCCACAGTAGGAAGACAGAGGCAGGAACACCACCCCCTACCCTCAAAATAAGGTCACATTTACAGGTACCAAGGGTTAGGACTGCAACATATTTGCAGGGGAGGCGGGAACAGTTCAGCCTACACCATCTCCCATAGGCCGTATGTCTGGGAAAAGCCTTTCTCCAATAGCAACTGAAGAGAGGAATGCCTGAGTGAGAGACTTGGACACCCGTCCAAGATTTGGTCCTGAAGTCCTCAAAATCCTGGGGGAAAAAGCGGCCCCAAATTCCAAAGCTCAGTGGTTCATTGTGCTGCCTTCCAGCTAGAGGCGAGAAATCTCTTTTGGGTGCAGACAATTCTTTTGCTTTGGGGAAAATACACTGATTGTCCTGTTGTTGATGCAAAGCCAATATCCTGTTCTAAAATAGGGTGGCTCAAGACAGAAGGATTCTATGATACTATAAAATCTGTCTTCATTAATCTGCAGAGTGTTTTGGGGAAGCAGTTAGGTCTGGATTCTGGGTAAAAATGGTTCCAAGTGCATTCCTTTGCTTGGGGTTGGGGATTGGAGAAGTGGGTGGGGAGTGGGAGTTACAGGTGTTTCAAGCAGGAGCCAGGCTGGAGACTGAGGATAAAGGAACCCTAAGGCTGGAGCTAGCGGTACGGACTTGCAATAGATGATTGTAAAACTTCTCAGGGATTTTGCAAGCTGGTTGATAAACATGCCATTATTAAAAATCAAATTATAGAAACTTACAATTAAATACATTATATTAAAAACAAAGTTAATAAATACTCAAGCTCATCACTTCATACTTATATTACTACATTTACTATGATCTATGTTTCTGAGGACTAATGTGTTGGTTGGTGGAAATACGACATAGGGTGTGCTACTGAGCCTGTCTTCCCAACTCCCATTTAATGACATCATGATTGGCAGCTAGAAATCAGCTATGGTGGGAGTATTTATGTCATGGGAAATACAAACGCTTGGAATCAGCCCCCTCCAGCCAGTTGTTAAACATCTGCCAGCACACTCTGACAGGGATGGGAGCTGACCTGTCTCCTTTCTCCTGGGAAAGGGGAATTAAGGAGCTTGCATGTGTTTGCATGGGGCCAGTCACTACGGGAGAGCCCAATGGCCTGAGCAAGCAGGTGACAAAGTGGCAAGAAGGGACGTGTAGATGGAGTGCAGTGCAGCCCAGAGAGCTGACACCTCTAAGGAATTATAGATCACGTAAGCTCCGTGCTAGCAGCTGAATACCATTGTCTCAACCCCATTCTGAGGCCCCCAAAATAAAGAATATGTAAACAGAGCTTGAGGGTTCTCTGAAAGAGGCCCAGAAGAGGACCTGAGAAAGAGTGGGTTTGTGGTCAACCCACAGGATGGGGCTCCAACTGTTGTCTTGAGAGAGACTGGCCACGTCTCTGTTCCAGAAAGTCAATGGCCGTCTTTTCCGCGGGCTTCCTCAAGACCTTCAATGATCAAACGTGCCCCAGCGCTCTCCAAGGGGTGCTGTTCACGGGATTTCCCAAGGTCATCTCTCCACAGAATAGCTTAGGTGCTCGGCTCCACAGTGACCAGTTTTGGAAAGCTCTGAACTACACACGTGGCCATCATGGAAATTGGCCTGGCCAGCCGGCTTTTTCCAGGCGTGATAACAGTTCCGTGATATGTAAAAAGGAAATGCTTCTTATTTTTCCACACGACTGTGTTCACGTGGAGCTCTCCCTTAGAGCCCGTCCTCCTCACTCCACCCCCTGAAACACACGAGAAGAAATCTTTTTGCAACGATCTAATACGGAGGAGTGAACGGCAGAATAACGTCGTCTCCATCGTGTGGCCAGAAAGCATCAGTGAGGGCTACAGCTGCTAGCTTTAGCCACTAAAAACATAGGCTGCCCAGTGAAATGTGCATTTCAGATAAACCAGCAATGATTTTTAGAATCTGCATGTCCCATGCGGTATTTGGGATATACAAATATTAAACACGTACTTGTTGTTTGTAGTTCAGAGTCAGAACCTGAATGGCAATTAGCCCAAAGACCTCGAGAGACACACCTAGAAGCCATTCTAGCAAAACTAAACCAGTTACCCCTTTGTCTACCTAGTAATTCAAACTTTCAACTATTCTACCAGGGAAAATTAGCAAAAATCTTCTATGTTTTATTTGTAAAGGGCTGATTTTTACAAATAATGGTCACTTTGCTTGTGAACTGCTGCTGGGAAACAGGCTTTAGGGAGGAAGCGACCTGCCCAGGTGTTTCTCCTCCGTATCTTTCCCTATCACCCTATGATGACACATCTTCATTTTATTCTCAGTTTCCCAGGCTCATGATGAAGAATTGCAGAAGACATGCTCCAAAGATGGTGAATACTTCAAGCTGTATTTGTCTTGATACTGGTTTATATAATTATTTTGATTACGGAGTTCTCTATGTTCCTCTTGAACTAATGCTAATTATTTAAAATTAATTTGTAGCATGCTGGGATTGACTTGGGGGGGGAAATCAGTTGGCTTAGACGGTGAGGGGAATTAGAGGCAAATTTGGAGCTGAGTTGCATTCTAAATTGGTTGTGCATAATTCTGGAAGTAGAGAATCCATGTGTATGTATCATCGTCAGCTAACTTAAAAATTAAAAAAAAAAATAAAAGCCATTTCCTACAAGAGAAATGAGAACAGTCCAAGGTTGCCATTGTTCTAATTATGGTTTCGGTTTTCCCCAGAACACAGGAATCTTCAAAACAGCATTAAGGAAGTTGAAAGCTTCCTTTTAATGAAAATACAACCTCATTTCAGTGTTAAAAATAGCCCTTGAGCGCTGGACCAATTGCTATCCTCCTTACAGCGTGGGTATGGAGGATGTTGGTTGTAAAAGTTTTAATTAAATAAGAAGAGGGAAAAGCCGTAATTGAAGAGTGCAATTACCCAGAAGAATACATTATCTCGTCAGTAACTTCTTTGGATAGATCGAAAGCCTCCAGAAGCCTTGCTTTTAGGAAACAAAACTGAGCCACTATTTTTAAATGGTTTTAAAGGCAGTTTGTGAACAGTCCCAAGAGCCAGCGAGAAGGGGAGCAGTTGGTTCTCTCACACCCGACCATGGTGTCAAGACACACTTACACACACAGTCCAGCAGCCCCACTCCTGGGTATTTACCCAAGAGAAATGAAACCAATGTCCACACAAACACCTGTATGTGAAGGTTTACAGTGGTTTTACTTATAACCATTTTGTGACTTCCCAAAATAGAAAGGCCACTGGTGAATGGATAAACAAACTACAGCACATCCAGACAACAGACTACTACCCAGCACTGCAAAGGAACAAACTACTGATACACGCAACAACCATCACGGTGCCAAGTGAAAGAGGCCAGACTCAGATGGCTGGATGATTCCATTTATTATGGAAAAGGCAACACTACAGGGACAGGGAACAGGACCAGCGGTTGCAGGGGCTGGGAGTTGGTGGGGGAGGAGTTGGGGCGGGGTAGGCCATTCACTGGGAAGGAGCAGAAGGAAACTGTTGCAATGATGGCAAGGTTCTATGTCTTGACTGTAGTGGTGGTTACCTGACTACATGCATTTGTCAGGATTCATAGCACTGCAGACCTACAAAGGTGAATTGCACTGCATGTAAATGATACCGATTCAATAAATCTGATCCCAAAACTCATCCTTTTGAGACTTCCTAAGCATCATGCTGATGTTGAATAAGCGTTCATGAACTCTGTTGGTGCAAACAAATGTAGGGAAAGTGGGCAAGTTCTTTGCTCTTCAGATAACGAGCCCAGATGCTGTGCAGTAGGTGCCGTTCATCTGAGCAGGAGATAGATGCACTTGATGGACAGGACCCATGACTGACTGTAGGGCTCTTGGAGAACAGTGGCCAGCATCTATCCCTCCTGGAAAATGTCCTCAATCCTACAGACATCTGTTCATGGTCCATGGATGCCCAGACATGAACTGTCAAGAAACTGCTGGGTTTTTATCTGTGTGCTTGACTTTAAAGATCCCTCAACCATGTCACGATGGCTCTTTCATTCTTTATAATAAATGCTGTAATGAATATAGTCATCGACACAGATCCTGAAGCATACACCCAGCAGGACTCAATACTAGACCAATCCGTCAGCTACTGCAAGGTTCTCGTGCTACAAAAGGATAACCAAAATCATCTTAGTCACAGAATGGAAGCTCTTTTGAGGGCAGAGACCCTCAAACGGACTGTATGCTTAAGATACAAAGTGTCTAACACACATTTTAGGGCTCACCCCTGATCTGGGGAAACTAAGTCATTATAACTGAAAAGGTTTGGAGTATTGAAGAACTATTCCCATCACTGACTTCCTCTACCCACATCAGTTCGACTCCAGGGTAACATCATTTTGTTAAAGCTGAAAATAGGAGACAAGAGGCAGCCAACCTACTGGATCTAAACGTGACAGGCTATACACAAAGTCCCCTTAACAGTAACGCCCACTTTGGAGCTTGGGCGCAAACCCCACATACAAGTTTTATGAGCTGGTGCAAGTTTATTAATATCTCTCACCCCATTTCCTCTTGGGGAAAGACAGCAATAGTCACTGGTGGATTTGCTGTGATGCTTAAATGAGATGCTTAAATGAGATAACACATATGTAAATCACTTTGCAGGTTGCTTCAACAAATGGTGGCTATTTGCCTAAGTGTCAACTAACTGACAGGAAGTGAGGCTCTCTCTTTATCTTGAGTGAAACTCCCACTGTTGTCTCCTTCCTAGGATAGAATTGTGGTGACTGCTGCTGTTCCTCCTTCCTTGCAGGCAGCCTCAGTGGATTTATTTACAACAGGAATTTAAGGTCAAGAGCAGAGGCTGCTCTTCTTGTGAGAGGCCCGGGCTCAGTGACAAATGACAGCTTAGCACCAGGCAAAGATCCTGGTCAGAGCTCAGGGCCCCTGGCTCTGCTGTCATACCACATCCCGGACTCGACAACTGAAATCGTGCAGAACCTAAAGTGTGTTTCTTTTATCATCAAGAATAATCTCCCCCCAGATTTATTGAGATATGATTGAAATACAACATTGTGTGAGGTTAAGATGCATAACATGATGATTTGATACATGTATATATTGTGAAATGATTTCCACAATAAGGTTAGTTAACATATCATTCACCTCACATAATTACTTTGTGTGTGTGTGTGTGTGGTGAGAACATTTAAGATTTACTCCCTTCACAGTGTCCAAGTATTTAATACAGTGTTGTTAACTATAATCAGCACACTGTACATTATATTCCAGAACTCATTCCTCTTACAACTGGGAGTTTGCCCCCTTTGACAAACATCCCCCCATTTCTCCCAACCCCCAGTCTCTGGCTCCCACCAATCTACTCTCTGTATTTATGAGTTTGGCTTTTTTAGATTCCACGTATGAGTGACATCACACAGTATTTGTCTTTCTCCATCCGATTTCACCACAGTGGGTTCCTATTCATCACTTAGCATCATGCCCTCCAATAAGGTCCATCCATATTTTCGCAAATGACAGGATTTCCTTCTTTTTATGGCTGAATACACTATGTCATCAGGAATCGCTTCTCTCTCCTTCCTTTCCCTTCTGGACCATAGCCAGCTCTGCTTAATAAAAATGTGTTTTTTAAAAAGGAAGGAAGACACGCAAAGAATGCTTATTTAAATAGCCCCACTTCCCCCCTACCCGCAACTTCTTCAGAGCAGAACCTTACATTTTGGCTGCTTCTTGTCATAGTTTCCAACTAGAAAAATGTTTTTTCTTGAGTCATTACTGATAGAACAGAAATTGGAAATGAAAAAAAGTGCCCACAATGATCTCCTCCTTACCGTGTACACTTCTTAGCAGACCTCAGCAGTTTGGGTTCATGTGGTTCAGGCTCCACCTCCTCTGTTCTCTGCACACAGGCCTGCCCTCGGGCCTGACTGTCCCAAGTGGCCTTGTGTGTTGGTGGCCCTCCTTGGCCACTGATTGGAGATATATATATATATCTCCAATATATACATTGCCAAAAAAATGTATATACATTTTAAGAAACAAAAAACTGTATTAAAATTGTAATACTCAATATACCCTGTTAACAAAAGATGAATACAAATCATGTTTGACTTCTGCAATTACAAGAGGTGCTCAGAGTGGTTCCCATCAGCGTCCAGACACTTCTGATTACAGCGAACTACTGCATGAGCTATGCTGACCGAAGTGTCCACTTGTATACATTTTTTCGGCACCTCTGGTATATATAAAATTTATATACTGTATGTATATACAGACATACATATACATGGCCAGTGGGTTGTGGACACTGGACATGAAAGGCTTTGGGAGCTGAAGATTTGGGAAGAGAGCAGCCAATACATGCAATGTGCATAGCAAAGTTACTTGAGGAGAAGGAGAGAAGCTGTGAGTCTGAGGAGGAAAATGAGGGAGCAAGGATAGAGGGGCAGCATCTGGACCTACCTCATTCCTGCTCTTCCAACATTCTGGGGTACATTTTTCTCTGGTCTCTTGAGATCCCTCTCTGAATTGACCTGCTTTTACCTGAGTGGGTTCCTAGACCCTGAAAACTTTGTACAAGCCTTTGAGGGAGTCAGGAATAGTTGTCATTTCCAACTACCATTGAGCAGGGCCTAAGGGTTTAAAACCCCATTTAAAAACCAGGACTCTGGATCCATACATGCATACAGTGGCTGAAATGGTGAGGTACGAGTCCAAACCCTGCCCTTTCTATCTGAGGGGTCCTTCCCAGGGAATTGACTTTGACATGGAAGCAATATGCCCACTGGAACAAGAAGAACAAGAAGGGACATTTCTAGGAAAAGGCCAAGTTCTAAAAAAGCAACTGAAGAAGGTGTAGCTCCAGCAAGAAGATCTCACCACAGCACCTTCTGCAGCCTGGGGGAAGGGACAGAGTGGAAAAGGGATCAGCAACAGGAAAAGAGAGAGAAAGGGACACAGCATTAGGGAATGCAGAAAAGAGGTCAGGGAAGCTGTATAGTGGAAGAGGATGCAGAGGGGCAGGCGGAGAGAAAGGGGTCCCAGGTTCTGACACATTCTCCTCATCAGTGGCCCCTACTCCTTGTCAAGGCCTCTCCCATCTACATTGCCCTCACTCTCTGATTGGCTTTTAAAAAAGAGTTAATAATGCCTTGCCAGTCTATCTCACAGGGAAGAAGT
Organism: Rhinolophus ferrumequinum; assembly: GCF_004115265.2. Classification (NCBI taxonomy): domain Eukaryota; kingdom Metazoa; phylum Chordata; class Mammalia; order Chiroptera; family Rhinolophidae; genus Rhinolophus; species Rhinolophus ferrumequinum. Next base: position 49,841,895 of record NC_046302.1, on the reverse strand, counting down.
CAGGCCCAGGGGAAGCCATGGTGGGAAATGCTGCAGTCAGAGAAAACAGCACGTGCAAAGGCCCTGAGGCAGGAGATGTGTGCAGAGAGAAAACCAGTGCAGCTGGAATAGAGGCAAGTGGTGTGAGACAAGCCTGGAGGGCTGAGGACCAGGGAGTCCACGTGAAAGTCTTTGGTGTTTTGGGGGGAAGGGAGTGTGGTCAGATTCATGATGTCCGGATTCCTCTTTTCCCATCATCTGTCTATCTCTGGCACGGTGTGTTTTACCAGCTGCAAGTATAAATACAGCCGCACCTCTTTTACTTTTCCTATTAGTTGCTGCAGCCCCCAGATGTCAAATTGCTCACAAGTGAAGCCTCCCTGCTCCAGGCATTCAAGAAACCCAATGTCTTACCCAGTCCAAAGGGGACACATTCTCCTTCCAAATACCCGAGAGAGTATGAGTTAAGGCTAGTGAGCTCAGTCATACCCTGTCACAGCCTCTGGTCACTGTCAAGCACTGTCCCACATACAGATATTTGTCCACTGCTGAGGGGAGGGGAGACCCCAGGGTTAAAATCAGACTTATTGCACTCACCCGCAGCCATTGTCAGAGGTGGCTGGGCTTGCAGGAATGTCCACCTGTCCATTCCCAACTCTTTATACTAGCCCTTCATGTCAGGCCACCAGTCCAAGTGCCCCTTTTGGGACCTTTGGTGTCCTTTCTGCCAGGGGCCTCACTTAGTCTGATCCTACTCCTTCCAGAAGCTCCCTGGGTTTGAACTTCTCAGAAGGCTGCTGGGCTGAATGCAGTCTTGCCTTCCTCCTCCCCCAGCATGAGCTCTGCAGACAAGGGACAACTGTGGAGCACTTGTCAGAGCGCCACAGATCCTGTTATGCTCGGGGATCACCTGGTCTTACGGTATGTCCCCAACGACCTTTTCCAGGATGACAGTGTCTGTCCCAAGGCACCTGCTCACTCCATCTCCAAACACAGAGATGATGGCATCTGGAGTTTGCGTTCATTCCCTCCCTCACCCAGCACCTCATTCTTGTAATATGATGATTAATGCAGAAAATAATGAAATCAGAAAATATCAATACAGAAACATTCCATGTTTCCTCAACTAGTAGAAGACAGTTCTATCAGCAGGTTTATTTCACAAAACAACGGTTCCCATGGGTGAGCATGTCCCCCAGCAGCTGACGGCTACATCGATAAAGACTTGTAGGACATGGCAGCCCCCAGAGCCAGCGGCGGTTCTGGTCCCACCATGAAGAGAGGTGTTAGTGTGGAGACATTGACTCTGAATACATGTTACTGGTGCACAGCTCCTGAAACTTAATTTTTAAAAATGAAAAATAGCAATGTCTTTATTTTTTAAAATAGTAGTAAACACTTACAGAATGCTCTAGAAGTTTAAATATGTATCTTTCCATGGCTTCTTTATGCTTGAAATAGAAAGGCCCTAACAACCTATGCATTTTTGTATCCAGAATGTATAAAGAACATTCGAAATGCAATAAGAAAATAAACCACCAATTAAAAAAAAATGGGCAAAAGATTTAAACACACACTTCACCAAGTAAGAGATAAAGATGGCCAAATAAGCATATGAAAAGATGCTCAGTCATGCACTGCAAATTAAAGTGAGATACTATGTATCCATTAGAATGGCTAAAATTCAAACAAACAAACAACTGATAATACCAAGTGCTGAGTAGGATGTGGAACAACTGGAATTCTCGTTCGTTACTGATGGCAATGCAAAATGGCACAGCCACTTTGGAAAACAATTTTGCAGTTTTTTATAGAGTTTATATGAAGTTTATCATATGACCCCACAGTCTCACTCCCAAGAGAAATGAAAACACATGTCCACACGAGTTTTTATAGCAGCTTTATTTGTAATTGCCCCAAACCAGAAAGAATCCAATGTTGGTGAATAGATGTGGTCCATCCTTACAAGGGAATACTACACAGTCATAAAAAGGAACGAACTACTGATGTATCCAACAACTTGGACGGATCTCAAGGGCATCAAGGTGGGAGAAGCCAAACTCATATGACTACCAACTGAATGATTCCATTTATAGGACATTCTGGAAAAGGTGAAACTTACAGGGACAGAGAGTAGATAGTGGTTGCCAGGACTGCAGGGAGGGGTTGGGGATTGCAGGGAGGGGACTGACCATAGAACAAAACAGGGGAACTTTTGGCGTGCTGAAAGTAGTCTATCTCTTGACTGTGGTGGTGGTGGTGACAGAACAATATATTTTTGTCAAAACTTATAATAAAACTATGTACCTAAAAAGGGTGAATCTTACTAGATGTAAACCAGAATCTCAATAAAACTATGAAAAAAAAATATGTTTCTTTTTCCACAGATATAGTATTTAGAAGATGCTCTTTTAGAGTTTTAAGTAGGCATTTTCTTTTCATGATTCCTTTGCCATTGAAATAAAAAGGCCATAAAAGCCAATAAATATGAAATTGCTTTTCCATTTTAGGGTAAGATGTGTTTACTGCCTCTGCCTAAATTAAGGCAGCTCGTAAGAGTCTCATATCAGAATGCAGTTTGTCTCGTGACTTTACTGTCTATGGAGACTTGTTTCTGGGGCTACACCTGCCCGTAAGAAATCAAGAACCTGGGTCACAATGAAGGCTTTTCCTGGGCTCCAGTCCCCTCGCATGCGGGCTTGGTCCTATAATGCCAACTCTTTCAAGCTGGTGACCAATTTATTATCCTCCCCAGTCTGGAAGAGACATTAGTGACACTGGGAGAAAAAACGAAACAAACCATGGACTTTCAACCTACATAACCTGTTTTCCTCAATCTCCCCAAATGTCAGGGGCTAGGAGAGGAAGCCCACCTGGGCCCATCCCATGGTGCTGTCCAGTTGCGGCAGCATATTGTGGCTTTACATGGCACAAGCCCACTTCCCTCAGTGTGTGATGTCGGAAGGTGACAACTTTGCGTCAACCACTACAGTTTTGTCAATTGACCGTGGAAAAGGTGTTCCCCTCGGACCTAGTTTCAAAGAGCGGGAAGGTATCTGAGGTGGGTGGCAGAATTAGCTTATAGTTAGCGGTCTGACACAGGAAGGGAACATGATGTCTGAGACCGCGTCTGTGTCCAGGAATGGACAGGTGTAAGAGACAGAAGGAGAGAGAGTGATGGGTAACAGTTGAGTCTCTTCTACTGGTGTCTTCTGGGAACCCTACTGGTGCTCAGTTGTACCCCATCCCATTTCATCCTATAAACTGTTGTCTTCAACTTACACATGTGGAAAATAAGGCTAAGAAGTGAAGCTGCCCAAGGTAAGGCGAAAGCGGCCGGGCTGAGGTTTTGGCACCAGGTCTGACTGCAAACATTTTGCTTGTTCCAGGACTTAGGGGAACAGGGGAACAGGACGAAGTTACTGGAAGGAACCTGGAATTGATCACTTTCACTTTCATGCTATTGGTAATTTTATTCTCCAGTGAAGATTTTTTTGGGAAGTGTTCCTTGCATGTCAGTTTTACTAAAGGGGAACGGAAGAAAGAGATGTTAGCTGAGCATGGGTTTTAATCTGGTTCAAGAGAACTGGGGAGAAGCAAGGTGTACACAAAGAGAGAAAATCAGGCTCCCAAGTGTCAGGAGAGAGCATGGCGGACCGGGTCAGTCCTCAGTCACTGAGGCGTCCCTCCCCACTTGGAAGTGGATGCAGTGCTCCCCTTGAAACTCCTGGAGGACACAGCGCTGTGTGCCACGGGAGGCACGTCCTTAGTGGGGGCTGCCGCGAGAGGGGCGGTCCAGCCTTTCCAGCATCTGCGGCCTCCCTGCACCTCTGGGCTTGGCTTCAGTGACATCGCGTGACGTGCTTGTGCTTGCTGTTGGCCCCACCACCGCCCAATGTCAGGTCCCAACCTATTTTTGGCAAAGCCTTTGGTGAGGTTTCAATGTAGTTTGTTCACGGCACAGCCCAGGGGACTCAGGAATTCCATGGATAAGCCCTTCGCGGCGGCCTCGTCTGCTGCCCTAGAGCAGAGCAACGTCCACAGGTTTCCCCAGTCCTCTAGGACGTGCCCAGGCTCCTGAGGACACTCCTGCGATCTTCATCTCCTTTCCCAGAGATACTTAGGGCCCAAGTGTCAAAAGCACTCAATACAAATGATGACTCGCCAATCAAATGTTAGTGCTTTGAACACTTTATGCCCTCTCCAAAAGAGGGCTGTACCACTCATGCCCAGAGCACCCCACAGCTCCCTAGAGCAGATGGCCCGGGGGAGTCAGGTGCCATCAGAGAACGTCAAACAGCAAATATTTCAAAATTATGCCTCTTTCACCAATGACCGCACCTCAGCACAAGCTCATCCTCTTGCCCAGTTCCTAACCCTAGAGTTTGCTCAATCAGCATTAATGGTGAACAGGTCTTTTATCTATTTACATAACAGGGTCCTCTACCCAAAGTATCTCATCAGTTGTCTCCATTTTACGAATATAGTCACTTTTCAATGATTGTGCCAGTGGAATGCAGCAGTACAGTAGAACCAGTTCCCAAATCATGTATATCTGGCTTTGGAAGGAATTTCGATACTTAAATATGTGATGTGTCCCCGGTTGCAGAAATCCACCGTACTCTGCATGCCAGAGAAGGCACCATTGGAGGCTGGGCACCACTCCTGTCCTGCTCCCAGGCGCACAGCTCTTGCCTGCACCATTCTATTCTGAACAATGCCCCCTGGTAGGTAGAAAGGAAAGGCACCACCATTCTTCCCCTCTTTGTATCCACCTGTCACCCAATGTTACTCTGCAACTCTTCCCATCTAGAGGTGGGGGTCTGTTTCTCCACCTCTTGAATCTGGGCTGCCCTTATGACTTGCTTTGGCCAACACAATGTGACAGTGTGTCAGTTTGAGCCTCAGCCTCAAAAACCCTGCCACCACTATGAGAACAAGGCCAGGCTAGACTGCTGGGAGGCTGAGGGACCATTCAGAGAGGGTTCAGTCTAGCCCAGCCAACCCCCAGCCAGCTAGCGTCCAGACTGCACATGGGTGAGCAAGCCCAGCTGGCCTCACCCAGGCCTGAAGAACCAACCAAGCTGAGCCAATCCACAGACTTAGGACAAATAAATGGTAGTTGTTTTAAGCCGCTAAGTTTGGGGTAGTTTGTTACACAGCAAGAGCTTCTCTCTCCCGTCATATGAAGGTTCAAGTACATCACATTCAAACTGCTCTTTAAGCTTACAGGTAGAGAGGTTGATTCTTCCTTCCCCTGGTGGTGGAGTCAAAGATAGGTAGGAACTATTAGACTCCATTTCCCTGCATAAGCAACCTATATTTTAAAGAATTTTTTTTATAAGATCTACAGCAGATATATCATCAAAACAAGCAAGACGTGTTCTGTCCCAACTCTGCTGTCAAGGGGTCTACCAATAAGACACAATATAACCAACATTTAACACCACAGCACACTGTAGAAATCAGAAACAAATCAGGTAACTATTTTACAAAGAGCCCTATTTAAGTAAACCATGAAAAAAATCTTTTATGGTCAAACATACATTTAATAATCTCTTTATCACATTCCCTTCCCCCAAACAATTTCCCATTATTGTCTTCATTTCATTCTGTTTAAATTTGTCACACACATATCTATAATACAGACACAGACTTACAATTGTTATACAGTTCCCATCCTTCGTCTTTGGGTCCATATAGAATTAGTAGGTATCAGTGTGGGAAAGAATACTACCTTTTTCTGAAAGTAGATTTTTATGTATTTGTTTAGCACCCTTTATTTAAGGAGCTTTATTTACCATTCACTGTAGTATCCTTCTGTTATCTCCAGGTAAGGAGAGTGTCAAAAATTATTATTAGTGCCTTTTTATAGGAAGAAAAACAAAAGCACAGAAAAGTAAAGTAGTATCAGTGAGGTGATGACAGTCACAGTAGAAACTTGGGTTTTCAGCTCAGCATTTTATGCTTTATGAACTATACTTTAATATATTCCATACTAAAAAGTATCATGGCTTCTTCCATTTTTATAACATCTCTCTTTGGAAGGATATTAACTAAAAGGGCAGAAGAGGCAGTAAATTCCCACCAACTGATCCTCCTGGCAATGCAAGTTATTTCTTGCCATTTTTTTATGTCAGCTAAGGAGTCCCATAAGTTATAAAGCCACCCTCTGCTTCTCCATTAAAAATTACAATTGACTGCTACTGTTCCAGCATTTCCAAGAGAACTGCAACCCGTGAGGAGAAACCAGTGACCAGTGGTCATTCCCTTCAGCTGGGCATTTGTGGCCACCAAAGTGTAGACACTGACCCTACTAGCACGGCCACCAGATCTGCAAAATTAGTTTTAGGTGTTTTAACTTTTCTCTAGTATTTGAGGAGAACAAATGCTCACTGACGACAAATATGGAACAATCCAGGTAATTCGTTTCAATCTGACTCATAGCATATGTTTCCTCACAAGAAGACTGATGCTAAGAGAAAAGCACTTTTTTGATAAATTTCCTTCAATTTACAATCCGAGGACTTGGTGTTTAATTTAAATGCACTGGAAACTAGTCGGAATGTTTTCTTCTTCTACAAGGCTAAATTACAGATGCACAATTATTTTAGGAACAAACTAGGGCCTCTTGCCTAAACACATTTATGCCATTCTTATCTAGAGAGAGAAAATGCATGCTAACACTTCAACTTTATTCTTTCTTTCTTGGACTTTCCTGTCACCTTCTTTTCACTCAGTGTGCAGGCTATTCCTGTGCCCTATTCATTTTCATCTTTTCCAGAGAGACATCAAGAAAAAGAAGGCCAAGCTGTAGCAACCTTCCTTTTTTAGAGACTCGGTTCCTAAAGGATCTGATTGCCTCCGCTGGAGTGGTAAATAAATTCACCGCAGGGCTGAACATCTGCGGAGGGTGTGGGAAGAAGGACCTACACAGCCACTGAGTGCAGCCGAACGATGGACAAAAACGTAAAAACACTCCGAGAGGAAACGGGGCTTTCCCTCTTTCCGAAAAATGGGAACACAGAAAATTCTCAAAAACGAAAAGTCCCCCCATTTGTTCCCCGAGCCTCTCTCCAGGCTTCACATTTCTAGCTTTTTTCCCCAAAAGTGCTTAGTACAGACAACCCCCCCCCCACCCATCACCAAAACACAGGCACCTATTTGTGAGAAGGGGTACAAAAGAAAATTTGTAAAGAAGACCATCACCCTAAGGAGAATTCAAAAAAATCCTTAAATAGTCAAAAAGGTCGGGGGCGGGAGGGGAGTATCAATAAAAATAGTATGAGAGAAAGTGACATACAAATACAGGGGGAAACAATAACAGATCCAAATAGAACAGGACCGTCATAAAAACAGATGTCATAAAGAGACAAACTACTGAAGAAATGATAATGGAAGGTGAGAGGGAAGGGAGAAAAATCATCAAAGGGAGTAAAAAGTGGAACCAAAGACAGCAACGTGTACCTGAGTTATTCGTTGATATGTGACTGAATATCAGTAAGCGGTACGTTTTTTAAAAGTCCCCGATTCTATGAAGAGCAGGATGGGAAGAGAATGTCAGTAATTGGACGCAGATGTACCCAATGGAGAGGAAGGTGTAAAGGTGCAGATCAGGGCCGCCGCCCGGCCCTCGGCCCCGGCCCCGCCCCCGGCCCCGGCCCCGCCCCCCGCCCAGGTGCAGGTGCGCGCGGCCAGCGCCGCCAGGTAGGGCCTTGCGGGAGCAGAGGGCGGGCTGATGGCCCGGAGTTCGCGGCCTGTCCGGTGGCAGCGCGGCCCCGAGGCGCGTCGAGAGCCGCAGAGGGTCCCTGCGCTCTCAGCGCTGCGCCCCGGGCGCACGGGCCTCGGCCTCCCCCTGCTCCTGCACCGGCCGCGAGGCCTTGTCCGGTTCGGGGATGCCGCACGTGTCCGGGAAGCGCGGCCCGAGGCCCGCGAACGACTCGCAGCACGGCGGGCTCTCCTCCTGCACCGGGCGGCCCACCGGCTCCCCCGCGCCGCTGCCCGGCCCCGCCGGGCCCTCCTGGGAGTTCTGACTGACGTAGACCACGATGATGTCGCCCTTGAAATTCATCACCTGCCCGCTGGAAATAAACGTGGAGTTACTGTTTCCAGTCACATTTCCTACAGGGGAGAGGAAGAGAGAACACGCAGAGGGTGAGTCATCGATTCGTGGTAAGAACTGGGTCTTGTGAGAGGAAAGTTTCCCCATGAATCCAGGGGCGATGGTGCTTGGACAAGCCCCCTAACATGCATCGCGCACGCCCAGTTGTTCCTTCATTCGTCCTCTTACCAGGAGGGAGAGGGAAAGAAGAGAAAACGAGAGCAAGATAGAAGGGAGCAGACAAAAGAAAAGACAAGGAAGACGATGGGCCATGCTCGAATTTTGTGTTTGCTACACTGGACTCGGGGAATACTGGCAGGAGCACACCTGGATTGCAGACTGTAGACAAGATTCAGATGCTACAAAAGCGTGTCAGGGGGTGAGGGGGTCGCGTGTGATCCATATGCAGCAAACAGCCAATGACCCAGCTACGGTCAAACGTATCAGGACCGGAAACGTAGGCTGGAGGGAAGATTGTTGCTTGAGAGGAAGACCCTGGAACCCCCCTCAGCCCAACCTCCTGTGTGACCAGACTCACAACTGAGGCCTCCATCACCCGGGGCCTGTAGCCTCCCACCTTCCTTGGGGGTCCCTAAGAGCTCAGCCCTGGAGGGTCTTGCCCTCCCCTCCCCCATCAGTATTTAGTGAATGTTAATCAATTTCCTTAACATTTTTTTAAACTCCTTAAAAAAAGAGTCAGAAGACTAAAATGAAAAAACAAATCAGTCCTATAAATCACTCTTTCCTTCTGAACCCTGAGGGGTGTTTTGTCCCTAGGGGTTCTATTATCACTACTCTGTGGGTGACTAGATTTTAGCCAGTCTTTAATTAATGGGTCTTTTGAAAAACAAACAGGAGGTTCAACAAATGTTAGGAAAGCAGCTACCTCTTATCATTCTTCTATTTTAAAGACTGATGCTGTCGAAATATCCCAGGTGAAAATTGAAAATAAGTGCCACAAACCAAGCAGATACAGAAATGTCCTCAGCACTCAAGCATCACAAACAGAACCTTTTAGTCTAACCAGGGGAGGTGAACATCTAAATGGTTCCTCGCTGTGAATTCCCTTGACATTTTCCTTCTCTATTGTGACAAAGCTTAATCATAATTTAGACAAATAAAATTGTTTCTGTCACTATTCCACATGAAGAGATTTTCTCCAAAATTGGAAGGCATGTTGTGGATGGTCTGACTAAAATACCAACAGCATACAGGAAATTCCTTTGGGGATCCTTCTCTCCACCCACAAGGTACCTGCAGAGAATCCTGGATTGAGGCACAGCGGTCCATGAAAACAGGGATTTCAATTGTGAGCAACAAATCAAAAGTCACATGGGAAAATTTGTGACTCATGCTATTTCTCCCTTAGGCAGTCGTATGGGGTTTTATTCCAAGATGAGTAGTGGGGGGCATTTATTTGCTAAGCCCCCTCCCCCCCCCCCCGCCAAGCAACATAGGGGAGGCCAGCTAGTATTTCCATTCACTAACTAGCCAGATTGACCCACGTTCTCCATTCCCTCTAAAATATAGCAACAGGTGCTAGAACATACAGTGAACTGTAAGCTAGGGGTCTGCTCGCTAGTATCTCTGCCTTTCTGCTCCCACCAGTTACCAAGTTAGTTCTCAAGTCTGTTTGTGCCAGTTTAACTCATTAGGAAATCTAATTAAAAGTGAGTCGCTAAACACAAAAGAATGTATCAACAAACGGCTGAATTGGTGTGATGGTGTGGGCAAGACAACTGCTGAAAAGAGAAAAGAAAACCAAAAAAAACATTAAAGGTCCAGAAGGATTTTGCACTCAGATTTCTTTTGCTAATGTCTGTAACTTCTCTTTCCACACTAAAGAAATAGAAACAGAATTAAGATGGCATAGTTTATGTAAAAAAAGGCTCAGGAAACTATAATCAGCCAATATATATGGCTCTATACTATTAATAAAAAAATCATCAGTGTGTGAACGTAAGCTGTGTGTTTTAAGTTAAAACAGATGTTGAAGATATGAACTTCTAAATGACGTTTTCAGACAACTCAGCAACTAGTGATCAAAGGCGGATACAGGGCTTCTACTGTAGCAACAGGAAAATGAGTAAGCGACATAACACAAGTCCTCTTGGTTGAGAGATCACTAAATAATTAACAGAAAAAGTCAAAGTGAGAAACCAAAAACAGTATGTATGTACCACAAACATTCTATTCTAATTTAAAATATAGCATGTTTAATTGGGGGGATCACTAACCACCATACTGTACACCTGAAACTAATATAAAATAATATGGAATGTCAACTATAATTAAAAAAAAAGAAAAAAAATATATATAGTCACGGGATGTAAAGTACAGCATAGGGAAGATAGTCAATGGTACTGTAATAGCTACGTACGATGTCAGAGGAATAGTAGACTTGTAGACTTGAGGGGGGTTATCACTTTGTGAGGGGTATAAATGTCTAATCACTGTGTTGTTTTGAACACCTGAAACTAATAAAAAATGTTAAAAAATAAAAATAAATAAAATATAGCCTGTTTAATAAAATCAGTCATTTTAAGTTTCTTAGAAGTACAATGTTCTCAGTACAGTTCCTCTACTTTTTCATTATTACATCATTGACTGCTGGTTCTTCAATACAATGTGGAACGACACAGAGGACATCCATAGCCACTGTGTGATTGATGTACAGTTTTGAATTTAATCTCACCGCTTCATCATCCAGTTCATATGGAGATTTATCTGTTTATGTCATGGTATATGTGATTTCTCCATTATTTAATTTTATTTTTTAACAAATCATCATCATGAATCTACTGTTGTTTACTTTCTTCTGTGTCCGAATCTTCAGTTTGTCTGAATTCAGGTAAAAAAAAAAAAACACCATGTTTTTTCATCATCTTGCACATCGAGACTGTGTTAAATTTTTCACCTTAAGAATTTCATTCCATGCCATTGCCTCATGGCAAACAGTATCTTTGATCACTCCTATAGGATCTATATTCTTTTCTTTTTTAGCCCAAATGGAACTCAAACTCTTTTGCCTAAGAGAAATAGTTAAACATTTTAGAATCCTTTGAGTCATAGATTTGATCAAGAATATTACTTTTGGGGTGGGGGCACTGTGGGGGGAGGACAAAAACAAGGTCTTTAAATTCCTGACCATTAGGATAGAAAGGAAAGTTCCCCAGAAAGAGCAAGATTCTCAAACAATTATTCTTGACGTGTTTCTTTATCGAAGGTACAAAAACAACCTTTGATCAAGTCTAACTAAGTCCATTTCATCCACGCTGACTTTTATGAGAGTAACTGGTACAATTACTTTAGTAAACTGGTACAAACTAAATTTCTTTAAAAAGTTCTGATTTGCCGGTAACAGTAAGTGACAGCAGAGCCATCTTCACGGGTGTGTGACCTGTGCGGTCACACGGGAACCTGTGCTGAGAAGGGCCCCCCACACTTGGTTTAACACTCTTCTCTCATCATCTTGAAATTCTTACTCATTTTTGCACAAGGGGCCTCATATTTTCACTTTCCACCGGGCTCTGGAAACAATGTAGCCAGTCCCCAGGGGGACTATGCAGGCAGCTCCGAGGGGTATTTCTCTGGGTCCCCCTTCCCCCCACTGGTGCTCCAATTTAGCATCGCTCTTTTTGGAGGCAACATATTGTAATTTGGACACGTTTCCATATTGCAGAATTGTTTGCCCATCTGATTTTCTCTATTGATAAGGAACTAAATATCTGGTAAAACACTGAGTTGCAGAAGCTATCGACCAGTGCTCTTAAAATACAGATCCTATGATATGTTTCCCTGATGTCCCAGCCACCTATCCTTGCTGTAAAACTTTCAACACCAACTTTCTGACACAGAACTGAGGCCTGTTCCTTTGAGGACAGGTCAGCTGTATCGATTATACCTTTAATGCTTTGCCAACAATCTCTAGTTTGGGTTTCTTTAAAGTGGAATGAGAACTAAGTCACTTGCCAAGCAGTCTATGTGCAGGATGCTGCTAGAGCTTTAGCCCTTCTGTCCTTCACTGTCGTCTCACGCTCCTCAACCTCCATGGCAAACGTTTTCAGCAACTCATTTTTTGAAATGTCCTGACGTATGGAACAGTTTTCATGAAAACCATTCTCATGCTCATCCACCTCATTTTTTTTTACCAGTTAATGTAACAGTTAGCGTTTTGAATCACAACAGGATCTGTTCATACTCTCAGGATTGACTCTTTAGGAAGCATGGCCGGGTAGGAGCAGAAGGGCCTGGGTATTCTACAGTGACCCACTGACCCATAAGTTGTGAGTAATCAGTGCGCTATGGGCTTCAGTCAGCTTACTTTGCAGAAGGAAACGAGAGTGTGGGCCAATCTATGGGTTAGACGGAGACACTGGACTGAGCGGACACCCAGTACAGTCATAATAGTAAGAGAAACAACACCTCAAACCAGAATTCACCAAGTGCTTTTTCCATGCGAGGCTGGCTGCACTGTAAACACCAGCTCGTAGGTACTTTGCATGTGATTGATTATTCCAGGTTTGCTGCTTTTTCCTACTCTCCTGACTGATACTGCTTCAAGGATGAAAACGAATAGCCTTCTTTTTGCATGGCTTGTCATAACGCAACTCACCTGCAAGTAATCTAATGACATCGATGTCATCCTGGCGTTTCAGTGTCTGAAGAGCAGAGACAGGAAGGTGAGAAATGGGGGGGGGGGGACAGAGTACAGGAAGGAGAGTGCAGTGGTCTGAAAGCTCTCTGGTCTTGTCCCAGCACAGCCCCCACTAGCCATGGAATTCGGGACAAACCACCTAACAACTCTCCAGACCTCTGTCTGCTCATTTATGAAATAAGCATCAATTTTCAAGACTTGTAGCCTGGCAGGGTGCAGCTGGCATACGATAAATGTTAAATGACTGAATCAATGAATGCACGAACACCCGGCAGGACGGCATGAGGGTCAAATGAGACAATGGACCTGAAAATGCTTGGGAGAGAGCCAAGTCCTAATCACAGGTGCGATGATAGCATCACTGCTCCAGGATGTAGTGTTAGTGCTTGCGGAACCCCCAAGGAAGCGGAGATTTGGGAAACATACTGACCAGCGATGCTCTCTTTCTAGTCTCATCTTGTTGGAGCATCTTAACGTGTCCTGAAGACCGAAAGGGCACTTTCCTATAGACGTCTAACCAATTTTTGTTTTCTTGCTAGCGTACTCCATCATTCTGACTGTCTCTGGTTTGAACACTCATCTGTATAATTCTGCACTAAATCCCATGGTCTCATGTCTTATCATGCAAGTCAACTGTGCATTGCAGCCGACTGTAGCCCAAGAATAGATCAAGGTTTAGAACGAACAATATCCTTATCCTGTAATATCCCGCTGTCCTGAATTGTCCTTGCTTAAAAGCAATAATTCCTTAACATTTGCTGTCTACCTTTCAGAAAAGAAAGGTTGCACAGGGTCATGCAAGCTGACCTGAGAGGGCCCATCAGTAGGTCACTGCGTCAGAGAGCCGCATGACCGATGGGTGCTGCAGGGCCTCTGGTTCAGTGTGGTTGCCGTGGTTTCTGCAGTTGATGCATGCCCCCAAAGGGGTAACTCTTGCCATTGAGTGCCAAGAAAGTTCTGCTGTTAGGTGGGACCCCTCCCCTGTTAGTAGCTGGTAAGGGGGGGGATATGAAAAAGGAAGGATGGTATGGACGAGGCTTATCCAAGGTGCTTTAAAAAGGCCTGAGGCATTTAGTCCATGCGCCTCTAGGAATACAAGCAAAGCAAGCACCCCTCACTCCCATCTTCCTTACTTTCCTCAGCTGCCTTTCTGACAGCTTTCTCCTGCAAGGCTGCCCCTGGCATTTATTTTAACTTTATTTCACTTGCAAAAAATGATAGGGTTGGAAGCATGTAAAAGAACGAGCTTTCCTCACAAAAAGAATCTGTGCTAGTGAAAACAGTCACTTCCTGAGACGAGTGGCAGATGAGGGGACTCATAGACTAAAGGTAGCCATTACCCTTGTGTCCTTTCCCGTGGAACCTTCCGGGCCTGACCGGGGCACTACCCCTTGCTCAGCTAGAGTAGCCAACGCTTCCAAGTCTGTGTCTGCCCATATTCTATGGTGCAGTGAAGATTCTCCGACACACAGTAAACAAATGAAATCAATCCCCACTGGTATTGATTTAAGGGGCGTGCTGCAGTGGTCCCAGCTACAGTGGCAGAGTCAGATAACCAGGATGTCAAAACAGCCTTACTCATCTCTGAACACAAGGCGACTGAGAGAACTGTCTGAGGGCTACCCAAACGTATGATGAGAGCCGGAACGACATGAGAATATTTAGTAAATTAGAAAATGTGAAGAGCTTCTAACATTTAAAATGGGTTCATTGGCTTCACATGAATATTTAATGTGACTAGTTAGAAACATTTGCTAGTTAGAAACATTTTCAGGTAACTGGAGAGAGTTAGAAATTGCATTTAAGTCAACAGAAACAATGACCAAATGAAGTGGCCCATCATGATCAGAGACTTTGCTAAGTCCCTCCTGTACTCGGCGGCTCCATGGAATTTCTATTTCTCGGGCAGAGAGAAGCAGCTTTGTTCAAAGAACGCAATCCCCAACAGAATTTTATGCATTCAAGCAAGGTAAGGCACACTCCTCAAAAGCTTATTATGTTGTTTAAAAGGCATAACGTCTGAATATTAAATCACAAGAACTATATATAGCAAATGACACCACCTAATTGTCATGCAGATATTCTTCCAAGGAAGAGAACTAAAAATACACACAAATATACTCACACTACCCAGACTACATTGGGTGTTTTTGGAATTTCTTAAAAAACTGATTTTATATTTAACCCATATGCGTCTCATGTGATTTTTCTTTTTATGGAAATGCAAACTCTGTTTTAGGCATTGGGAAGAAACGGGGTCTATGATGATAAGGGAAGGGAAGCAGTATTTAATAGTTCCATTCTGAATCATGCTTGAAAATTACTAAGATTGGCTTATGAATGAAACCCTTCCGAAATGAGCCCCATTAGAACAGAGAGAAGGTGAGCAGGATTAAATGAAACAAAGTTAGACAGTGAATGAATTTTTCATGTATTTTGAAATAATGCATTGACTTAGCATCAATGAATGCTGAATATTACTTCCAAATGACCAAATTATAAAATATTTTTAACTGACAGAGTCAATGAGCTAATTCCCGACCATACAATACTTAGCTAAAAGTGAAGCACAAGTTAGTGGATGGCATTTCAACAGGAAAGAGAAGAAAGTTAGAAATAGAGGACTGTCTATTGCTTGGAGGAGAGGAGAAAAAGGGAAGAAAATTGGGGTAGGAAAATCTTTATCTGTCCTTTCAGGGTGGAAATGGAGGGTCAAGATTAGTCACTTCAAAAGAGGATGGGACCCAGGGATGGGAGACTCAGGGTGGGGGAGAGAAGGGGGTCGGGGGGTGCCCTTCACCCTCCAGCGTCCTTGGCTGCTAGGCATCTGCCTTGGCGATCTGTGCCACCTGGGTGGGCCAGCTCACCTTTGCTTCTGTCATCTCTGCCTCCTCTACCCAGGACATCTAGGTCTGCCCAGGACAGCCAGTGGCTGTCCTCCCATCCCAAGCTTGCCCCGCTTCCCTTGGTCCCCAAAACCAAGGGGGACCTTGAGGAAGTGGGAGGCTGAACGTGAGCTAGGGAACAAATGGGGAGCTCCGGTTCCTGTTCCTCTACTTACTGATGACTGGGTGAATGGATGGATGGATGGGTGGATTGATGGATGGATGGATGGATGAAAGAATGAATGAATGAATGAGCTTATAAACACCTATTCTCTTAACATACTGTGACTAAGCCGCCTTGGAAGAGACTAGAAAGATTGGGCATGGCGAAGGTCACAGGAATTCCTAGGATTGCTACAACTGCCTAGAGACGGGTTATTATAAAGGTGTGAGTGAGTCAGGCTCAGGGAGAAAGACTCCAACATGAATGGTGACAAGCTGCCAAGGGCACAGAAGGGGAGAGCGGCCACGAGGCAGCATACCTGCCACCCCTGGTTTAGGAAGCAGCATGTGAGCTGGGACTCGAAGGACAGGAAGAACTGGGCACTCTGGAAAAGGAGACAATATGGACACAGGATGACTCACACTCAGAGAAGCACATGACAGTGCAAAAGTAGGAAAGTGTTAGGTCCCGTTCAAAGGGGCTGACAAAGCCCAAAACTGAGATGGCTGAGTGGGTGAAGAGGAACAACAGGCGACAGGTTAGAGAGAGGCGGGCAGTGGAAGGCCTTGCCCTCGCAAAATTATTGATTCTTTTCGTGTTGTCCAATCCCTGACCTCAGTCCCTACTTGTTTTCCAAGCTTTTCCAAGTCTCCATGGGTCAGTGGACCCTCAACAAAGATTTGATAGGAAAACAAATATGTAGCTGGTTTTCATTAAGAATCACTATGGGAACGGTAAATAAACAATCTCTCCAGCTCAGAAGTGGCTGAACCAACCAAGCGATTTCAGGAGCGAAAAGCAGGTCACTGGCCAACTACAGAAACATTAATTATAAGCAGCTGTTTTTTTTCTTTGACATGAAATACTTTTGTAGACATAGTGAGGATTCTCTAAATGCCAAGCGAAAGGGCTTGCACCTAGGTAACCACCATTATGATTTCAGGATAACAATGTACGATGTAAAAGTTAAGACACGGTTATGTCAAACATAACCAAAAGTATGTTTTCCCCTTTCACTGGTCTTTGCTAATAATTCTCACTATTGTTTAAGAGTTATAACATTGCTAAAATAGCCTTACAGTGGATATTATTTTTAAAGTATTGACTTGCAGAGCTGTTTGAAGGGCCATCACTCTCTTCAAAACGATGCTGGGTGCAAAGAAGGTACTCTTTTCTACTGAGGAAGTGCCCAGTTATTGTCATTTCTCTAGAAACCACTTGGTTTGGTTGGTAGTTTTTAAAACACCCACATACAAAATCCAACACCCAATAAAAAAGGCCATTTCCTTCAAGTCCCAGGAGCACAACAGCTTTTAGGAGATCAACTAAGATTAGGTTCCCCGCTTATCTTTCACCCAAGCTCCAACCTCTTTCACATATTTTATAGATCATAAATTATGACTTTTTTTTTTTGTTTTAAAAGCAATAACGAGAAAGTGCTATTTTGATGAGAAACCAGAAGGCCTGTTCATGTAGAAGTAATTATGGAGAGAACAGCACAGCCTCAAAAACCAGTCTGGCAACTGATTCTCAGGAGAAGACAACTTCGGCCCACGTGCTGGCATGGCAGGCAGACATGCTACGGATGTTTTGCCTGGCTAAGCATCAGACAAGACACAAACGGCAATATAAACTCTTTGCAAATTAACATCACTTACTTGATGACACATTTTTTTTTTTTAAATTTCCTTCCCTCCATGCTTAGATGTTTAGTGCTGGAGAAATAAACGATCATGAAAAACAGACTAGGGCGCTGTTTTAAGTCTTTACGGGAGGGCACAGATCTGGCTTTTGGTTTCATGACACTAAGAAAAAGGGTATCTCCTTAAATGTGGGCAACACTGTTCTTTCAAGAACCGCTGATGATTTGTACACAGTGACGAACGTCACCTTCCTGGTGTCACCAACTGAAAAACCAGTCTGCCTACGGCAGTGGTACCAAGATATGGCCCCTGAGTGTGTACTTCCCCACTCCCCTCAGCACTAAAAAACTAGTGTTCTGCACGTCTCTACAACCAACAGGGAGGAAATTAACCACTAAAAAGAAACCGCACAATACAGCGAACCCTTTAATCATGGAAATTCCTTAAAATCCTTAAAAAACGTTGAGGTCTTCTGAAGGAAAACACATCAGTTCTTTGAACAATATCCTCAAACGTATGTCCTCAGTTTGACTGAGAATTGATATTATGGAATTCGCACATCGGTGAATTTGTGTAGCTGCAGCAAAACCACAAAGCTTAGAAAACAGACTGAAGTACTTTGTTCTACCAAATCAGCCAGGAGCCGTCGTCAGCAGAAAGCACAGCGTCTCTGTGTTGAGGGCAGGGATCTAGCTACTTGGGTTATAAAGTAATTCCAAATGAGCTGCTAGCACCATTTGCGGTCTAAACAAAGGCGCAGGCAAGAAAAAGTGAAGCATCCCAGGAGAAAGGTGGTCCAGGAATGGGCCTTTGTTTGGAGGGTGAGAGGGTTCCGCTCAGCCCTTGAATAGTATATATCCATACACTCATCTTTCTGGAGAGACTGTCGATAGCTTTCAGATTTTCAGAGATCCCTGGTCCCTCAACCACCCTGCACACACACACACACACACACACACACACACACACACACACACACACACACAATAATCTCCACAGCCAGAGGAAGCCCTCACCATCAGTGGCACAGTTCCTTATAACTCGTCATAAAATAGAGGGCACCTCACCCTCCCCTAAAACAGTTTTAACATTATCATTGATGGGCTATTCATGCTCAAGCAGTGGTGCGGGGATAAATCCCCGTAATGACTTTCAGTTGTAACATTGTCCCCCCGGCTCCATAAATGTATCACACGCACTAGTTACAGAGGGGGCTTCTCGTATAAAGCATTATAGGACACTTAACTGCATCATTCATTTGGTATAGAACCAACAAGCTACTGTCCATAAATTAATGACGGATTAATGAAACAGTTTTGTTTGTTCTTTTGAAATTTAAAAGAGCTTTTTCGGGAAGAGAGGGGACAGTGATTTGAGGCCTAGGTTGCTTTAAAAGAAACAAACCCCAGAAATTTGAGGGGATGTCTGGCTTAACGCCACCTCGTCCTGAGCTCAGTGCTGACTTTGTCCTCAGGGGTCAACGCTGGGATTTGGGGTCCAATCCCATCACAGAGAAGCCTGAACTGGCAAAAGGGACAGAGGACACAGAAATGAAGAGATAGCCCCAGGGGTAGAGGATAAAGTCGCAGGGCAGTGGGCACAATCCACAAACCCAACTTGCAGACTGAACTAAACCCAACCTGCAAAGAGTGTGGCAGGAGAAAATGTGCACACTGAGTCTTTCCTATGTTAGCTTCTCTTTTCCCTAAATGGTCTGTGACACTTGCCCCTAAACACTGCACCACAAATAGGCCTTTTTTCCAGAAGGGACAGTCCAGGGGAGTCACTTACCAGATGCAGGTGGCTGGTCACTGGAGGGGCTTCCAGACCCAGGACCTCCCCTGCTGTAGCTGGGAGGCCTTATATGAGCCCCGTCCACAGGCTGGCCTCCGTCCTCTGCCCCATCAGCTGCTTCTTCGGGCGGGAGGCCCATGCCGTAGGCACACTGGGGCAAGGGTCCACTTTCCGAGGAACCCATAAGGAGCTCTCGGTCCTCCCCTGGAGGGTTGCCACAGCCTGTGCAGGAGGCTGCCCAGTGAGGGCCACTGCCGCCCTCTACTTCTTTTTGCAAGTACTTTTCAGAGGACGTGGGGATCCAGTCAGTCCTGCACAGGGGCTCGACCAAGTTGTAGCATTTGGAATCCGCCAGGCTCTCTGTCCCAGTGAAGCACTGGCTTAAACTGTCATTCTCCCCCACCTCCAGGGGCTCAGGGAATGGGGGTGTGGAAGTGCTTCCAGGCTGAGCAAAGAAGAGTAAAGAATTCGGGGTCTGGGAGGGCCT
This sequence comes from Rhinolophus ferrumequinum, assembly GCF_004115265.2. Classification (NCBI taxonomy): domain Eukaryota; kingdom Metazoa; phylum Chordata; class Mammalia; order Chiroptera; family Rhinolophidae; genus Rhinolophus; species Rhinolophus ferrumequinum. The sequence continues at coordinate 49,822,186 of NC_046302.1, read as the reverse complement.
GTCCACGTACTCGTCTTCCATGGGAATCTGCTTGAAGGGGTCCCCCTCGATCTCGCTGACCCAGGTAAGCATCCTGGCATCTTCTTGCTGAGCACAGGGACCACCACTGGCACATGCACCCCCACAGACACCACCACCATCTGGGCAGCACATATCTTCAGAAAACATCTTCTCTTCCAGAGTCAGCAGTAAGACACCGTCACAAATGTCACGCTGATTAGAGGCTTCCACATGACTGCTGCTGAAATTGTTGCCCGAGGGTTCCTGCTGCTTGAAATTCAGAAGGCAGACGCATTAATATTCAGCTATTAAAACACGATTCTGCTAAACACTGCTACAAATGGCGCTTATAGTCATTCTTCCCACCATAACAAGTACCAATGCAACACTCACTATGGCACTTGGCGTTCTTTAAAATTACAGGGTAGGGGAATTCCCTAAGATGGACTACAACCACAAACGGATGAACCTAACTACATTTCAAATGAATTGCGTCTCCACACTAAAGCGAGGGGAAGCGCCAACCCAGATAACTTTAGAACACCGGACTGTGAGTGTATATTCTCAATCCAAATTAAAAAAAAACTAACCAACCAACCTCAAAACAAATATTGAACTCCAGTTAGTATTTTTGTTTCGTGCTGTGGTATGTTTTAGTAATTCTGAAACTACTTTCTATGTATTCTGGAATTGAGCAAATGAGTAAATACATTGAGAGAATAGGAGGCAGGTTTCATAGGGCTGGACAAAAGACAATTCAAATATGAAACAGGAAAAGACTAGAACGTGGTGTTGGGATTGGAATTGGAGGAATAAGTATGAGCTCATAGTTTAAAATTTATATATTTTTATACCTAAGAAGATAGATGTAAAGGACACGGTGGGATAATTAATGAAATTTTATTATCAACTGTGGATTGGATAATAGTATCGTACCACTATTATATTTCTTGATTTTGATAAATGAACTATGGTTACATACGAGAATGTCCTTGTTCTTAAGAAAATCATACTGAGGTAGGAGTACAATGTTTGCCATTAATTCTAAAATGGCTCAAGAAAAATAAAATACATACGCATATATGCACACACATTGAGAAAGCAAATAATAAAGCAATGTGATAAAGGGGAAACAATTGTTGGGCCTGAGACTATAGTACGCAGAAGACCTTTGTACTAGTCTCACTGCTTTTCTATAATTTTGAAATTATGCCAAAATTAAAAGTTACCAAAATAACTACAATGTAAAGGAAAACGAAAGCTCTTTCCTTCTAGGAATCTGTACTAAGCAATCAAGATTGGCACTAAAAAAGAAATAATATAATTAATATATGTCCACAGAGGTGACAGAAATGGAATGAAATACAAAGAAAGCAGCATTTAAGATGAATGCTGACCTGTGCATTGGGTAATATTCTATGGGGATCAATCCCAGGATTTGAGGTTCCGTCCCGTCAAAGAAGTACCCCTTACACAATGAGTCTCAATATCTGACTCATAATTATACCTGACTAATAACTATATCAGCCTAACTGTTCAAAGTACTTCAAGCAGGCACTTCAGACATTTCAATTTACCTTATTTCCACCTAGGCGGCCGCACGCCTCGTTGACCCAGTGCCACAAATTAGCTAGAAAAACAAAGCAAGGATAAGGGCTTCGTATTATTATGATTTCTCATTTCTAATCCAGTATCACCGACCACTATGTCAGTTCAATATTATCTTTAAACATAACCCTCTGCAGGTCTTTCACGGAAGAGTTCCTGAGAATGAAAACATTCAGAAGACAACGGAGCAATTAAAAGACTATGAAGGCATCTTAGCAAAAATAGAACTCTCTGATCCGTGTAAAGGAAAATGCTCCCTTTTCCCACAAATGTGCCCTGAGTACCTACGAGCACGTCTGAGGGCTTTCAGAGTTGCTGTTAGGACGACAGGCATTCTCATTCCTTTAACAATTTTTCTTTGACTCCGAGGGTCTAGCCTGGGCATTGTAGGGGAACAAAGATGACGTGAGTCCAGGCGGCTGACTTTCCAGTAAACTAGCTCAAATCTGTGTGCACTAAAAGTCAAGTGCATGCCAGAGGCCGCGTCAGACCCCACTGAGACCCAGGGGGCCCCAGATCCTTTTCCACTGTGCTGCTTCTCAGAAGAAAGAAAAATCTGTCTGTGGTATATACAAAGTATAACTCCATTAACTTTTTAAAATAGCAGTGATGAAACTTAAAGAAGTGAAATCCATGAATTAAAAAAATAAATCTATAAATTTATATTGTACAAAGATAAATTTTACCCCACCTCCACGGACTATTTGATGTTGAGTTCACTATACAGATTAAAAGTCAGGTGGTCGTCAGTTCTCCCCGGGAAGATAATCAGGTCATAATAATAGCTAATGATGTCTATGACGTGACTGTGCCCAGGTTTTACCTGCTCGGAGTCTCAGTTTCCTCATCACAAAACCAGGGAAGTCAGAGAGCCTTCCTCACGTGCTGCTGTGGCTATTTAGTTAGTACATGTAGGGTGCGTACAGCAGCGCTGGCACAGCACAAATAGCCAACATATGTTAGTCATTGCTGTCATCGTCATTAATATTCTTGCTTCTTTTCTATAATTTTAAAATTATAGAAAAATAAAAATACTCCCAATAAAAGTAAAGCTGCAGCTCTTTCCTGGTAGGGATCAGTACTAGAGAATTACAAAGGGTACTGAAAATAGTATTTGTACAGAGAGGTGATAATTACTCATAACTACTGTGCTACTCTCCCTCCTGGATGATTGCAAAAGACCTGCTAACTGGTGTGTTTGCATCCATTCTTACTGCATCCCTAAATTTGTTTTCTGTACTAAAACCAGAGGGCTGTTTTTATTTGCCTTTGCTAAGGAGAAGGAGTAAATTCCTTAGCACGGCCTGCTGGGCTGCGTCATCTGACCATGTCACCCTCTCCAGTTTTATCTCCCATGGTTACCTCTTTCTGCTCCAGCTGCACTAACCTTCTTTCAATCCCCTAAACTCACCCTGCTCCCTCCATCATGAAATTCTCTCTGTACGGAATGCTCTGGAGTCTCCTTAACTGCCCTGAGTCTAGTTAATTCCAGTGTGTCTTTCGGAACCCAGCTCCCCTGTCTCCTTCTGTGGGAGGCCCTGGCCGACCCCAAGGCTGGTCAGACACACCTGTCCTCTGCTCACCTGCAGCCGTGCACCTTCCTCTCGGTACTCAGCCTCACTCTGTGGGCCTGACACTTGCCTTGCCCCCTGGGATACTTCTTCCATGGGGGCACTCACCGCCTTGCGTTGCCCAGTATTGAGACCCCAGTGCCACGGCAGTCCTTGGTGGCCAGTAAGCACATGTTGTATGAAGGGATGAAGAGAAAGCTAACAGTCATAAATCTGATTCACTAACTGCCAGGCCCACGGTCCTCACTGACAAGACGGCAGTCAGTGATGATTACAGTCAAAAACTAAAGAACAAACAGTGCAAGTCTGTTTATTTCATATAAACATGACTATACGAGTAATCTGCACCATCTGAAAACGCATTATTCAAATCCCCAGTTAAAATGATCTCAGGGAAGTGAAGTTGCTTTAAATAAAAATACTCAATAATGAATAGACTTTAAAAAATTGCTTTAACATTGCTCTCTGCTGAACACACTGGCCTCTACAATCACCATCTTCCCTCTTTAATTGTTTCATTGCCCAGGGTTACATGAGGTAATGTGACATTAATAGAAATAGCAAGATATGCAGGGTTTCATGAAGCCCATAGATGTGATATGGGAGAACTGACCGCATCACAGCAAAGCAGAGGTGGACGAGACAAACAAGTGAGCAACTGAAAATGGAAAAAGATTCAGTGAGACAACAGGTGCTTCAGAAGAGAATGAAGTGACTATCAAAGCATTAAGAACTATCTTCAGGAAACTGAATGAAGCCTTGCGTCGTTTCTTAAAAATTACACCTTTTTAGCTTTATAGTATAAAAGTAAAACATGATGTGATATAAAAAGACCCTATGAAACAATTTTTTGTGCAAAAATTATTTGCAACAAACAAGGTAACACCTGATGAGCACCTAAATTTTACTGAACGTAAGATAACTTGTTTTCACAATTTTGGATTCCTATTTCAAGGTAACACCCCAATCAAAACTTTCCCTCCACCATGGACCTGAACATTTTGTCTCTGTTTTTACTGGACACATTAAAAATGTTTGTCTTCTAGGATAAATGCAACTGGTGTACATCTGACACGGCATAATCTATATAACATAAACACATCATTTAAGAGTCACCGGTTTCCTGACCCCAGAATATTTTTGTTAGCTTATACAAAAGTCGGCACAGTTGGCTTTGTTTGTTTTACCAGAGAACAATGAATTAGGTATAAAGGGTGTTTCACTTTAGTTGAAGCACAGCCACCTCAAGGCATTTATTTTAAGCAGATCTCCAGAGGTAGTTGGTGGGTATTACACGCTTCTTCCAAAGTCTATAACTAGAAATGTGTCTATTTTCTTGAAGATTCATTTGCAAAACCCACCATAGACACCATACCTGTTAGTGTTTTCCCTTTTTTCCTATAGTAAACACCAAAGATGACAACAGCAACTAATGCCACAGATATGAAGAGAAGCAGGATAATCAGACTGGGCAAATAAATCTGGGGCTCTATTGGAAGAAGATGAGAAAAACAGTATTAAAGGTTGTTTAATTTTAGTCTCTAAATTTGCAGACAAAACCCTTGAACTCAAACCTTCAAGTCAAGCATGCTGGGATAGAGACGTACCAAGGTCCTCGACCCTGACTGTAGGTTTGTCACAGAGGGCTCACCCTCTGAAGGGGCGAGTCCACATCGTGGCCCCGTCCTGCTGTCTGGCATGACCCTGAGTGAGGCGAGCCCAGGACCATCTTGAAATGATTCTACTTTCCAACAGCTCAAATCATGTTTACCATGCCCTCCAGTGCCATCTTTGCTTACCTACAGAACACCTCAGTCTCTCTAGGTGGATGGCTTCTGAGGCAAAAGAAAGCCCCTTATCACACGTCTTTCCAAATAACGACATGGTATCGGGGTTTTGCTGGTCATGAGAACAGAACCACAGCCATCCTGCAAAGTGTTTCAGGTATTTCTTCTACAACACAATGAGGATTCAGCCTTTTTTTTTTTCATTCCTCCTCAATCACTTCATTGCTAGAACGTTTATATTATAAACTCTTGGTTTATGTGACCTGGTTTCTGGGCCTCTGCCTTTCTTCTCCTTACTTTTTTTAAAATAACTTTTTTATTCCCCCAGTTATTTTTGACATTGTCTTCAAATTGCTCTTTGTAAAATGCTGCTCTGACTCTGTAATTCCATATCCGGAATGCTGTGATGTCCTCTTGTTTCCCAAAATGTCAACTCTAAGCCTCTGATTTTCTCAGTCATGTTCATCAGCTCCATTGTTCTGTGGCCCAGGTTCTCTTGCCTCATTAGAAACGTCCTCTTGACACTTACGTCATCTCTTGCGCTGTGACAGCTGGACCCAGCTCCACACTATCTTATTTACCAGGATAACCAGCATCCATCATTAACTGTCAACCTTCTGTCGATCTTTGACAATATATTTAAGATTAATTTAACCTACAAAATGTCCATAAATCATGACAGTCATATTCTAACAAGTGGCTAACTCTGGCTGGTCACCAAAATCTCCCACGTCCCTACTGTGACCACCATCCTACCATATTTGATCATTTTAATTTAGGTGCAGCTCAATTTTCTTCTTTTTTTTTGTACTTATGAATATATTATTAGCTATCCATTCCAGAATAGAAAATCATCAAGTAAACAGCATATCTGGAATTAATAATCAAAATGAAATAGTAGACTCGGAGGGGATGAAATGAAAAAGGAACAATGAACCCGCCAGATACAGCATGTAATTTGAGGGATATTAAGAAGAGCTGACTAGACAGGGGCATATCTACCAGCCCACCTTCTCTGTTTAAGAAAACGTACCATTTGGCAGTTTTGTAGATGGCAGAGGAGAACTACAAACCACATCCGATTTATCAGTCCCGTGACGAGCTTCCGTCTCTCCAAGAATGGTACAGCTGTGGGGTGAAAGGTAGTTAAGTGCTTGGTTTTATATTCTTATTTTTAAAAAAAAATGCTACAAAAGGCTTTATTTGCTCCACTAGTTTGCTAGTTCCTTCAGGAGAGGAACCCAGGACTTCCTGGACATGGAGATCCTCAGGGCCTCTCCACACATCATACAGGTGGAGAAACGAATAAATAAAAGCCACCACCGCCAGTGTTCTCTAAAAACGAATGGTACGAAATAGAGTAGATTGGTGTCTTCAGTAAAGGAGATTTCAATTGCCATGGTGAAGTGATACATTTTTGATAAATGCTCTTTTTAAGTTGAAAACAAAGAAAATCTTTTCAATGTAAAATTTGGATAAGTGGATCAGAAAACAAATATTTAATGAAAATTAAAATATTGGGAACTGAAAGAATCATTATACTGAGTATTAGTATTCAACAACAAGCATGCAATGAAAGAACACAGGGTTCCACTATAGATACACTAACATAAGTGTAAAATAGTAAATGCATGAGGTGACTCATTCAAAAATTTTAATTACTGCAAAAGAATGGAAACAACCTAGCTGACCATTAATAGGAAACTTATTAAATTGATTATGGTAGATCTCTTCAATGAAATACTACATGGCTATCAAAAGCCCTGAAGATATAAGTGAACTAGTACAGAATGATTCCTTCAAGATGCTATATGAAAAAAAAAAACAAAGTGTTGCCAGTATGCCGACATTTATAAAAATAGGAGTCTTCTTTATGCACATACACAACACACACAAACACACACACACGCACCTCTGGGCAAAAATAAACCAGTGGTGTTGGGAAGCTGGAAAAAGTGGTGAGTGAAAGATAACAAATATCATCAATCATATTCAACTAAATAAGGTTAGCAAAAAATGAAAAAAAGGAGCTGCAACTATAAGACAAAGATTGAGTCAAACTGAATCTATAAAAGTAACACACAGTTCCTGTCACACATCAGGTTGAAGAGTGGGTTGGTCTGGTTTATTTTGCCCACACTGAATGGACAGACTTCTTCATTTTGAACATGGCTTCGAGAGGAAGCCTCACCAAACTGAATCAGTCTGCTTCAACCCAGATGAGACAGTGGAGTTTGAGTTGTTTACAGTCAACAAACTCTCTTGGCTGCTTCGTGGTCACTTACTTGGTCCAGGGTTTGCATTTTTCTGTGGAAGAAAAGGTATCCGAGAAATAGCCTACAAGGCAGGGCGTGCACATCGTGTCTTTGTTGAGCTGCACTGTCAAAAAAACAAACGGACAAAAAGAACAAACAAACACCAAACAAGGACACTTAGAGATCGGCCAGGATGACTGACATTCCAGAGAGCAGGAGCTGTCTCCTCCTCTCTTCCCTGCCCGTCTCTCCCTGCCCTTGCCACCTGTGGCTGCTTGCTCACACCCCACAGGCTGAAGAGGGCCCATGTCCCCAGCAGTAGGTACAGAGTTATGTTCAGGAAGGTAACTGGCTCAGTGTCGGGCCACAAATGCCCGTATCCAAGTCAGGTACTGACTCTTTGCTGTTCAGAGCAACTGTCCTGGTCACTGGTACTTTGATTCCCAGCCAGGGAGCCTGCTGTTGGACTTGCTTTAGCCAGGCACCTGTCTGCTCCCCGCTTTCAGCCTTTTGGGCTTACATCAACCTTCATGTACAGAGCAGGGAAACCCTTTTACTGCTGTTAAGGGAAACCTCTCGTCCTGACCCCTTCTGACAAGCTTAAATCTCAGTAGTGCAAGTATGGGAGTGACAACAATAGTTTTCTGAAGGAAGAAAGAAAAAAAGAAAGAAAAGAAAAGAAAAAGTAAGGAAGAGTGCAGACAGACCCTACAGGTCTTTTTCTATAAACTGCCATACAGTAAACATCCTTTGCAGGCCTTCTGGTCTCTGCTACAAATACTTGTAGCATGAAAGGAGTCATAGACAATATGTTAAAAAAAAAAAAATGGCTGTGGCTGTGTTCCAATAAAACTCTATTTATACAAACACAAGAGGTAGAATGGATTTTGGACCCCTGCCTTAAGCCACAGCCCTGAAAGCAAGAATTGATCCTGGGTAGTAAGCTTTCTTCAACTCTCATATTCCTCATAAACTACATTATCAATATAGGAAATGTCTCCGATTTCCTATGTCTATTACCTTTATTGCTACTGACACGTGCTGGCTCTTTGGTAATTCCGATAAAGAACATTGGCTACCATATGGTATCATGACCAGGCAATTGGCTTGCCCCAAAGCCACAAATTACTCTTGAAATGAGTAGTACTTCTGTGATTTATTTTCATAAATAAAACACCAAAATAAGGTATCACATGTTCTTTGTCCAGAGTCAAGTGGGAAGTACATTCTTGATTTCTGCGATTGCCTCAATTAATAGGGTCACCCCCCCTTAATCTAGCAATTTGTTTTGCCTGAGATGATATTAACAAAAGCTTAGTTGACATCTAGTCACTCACATTAATTCAAATAGCTTTTAAAAAGATAAACACACTCTAGAGTAACCCTTAAAAGCAGAGACCTCCTACAGGCCGACCAGGCAGCGGAGCTCAATGGGCACTAACTCCATACACTGAAGCTTCGGTCTTTCCCTGTCTACGTATTAAGGGCCAAAGTGCAACAACAGAAATGAGGTACCTGGGACAGGGTTGAGTTGTTCTGAACTCAAATACAGTTAAACTTGAACAATGTGGGGCTTAGAGGTTTCCAGCCCCGGTGCAGTGGAAAGCCACATATAACTTTTGACTGCCCTCAAACTTAACTACTAATAGTCTACTGTTGGTCAGAAGCCTTCTGATAACGTAGTCAATTAACACATACTTTGTATGTTATATGTATATACTATGTTATATTTATATACTAAATGTATTCTTACAATAAAGTAAGTTAGAGAAAAAAATGTTATTAAGAAAATCATGAGAGAAAATACTGTACTGTATTTATTGATACTCAAAGTTTTTAAAAGTCCACGCGTAAGTGGACCCACGCACTTCAAACCCGTCTTGTTGAAAAGTCAACTGTATAGTTGCTATACCCCTGTATAGCAGGGGTGAAGTTTTCCTTCATCCATAACACTCCCTCTATCTTCCACCTACTTCCAAAAAAAAAAAAAAAATGCACCATTCTCAAAGAAGCAGGACAGAGAGAACACTGACCAGAAAAGAAGCAGAAGAGGTGGCAACACCTTTTTTCATGCAGGTGACAAACTTGTGGAAAGGCTCTGGGCCTTGTCTGTTTGAGATTCTGAATTCAGAAGGGAGCTGGCTGTCATAGGGAGATTTATTTTAATAATTGAAAAAAACCAAGTCAGACTTTTTCTAAGAGAAAGCTCATCTGGTTTAGTTGATACATTTGAAAATCAGGACTGACTGTCTCAGTTAGGTTCTGTGATGGACATTTTCCTCAATATGAATTGAAATGAATAATATGTTCATTCTCCTAATCCCATCAAAATATTCTGGATTAAAACAAAGTACCTCTAAGGGAAAGATTAACAGGTATAAATAATCACTTGTGTTTTGAAGAAAATGCTTTGGTCTACTTCCTAGAAGTAAATGACTCTAAGAAACACTTTTCCAAGTCAAAAAGATTTCTATTGCTTTCCTTTCGCCAAAGTTGACGGGCTCGTTTAGTTCTTAACTGAGAGATGATTAAAAACAACTTGAGGGGCCGGCCAGGTGGCTCAGGCAGTTGGAGCTCCGTGCTTCTAATTCTGAAGGCTGCTGGTTCGATTCCCACATGGGCCAGTGGGCTCTCAACCTCAAGGCTGCCAGTTCGATTCCTCGAGTCCCGCAAGGGATGGTGGGCTCCGCCCCCTGCAACTAAGACTGAACACGGCACCTTGAGCTGAGCTGCCTCCCGGATGTTCCCCAATAAAGTCCTGTTCCCCTTCCCCAATAAAAAAAAAATCTTAAAAAAAAAAAAAAAAACAAACCAACTTGAATGTCCCACCACTAAGTCATCCCGACGTATAACTCCGAAGGTGCTGAAAGACCCGAGTGGCTCTCGATAACAAAAGTCCTTCCTTAGCCATTTAGTTATTTATGTGAACAACTTTCTCAGTACTTAGCGGAAAAAGAATTAATGCTGAATTCGGTTGCATTTTAGCAATCAGTAATATTCAACCATGAATATATGAACTAATTGGAAAAAACTCCAATCACTATGAAGTTCAGAAAACTTTTACTTTTATAATTATGTATGTATAGCAAAATATATTAATTTTGACCTATTGTATATTAACTGTAGTAACAACTTATTCCAGAAGAAGTGCTTTTCACCCTGAGAACGCTGAATCACAGGAAATTTTTAAAAATTAAGATTTCAACGAGGTGCCTATTATTTTTATGTGAAAGAGTATTAAATGGTGATTAGTCAAAATTCTTCAAGCACAAAAATACATGAGGATAAAATTCTGCGGGAAGGTGAAATGGATACATACCAAAGGAGAGAAAAGAACTATATAAGGTTTCCAACGGTGAGGACCGATTACTGCAATTTTTAAATGGATACAATGATGGGTATCAAATTGGTATGGTGTTTACATCCCACTGAAAACATGCAAGGGGGTGCACGGATTTTCAAAATTGTGCTAAAGGGGAGGGGTATACGTTAAAAAAAAGTTTGAGGACTCCTGCATTATCGGGTTCCCTCCTAAGTGGGGAGGAGCTTAAAGTTTCACAGCTGGAGGAGCCCAGCGCTCACCTTCCCCTGGGAGAACCTAACCTGAGCTCCATTCCCAGGGGACCCTCCAGCTCCTCCGGTGCCACGTGGCTCCCCGGGGCATGAAGGACGCAGGGAAGCCCTCTCAAAGCCGGCTTTGGCCTCGGGGTGATTGCACGACTTGGTGAGGGCGGACGCGTACCGGGGTGCTGGGCGCCGAAGCCCGGCGCGCACTCAGCGTTGCGGCGGCAGCATTCGCAGTCCTCGCTCCAATGGTAGCCGGCTATGCAAGCGCAGCGCCGCTGGGCTGTCCGGTTGCCGGGCTCCACCGCCACCAGGGCCTTGCCTGCAGGCGAGACAGACAGGGCGGCGAGGCAGCACGAGGAAGCACGGGGATGCACATCTTCCACCCCCCCAATGCCAGCCCCAAAGCACCCAGATCCAGAGCGGGCCTCCTCCCGGACCATGACTCCGCCGGGACGCTCCCAGATTCCCTCTCGCGCTTCCTGTGCTGGCACTAAAACATCCCAGTGGGTTTTCTTCTCTCTCAATAATTAAAGAGTCTTGTGTGTTTTTTTCAAAGTCAATTTTCGTGTTAGCAGGAAAATTAAAGACGGGGGTGGGGGGCGGGGGGTCATGATCACTGACTATTGTGGCTAATGCAAAAGAGACGTCACAGATTCTTGATTTTTAGTAAATGCAAATGTGATCGTCTTAACAGGAAGGCTAGATAGGACCTAAGAGAATGGGGTTTCTGGAGACTGGGGATTCCTCCTGGAATCCCGCAGGGCCATAGCATTACTCAGTCCAGGAAACAGGTCGTTGTGTCATTAGATGAGTGGACAAAGTACAGAGGTCAGGTCTGAAGACATACTTGGAAGTTCATCTCTCCCCAGATACTTAAGATAACACGCTTGTCTCTTTTCTCACAACATATAGCAAAGTGCTCTCCTCTTATCCCAAATTTCCTGGCCCTTTCCAGTTTTTGTGCATTACAGGTAAATGCTCAGACACTGATTCATATTTGCAATTTCATTTACTTGCTGAAACTTCAGTGTAGCCCCCAAACCAATACTCCTGGCTTTTCTGCATTCATTATCAGATACATGTGAGAAAGTCATTCTTAGACACATGCAGAACTGAAAATTTTGAGCCACTCACTTGACATGCATGTTCCTGGTTGACGGATAACGAGGTGACACGTTCTGTCTTCTTGTTTCAGCTCTCACAATGGAAAGAAGTGTCCTTTGTGTGGTCTATTTAGTGTCCTATTTTTGTACTTTTTGTTGGTGATTTCAGCTTAAAAAGGCCTGCAAGCATAGTAAGTGCTATCTAGAGCTTTTAGACCCAAGACGGATGTGATGGGTCTTATAGAGAAAATACCTGTGTTAGATGTACTTCGTTCAGGCATGAGTTACAAGGCTACTGTTGTGAGTTCAGTGTTAATGAATCAAAATATTTATTAAATAAGGCATCCTTAAACAGACATAAGGTTATGTATTGATCGGCTGACAAAAAGGTTGTGAGCAGAGGCTTGTAGGAACCTGCATTTCTCTTAGGAGCGATGGTTCGTACTTGCTAGTTCAGTGTTTGCGGTGCCTTTACAGAACATAACTACTGCAAATAACGAGAATCAACTGCACACCTACACGCACACACACGCACGCACACACGATACGACACAATAACATTATTTAAAACAGACCTTCTACCCGTCTAGGGCCCTTCTCACAGGGATTGTCCAAATGGCCCTTATAGTTCATATTCCTGAATACTTATAATTTGTTATGGACTGGTGTTTGTCCCCTCCAGATTCCTACATCGAACTCCTAACCCTCAAGGTGGTGGTATTAGGAGGTGGGGCCTTTGGGTGGTGATTAGGTCATGAGGTTAGAGCGCTCATGAATGGGATGAGTGTCCTTGGAAGAGGAGACAGCGGAGAGCTTGCTTCCTTTCTCTGTTCTCTGTGACGTGAGGACACAGCAAGAAAGCGTCTGTCTTGAAACCAGGTAGGGCCCTCACCAGAACCCGGCGGGCTGGCCCCCGACCTCGGACTTCCAGCCTCCAGAACTTAAATGTTTGTTGTTTAAGCCACCCAACCAGAAACCTGTTTCATCCTTCACCATCTTAAGTGACAGCCAGCTGGGAGGGACATTTCTTATTCCCAGTTTTTTCGGGCTGAGCATGGTGACCCTGGAGAAATCTCCATTTCCTTCTGTGCTCCCTCTCCAAGGCCCTGGTCAGCAACACCAAGACCAGGACACATAAGCATGCACATAATGCCTGGAACCCACGTGGATACTGTCACTTTCTTAGAAAATTCTCACCCCAGTATTCCACTAAATGCAAGTGAATGTAAGCCCGTGTGGTAATCAACAATTTTGGCATATTTTAAAATATCTTAATGCACTGGGTTTTGCACTTTAACCAATTTTGGCAGTAGACAGAATGAATCTTTATTTCCAAGAGACAGCCATGAGTCATGGTCATTGCTAAGCAGTGCGAAAGCAAAAAAAAAAAGACTTGATCAGATGCTTCTGCTCAGTGGAGTTTCCATGTTTCCATGTTACCTTCTCCAGCCAAAATCTGCCAGCTGCCTCTAACACATTAGAAAAATTATGATGTTAAAAAAAAAAATACTTCCTAGTTCTGCCGACTGGGGGGAAAAAAACCCTATAAATAAGGATGAATCCAGTAGCAATGAGCCTCCCTAGCTCACAGATGGGGGTCACTAAATAAGATGTTTCACTGAAGGTGATCAGGAATCCTGGAGAAATGCCTGGTTCCAGGTGAGGACAGGAAATGTCCAAGTTGACCCTGGAAGCAAGGGAGCTCTCAGAGACACCTGGGGTTGTGTCAAACGGGGGGGCCACCTGGAGGAGGTGGGACAACCTGAGCACCAGTAAAACTAGTAACTGCAATTGACTAAAACCTCAAATACATCTAAATTCATGAGTTCATAATATTCACACAAGTCCTTTGCAGAAAGCTTGGTGAGCAAGTCATTACTTGGAAGAGTGGTAAACAAAATTATAAGTATTTATTCAGCCTTTCCTGTATATACTGTACTGCAAGGTCACAAATAGTTGATGAGGTAAGTTTCTCTTTATAAAGCATTCCAGCTAAGGAATGAAGAAGGAAAGACAGAAGTGGACCATCAAGCTCGCGGCAGCCCCTAATGAAAATGGATGAAGGCCATGACTATTAACAGCTGCTAATATCACAAAAAGAGAGAAAAGCAGCCATAATAGGATTCCTGACACAACTACATTATGCCGACTACGAGGGAGTTTTGCCAGAAACAAAACAAAACAAAAAATAAACCAGAATCTGATCAGACCTCTAGATTAAACAACCACGTTACAGGAAATATATAGGAGATGAAAGAGTACATTAAGCAACACCAAAATCAGATGAGGAAACTCCACGGGACTAACAATAAAGTTTCCTCCACAGATCAACTGGATGGAAGAGGAGAAAAGAGCGGAAAAGACACCTCTAGACATAAGAGTCATACTTTGATCCTGATTCCTACAAATAAGCTATAATATTTAAAAATTGGAGGCAAAAAAAATCTATTGTACTGTGATAAGGAGCTTAAACTGTCGAGTTAATAAAACAGTTATGGTTTGGGAAACAGACTTGAGAGTCAGAAGATCTGGCTTTGAGTCCTGCTTCTTGGAGAAGTCATTCAACCTCTCTTAGTCTCAGTTTCTTCATCTTTAAAATGACATCACTGTGGCTACCTCCCAGGGTTGCAGTGAGGATTAAATAAACAACCTACGTGGAAACGTTTTGGAAATATTTTGTCAACTGTAAAATGTGTTCCATGATTAAACTGCCACACAAACATTTCAGTACAAAAGTTCTCAATGAAGGATTTAACACATTGCTTCTGGGATCTGAACCACATCCTTTGGTGGTCAGTGGCCACGACTTCTTCTCAAGCCCCCCAAAAGAGAAGCACTGCTGTATCTAAAAATACCGCTGATCCACACTTCCCACCGACATGAATGACTCACCTGTATCGCACACTTTATGCAGCAAGCATTTATCTTCTTCATTCCAGGTGTCCAGGTATTCATCCGGACCACAGGGCAGACAGATGCTTTCAGAGGTAGCAGTGCACTTGGACGACATGTACATTCCTTAAATGAGAAGGGAAATGCACCAATCAAAAGGATCCAAAAAACAAAACAACAAAAATGCACCAACCTATTGGACCACGATCCTAGGAAGTGTCCCCAAGACGGTGTGATACACAAGACAAGGCCACATCTCACAGGGGTGGGCTCCTCAGACCTGGCAGCTGGCTAAAATAGCCTATCCTGTATCTGCTGTGCCCAGTTGTTCAGTTCTTCTAAGCGAAAGATCACCCTTTCTATCCCAAACCTCTGCTGACTGAGGGAAAAAAATGATGGTTTTCAAACTGGTGCCCGCAGAACTTCAGAGGTTCCCTGGGGGGCTAAGCGACAGGGGCTGCATGTCACCTCGCCCCTCCCATCTTCAAAGCCCCCTCACTGACAATCTGCATAGTTAACTTTTTCTATCCTGCGTAGCCTGTGGGCTAACAGCAAAGTTACTTTGACCAGGGAGTCCTACATGCGCACACATGCATGCATACACACACGCACGCGCACACACACACACCCCACGGGACCTTGGCTCTGCGCATCCAAGAAATATTTGAAATATCGAAAGGGTCTTGTTATAAGGTAACCACCTTTTCCTGAAAGCTACACTCTCCCTCCCCCGGAACAGTGAGTGAGTGAGGACCCCATGGGCGTGAGACCTCACTAGGCCTATAGAGATACGTGACCACATTCTGGCAGAACAACTTTGGGGAAGTGGTGGTAACCAGTCTATCTTCTGCCCCTCGGCAGATGTGTGGGGAGAAGGTATAACAAGGTTTAGGCAACTTTCAGCAGCAACAATTCCAGCATAGTTAGCCCCTCCAAAATTTTTTCTGTGAAAACACTTTTAAATAAGAGCTGCATTTCATATTTTGAGAGCTTGAATCACAAAGTGCTAAAATATGCTTTTAAAAGGCTTCTTCCCTTCTCAGGGAAGAGTGTTTTGGAAAACGGTGTTCCAGCATAAATGAAGCACCACCTTCCGAAATTACTTTTGATTTTTAAGTGATTCTATCTACTGAGAAAAAGGTTTTCGTCTTCAGAGTGACACATGTGACCACCTGCCACTGCCATAAAAAGTTCATCCAGATTTTTTTCTCATCTGGCAGATAGAAATCATTTCTTAGATTGAAAAAAAAAAACAAAAAAAAAAACCCCAAAAAACCCAAAGCTCCACCCACATTTGAGGGACAGTGAAAGGTAGCTCAGAAGTACAAACCTGGCTCACATTTGGCACAGCACCGTCCGAAACGCTCATACTGCCTTTCACTGGCACACGGAGGGGTGATCTGAAAAGTCACCTGAAAGAGAATTGACATCAGCTAGAGATTACGCACAAGTTATTTCTGAATAAAACTAATCATCAAATTACATTTTCGGAAAGCATTAACACAAAACGAAACAAAAAAACACCATAAACACTCCTGAAACTGCTCTATTTGATATTACCCACACCCCTAAAATGTCACTTTCCTATTCTAGCCCATTTCTCACTGAGAATGTATAAAACCAACTGATACTGGCACGAAAATCCATTTAAACATTTAAAAATATTTTGGTTATGCTCATGGCAATACAATGAACTGAAGTAAAATTTATACATTGGATGCAGAAGATTGAAAACCGCTTTACACCAGTCACATACTAAGTTGGTCCCACTTCTGTAGGTGATGTGGTGAACAATATACTCAATCCGCTTTGGTCTTAAAACTGTAGGAGAATAGGATGTGTATATTATACCAGGGGATATCAAATTTGGTTTTAGAAGCAATGTCTGATTTCTAAAAGGTGTTTAATACTGCTTACCTTCTAAAATTTTAAACATGCACAGAAGTTTAAAAAGTGGGACAGCAAGGTGTTATAGGAACTAGGTGGGCTTGGAGATAGGTGTCCAGACCGCATGTTGGCTAAGGGACCCTGGATAAGCTGCTTAAGGTTTTTTTGAGCCTGTTTCCTCTCTGTATGATATTAATACAGATCGTAATTTCCGAATCTGCCTGTCTAAGTAAAACAAAACAAAAAGCCAAGTCCCTACAGTCACTCAGAGATTCTTATCAGAGTGCCCTAGAAAAGTTCTTTTCCTCATCAGCTTTCTCAGTGTAAGAAAACAAAACAAAACACACTTGTTGATAGGCAGTCATGTTAGAAATTGGACAGTGAAACTGAATAGCTGGGTTTAGCTTCACAGACATCAAATTATGTACATAAAGGGCCATGTTCCCCACTGAGTCCCTGGGATCCAAAGTTACAAACCTTGCCCTCCAGGGGCTCACACTCACCAGGGGGTGAGCTATGATGGAGACAGATGGGCCCCTACCTCAGCTGAAGAAGGCCAGGGCTGAATTCCTAAGGCACGTGACAACTGAGCTCAGTCTTACAGGATAGATAGATATTAGCCAGATGAGGGAAAAGGAACTGGCGGGTGCAGGTAGGGGGAGAGATAAGGTAGACTTCTTTAAGACAGTGGGAACAGTTCACACAGGCACTGAGGTCTGAAATGGCATGTGGGGTGGGGTGGGGCGGGGCGGCAATGGAGCCCGTCAGCAGAGTGGGGGGAGATGAGCACAGTGATACAGAGGGTTTGTCTGCATATTCAGGAGCTTGGATGGAAGGTGTAGAAATCACATGGCTTAGAAGAAGCCGAACAGCCTCAAAACACCTCAGTTATGGACCGAAGTTTCATAAAGACAGCCCCACGCCCGGAAAACCCAAGGCTGGCTGAGTGGGGGTGGGGGGTGCAGCCAACATGGACCTCTCTGACCTCACCCTGGCCAGGCAAAGGGCTTTCAGGAGGTATGGGGGCAAGGACAGTTATTTCGAGGTTGATGAGGTCGAATGCGCTCCTGGAGCCAGGTGTGCCAGGAAGGCTGGACTTGGACTTGCTTCCTAGACCCGGCCAACACTCCCGGTGGACACAAGATAACATGAATTGGATGCACCTCACGCACTTAACACATGACAGGAGCTTAAGGGTAGCACAGTGAGCCCTAATACGTCAAATTAGGAAGAATGATGAAGCAGAAATTGCCCCACCTCTCCTTTCCGGGCTCTTTCTCTCTGTTTTCATAGGAATCTGTTTCTTTGTAGGCAGCTGCGCCCTTCTGAGTGGGTAGCACAATGTATGTATGTGGAAGAAGGATGAACAGAGGCAAAATGTAAAGGTGAATGAAGTCAGTGCAAATTTGTCTAACAAACAGGATTTATCTGAGCCTAATGGTAGGTGAACACTGCAGCAGTGCTGACGACAGAGGCAAATAAGATAAATATGTGGCGTGCCGTATTTCAGATGAGAAAGTTTATCAATTGCTTCTGAAGAAGCCTGTAGAAAGCGGCAACAGTCTCTGTCAGATAAGCACATACTCGTCTGTGTTACACACACAGAAAGGTTCTTTTTAGGGGAATTTGGTAATGGGCTCCCCCTGAGGAACACTGTCAGGTGTTACTGGCTGTGCCCTGGGCTCCAAATCCTGCTTTCTGTGGAGCATCGTCTGACCTGAACATGGGGCTGATGTGTTTACACGCTTAGGAATGACGCTGTGCTTCACTCAACCCACCCACCATCTAACCCAAGAGCTTTCACCTCCTGGCAAAAACGGGGAAGTCAACAACAAAAATAAAAATTGAAAAAAAAAAGAAGAAAGAAAACAAAAAACAAGAAAAAAAAAAAGTAAAACGGGGAAGTCCCTGATTCCAGGGGTGACCCGATGTCCTAATTCTCACACAGATTTTCAGATTATTCTTTAGAGTCCATTTCTGTCTCCTAAGCTTACTGTGACTAAACACCTGGATACATCTTCTTTTCTTAAAATTGAGATAATTCACACACCATAAAATTCACCCTTTAAAAGGGAACAACTCAGTGATTTTTAGTGTATTCACAAGGTTGTGCAACCACCACTGCTTTGTGATTCCAGAACATTTTCATTACCCCCAAACTGACACATCTACTTGACAGAGCTATAGGATTCTAGGTCTTTTAAGGAGCAGCAGCAATTTTGCTACTGGGAAAATCTGTGATGGTGAGACAGAAAATCGTGGGGTTGATCTAATTTAAGGTACAGCTTAAACAGAACCCTACTTTGTTCTCTACTTTGCAGCACACCTTCAACCAAAATGGCCATAAACATACAACTTAAAAGGCAACATGCATACATAGATATATTTAAGGAAATATGGTTGGGGGGTAAATAAGAAGAATCTGGAAAACTCTTTCAAGGTGCCTGCACCATCAGGAGAAGGCAAGAGGAGCGAGTGTCTGTTTCCTGTCTCCTCTTCCTCCTGGCTGTCTGCCCCTCCCCCTCCCCACCCCCCCCCACCCCCCCACCCCCCCCACCCCCCCGTTTTCTTTTTCTCCACTTGCAGAGACCTGGCTCTAGGATGAACCCTCCCGCAGGCCTGGAAGAGCATGGAAAGCCTGCAGTGGGCTGGTGTCCCCCTGCTCCCAGGCTCCACTTCCAGGAACAGGCTCCTGGCTTTGCTCTCTATACTGCAGCCCTGTGGTGTTTGTAACTCTTAGGAAATCCGGATCCCTGACACCCTGGCCTGTCTTGCTTTTGCTGATTCCCCCAGTGACTTGTCTCTCAATACTGCAGCCCAGATTGGCTCTGTCTTCCTGACTCCTAGAATCCAAGTCTCTGAGTGGCACCTGCATGGCCTGAGTTTCTGGTTGGCCTGTGCGGCTCTCCTTGATGCCAATCTCCCGCTGCCTGGCTGGCCTGCCAAGTATACCCTCTGAATGGCATTTATTTATTTTTGTATGAATGAATGAAAGCTCTTCAACCCTTCCCAGTCTGACCCCTCCTTTTCCCTAAGGAATTCTAGTTCCCACACCTACCATCTCATCGGCACCTGGGGAGAGCCCCCAGGCTGCTCAAGCCACGCCCCTTCCCGTCCCCACCACCTGTCCTCTGGTCCTTCCCTTCCAACTGCTTAGAATTTGGACCTGACTGCATCCTCCCAGACCAAGATCTGCACGGTTGTGAGGCAGTGGCTCTGATTGACAGCAATCCTAGTAAGACAGTCATTGGATAAAAATATGTCTCTGCCTAAGTGTTATGAAAGTGATCTCCCAGGAAATGGGGAGATTTAGCATAAAGCTACCGATTTTCAGTCAGTGGGGTGATTTTGTCAGCCACCTACGGTCTCCTTTCTTTGCCTAGTATGTAGCAATGGAAGGTCTTTGGTAACTGAGCTGAGATGTACAAACTTTTAGTTGCCTAGATTTGTTTTTTTTTTCAAATCATTCTTTCAGATTGAAGAATGCCTTGTTTCCTTCTAAAACAACAGAGCTTTAGAGTCATAGTTTTTCCATGAAGCCAATAAAGTAGAAGCACTTTAAAATTTTTGCATTTGTGGAATAAAGGTGACCATCACCTTTACTGACTAAAAGTACAACAGGCTATTGGGAGTCTGCCTGTGAGCTTCTCCCACCAGCCCTCTCACAGGTAACCAGTGTCACCATTCCCTTGGGCACCATCTTGCAGAAGAACTGATTTGTGATCCATTCGGAGGACTACTGTATATAACAGTTGCCTGGGAGGCCAGTTGGGGTTAGGTCTGTTTGTCGCACTTGTGTTTTGGGGAACACAGTTTGAGTTACGGTACTTGAAAGTCTTGTAAAAAACAGCCAAGAATTGACAAGGGTCCTTAATCAATAAACTACAAAAATAATGTTTGGCCAACAGAGTTTATACTAATTAACCTTTGTTTTGTAATAGATCTCCCCTGAATTAATAGGAACACGAGAATCTATTTATAGCAAATATCCTTTACATCCCTCTCCCCATACGAATTCCTTGGAAAGTCTTTATTTTTAAGGAGTTAAAATGGCAAGATGATACATTTAATTTATTGGCCTTCTGCTGCCTCACTTTGCTGTGTGTTTAATGTCGTGTGTATATTTGTTTTAGGGCATACATTTCAATGGCTGACAAACTCTTCTGGAATAAGCATGTCCACAGTCTGCGCAAGGCTTTGGGAGGTAGGAGGAAGATAATACATCGTAAATCAAAAATCTCTTTATAAGGGAGGCTGGATGGTTCAGTTGGTTAGAGCGTGAGCTCTGAACAGGGTTGCCGGTTCGATTCCCACATGAGCCAGTGAGCTGCACCCTCTACAATTAGACTGAAGGACAACGACTTGGAGCTGATGGGCCCTGGAGAAAAACACTGTTCCTCCAGGGTTCCCCCCAAAAAAAATTATTAAAAAAATAAAATAAATGAAAGTATGTTTTTTTTTTTTAAAGTCTCTTTATAAAGCTACATGGATTTCTTTCCAGGGTGGGTCTAAGCTGAAGAAACAGAACATTTCTGCTAGCAGAGCTGCAGAGATGAATGGATCTGCACTTAGAATCCTGTAGGGAATGTTGACATAAATATTAATATTTATTTTTGTGCTGTTCATCAATCCAGTTGTAGTGAAAGCCATTATGGGTACTAAAACTACTTTCTTGCTCTACTGAAGATTCATGCTGACATGTAACAAAGCAGAAAGAAGCTTGGCTCCTCCGGTCAAATCAAGGGGAAAAGAACCCAACCAAAGGAACAAATGAGGGATTTTCCATAGATTGGATTTTGTAAAATATCATCCGTGACTATATGTGAGAATTTGGCTATGATTTAAGTAAAGATGGTATCAAATTGCTGAATGTTACCATAGAACTGAAAGATGTGGTTTTTGTGAAGAGAGAAACTATTAAATGTGAAAATAACACCTCACTTAATAGTTCTGCTGCCCTTGAAAAAAAAAGTCCTTAATGAAAGTCACAGTTGAAACTGCTCCTCCCCAGAATAGAATATGAATCAATTTCTGTGGCCCCAGAACCCCAACATGTCTTCTCTACTGTGACCGCCTCATGCTGGAAAACTGTTTCTCTGTGAAGACTTCTGTTTTTAGAGACAAACGAACAAATAAAAGGTAGCCTTACTCGGTCAGAATAACCTGCAAACAAACGCTGTCGCTTCTGGTCCATCTCTTTGAATGTCTTTATTCTCAGCTCGCTGAGAAGACAAGCCAGAGAGACGTCTAAGTTTCTCTCCTCCCAAAAATTTCATGAGTCAAAACACTGACCTTTTCGATTGAGATATTCTGGGGGCTGTTTTGCCCATTTCTGAGGGCCTTTTCTCCAGAAGCTTCCAGAGGGCCTCTTCTTTTGTATCTAGCTTTCTATTTTCTAGCATGGCACAGTCATACGTCTGTTAATGGAAAAAAAGCATCGTACCATCACGCTTCTCCGTTAAAAATTCGTAACTGGAATCGGAAATGATCTAGGAGTCATTTGTGGCTCAGAAAATCAGATAAAGCAGGTTTCTATAGGAAAAAAATTTAAATATCTACTACAATAAAGTCTGACATGCCCGAATGCAGGGGTTTAGTGGAGCACAGGTAGGGGCTAGGAGATCTTGGGTGGAGGGGAGGCGTGTAGTACCTGGAGAGCTGATGAAGACGGAGGCAGAGGCCTGGCCAGGCGGCCCTCTCGGTTCGCCAGGTGGGCTTCGAGGCACAATGGCTTTTCCACACGGCGCAGCTCTCAGAATGGGCTTCCTGTTTGGCCTGGACAGAGGAGTACCTGACATTTCTTTGATAAAACTATCTACCTTTCTGCAAGGGGAGGGCAAGGGGGAAAAAGCCAATTCTAAGCCTTCTAAGTCTCCTCACCTGTAAAATGGGGTTAATAACTGTGCCCCCCCCCATGGAGGATCAGAGATGGTAATTCATGGAAATAATGCAGCATTGGCACTTCAGACTTTATTGTAGTAGATATTTAATTTTTTTCCCTATAGAAACCTGCTTTATCTGATTTCTGAGCCACAAATGACTCCTAGATCATTTCCGATTCCAGTTACGAATTTTTAACGGAGAAGCGTGATCCTACGATGCTTCTTTTCCAGCAAAACTCGATAACAGTTAGGCTCTGCTTTCTCCCTTTGAAGCCAAAGACCTTTCACATAGGCTACTGGGAGAATAAAGCGACGCAATCGCATGAGTCACGCAGCACAGAGTGAACCTGCCTGCTGTCAATACAGTGGGGATGCCGTGTGCACACCTGAGCAGATGCAGTAAGCATCAGTTACTCAGATCGTTTCCCAAGGGGGGGGGAACGGAAAAGAGGGGCACCAGAAAGGAGAAAGAGGGGGGGCAAGGTAGAAAGGGGACCCATAGAAAAATTCTGAAGTCCTGACAATTTTCCTGAGCACACCGTTGCTCTTTACTCTTAAGCTGGCCGTGCCAAACAAAAGCTGATAGCCAGGCATGTCACCTGGGTGAGAGGAAGAAAGTGTTTGTTAATCAAAGAGGTTTATTTTTTGAAAAAGCAGGTTTCTTTTTTTTGTTTATTTCACACAACGAAGTGCTTTCTCATGGGATTGAAATTGTGACAATGGTCCGAGTCATTTCAGTGGCTTTCTGTCTGGGGGTTCAGTCAGTGACATAAGCCCCACTTGGGTGAGGGCAGAGACAGTTTACTCAGGGTGTCTGCTGATAAAGCTGCTGCTAGATCGTATCTCTCAGCAATCCTGTCAACTAGGACATAACTGAGGTATGACCAAATGCCCTTCTAGACGTTTTCGTTTTAAACAAACTTGATAGAATTTCAAGCTTACTGATTTACAGAGAAAATAGCAGATTCCGTTTTCTTTTGTACAAACCAAAGCTTCACATTTCATGCCTCAAAACATCACGCAAGCATTTATAAAGATAGTATCTTATAAATTAAAGAGATAAAGAGAATAAAGGGGCAGCTTTTGGGGGATCACCTGATATACTCCCTGGGGTGTGTTCACTCCACCTGGGAGACCACTGACGTACGGAACACATCAACAACTTGGAGACTCCAAGTTATACCAGACAGGTTCTTGGTTTAAGTCATAACGGAAATGGATACAGAGAACCAGAGGGTTTAAACAGAAAACTCTCTGAGTGTTTAAACTATAATTCATTTCACAGAAATATATTTCACATACAGCTCTTGAAAAAAATATATTCTGCTGCCAAAAGTGAAGCTCAAGTATTCTCTGATTGGTACATTATCAAAAGATGTGGCTAGTTTGAGAAGGTTGTGAGGAAAATGATGCAAGTCACAAACAGTATTATAATTGACCTGCTACTAAAGGATTTGGGGCACTTGATGTATGTGATACACAGTGATGAAGAGGATTCAACACTCCAGTCCTGGTCAAGTCCTGCTGGTCTCACTGAAAATCACAAATATGATTCAACCCCTTCCCCACACACAGAGCCCCCTCCTGCCTCCATAAAGAGGTTGAGTTGATAAAATAATAATAGAGTAAGGCCAGTCATTTCTCTGCCTGAGTCATTCGCCTTTATCTTGTAAAATGATTTTTCACATTAATTACCAACGGAAGACAGATTTTTGTCTAGCCTAGGGTTTAACAATCATCGACCTCTTAAAAAAGCTCTGCTCTCTTCACACCCTCAGAGCTGCCTTTCCTGGGCTCTCCTATAGATTGTGCAAGGGAAGGGCTGAGTGTGGGACTGAAGGGATTAGCCCATGGCAACCCTTTCAAAGCGTTTAGCACAGAAGACACAGGCACAGACAGACAGGAAAGACAGCTAATAACAGATCATTACAACAAAGTAACGACTCGATCTTGGACTATGTTTGCAGCAGGGAAAGAAAGTAACTTATTTCAGCAGGTGCGAAAAGGCTGTCTCCCATTGTGAAACATCAAATTTGGCTCTTTCTATGCCTGTCCTTTTTTAATGCCTTTTTAAAATTTAACTTTGGAGTACTTTGATTAAAAACTTTTTTTGAGTGTGGTAAAATACATATTAAAAATTTAGCATTTTAAGCATTTTTTTTAGTGTACAATTCAGTGGCGTTAAGCACATTCACAATGTTATGTAACTATCACCACTCTTTATTTCCAGAACATTCACATCAGCACAGAGACTTTGAGCCATTGAACAATAACTCCCCCATTTCCCCCTCCCTCTAGCCCCTGGTAACTGCTATTCTACTTTCCGTCTCTATGAATTGGACTGCTCTAGGTACCCCATATAAGTGGAATCACACAATATTTGTCCTTCTGTATCTGGCTTATTTCATTTGGCATAATGTCTTCAAGGTTCATCCATATTGTAACATGTATCAGGACATCATTCCTTTTTATGAAAGAATACTATTCCATCGTATGTATTTTCCACATTTTGTTCATCCATTCATCTGCTGCTGGACATTCGGGTTGCTTCCACCATTTGGCTCTTGTGAATAATGCTGCCATGAACAGTGGCACTCCCGCATCTGTTGGGAGTCCCTGTTCTCAATTCTTTGGAGTCTATACCTGAGTCATATGGTAATTCTATGTTTAGCTTTTTGAGCAACTACCAGACTGTTTTCTATCGTGGCTACCCCATTTCAGGACACCCCACTGGCAGTGCACGCGAGTTTCAGTTTCTCCACATCCTCGTTCATGCTTGTTACTTTCGGGTTTCTTGGTCATGCCAGCCTCATGGGTGAGAAGGAGTTTCTCACTGCGGTTTTGACTCGCATTTCCCTAATGACTACTGATGCTGAGCTTCTTGTCATGAGCCCTTGACCATCTGCATATCTTCTTTGGAGAAATGTCTGCTGAAGGCCTTTGAGATTTTTTTTCTGAGGTCATTTAGGTTTGCCCAGATCTGTTCATCATGACTCAATTTTACCGTTCACAGCATCGATTCATCCATTAAACAGGACAGGAATGGTATCAGAGGGCTGCAGGCCCCTTAGGTTCATTTTCCCCATCTTGAAAGAAATCCTTGATTTACCTATTTAAGAAAAATGCTGCCACTCAAAACGGCACCACTGCGTGGTTCTCTAGAAAATAACGCAGGAGGTGCCGCATTTCGGTGAGACATGCTCAGTGAGCTGACGACCTTAAAGTGGGGCCTGATAAATCTACATTCATTTATTACTCAAATATTAACTGAACACATACTATGTGTCAGAGACAGTTTTAGGTTCTGTAGATACAGGAAATGGACACCAGACAGAGAGAGTCCTCGCTCACAGGGCACGGGAGAAGAGTGACAATAAACAAACAAATAATGAGATCTGGTTGTAATAATTGTTATTAAAAAAATAAAACACAGGGTAAGTGAGGTGATGGGATTATGGTGGGGAGCCTCCGTGAACAGGTGACACCAATGGAGACCGGCATCAAGGGAGGCAGCAAGCCAGATTATAATAGCAAGGTCGGGGGAGGGGTATGTCCAGCTGGACGTGGAAAGCGTCTGCGAAGGGCCTGGGAGGGAGCGCGTGTGACATGATCAGAACAGCAAGAAGGCCTGTGCCACTAGTGCAGGGATATGAAGCCACACAACTGGTTACACGCTTTATCCAATCTGTGAGTGAATAAGCATATTCCTGCAGCACCAGGATTGTGTGACACAGGCTTGGGGCTCCCACTGGGCATCGCTGTTTCCCGTTAAGGTTTCAGTACTCAGCACTTTGTGCTCTGTTCATTACCAGGCAGTAATTATATTTGCCATAGATTATTTTTTAATTTTAATTTTGAATTTTGATAAAAAATACACATAATATAAAATTTACTATCTTGACCACTTTGCCACAGATAGTTTTGGCAAAGACAGTATGCACAGAAAAACATCTGACTGAGGTCAGGGTTGATTAAAAAAAAAAAAAAGAACCTTAAAAATGTCGATTAACTGTCGCCACGAAAGTTGTTTTTCATGGACCCATCAGCATTTTCCCCCTGACCACCTTAATTCCAGATAGGCTCCTTCAAGAAAAATAGAAAATCAAAAGATTGCTGCACTTATTCAGACAGGAGCATATCAAAGGTCTATTGATTTTTACTCAACCCTCTTTCTCACTTTTCTCACAATGCATTTATTATCTCTGCTCCTAGAAAAGAAAACATATGGCCCAAGGGAAAATGAAGAAATCACCTTGCATTTCAAAACTTTAATTGCAAGTTTCTTTGTCTTCCTGAGAGAGATAAAGAGTTTAAAAAGTTTGCAGCTGTGGGCTACCTGGAATGAAAGTGCAAGGGAAGTTTGTTTCCTAAACACAGTAATCAGGATGGCTTTGTCTTGTCCTTGTATTGTGATTTCCCGAAGTACCAGTGAATGCCCCTTTATTCTCCCGTGTGTAGGTTTTTTCCCCTACCATTCTTAGATTTTTTTTTTTTAAACTTGCATTCATTTGAGATGAGAGTGCTTTCTCTTCTTTCCTGCAGTAACCATCCATGACCCCTGTTATTCCAAGAGCACACTGGTCTGTTGGAGGCCACGACCTCCTAGGCTCTGCCTCTCTTCTGGGGTACACCACGCTAATAAGGACATGAGCCCCCAAAGTGGCCAGGGAAGGGACTAGACTAACCTCTGGCCCTCAGAGTACAGTCCTTCTCAAATGTCCTTCTCAGAGTCCTTCTCAGAGTAGGGCTTCTCAAATGTGCACAGAATCACCTGAAAATTCTTATTAAAATGCAGATTCTGATTCAGTAGGTCTGGGCCGGGGCCTGAGATTCTGCATTTCTAAGAAACTCCCAGGTGATGTGACAGCTCCCAGGTGCTGGTCTTTGAGTAGAAAGGTTATGTTAAAGATTTAGATTTAGATTCAGAGATTATGTTCAAGATTTAGATGAAGTCTGGCTCCAGCAAGGCTCCCAGGCTGCATGCCTGTTCAGTCTCACCTAGAACACACTGCAGCCCCTTGTCCCCCGTTTCTCCCAGCCAACGCGTGTGGTCTCACTCAACCTTGAGGCTATGTCAGCTCTTAGGCTGAAATGTGAGATCAGTGACATTGGCCATTTTGGTTTCACCTACCACCTCCCTTATACCCAGATCAGTTAGACCCTCATGCTAGATGGCCTCATGCCCGCTTGGACTTTCTCCTTCCCCGTCCCTTCCCCACTCTCTGGCTGTGTTTTATTTGCTCCTTCTGGTACACCGTTAGCTTGCGAGCAGGCCCTCAGCAAACCACCCATCTCCCCCAGCTCACCCATCCCCAACACTTGTCATGAGATGTCCCTAGAGAGCTTTCAGGCTCATCCCTGCTCAGTGTTCTGGGGTAACTCTATGCTCACTGGCATCTCCAGCCCCGGAACTGTGCCTGCTGATCCCCCGCTGCTCACACACGCCGGTCTACCGGCCACACTCCCTCTGTCCCTTAGCTTCGCTCATGCCCTCCCCGTCTTCACTGCCAGTCCAAATGCCAGCCCTCCCTCCCGGCCTCTCCTGAGGAGCCTGGGGACTCTGGCCCACGCAACACTCTCCCCTTCCTGACTTCCTATCATGCATATCGTGTATTCCACGGCTTAATATCCTCCAGTCTCCTCATGTGGCCACATCCAGGGCCTTCAGCTACAGCAGAAGCTCCCGCAGGAGACGGAGGCCTATATCCATGTTCCCTGGAGAACTAAGTAGGCCAGTGCTGGCTGCTGGCTACTGAGCAGGAGCACACAGAAAGCTGGATCTGGTGGAGCATGCAGTGGGAGAGCCTCTGCCTCGGGGTGGCTGGGCTGGGGGCACGACACCACGGCCCCAGTTCTGGAGGGGTCCCTACCATGCAATGCACTCTCCATCTATTGTGGTTTTCAAGACTGTACACCCCACAGCCAGTGCTTCCCCTGGACTCTTTCGAACTTGTCCCTCTTCTTTCTCTTTCATTCATACAGCTGATATTTATCTTCTCTTATCTTAGCCATAACTGACCTAGACATTTTTTAAAAACAAACTCAATCCACCAGTGTTCATTCAGTACCTGTGAGCAACGCACGGTGCCAGGTATGGGAATGTGACACTTCTCCTCCACTCCCATGTTCACAGATCGGTGCTTCTCAATCAGTGACAGGCATAAGGGTCACCTGGATATCTTATTGAAATGCAAATTCTGATTCAGTAGGACTGAGGTGGGGCCTCAGAGTGCTTTTCTAAGATGCTCCCAGGTAATGTGATACTGCTGGTCTTTGAGGAGCAAGAGCAGAAATTAAATTAAAGACCAAGAGGCAGAAGTTCCTCCTGGTCCAAACACTGCACAGTCATGTCCATTGATTTAACAAAGGTTAAGAACCGCTGCACCCATGACAGGATACAGACACCATTTATCAGGACAGAAAGAAGAACTGGCCCTAATGAAACACCTCCTGCACTCTGCTGGAGACTTGACTTTTCTCACCTTCCAGGGTCCTCGCAAAGAGGTGAAGCAACTTGTTTAAATGGTTAGGGATGAGTAGACAGGCCAGTGCTGCTCAAACTCTTGTTAAATCAATGAGTAAGTTTTCCTGAAGGAGGGTTATGATGTCATAATTTCCCTTCACAGAAGACTATAATAGTTTCCTACTAGTTCTGGATCAAATTCACACTCCCAAGCATGGACTTGGGAAGGTTCCAATTTTGTGCAAAATCAGAGATACCCTGGGGAAAGAGGGACATAAAATCAAGATGACAAATCTCTTCCAAGGCCCCCATTTGAATAGGATGCAGGTCTGCCTGACTCACACAACACAGCTGCTCTGGCCTCTTCGACCTGTCAATCATGCTGGGGGCACAGTGCCTGTCACACGCATGAGGTCCGATTCACGAGGCCACGCGTGACGGCCTTTCCAGGTGGGTGCCCCTCACTTCTGCCTGCCCTCACCTGTGACACTGCGCTGCAGAGTTATGACAACCAATCAGTTGTGCACGTTGGTCATTCGTCATTTTACACATGAACAAGAACTCCATGGCCCGGTCACAGGGACCATTATCGGGGCACAGAAAACCTGAGCCCATCAGAAGGGGGCACTGTTTTACAGTTTCATTGTTAGATTTTCACACCTTGTGACCATTAGAAACGAGTAGGTTAAAGTTTAAGTCCAAGATCCTGCTTGTGTCCCCACGGAATTTAACCGTCCCTGTATCTTATGCTTCGTTGCCATGGGGCTGGGGGTCTGTTTCCAGACGGCCTGCTGCTGTGCGTTAGAAACACGGGATCCGGTTCTACCCAAACCCCTGTGGCAGCTCCCTCTGTCACTCCAAGAAGAAGCTCCAGGCCTGACAGTGACCCGGCGCTATATCTGTGCTGACCTTTCTTATTCCAACGTTTCTCCTACTGCTTAGGGAGTGTCTTTTAAGGTACTGAAAACAATGGGTCATAGGAATGATTTAGATTTGTGCTGTGGTAGACATATTGCAACAGGAGGCAGGAACCTGTCTGCCAATTCATTGTAATGATAACACTAAGACAGAGAGAACCTTTAAAATACAACAGAACTACAGCTCACCTCTCACTGTGTGCGGCCTGGGGCGCAGAGGCCTTGGCTCTCCTCCCCTGCCCATCCCCTCCCCCATTTCAGCACCGAGTCTGGCAGGTGGTGGGAGTGGGATAAACGCGGGCCCATCAGGTCTGGCTGGTGCAGGCCCAGAGGTACCTCAAGTACAGCTTAATGCTGGCGGGGGGAGGTGTGCAGAAGACTCCGAGATGTCTTTGCTTTCAGGAAGTGGCAGAGATGATTCAATATGTCACATTTCTTTTCCTCCTGAGTCAGGGATCAACTGGCACACGGATGGACCCTGGACTGGGAGTTCTCAGGGTGCCCGTTTCAACTCAGTTCGCCTTAAAGTTCCAGCGTTTTTCTTTCTGTTAAATAACGGTTAATAACAGAAAGTCCTCAATGGGTGTACACCCTCCAGCAGGCTGGTTACGATAGTTCCCCAAACACTAAGAAGCTTGCTTCTGTCCCACCAT
This sequence comes from Rhinolophus ferrumequinum, assembly GCF_004115265.2. NCBI lineage: Eukaryota > Metazoa > Chordata > Mammalia > Chiroptera > Rhinolophidae > Rhinolophus > Rhinolophus ferrumequinum. The sequence continues at coordinate 49,791,601 of NC_046302.1, read as the reverse complement.
TCCTGGGGGTCTCTTCCTCTGTTCCCCACGCCATCATACAGTGGACTGCATAAGCAGTTTTCCTGAGGGGTGAAGACCGTGCCATTGGAGCACCTGGGGGGAGTTCCAGCTCTGCCGCTTATGAGCTGTGCAAACACGGGCAAGTTACACTCAGCCTCTCTGTGTAAGAACGTGCCTCCGCGTTCTTACTTTCCTGGCAAGGTGGAGTGAGGATTAGAGATAATCACTGCAAAGCACCTAGCACACGACTGGCATACAGGAGGGATTCAACAACCGGCAGGTATTTTTAACATGTATTAATCAGATATTATTAACTGAGAACAGAGCTCAGAACCTGTTTATGGAAACCCATGGTCTTACTGCAGCGGTTCTCAGACTTGAACATGCAGCAGAATCCCCTGCCGAGGTTGTCAAACCAGACGACCGGGCCCCCAGAGCTTCTGATTCTTGGGCCTGGGGTGGGGCTGGAGAAGGTGCATTTCTAACCAGCTCCCCGGGACTGCAGGGACCACATGCCCACAGGCAGAGCCCAGACTCCTGAGGTTTGTTCACACAGCCCTTCAGGACTCAGACCAAGCGCCTCCCCCGCTGGCCTATTTCTTCCCTGGTCCCATCACAGGCCCTGGGCTCCACACAACCAGCCCGGATGTGATTTTGTCCTGGATGTTCTGCTCTCAGAATCATAGCTGTCCTTTCAGTACCGGATCAAGCATGACCTGTCCAGTTCTCCTCGTCAATCCTGTCCCACTCTGTGCCCCTCTGGCATCTCGCTCGTTCCTCTTTTGGAGTGGATTGAATGAACTGCAATGAAACTGCAAGGAATGAAGACTGTGCTGTCCTCTAATCTTCCCTGCTCTACGGGGAGATTTGCCGGTCGGAGGCTAAATGGGTATAACTCCGATGTTTTCCACAGTGTCTTATGGGCTTTGGTTGGTTTGTTTTTGGGTTTTGCCAGCAAGCGCAAAATAAGTACCCATTGACTTGAAAGGGCAAAAAACTGACAGAGAGGTTAAGGAACTAGAATGAATAACCCTGGGCAAGGGGAAGTTGTGGGCTAACCATCTTCAACAATAGAGACATTAAAATAAAGATGACATCGACCAACTGATCTTTACCCCAGGAAAGAACAAATTTGAGGAAATGGGGTCAAGCTGTGGCATATTAGACTTAGGTCAGCTCTGGGGAAGTTCCTAACATTGAGAATTATTAAATGATCAACCAGGTTACCAAGGGTAGAGGAGAACGATCTCTGCTAATCTTGAAAAACTAGAATAAGATTATCTCAGTTATGATGAAAGTTTCTGATGGGATCCTGGTTTTACCTTGGGTATAAAATTGAAAGGTGGGAAGGACCCTTTGTAGGCTTCTTGTAACTGGATATGAGTTTGGCAGCTGTTTGTGCTACTTAAGGATCCACTTTTAAGTTAGTTTCTAACGACATTACAAAGAGTAACACAGTTTTAAAAAAAAAATCAGTAACTTGGGGAAGTGGTTCATTTCCCACTTATGGGGGCGGCGGGGGAGTAATGAGAACCCACAGCAGCCAACGCTGTGATGCTAACAGGATTTATGCAATACCGCACGTCTTCTCTTCCCATTTTCCAGGTTTAACGATCACATTTGCAAGAAGTTAGAGTTATTCTTCCTCATTTTTAATGGAAAGTCTTCAAATTTCTGGTAGCTGGAGGAAGTGGCTCTTGCCCTCTCAACACTGCACAGGAAATGTAATAAGTTATTATTACTCTGATGAACTGAAGGGGTAGTTTTTGCAGTCAGTTCTTCCTGCCACTTTGAAACCTGGCAGCTCTGACTGCATTTGTGGCAGATGGGCCTCTGTGTCATCCACCCGGATAGGACTTTTCTGACTGGGGGAGGCGTAAGGGGTCTGGGCAGAGCAGAAGGGAAGCACTCCTCTTAGGCACGAGCCATCCACCAGGAAAATGTGTTTTATGCAAGTGAAACCTTTTGCCAAGCTCTGGGTCCAAGGTAAACACTGCTTCTGCTGGGGGCAGGTGACCCATCTGAGACCCAGTGTGGGAGGCCCACGGGTCAGGTCACACCTGCTCTGACGCTGGACCCTCCAGGGAGCACGGGCTGCTTATCTCGCTTTAGTCCTGAGGTTTAGAGCTTTGCCTACATCCTGAACTCCAGTCAAGACACCTTTAGGCCAGGAAATGGCTCTAAATTCCAGAGCACACAAATTTCCTGCAGATCCCAACACCTTGGGGCTTTTAGCTTGTTTACTGCTTTAGAATTTAAGGAATTGTCTCTGCCCTCCCCCCACCCCCAGTAAAATAATCCAAAGCAGCTGAGATTCAACAGCCGAAAACTTCATCCTTCATTATTGTTTGTTAAGGGAAAAAAAAAAAATCCCTTTTTACTTGAACCTGCACAACATTTGATTGGGACTAAGAAAGAAATTTTCTCAATAAACTGTGAAAAATGACAATCCAAACAGTCAGCTATTTGTTCTGACATCTACCACATTATTTTTCCCTCTTTTTTCTTTTAATAATAGCTCCAGCAGCCCACATCCTTTGCCCCTGCACTGTGGGTACAGCACAGCCCTGCCGGCTCTGCCCTTGGCTTCTTTCTCTCACCACTGCGCTGACCTGATTCAAGTCTTTACCAAGGCCTTCCAGAACCAGGGCAGTGGCCTCCTTACTACCCCCTGGACCCGCCCCGCACACTCCTCCCCGGAACTGCACAAATCTCATCATGTCCCTCCCCAGCCCACAACACGTCCAAGATAAAATCTCAACTCTTTTGCTTGCACATAGGCCCTTGAGTGCTGGCTCTGCCTCCCTCTGCCCGCGTGCCCTTGGACTCCAGGATGCTGAGCTTGTCTGAGTTCCCCAGAGACACTGCCCCGTCAGGCCTCCCTGCCAGTGCCACCACCAGACCCAGCGCTAGCCGCCTGGAACCCCTGGCCCAAATGCTGCTCTCTCGTCCCTCTATATGTGCTTCAGACACATGGGACAGTGTGGTAGGAATGGGATAGTTTCAGGCAGGTCGAAGCAGTCCTTGGCCCGGGACCCACCACACTTTGATGACGCCCCCAGTCCCACGAGCACCCTACTGCATGCCAGTTTTCTGCACGCGTCTCGACTGCTGACTGCTGACCGCTGACGCGTCTCCTGAACACAAGGCTGGGCCCTGCTGTCAGCCTCCCCAGCCTGCTGCAATGTCCCACTTGCAGCAGGGGCTCACTTTGTGGAAATAAATGAATATATTTAACACCAATTCCGTTTTCTCACTATGGAGTGCCATGAAGGGGAAGCCCACAGAAAGCAAAGGCTGAAAGTCGATGGCAGCCCACAAAACAAAGACAGAGATGAAGTTATCAGCACACATCCAGAAAGAATGTGCTTTGCACGGTGGACGGGGGTGCTGCCCCCGTGAGAACAGCAGCAGCAGCCGGCCCTCCATGCCTGAGACAGAGGGGAGCGCTGGCAGGCCCGTCTCGCTGGCAGGAAACAGACTGAGAGGGCTCTCAGAATGAGGACAGAGATACGGCCGGTGTGTAATCTCACTCACCGCCTACTCAGCATTAAACCTCAAAAGCTCACTAAGAACTTCAGACAGGCCAAGTCTTCTGTCTCGCTGAAGCCCACTGTCTCACTCTAGCCCACTGTCTCACTCTTGGTTTCTTGGGGCTCGGTGTTTTAGGGCAGGAAGGATGAATTGAGCTTAAACTGCCTTTCTAGCAGTGGATCCCATCGGAAGCCCTCACGTTGTAACCAGAGGAAACACAGAGAAGGCAAATGACTCCCTACAAAACAGGTGGAGAATGTAAAGGTGCTTGGTAGGAGAATCACCTGTGGGCAGAATCCTGCCCATGCCAGCTCTAGATACACGAGGGGGTCAGGGAGAGGTGTATTCTGACGAACTGCTTCCCTTGCGGGCTGGGGTCAGGACGCTGCAGGGAGATGGCAGACAGGCCATCAACTATGCTGGGTGGCCCCCTGGCCAGAGGGTAGGTGACCTGGGGAGCAGATCACCTGCAGAGCTGATAACCATCAGGGCAGGATGCAGACCCGCTCTGGCAAAAAGGATGGTCTACACAGCATTCCTAGTCTACTGAACACCCCATGTGGGAAAACCACTCATATTTTTTTCCATGCACTTCAAAAATAGAAAAACACAATGGGGGGAATTTTAATACTGACATGGCAGATAGAGTTCCCGTAGCACCTTCTTAAAACAACACTCTCTGCAAAGGAGACCCTGGGTTGGAACTCCCCTTTCCATGGCCTCATAAAACACTGATTTATTGACCTTCCAAGATACACCTTTATTGTTTCAGTTTTCCTGGTGTGAGAATTTCTGGTAGATAACTGAAAAAAGCAAGCTCGTATTTCCTTATCAACACAGAGAATGCGTTCAGATTACCGATTTGCCATTTTCTGGGGAGGGAGGGGAAACGGTGGGAAGGAAATAATGGGGGAGGCACTTGAAATATTTGTTATTAACAGAATGAACTAAAAGGCCACTGAGCTATGTGTCTGTGGTTCTCCAGACAAAGTATCACCATATGCCAAGTGTTTCCTCTAGGATGGGATGGGAGGCAGGGAGACTGCCACGGACGTGCCAGGCCCTCACCTATCACACAGTCCAGAGCTCCACCCCAGGGGATTTCCTCTACGGGGTCCCCCACAGTCCTTCCAGGGCCGTGTGGCCTATCTGTTTCTGATTAGTCTCCTTCCTATCTCAGTAAGGGCCATACAAGAGTTATCTCAAAAACTATAAATGTTTAGTGCCCTGTCTGTTTGGTGGGGTTTCCTGAATTAAGTGCTTTGTGTTATCTGTAAAGTCATAAAAACACGTGAAGGTTTTTTTTTTGGCAAGATTCCTAAACCACTCACGCCATCCTCTCAACTAGAAAGCTTTCTTCCTCAGCTGCCTCTTGGACTCATTTCTTCTCTGACCCTTGATTTCCTACCCATCCCCCAAAGACCACTGCAGAAACCCCTTTCTCCATAAGTCCCCCCGACTCTCCACCTGTAGTCCCACCTGCTCTCTACCACCGTCTGCTCTTCTCTTATCACAGCTGCTTTATTATTATTACAGCTTCTCCACTGGACTGCGACCTGTGAAGACACAGCTATGTCTCCGACTCGTTTCTCACTAGCACAATGTTTTACATCCCATAAATGTTTGTTGGCCTGGGTATGAATGAATCTGCCCTTAGGTCTGGATAACGAGATAAACATGGCTGTGGAGAACCAATTACTTTAACGAAAACAATGTGCTTCTATATTTTCTTACTTGGAATAAACAGCAGAACTGTCAACATAAAAACGTAAAATGGTTTTATCTGTAGGCAAAATAGTCTTCTTATGTCTGAAAACAAATTCCCTCTCAAAGACAGGAAGACAGAGATATAATCACAGAAATGTCTTAAAAAGCAAAACCTTCCAGGTAAGTTTAAACTAAATACAGTACTTACAGATAAAGCACTTTCTAGAAGCTGTTTTTGCCAACTATTTTACAAAACCGATACCCCATCCCCAACCACGCAAAGCAATTTGTCAAGCCTTGCCCAGTGTGTGATAACTGACATCAATGGATTGCCAGAAGTTCCTTTTTCTGAACTAATAGAATAGTTGGCCAAAGAAGCAGTAAGTGAACATACAGACTGCTTATAACCACAGTCTCTTTGGGGGATAATACTGCATTTCCACTTTCACTGTTAATCGATTTTCACTGGGGAGACTGGGCATAAACAATATCATTTGATTAGAGTGCCAATATCATTTGATTGTGTCCTGTATAGGTATGATTTAAAAATGCACACAATTCAAGCGGTCTAAAGGGAAAGGGAGGGGAAAAGTACTTGTTGAAAGGTCTCTGAAAAATAAATTTGTTTTGATAGAATTCACTGTTAATATTAAAACCTACTGCATGTTAAGCATGTGTGTGTGAGTAGTTTTTGTAATAGCAATGTGAGATGCTTTTTTTTTTTTTCACCCTCTTCTACTGGGAGATGCTTTTTTAAACTGCGCACCTGACATTTTTCTCTGGTGGCTGGCTGTTCACTGGAGCCCTGGTCTTTTAGTTCAAATAAGGTAGCACCCTGTCCAACCTGTTGAACACTTAATTAAGCAACATCGGAAGTGCTTAAAATGAAAAATTCCATTAAGTTTTTCAGCCTTCCCTTCCCTCAACCATTCTAAGAGACACATACAAATAGGAAGGAAATAGAATGACTCTTCATGAGAATTTTCTGTTCCAGCCGACAGCACATTCCTGTGATTTTTGTGAAGGCTTTAATCCCAGGCTGGCTTTCCCCCTCTTCTCACCCCAAACAGTCTGCAGGTGCCTCTGCGGTATCTGCATGGGGTTCTGGGCCATTCTGCTGACCAGTGTTGACAATAACCGAAGCCACTTTTAACAGAGAAGGGAAGTCTGGAACTGCTGAAACCAAGGAAACCACCACCACGAACCCTCCTTCTGCAGAACCTCCAAGCGTACTCGGTTTTTACAGTGTTTGTGGTGCTGAGTTTGCCCCACAAGAGCTCTTCTCCGTGGGGACAGAAAATCAGTAACTGGCTTTCTTTACTGGCAAGTGCACTGAGTGATCTGATAAATTTCTTTTACCAGGACTGGCTGGCAACAGGGATCTGGGAAGACCTCATTTGGGGGGACACCCTTCCTTTGGAAGCCCTTCACCCACATGTGGTAATTCTAGGGGGTGGGGTTGGGTGGCCCTCAGGGGAGCGGCAGAAGGGCCTGCCACCTGGGAGACTAACCACTGCCTCGAGGTGACAAGCGTGCTGTCCCAGCCCACCCCCAGCTGAGCTCTCCATGACCAGGGCTGTTTCAGGCTCCTGGACTGGCTTGAAGCACTGCGTGTACCTCGGTTTCTCCAACTGCAAACAGTATTTTGTCCTTACATCATCAAAGGGGTTCTGAGAACAAGTGATTCTACGGTTATTCAGGGCCAGAATCCGAACCGGTGGGTCTTAAACTGCTTGTGAGGCATATTGCAGTGGAGAAGGGAGACATAAAAAGGGGGGGGGCAGAAAAAGGAAATCGAATGTCAGCATTTCTAAAGAAACTGCCTAATTCGGTTTCACCGCATGCTCCAGACATGCACGCGAGGCGAGTATTGCGCTAGCCTTCAGGTGACCAAGGAAGCTGAGGTGGAGAGAGGGTGTGAAGCCCCGTTAGAGGGACTGACCTAGAGCTCCCTCCTGGGAGGGTGTGTGTGGCTCAAATTGGCCTGAGAACTCGTCTTTAGGAGTGGTTACCGAAAGTGGGCATTGTTTGTGCCTCTGACTTTGCTCCCTGACATATTCTGTTCCCAGGGGGAAGCAGCTGTGTCTACGCAGCAGTTACTCTGCGTGGGAACCTACTGGGGCTCCAGAAATGTTTGGAGGAATAAATGACATCAACGCCTCCCGCTAAGTGGGCTTCTGGAGGCGCCCGTGTCCGGTGCTGGGGTCCCGCAACTCCCCGTACAGCCCCGAATACCCCATCCCACTCGCCCTTTCCCTCCTGCCACTGTCCGACCCTAGTCACTGCCTCCCGGGGTTTCCGCCGTCTATGTCCCCAAATCCTCAGCTCTTGCTTCTCCGTCCAGGTCTCGGGACGTCTCTGAGCCCCGCACCCCCGTCCTTTCCCGGGTGGCGAGAAGGCGACGGGCGCCGGCGGGCGCGCGGCCTCCTTACCTGCAGCTGGCAGAGCAGCGCGCAGAGCGCGAGCCACGCGGGCAGCGGGCGGCGCCGCCGGGCGCGCGGGACCATGGCGCGGAGGAGCGGGCTGGGCGCCGCAGGCTGCGGCCTCTGCTGCCCCCGCGGCGCGGAGCGCTGTCTGGGGCCTCGGAGTCGGCCGGCCCCGCCCCCGCCCCGCCCCGCGCCCCGCCCCGCCCCGCGCCCCAGCCGGGGCACCTGTTCCCGCTGCCCCGCGCCACGCTCCGGCGGGACCCGGCCGCGCCCCGCAGGTGGTGCGCGAGCGAGGGGCGCGGCGGGGCGGCTCGCGCGGCGTGTGCTTCCTGGGCGGCCGGAGGGATTGGGGCGCTGGGAGGTGAGGACAGCGGGGGCGATCTGGGGTGTTCTCCGCCCCGGCCGCCCGAGTCCTCTGCCGCGGTGGGCGCGGCCGTTAGCCCCGGAGCTTTCTCCCCTTGGCTATTCAGGTTGCACGCCGCCAGCGGGGAGACATGTTTGCCTGCCACCTGACCTAGGGTGTCTCACGACACGGGGCGGCGTGCACCCAGCTTCCCGGGGAGGAAGGGCAGATAGCGACCTGGCCCTTGCTCCGCGCCCACCTCGAACTGCTCGCTCAGCTCTTCCAGGCGGGGCCTCCCGAAGGTGGATGCCCAACACCGGGAATTAACGAGAGGATCCTCATGGATTACAGTGAAAGGATCACCACAGTATACCGTCCAGCACGCATCATAAAATCCTTCTTCCAAGTTTGCTGGAAGCAGCCACTTCCTCTTGCCTCTCCTCCGCGATTCTTTTCCAGGCTCCCAGCCGCCACTGTCTCCGCCCCTTGCCCCCCGCATCAGGGCACTAGCCTTGCTCTCTCCTTCCTGATAAAGAGCCAGCCAGGTGTCTGGGGCTGTTCTGCTCACTTGTTATTCCTTGCTTAGGGGCGTGTTTCCCCTCACATTCTATAGAGGTCGATGCTGGATACACACATAGACTCACTCTCTTGTGTCGATAACGTTTTGAGTGAAAATACTATAGTCCCGTGTCAATAGAATACATTGTTTTGAATTTCTTGAGTGCAGGAACTATCTACTTGCCTTACTTGTTTTTGGCGCAGCACATGGGGTATCTTAGTGACTATTCCATGTGCACTTGAAAAAACTGTGTATTCTACTGTTGTTGGGTAAAGTGGTTTATAAATATCAATTAGGTCAAATTGGTTGCAATACCCATATCGATTTTCTGCTTGTTCTGAGAAAACTGGAAATTATCTTTTCAGTACTCGGTCCCCCAGCCCCCCCCTGCAATGTTTTTGAAGCTCTGATTAGAGGCATAACATTTAGGATTATTATGTCTTCTTGGTACATTGACCCTTTCGTCGTTATTGTATGTTCTCCTTGATCGATGGTAGAACTTTGGGTTCTGAAGTCTTCTTTGATATTAGTTTCATAGCCACTTGACCTTGCTTATGAATAGCATTTGCATGGGATATCTCATTCTGTCATTTTACTTTACATTTGTTTTAAAGTGACAGCATATAATTGGGCCTTGCTTTTTCATTTTATTCAGTTTGACAATCGTCTTTTGACTGGAGTGGTTAGACCGTTCATCATGTGATTACAGTAAAGACACCGTGAAGTTTAAGTCTACAATCTTGCTACTTGTTTTCTATTTGTTTCATCTTTGTTCCTTGTTTGTCTTTTGGATTATTCGAGTATTTTTTCAGATTCCATTTTTCTCTCCACTGTTGGCTTATTTTATATATCTCCTTGTTTTAGTTTTCAGCTCTGGGATTACATCATGCATCTATATAACTTACCACATTGTATGTTCAGATAAAATATGTCCTGGAAGAACCTTGGAGCAGCATACCTCCATTTCCCCCTCCCACCTTTGTGCCAACATAGTCATACTACTTACTTTGCTCGGTAACTCCCTACTGTGCAGCCTGATTGGTGCACTGCCCGCTTGCTTTGGTACTTTTGGAAAGCAATATTGTGGTGGTGATTAAAAAAAATTTAAAGTGAAAATATCTTTGACAAAGCAATGCCATAGCTTGGAATCTAACATATCAATACATAAAGAGAGAGAGATAAGGATGCTTACCTTAGCATTTTTGTAAAACCACAAAAAGAGAAAAATGCGAATGTTTGTTAATATAGAAATGGTAGAAAAAATTATATTCCATCATATTATAGAATACAATGTAGCTAGCTAGCTAAGAAAATTGAGTAGTTTTGGAAAGATGTCAATGTAATATTAAGTTAAAAAAACAAGTTACAGAGTAATATCCCACATTTGTAAACAACCATAAACAGAAATTTCTGGAAAGACAGCAATAATGGTAAACACTACTAGCATACTTACACTTCTACAACAGCCTTGTAAGGAATGCTATTATTAGTCCCATTTTACAAATGAGGAAACTGAGGCACAGAGCGGTCAATAACTTGCTGAGCGTCACTTGCCAATAAGTGGCAGAGCTGGGATTCAGAGCCTGGCCTTGTGGCTCTGCAGTGGTAGGCCTGACTCACTAAGCACCAAAATTTTAATATCAGGTGTGTTGCAGAAGGGAAGGAAAAACTACTAACTTTACCTTTGATGTTTTGAAATTATTTACATCAAGGAAAAAGTACTTTTGCATTTTAACTGACAGTTGTGTAAACTTGGTAAATAGATGTTAAAACTCTAAATGAAGTACAGGAATGGTTGCAAGTACAGATTAAAGAAAATTTTGTAATCTGGCCTATTGTCTTAAATGTGGAGACAGGCTTTCTTGGAGGTGGTGTGGAAGCTGGATGAGATTATGATTTGCTAAAAGGAACTGGCTTATGGGAAAGGGTACTTTCACCGTGGCACTTCCTGAGAATTACCGAGCCTTACTCCTGGCACATTTCCAACGTTACCCCCGTCTTTGTTCAAAAAAGATTAAGGGATTTAAAACTTCTGCTTGGAAAGCCCCAGAGGTGAGTATGCTGGTTTTAGAAGCACTTTGAAAAATAGAATGTCCATGTTAACATGTTAAATCTACTTTTAAAAAAAGCTTAACTTAAAAAAAATTAAATTACTTTTTAAAGACTCTATTTCTGTATTTATGGAACTATCACTCAAAAAACTAAAATACAAATGTTAATGGAAAACACCATTAAACCATTACCAACATAATCCATTAAAGTGGGCTTAACGATGCCATCTTTTCTAAATAAATAGCATTATTGGGAGAAATATGGAAGTATGTAAAATCAAATATGATTTTTCTCTGTGAAATGAAGGATGGCACTATAGCTAAAGGAGTTGCTCACCATTTACAGAAATTCGTTTAAATGTTACTTATGATTAAAAGCCGCTCCCATTTATAAGCACAGATACAATTAAATTTGGTTATATGTAATCACTAAAATACATTTTAAACAACAGTACTTATTAAAGTTAAATGTTTCCAACCTCTTAAAAGCACTCAAGTGACAATGAATTGTTTTATTTGAACTGGGGAAAGACAAAGCACATTATACAACCACAGGACTCATAGGTTTATTTAAAAACTCTTCTGTATGAATAGTGTGCACCGCACCTCGGAAATCCCCACTACTCCCCACTTGTGCATGGACTCGAGTTTTCAGAATTAAAAATGTAAAAGTGTGGCTATCAGTCTGGATTCTAGTGAATGGCTTGTATTATATCACATTTTAACAGTCCTTATTTAAGCATCAGAAAACTGAGGTACGATCTTGTTAATGAAATGCTTGTAAATGTCAGTAAGAATAAGAACTAATCAGTTAATGTAATTTTTTTCACATGGTGATATAAAAATAATTACTGTTCCTGGGCACAGAGCTGAAGAGAATACATAAAAAGCAAAGTTATCGAGTAAACAAAAGACTTTATAAATCTTTCTCTCAGTGAAAATTTACTAAAAATGCAATGATTTTATTACCTACCCTGTTATGTTTTGCTCTTCCTGTCATCTTGCCTATAAAACACTTTTTAAATAAAAGTAAAGCATTGATAAATCGGTGGTCGTTCAGGCAAATTAGGGTGCAATACTATTCCATAATGACACCCACACATAATATAAAATTTACGAAAACTTTTGAGCTATAGACATGGAAACCTATCTTGCTTGCTTGGGTAGACAAGATATTTGTTAGTTTTACAGATTTGGTATTCAAAAAACAAATTTCTAAACTGTTTGAGTAAAATAGAGTAGTCACGTACTTTTTGTATATTTTGTTACAGATTAAAATAGCTTCAAATGGAAACAAGGATATAATTTATATTTCCTCCCCTCCTTAACCCCACTTTAATGATATGATGGAGAAAGTGTCTGCATGACCTTTACACATGAACACAAGGACAAGTATTATCCTATATGCTGATGGCAAAGTTTTCCTTTCAGACTGCTTAGGTTCAGAGCGGCCTCAACAGACAATGAATGCTACTGTCTAAGCTGAGATAAAGTGATTTTTTTTCAATAATATTTTTATTGAAGTATCACACAAAGTGTACATCTTGATGAATTACCATAAAATGAAAACAGACGTGTAGTTAGTGCCCAAATCATGAAGTAGAATATTACCAACACCCCGAATGCCCCCTTAGACTCCCTTCTAGTCATCACCCTTCTGGATAGATTTTATTATAATACCATTGATCCGTTTTTTTTTCTGATTTTGAACTTCATATAAATGGAGTTTACACTGCAGTCTGTGTCTTTTCGTGTATGACTTTTTTTTTCAGTATTATGGTTAAGAGTTCTGTGTGTCATTACTGTATAGTGTTCCATTATATGAATATATTACAGTTTAGTCATCTAAACTGTACTAATCATTTTACTAATCAAGGATATTAGGGTTATTTTATATATTTGTGGGTTAAGATAAGATTGCTGACATTTAGTTTATGAGTTTTCACATCTATGTTCGTGAGAGAGGGAGGCCTGTTAGGTGTTAGGGCTTTGGTGAGCAAGACTGTGAAATATATGGAAGAACTTTTATTTGGTAGAATTCACTGAAGCTCTCTGGGCATTGGAGTTTCTTTGTGGCATAGTTTTAAATTACAAGCTCAATTTCTTTGATATTGAATGATTGAGATTTTCTGTTTCTTCTTGTGTTGGTTTTGGTAAGTACTTTTATTTTATTTTTTAAATAGGAGTATGTCCAATCCATCTAAATTTTTAACTTTATGGGTATAAAGTCACTTATAATATCTTATATTTTTAATGTCATAGGGTTTTAGAAGTTTCTTCTTTTTCATTTCTAATATTGGTTATTTATGCCTTCTCTTTTTCTTGGTAGGTCTTACTGGGGTTTAATCAAATTTATTTGTTCAATTAATCAGAATTAAAATTTCAGCTTTATTGATCTTTCCTATTATATGTTGAGTTTTCTATTTCATTTATTTCTGATCTTTACTGTTTCTCCTGCTTACTTTGTGGTTCTTTTAAAACATTCTTCTTTTGTAATCCATGCATTTGAACCTGTATGTACAGCCTCTGCAGAGTATGGCTTTAGTTTCATCCCACAAATTTTGATACTTTTGAATTTTTATTATTTAACAAAAATATTTTCCAATTGTCATTTCTTCCTTAACCTATGGTTTCTTTTAGAAGCACATTGCTTACATTTCCAACACTCGGTATTTTCTAGTTACCTTTTTGTTATTGATGTGTCATTTAATTCCACTATAGTCAGAGAATATATTCTGTAGGGTTTCATTACCCTAATACCAAAACCAGACAAAGACATGACAAGAAAACTACAAAATCTCTCATTAACAACCCCATCGGTCAACTGGATGTAATTGACATCTGTAGACTACTTCATCCAACAACAGCAGAAAACACATTCTTGACAAGCTCACATGGAACGTGCATCAAGATGGACCACATTCTGGCCCATAAAACACACCTTTACACATTTAAAACAATAGAATCAGACAATGTCTGCTTTCAGATCACAATGGAATTAAAATAGAAATCAGTAACAGAAAGGTAACTGGAAAACCTTGAAATATGTGGAAATTAAACAACTAAATAACACATGGGTCAAAGAAGAAATCTCAGGATAAATTTAACAATATTTCGAATTAAATAAAAATGAAAACACAACTTAACAAAATTTGTGGGATGCAGTGAAAACAGTGCTTGCGGGATATTTGTACTTAATTGTGAGAAACTTGAAACTGTCCCACCAAGATCAGGCACATTTTGATTTGCCGAGAACAGATGCCCCGTGGACACCATACTTCTAGTGCAGAGGAAGTACCCACTTTCCAAGAGTATCAGGCGAATACCATCATCTCAACCCTGTTTACCTCACTCACCAGCTGCCCAAGGATTTTTGATCTGAGCTCTTAACCCTGAGCTACTCTGAATATTTCTTAATGTAACTTAATCCCTGATCCTTCCTCGCCTCCCACTGGGCCCAGTGGAGCTCATGGTTTGTCTTCAGGTATCTAATCTACACCCTCAACTTCTTCTCGAAAGGGTCAGTCTGTTCTTCATCTCATCCTCACTGAAGCCTAGCTACCCCTATATAAACTCTTTAAGTGGAGGTTTTCCATTTTTGTTCTCACAAACCTCTGAACCTTAAAGCCTGGAGGTAGAACAGATATCTTATTTGCTTTCCATTTCAACTCCCAAAAGAAGTATCTTTCCAGTTCACTTACTTGAATATTCTCACTAACACATATTTTTGACTTTATTGAGACCTATCCCTCAGACTTTCCCCCTCATTCCATATTGCCTTTGCCCTTTCCCCCAGTTTAGATTCTATGGTCTGTCACTATAATCATTCCTTGGCAAGCAGCATTTCATGTTCTTGTCCTTTCTCCTCCTCGTAAGCCCTGGTTATACTTTATTCTCTACATACTTCACCTCTGCTCCTGTGGAGCCGATCCTCGCTGGAGAAAAAAACAATACAATCATGTTAACTGGCTCTCTTTAAATTCATAATTACTACTCTCAAATGTGCTTTCAAAATTGCTTGGCAATCCTACAATTCCCTCAGTAATTCACTCTTGTTCTGGAAGGCAACTGTATCTACCTTCTTTCTCCTCAAACCTCCAATGCTTTCCATTAGCCAGCCAAGTTATTGTCTGTGTCATACTTCACTGAGAAAATAGAAGGAATGAAATGGAAACCCCCTAACCTTCCCACCATGAAACCTCACCAATTACCTCCAAGTGCATCCATTCTCTGCTTTCTCCCCTATTACAAAGGAGGCCAGTGCCTCCATCTGTGCTGGGAATCACCCCCTCCTGCCTTCTCAAGGATGTCACTCAGTCGCCTGTTACTGCGTCATCACCCTCTCACTTTATTGGCTTCTTCTTCTCATCAGCATATGAACATGATCGAATTTCTCCCATTTCAAAACAAAACCCTCCTTTGACCTCATGTTCCTTTCTTGCTTCCAGTACTTCTGCTCCCCTTCAAGGCAAAATTTCTTCAAAGAGCTGTTTTCTCTAGTCCTTGTGTCTCTTTAAGCCACTCCAATTAGGCTTCTCTTTCCACCAATCCACTGAAACTCCTACTACTGAGCTCATTATGACTTTAATCTTCCAATGGGCTTCACACTCATCCTCACCCTGACTGATGAATACCGTTTCCCCGAAAATAAGACCTCGCCGGACAACCAGCTCTAATGCATCTTTTGGAGCAAAAATTAATGTAAGACCCGGTATATTATATTATATCCAGTCTTATGTTATAGTAAAATAAGACCGGGTCCTATGTTAATTTTTGCTCCAAAAGACGCATTAGAGCTTATTGTCCGGCTAGGTCTTATTTTCGGGGAAACACGGTAGTAACTAACCCTCCTTGGAACACTCTTCTCTCTGCCTCCACGATGCCACACTCTTGGTTTCCCTCCTGCCTCACTGCACACTCTTCCTGATCCTTTTAGTAGTTCCTCTTGCTCTGCTGAATTTCCAAATACGGGAGTGTCCCAGGATTCAGATATGGATTCTCTCCTCCACGGTTACTCTCTCCCCAGGCCATCTCATTTAGTCCATGGCTTCATCCAAACATCGATGACTCCATAGCCTGTATTTTTCAATCCTGACCTCTCCTGAGATCCGGACTTGGGTAACTAACTTCTGACTTGACATTTCCACAGCTAACACAGACATGCTCAATGTAACACATCGAAAACAAAATTGTAGACTAACTCCCCAAACTTGTTCCTTACTTTGCTTCCTCACCATTGTCATTACCTATTATTTATTTATTCTAGCCATAAAGCTGTGACATCTTGCATTTTCCCGTCTCTCACTCTTCATACCGTTTGTCATGCCAATTCTCCTTCCAAAATGTATCTCAGGTCTGTTCCTTTCCCTCCATTTTTGTCCGGCCACCATCTCTTGCTTGTACTACTGCATTCCTTAGCTTTTCTGCCTTCAGGCTCTCCTCATGCCCTTCTACAAGGCATTCTTACAAAGAAGTGTAGCTAACCGTAACATAAATTGGGTGAAGTCATTCTACTACTTCAACCATTCAAAAGCTTTCTTTTCTAACTTCTAACCATACTATACAAGGCTCTATATGATCAGGCTATACCCCTTTCCAATTTCATTTTTTGATTCTTTGTTTCACTCAACATCCTTCAGCAATATTGGTCTTTTTTTTTTTTTTTCAGTTCCTCGAACACAACAGTTTCTCATCTCATTGCCTGTGCACATACTGCTCCTTGTCTCTTCCTGTTTTCACATGGTCAAGACTATTCTTCCTAGTTTTCAGGTAAAATGTTACGCAGAGAGGTCCTCTAGAGCAAACCATAAAGATAATCACCCTAACTAAAGTACGTCTTCTTCTTCCCTTCTCTCCCAACCTATGTGTTTCCTTGCTAACTCTGTTCTATGCCAGTCTTATTCATTGCACTCCTGTGCCTAGTACAAAATAGGTACTCCATAAATACTTGCTGAATGCCGACTAACTCTATTAATCTTTAGAAAGGGATGGCTTCTCCACACTTACAAATGACTTGGAAAATTTGGTGAGGTTTGGTGATGAGGGGTGCTGCCCAGAGAGCCAGATATGAATACAAAGCAGTACAGAACTTTTTAGGCCACACATAGGGCACAACTCTTGATTTGCACTTTTATTTAGTACATATACATAAGGACATAATGAGAAACACAGTCAAATACTTGGCTGAGGTCATGATGCACAAGACTACACATTCTCCTGATCAATGTAATATATAGCTCTATAAAAGGACAATAGGCTAGCCTTGGCATGTAGTCTCAGTAAACTCATGCTGTTTTTGGGGACCCTAATCATACTCATAAATCATCCTTTTAATCTAACTGGCAAACTTGCATGGAATTTGTATCAAACTCAACAATTCACTAATTCATTCAGTCAGTGTTTGTTGAGTACGTATATACCAGGCATTCTTCAAACACTGGAGAGACACCGGTTGAAAAGGATGGACAACATTTTCTCTCATGGAGCTGAGTCTAGTGAGCGAGACAGACAATTGAAAAACCACAAAATGAGTACTGATGAGAGTAATCGTGAAAAAGAAAAACCAGGGTGATCTGAGGGAGTTCCAGTGATTACCGTGGATTGAGTGGTTGGAAAAGGCCAACCTGAAGAAGTTTTACACAGATTCAGAACTCAATGGTAGTCCACATTTCATAAAATCTACTGGCTACTTATTTTTGAAAATCAGGACATCTGTCCAGCTCTTGTCTTCTGTCACCTCTCTGTACTTTGTTGAGGATGATTACATGACAACATTGTGTCTTAGTAGTATAACAAAGACAAAATGGTCTCCAAAGTTGGTATGTAGAATTTACCTGCTAAGAGCTAAAGACTTTCGTAGCTTCAGCAAGAAACTTAACTTTATTATTGGTCAACAGTTAACACCAGGAGCCAATTATTTTTGAGAAATGCCAGTTCTTATTCTTCTTCCATTACCGTGTTTCCCCCGAAAATAAGACCTAACTGGAATATAAGCCCTATCATGATTTTTCAGGAGGACGTCCCCTGAACACAAGCCCTAATGCGCCTTTTGGAGAAAAAAATTAATATAAAACCCGATCTTATTTTCGGGGAAACATGGTATTATGAAAAATTTAGTTACAGGGAGTCTGGAAGTTCAAACTAAATATCAAAGAAAGCTAGTTATTACAAGAATCAAATGTATGCTAATAGACATGAGCAAAGTTCAAAGGGTAAAATCTTTTTCAAATCTAATTATGTCATGAAAGAATCAATTCATTAAACTAATTTATTTAGGCTTTCAGAAAATAATTTAACCACAGGTTTTGTAAATATAAAGTAAAATTACCTTATAAGTCTTCACTAGGTGGAAATTCTGGGAGTGTTAAAGGAGGCAAGAGTAACAATCAAAAGTGGTTTCTGCATTCTATTAAGTAAATCATGCCTTGAATGTTACCTATTCACTTTCTAGAAAACATAGTATGGGGGAGGGGGTTATCCATGCTTTAGTTATTCAGTGATTTAAAAATTTTAATTCCTCTTTGAACTTTCATAATAGTTGCTAAATGCTAGCACTTTCAGGTCTATGTAATTTTCATAAAGTGCTGTGATGAATGGAGAACATGTTATTATTTCCATGCTGTGATGGTAAGACAAAATAATTTGTTACAAGAGTAACTACGTTTGTAAAACCCATACAAAAATAAATTAGGAAATGATTTACATTATGAAAAGTATTTACCTTAGGTTCAATATTTAATACATGACAGGAAAGCTTATGAACAGAGAAAGTTAAAAATTTAATTGTTAAGTAATTATCACAAATGAAGATAAAGCATCTATGAAATCAAAGTCAATTAGATTTATACTACTTAGCGATGTATATTTTATATAGAGAACTTTATATTTTCAGCTTCACTGAAAATATATATCCTGAAAACATTTGAGGTTGCAAATGCCAACAGTAAAACAAAGGGTTACTTTTCCAATAAGATAATACTTTGTTAAAACTTTAAACTATAACAAAGGACAGCCCTAAATAAATCACTGACAAAAATTTAACATCTAAAACACACAACACAAAATGCTAGTTTGTAGACATCATATATTTTACTACATTAAAGTCCCTCAAGAAATCTATTTATACAATGATCTAATTGAAATACACATAATGGATTAGTCTTTAATGGAATAAAAGGAACTAAAATAGTAATAGTCTTCTATGCGGATACGCTTTAGACAGAATTTTTCAGATATTATTGAAGACTCTTTGGAGAAAAGCAAACCATTTATATTCCTCATCACAATGAACTGGAGGAATTATTTATATACTATCAACAAAAAAATATTCAAGTTTTTTTATATTAGGTTTACATTAATTATTATGTACTTTATAATTGGTTGGCCTTATAGTGAATAGGAATTTTTATTTTAAGATTTTTTTTCTTAAACATGGAAAGCAAACCATAAAGAAGACAACAAAACGAAGTTTCCTGCAGTAAGCCCTGAAGGGAAAATATGAATGACCAGACGTACCGCTCTTAGGTTAAGATTCAAGGGCCGATTCCCTGATTCCACAGATGAAAGGCGCGTAGAACACCCTCATGCAGGAAGAAAATAGTCTAAAATCCAATTATTTTGCCAACGTGCAGAAATCTTCCAGATGCATTATTTTTGATTAGTAGCATGTATCTCTAATCTGTTATTTTTTAAATGTACTGAAATAAAATATTAACAAAAACAAGTACACTGTAAAGTTACCTTAGCTCTTTCAAGGATGTGTCTATTCATACAAAAGGCTAAATTTATTTCATAGTTTGCTTATAAGAAAGTTAACATCCAACATAAAGTTGGAATTTTGTTACCTTGCCTACCTGGAGAATTTTAGGAATTAAAATTGCTAATTACAAAGCTCTTTAAATACACAGTCTTCACAAACACAAAAATAGTTAAGAAATTGGTAACCAGCACAAAATGTTAGCTGAAGTTAGCTATCGTAGCTCAAAGATCAACAAAGTGGTATCTAAAGAAAGTTATGTCCTTGAAGTTGAAATCATGGTCCAAAACACGTTATCTTAAAAACGGGGTTATGAAAAGGGAATTCAATATATACTGATCTCCAAACTTTATCAGAGACCATTTATTTGAACCATTTTTTTTTTCTGTAAGGAAAAGAAACTTCATAGCATCTTTAATTGAGATCCCATTAAAATTATTTAACATTTCATTCAGGTTTTAAGTCAATTTGATGTTTAGCAAAGTAATCTTTCAAAAGGGGTGCCTGATTCAAATAAAGGTCAATGACACCTATGTATAGAGATAGATATATACTCTACCATTCGAGCATCGTACTTGGAATAATTAAGCAAAATTGGTGACTATGGCACTTCTGGATTAATGAAAAATTTTAACCTCTGGCTTGCATTTGAAACACAGACATAATTCCAAATTAGCCTTTCATTACTTTGCAAACTTCACTTTTTGTTGAGCTGAATACTTAAACTTGTACTGTTTTTACTTCTATTTAAAAAGAGTATGGGAGTTTTATGGCCTGTTTTGGAAGAACAGACTCTCAGTGATTAGTGTCTCTCTTGTCTTTAAAGAATCCATATTTTACTATAAAAATCAATGTAAAAATCAATGTGAAAATCAATGTGAAGTCTTACATTTAGATATTTAACAGCATAATACAGGAGACTCACTTGAAATACACTGTGTATCTTGTTAGCTATTGCCTTTTAAAAAACCATTAGTATTTAGATACATGCATTCACAAATTAATAAACATTATCAAAATAAAATTACATTATATTTATTTACCTGGTAACAGACATACTTATTCTATTATAGTTCAAAGCAAATGAGTTTAAACATTTCTCTTTAAATCATCTCGAATGTATTAATTTTATAGTAGCAACCTTGTTTAAGTAAATTAAAATAGGTAATTCATATAGATTATGTTCTTAAAATAACATATTAGTACATTTTAATGACTATAATCTCTCTCACTTCCTTTCACTTGGATATAGGATCTAGTGTTTGAAAATGAAAATAAATACACATAGCCAAAAACAGAACAAAAACAAGTATGCAAAAACATTTTATTTATAATAGATCAGCATTTTTGACATGAAAGGTAGCCACTTTCAATTTCTCAGGAATGCCTAGAATCCAACAGTCTCCAGAAGGACTAGTTAGTTAACAATTATTTCACTGTAGGTAAAAGAAATAGTGTCAGAATAAATTTTTAAAATGGATTTGCCTATGGCAACTTATTTTATAAGCTTGAGTGTGTGGTAAGGTAGCTTTCCCGGGAAGGGTGAGCGTAATGTAACTATGTTCCCAGTGTATCAAACCAGTTTATACAACAAACATGAGAATCACCTATGTGCATCAACTGTGCTCAAATGAGAATTCTTTTTATCAAAATATTCATTTTTCAAAAAGGCCTCACATTAACCCCTCAAACCAATAATCCCCCTTCTACATCCAGTACCAATCTTTTCTACTTCAAGTTGCATCACTTTACAGACAATTGTCAAATTCCAGGGGACCTGTGCACCGACTTTAGACTCTATGTGACAAACACAAGAATGGCCACTGACTTTTAGGAACAAGGTGTTAACTAACCAACAATAATTGAGTCGTCATTTGTACTTTAGAGGGAAAAATCAGCCCCCAAATGTCCTTAACTTTTCCGTACTTCTCTATAACACGCAGAATGCAAAGATAATCTCTGAAATTAAAATCATTAGAAAATATCTTAAATAAAATGTTTTACATAAATAAGTGTTAAATTTCAGATTCGAACCGTATTTTCTTCTGTATTTCAACTTGGGAAAAAGTTTCACAATTATTATCTCTTCTTACTTACACTTAGTTTGAATATTTAAATCTACTACACACCAGTTTGTAAAATTCACCTTGGTTATTACTCCCCATGCCATGTGCTGTCTTTCCTCAGGTAAGTCCATTATACGCATGTAAGTGCTGGGGAGGTTCAAATAGCACTTAAAGAATATTCATGAGAGCTCTGAAATGTTGAAAGTTTCATCATTATTTACTTACTGTAGGATTTGTAATTCAGATTCAGCACAGCATTATAAATACTGTGTGAATGGAATGCACACGGTTCCTACAGATGCACAAACTAAAGTCCAAAAGGCACAGAGTAATGCTGGTGGCTCTTTCTAGTCACTTATGAAACAATAAAAAGTCTGCATTATTCTTTCATAATTTAAATATTAAGTAATCTCCACTTTTATTACTTTATAACAATGACTTCAAATTTACATTATTTTAAGTACCATTGTAATAGCTTAGTGTATAATACAGATATTTGCTAATATCCCATCCAAAAATTAAAAAAAAAACAAAAAACTCTTCACTATATTTATATATATATATATTAAAAAATTATTCTGAAAGACAGGAACATAGAGGAGGACTTGGTACAGACTACCAACTCAATTTTCTCACCACAGTTGTAACTCCAAAATGAACAGATATACAGCAATAATCAAAAGAGTGCAAATATCTTTGGAGGTTAGGATAAAATTATAATGCAAGAACATAAAACAAACAAATAAAAAAGGCAAGTACTTCAAGTACAAGGAACTAGTCTGCTTGAGGTCCATCGTAGTGTTTGCGGGGGGCTTCCTTCCTGCTTTTACTTCTTTCTCTGAAACACATTGGCCAACATGGCACCTGATGTTGTCAGCTGGCCCATTTTGTTCAAAAACTTGGTCTTCGTATCTTCACTCACTAAGCTTGCAGCAATTGACATTGAGCTAGGGAAGACATTTACAAATTCATGTAAAGCAATTAAAAAACTAAAACGTCCATTCTTTTAATTTCTTTAGTAGCATAATGTTAACAAATATGTTCTGAACTGGTCTTACAAAAGGGGAATTAATCTTTATGGAGAAGAGTTTATACGTACCACCCTCGGTTAGCTTTCATGTTCATCGTTTGTATTCAAGAAAGCAGTATGGTGGTGTGGTTAGGAGCAAGTCTGGAATGAGACCGAATCTCGGCTCTGGCATTTAACAGCTATGTGACTTTGGGCAAGTTATTTAATCTCATTTGTAATGTAAGCCTCATCTGTAAAATGAAGATAATTCTATTACCTGCCGCATAGGGCTATTTAGGATTATACGCGTGTAAAATGCTCCTTAGCAGCGGCAGGCACGTACTACCATGCTGTTAAGTGTTAGTAGTTATTACTCTTATCAGCATCACTTCATTTAATTCTTAAAGCAATCCTGGACGATATTATCCCTATTTCCACAAATTAGTAAATCACAGTGAGATCATGTACTGTGTTGATAACAATCCTACGACATATAACTTTGTTTTTTTTGAGGGGGGAGAGCACGTCCTGAATCGCGAGTTTTATTAGTTTCAGTCAACAACTTCCAGTCCACTTCTTTTTGACCAACCTGCTATGTAGGGAGTAAATCTAATCTAAATGACTACTAAAGATTGCTGATTTATCACACTACCGAATGGAACACTGATCAAGTGTAAGTTTTCAGTGGCCCAACAATTATGCTGTAATGACTCAGCCCGTTTATTGGTCTGTTGTGGCTTTGGCCAAGATGCTTTAGGCTGCTCTGATTCAGTTTCCTCATCTGTAAAACACAGACTGCAATTACTATTGCAAAATATCCTGAGGACTAAGTAACAGAATATGTTTGAACACGTCGAGGGCAAGGAGTGGAAGTGGTGGTGCAGGAGCTCAACAGACGTCCGCAGAATCTGCGCATGAAGTACGTGCCGTCACCAAGCACTTCCGGTTCACCAAGCACTTCCGGTTCTACGTGGGCCTTAAAGGTGTGCGCTGTGAACCACTCCGTGAGACTGCGGAACATGACTCCCATCTTGAAAACCTCTTCTTCCCAATGCCCTTCCGCCAGTACACCAACCTGGTCACCCCCTTCATCTTGTATCCCTTTCCTGCTGATTTTCTCTTTCCACAAAGTAATCCTCCCACAAAATAAGGTCCAGCATTTGGCTCTTGGTTCTTCAATTACAAAACTTACTCTCAAAGTTTCAAATATCACCTCCCTAAGGGCGACTCCAGAATATTTACTGAATTACAACCCTTGTCTTGAGGGCCAGTCCCACAGCACTGCTGTTTGCTAGATAAAGCCAACACCTCAAGCTTTTTTTTCATACTCTAACTTTAGAAATAACTCCAAATTTTTCTTTCTTTGCCAGAGTTTCCACTATTTTTCCTCTCTTCCCAACAGTGAATGTAATGGCTCTCTTTCTATTTCAGACCACTCATCAAATTCTGTGGCATTATTCTATGAAACATTTCTTATCATTTATTTTTATTTCTATTGCCAATAATTTACAACTGAAGTATTCCAACAGTCTTAGATTTGGTCTCCTTGCATTACTGGATTAACTTCTGAAATAATCACTTCTTCATATTCCACCCCTTCTCAAAGGTCTGCAATGGCCACTTACTACCTACAAGATAAAATGTGCTTGGCAATCAAGTAACACAGCAATCTAATTCTTGTTTTCATTGATATTGTGTTAATGTTTTTTAAAATAGCACGTATCTTTTAGAGACACATACCAGAATATGGGAGGGGTAAAGTGGTAGGATATGGATTAAATAAAATTGACTGTGAGTTGATAATTATTGAAGTTGAGTGAGGAGTACATGGGAATTCATTATATTACCTGTTTGTTTTTATGTTTACTTGAAATTCTCTAAATTAAGTATTAAAAAATAAAATGTTTCTCTTTTTAAATTTCTGCATGCTAATTCATGAAATTTCTAAATTTTATACAACATTCTTCTGAATTCTGTCCCCAAACTTTCACATTTTAAACCAAGGCACCAAATAATCTTAATATTTAATGTATGGCAAGTAAACAGAAATACTTGCTTTGGTGTTACTATTATGGATTTTGTGTTCAGAATAGAAACCTATCCAAATATTTCTATTGTTTTAACTTTCCATAGCTGAAATCGCAAAACAAGTCCTACCACCCTAGGAGGCTAAAGAAAGGATTCTGATACACAGCAAGAGGCAAAACGCTGCGTGTGTGCGTGTGCGTGTGTGTGTGTGTGTGTGTGTGTGTGTGTGTATACCTAGCCTGATAGGATGAGACACTTATTCCTGGCAGGCAGCTTTATAAAGGAAACACCTTTGAGCTTTTTATTTAACAGAGTCCATTGAAGATCAACTGCTCAAAGAATAAGGAAAAAAAAAAGATTAACTGCTCAAGGTTACTTCAGCAAGAGTTAAGAGCTCACACAGTCTATTTATAAAGTACTTCCTCTCCTGAATGCCCAGGTTTACTCTTTCACATCTATGTTTGTATTTTAATTTCACCAAATCTTTAAATTCTAATTAGTTTGGTTAAAAGCATGAGACTAGAATATCGACAAGTTTACAACTCTTTATGCAGTGCATCAAGTTACATCTCACAAACTCCGGTCACAAACTTCTAAGAAACTATTTGGACCCGTGATTCCTAAGTCTGCTCCACATCAGAATCTCTTTGGAAGCTTTTAAACATACAGATCTCCAGGCTGGATCAGAATGTGGAGAGGAAGGCACACAGAATGGGGGAGAGATCTGAATTTCAAATTCCCCAGATAATCCTGACACAGATGGTTTATGGACTAGCATTTGAGAACTGCTGATTTAAAGAATATTCTTGTCTTCCAAGTAAATGACTCCAAAATAACACAAAATAAAACACTAGACCCATGTATAGAAAATTTAGAGAAATTAAAGTTAACATGAAGTCTTAAAAAAAGAATTAATGTCTTACCCTTGAGGCTCTTGGACGGTCTTGTTCTCTACTTTTTGTTCACATTCTTTTATCATGGAACTTAAAATAACCTGATTAAAGAACATAGACTTTAGTGAAATACAGCTAACATACTGAAATGCTATAGTTAATATGTTTTTATTTTAATTTTTAATATTCCCATAAGCTAATACGTTAATTAAAAATTTAAAGCTTTGGCAGGTTACTTTATTAAAAGAATTCATGTTAGATGCTAGATTGGGTAGAGAAACAGCTTTCAAAGATCTCAGTCATATAACTTCACACACAGTTCATTTTGATTTTCACTAACCTTCCTCCTAAATCTGATTCCCATTCTTCCTTAGTTTTCTCTACTATCTAAAGTTAAAAGTAAAATTTGTATACATCTATACGTTTAACATAGGCACGGCACACACCATGGACAAACATATTTCCCCAGTAAAAGCTGTCCCATACCCCTTTGTTTTCTCCAGGTTACAAAAAGCAAGATGCTCTATTTTAACGTCTAGAGCAGAGACCAGGGAGAGGTCTGTGGTTATTAAAATCTAGTCGTGGATACAGTGGGTGTCTAAGAGTTAATATCATTTTTGCAGGGAGACAGAGTGAGTGATGGAAAGGGTGGAGGAATGGAAGAAACTGCTGCTCCTGCTGCTGGCAACCGCAGCAGAAACTGAATGGGCTTCCTGAATATTCTTGGCCCAGGTTTGGGCATGGAGGACACTAAACAACAAATATTTATTGGCATCTACTATGTGCCAGGCACTTTTTCAGACACAGAGAATGTAGCAAAAAAAACAGACAACATCCCCTTTTTGTGAAGAGCTTATGTTCTAGACAATAAACACAAAAAACAGGCAAATTAGATCATATATTCAAAGGTGATGAGGGCTTTGGAAAGAACGCTGAGTCAGATAAGGGATACTAGGGGCCAAGGTGAAGAATGTTACAATTTACATAGAGGTTTTTCATACAGGCTTCATGGAGAAGATGACATTTAAGCAAAGGAGATGAAGGAGATGAAGGAGCAGGTGTTTTCGACACCGGGAAGAGGCTGAGCAAGGGCTCTGGGTGGGAGTACATCCATCATGTTCCAAGCAAGGAGGCCAGAGAGGTGGGTGCAGAGTGAGCCAGGCAGTGGGGAGAATAAGGTCTGAGATGTAAAGGAGGAGGGGGCTAGATACCATAGTAGAGAAACAGCCTTGCAGATTACGGAAGGACTTTGGTTATTATTCTGAGAGAATGGCACTTTTGTCACATATGTGTTACATCTCCTAGATTAACTCCTTCTTGAATCTTTCCTGTTTCCCCACTCTCATCTGACAGAGTATAGATTTTTGTCTAACTATTTTTCACTTTATTGTTTTTGGGGGGTTTGGGTACTTTTTCTTCTGCTCCCTCCATTGTTTGTTTTGTCCAGTGTCCTCTTTCTTGCATGTATGTTTTTGTCTTTGACATTAGAGGCTTTTCTCAAATGGTTGATCTTGGGATGTCCACTAAAGCCTGGGGCACTAAAATGCTCAGTAAAATCTCTTCAGGTATGAGTAACTTCACTTTAAGGTGAATCTGGCACAAACCTAATTCTCTGTTGATCTTTTTTCCCCTGCGGGTATAATCCTGGCTGCCAGCATTCTTGGAGCTAAGAAGGGAAATGGCAATGAGGTTTCCAATCACTAACTATGCCTTCACTTAATTTCTCTTTTTTCGGTATAGCACCTCGTTCTTGCTGTCAGCGATGTCTGACATCCCAAGTTTAGAAAGTAAAGCTCTAGTCTTCCACCAAGATTGGAAAGGGAATCTGGGTGTCTGATTCTTTTAAAGACTCCTCCTATTTTCAGTCTCACTCTACACTATTGGATAGTGGTGAAACAGGGCTTGCTTCTTGTTTGTTGTATCCTGCAGACTTAGCCTTCATCTTGGATGCAAAAATCCTCAACTAAATACTAGCAAACAAAATCTAGTTTCACATGAAAGGAATTATACATCATAACCAAGAAGGATTTATGGCAGGAAAGCAAAGGTTGATTTAACATCCGAAAATTCCTAGTGTAAATCACCGTTCAAGAGAATAAAAAACAATAACCATTTGATCATCTCAATTGATTAGTCAACCAATTGGCAATAAAAGGGAGCTTCCTCAACCAGATAAAGGGCATCTATAAAATATACAAAGCAAAAATTGAAAAACTAAAAAGAGAAATAGACAATTCCCAATCACAATTTCAACACATCTTTCAATAGCTGATAGAACAAGCAGATCACAAAAATTGATGTACATAGGAGAACTGAGTCATAAAACTGACTACTCCTACTTTATTAAACAAAAGACATGGATCAATAAAGAAATAATGGAAATGAGAATCTAATATGAATTGAATGATAATGAAGATACTATACAGCAAATGCATGGGATGTGGCTAAAGGAATACTTAAGAGACTTAAATTCATGTGTTAGAAATAAATAATCTAAGCTTCCTCCTTAAGAAATTAGAAAAATAGAAAAAAGGTACACTTAAATAAAGCAAGAAGAAATAAAGATGAAAACAGAAAGCAATGAAACAGACAATAAAGAAAAATCAACACAGGCAAAAGTTCAATATTTAAAAAGATTAATAAAGTTGATAAATCTCTATCAAAACTATTTAAAAAAGAAAGCAAGAAACAAGTTAATAATATCAGAAGTGAAAAAGGGACAGCAAT
Organism: Rhinolophus ferrumequinum; assembly: GCF_004115265.2. Taxonomy (NCBI): domain Eukaryota; kingdom Metazoa; phylum Chordata; class Mammalia; order Chiroptera; family Rhinolophidae; genus Rhinolophus; species Rhinolophus ferrumequinum. Next base: position 49,763,503 of record NC_046302.1, on the reverse strand, counting down.
ACAGATTCTACAGTAAGACAGAAAGAAAAAATAAAGTAAGAGTATTAGAACAGCATATATTATTTGCAGATGACTTTTCTACATAGAAAACATACACACACAAAAAATTCCAGAGAAATTTTATTATTAGAATTAATAATAAAGTTTCTCAAGTTGGCCAGTAATTTCAACATACACAAGTTTTTGTTTTTTAAATTTCTATACAATAGCAAGAAAGGGTTAAAAAATATATAATCCTAAAAAAGATAGCATCATAACATTATAGATATAAGGTGTCACATTTTCTTGGATGAAATTTATAAAGCTTTACTAAAAGACATTAAATGAGATCTAAATAAATGTAAGATATAGCATGTTCTGGATAAAAAATTTAAAATCATGAAGATGATGTCTCCCTGAATTAATTTATAGAATCAATTAAATTTCAATAATAATCTGAATGAGATTTTTCTTGGAACTTGATAAAATAATGCTAAAATTCATATGAAAAAGCTAAGGGTCACGAACAGTTCTGAAAAGGTCATGATACTACTGCACTTGTCCTACTAGATTTCAGCACTTTCTAGCAAGACCACTGTAGGAAGACTGTGTATCATTGTTACAATAACTAAGAGACCAATGGAAAAAATTTTCCCGAATAATAGACACATGCATACATAGACACTCCATATATGATAGAGGTGGCACTGCCAATCAGTACAGACAGGATGAACTGATCAAAAACAATAATGGGACAACTGGTTATCCATATAGAAAAAAATGTAATTGGAGTACCTCACACCATACATAAAAACCAATTCTAGATGGATTAGAATTTTATTGTGCAAATACAACTTTAAACATTTTAGAAGGAAGTATAAGAGATAATGTCTTTTGGAAACGACTAATTTGACTATTAAAAATTAAGAATCAGTACTCAAAGGTGCCAAAAATGTGAAAAAAACGTAAAACAAATTGAAAAAGATATTCATAAAACACAAAACTGAAAAAATACTGGTATTCCCAGGATATACCAAACTTTGAAGAAATAACAGGGAAATGAAAACCATAATGAGATACCATTTTATATCCACCAAATTGAAAAGTCTTAAGAATACCAGGTGTCGACAAAGATATGGATGAAAGGGTTTGTACTCTTACATACTCTGATCAGGTCTGAAAAACGTCCTTTCAGTGAAGCACTTTGATCACCAGTGACCTTAGGAATAGCAGTTGCACTGAATTAGTGTGATGCTAGTGAATATGATATACCAACAGACAGTGTGGAAGTTGAGACAGTGAGCACAGACCAACGGGAGGAGAAAGATTTTGTGGGAGGGGTGAAGAGAAGTTTTTCTTTTTGTTTTGTTTTGCTTCCTTTAAGAGGGGAGAGTCAACCATGATAATAAATTAAAGAAAAGCTGTAGAAAGACAGGTTGAAGACACAGAATAAGAAATAAATGATAAATAGGGTTTTGGAGGAACTAGGAAGACAAGTAGAATGAAAGAGTAATGAGGAAATGGAGAAAGAAAATAGAAATCTTGCTTCTATGCAAGTTGATGGTCTGAGATAACACTATAGCATTTTATAGATAAAAAGCACTTCATGTACATTATCTTCTTAAATTCTAATTATATTCAGTGAAAGAGAGTGTTTCCCCGACTTTAGAGAATTAAACAGAGGCTCAGAGATGTTAAAGGAGCGGCTCAAGATCGCATAACCAGTAAATAAATCCATAAAATGACATCAAACTGATTTTAAAAAATTGAGCACATGGTATCGTAATCACGCGAGACATAAAGAGGAATGAAAGTCTGCATAGGAGATATGAAAATATGTGATCAAGCCACTGATATTCACAGTGACTTTATCACTACAGTAGCTTACCTCATGCTCTGGGGAAAGATGTTCCATGTCAATCCGTAAACATCTGAGACCAGGTAAAAAGTGATTAACCATTAAATCCTCTGAAATGACTTGAGACAACATAGTTAAGGAAGTAAAAAAGGACAGTCTGGTATGTCCCATAGAACAATAGAAAAATTTAAAAGAAGCAGCTCTCTTTAATGATGCCTATGGCACATGGATGGCTTAGGGCAAACAGGACTCTCTCAAGCATGATTCTCATGTTTAGTTACTTCTCAAGAGTCAATTGTGTTTAATCACACACATTTCTTTATGTTAGTGGTATTCATTATTGTTACATTACACAATTTACTTACATATTATATAAACACATGAAATGTGTGAAAATTAAATCATTTAATTGGATGTTAAAATGAGTACAAAGTATGCAAAGTAAGAAAATTGATGTTTCCATGACAAGTTGAAAGTTTTAGGAAAAAATTGCTTAGAACATTGCTGTTTAATGATATATGTATTAAAAGATTAGGAAAAATACACAAAACTAGAAAAATTCTATCTACCCAGGATCAGAAATGTTTCTGGATCCTCTTTAAAGAAACTTACACGGAAAATCATAGACAATAACATAGATGTAGTTTATCTAAGAAAGATAATGTTTAACTCTAATTGGCAGACTCCCACAAAAGAAATACCTCAGTCTTACATCACAAGTTTGGTAAAAGAAAATTTAAGTTTTCTAAATTAAGCTACCTTAAGTGTATACTGTCCTCCTGGTTTCTTGCTTTAATCATCCTATTAAACTGATCTACTATTGGTCCTAATTCAACTGGGAAAGAGCTTTTAATGCAATAATATAAGTTTAATTAGTTATATTTCCTGGGCATCTTTGAGTTTTAGTTGATTATCTTGACATTCAAAGGAATCAGGAAAGTAGATACATTTTTCAAGAAAACAATTCACCTTGTTTATTCATATCAATTCTGACACATTCTTACCTTATTATAGTTGCTAGCCATCTAAAAATAGTTCTTACTTATTTAATGTTATATCATATTCAAGTGAAATATACCAGTCAATGGGTTCCCTTATAAAGATGAGTTACCCTTTTTGGAAAACAAATTATAAGGAATTTCATTAAGTGAAAAGAAATCTGTGTAACATATAACTATGGCCTTAAAAATACAGTTATAAATAAATACTGTTTGTAAACAAGTCTCCTAGAATGAGTTACTTATAAACAGGCACTACGAAAAATACAGACATCACTTGGTTGAAGCAAACCCTTACAGACATATAGAGGGCTACATCTTAATGGTTGTGCAGCCTTGTTTTCCAGACAGGAAGGAAGCACCACCAAGACGTAACTATGAGTGACCTCTGGATTAGTAGTTAAGAGTCTGATCTAGAGAAACATGGGCATGGATTGAGAAGCTGAAGATGGCTTTATTTGGAGGTAAAATAATTCACTCTCCTCTTTTTCTATTCACTGTTTGGTCCTTCCTTTTCCCCATGGAATCATACAATCTTTCTTAACGGTTGAAGACTCAGAGGTCATTTAGTCTTATCTCCTCCGTATTAGGAATCAACCTCGACCTCATCATGAATGATGATCATAAGGCCTCTGATGCTAAGAATGACAGGACATTCACAGCTTCATAGCGAAATCACTGCATTTTTAGAGAGCTCAATTAGAAAGTGTTTCTCATAAACAAAATCGGCCTCTCTATGATCTCTGCCTTAGTAGTGAGCTCTGCACCGTAGTTATACAGTGTGCGCATGAGTAACGACCTTTAAAATAATTTTTGAACTATCTTTTCAGCCCCAAGCTATCTCTTCTTCAGGTTAAACACTCATAAACCCCTTCAAAATTGTGTGAAAAACGATTTCTTGACTTATTACTATGCCAACTGCTAAACACTATGGTTTTTCTATGTTCTTATTAAAACATCATGTCAAGGTTGAAAGGAATACTCTTGTGTTCTCCCAGCTCAGAATGCAATGGAATAGCAGAACAGATTTGGACAATATAATTTTATTAGTGGCCACACCACCCTGTTGACACAAGTGTAAGTTCTGACTCATGCAGAACTAACATTTTTAGTACTTGAACAGGGTTTATTGTTAAGATGGTTCTTCCCCTTGCTGTACTGGTATAAAGAGTTTTGACTATATTTACTCCAGTAATACTCTGGGGATACTTAAACACACAATAATATTCCTTCTCTACAGACTTCTAGGCTCTTTAGAAACCGATGCTTTACCCACTTGGAAAATTTAGCTTTACAGAGCTAAAGTTTCTGATCTTTTCACTTTCCCATTTTCCTCGAGGCACATTCCTTTAGAAACTCTGCTATTTAAGAATATACACAACTTTCGCTTCAGTTTTTAAACATCTACTTTCTAAAAGTCTAGGGAACAGGTATAAGTATACTAATATTTTCTTTCTTTGAAATACAAATTCTGTTATGCCATAATTGCTTTCTTGTAAGGGTCCTGTTACTTCTCCATTACTAAAGAGTTCTTCCTTGATAATTCAGAATATCACTTCCTTTTTTTGCTTCCTCTATCTTCTGTAAGTTGAAAATGCCAACAAGATTAATCAAGAATGATAGTAAGTTCTCCTTTTAGTGGAATTAAACTTATACAATATGGACTATGGATAATTACAGCTAGGTGGATAGTTGAAGTACAAAATTGTCAAAATATGTGTCTCTGCCCACTTTATAATCTGGTATTATAAAAACAACATGGCTTACATCATCCAGATGAATAATTTGTAGAAGTTCCCAAAATAAAATGCTCTCAACCATGTATCCAACTTCAACTTTTAACATTTCCAAATGGACAAATAGCTCCTTAACTAATAGCTCCCAGTTTCTACTTTCTCTATTTGATTTATTCTGAACAAAAATAACCCCCCCATTGGAACATTCCAGTCAAGAATCCAGTGCCAATGAGTGTCAGTCGCATTTTGGAACATATTTGTCTTATTTAAAATTACCTGTTCACTTTATTACTTCACACTGTTATATGACAATATGGAACCATGAATATTAATTCTGGAACTCTTCCTTTGTCCTCTATTTTCTCCTATGAATCACCAGAAACCTCTCTCTATTGTCATTTCTTTCTGTCATAATCACAATTGTCTGATTATGTTGTCTAGCATGTACTTTTATAGTTCTATTGGAGCAATCTGCCTTTCATTCCTTTTTCAATCTCTCATGTCCCCTTTCTTGAACTCACCTGCCTTTTAATGGGAGAGCCTAGAAGCTGAGTTCACTTTGTCCATCTTTATCTTTACTTCCTTCTTAGTTTTATTTTACTAGGCTATAATAGTAAAGAGGACATTTAAGAGGATACCTAAAGTTCTTTGTTCTAGTCACAGTTTTGTTTTTTAATTATAAAAAACAGAAAAAGTCACTAATGTAAGCTTTGTTTAATCAGTTGTAAGATGCAGGGGATGACATCGGCTGGACATCTCTGAGTCTGCCTCCATGTCTGTCATCACTGAGATGATTAGCCATATTGGCACCGCACTTTTTCAGTGAGTGACATTTCTGCAAGAGTTAGTCATAGTATTCCACTGGATACAGATAGTTAAACATTCATTGTAAAACCCAAACGCCAGCACACATACAAGCTTCCTTTTGATTAACAGACACCTCAGCTATAATTCATTTTTTGCTCAGCTATATAGCCGATTGACATAAGTAAAACTTTAGTCAGTGCTTTTAAAACTATAGAACATATAAGCACAGAGGACTTAAAACTATCTTGTAAAATTATGAGATGGCTAGAATAAGTAGTGGGGCAAGTCAAATCAAATTTTTAATTTTCTGCAATCCTTATCATATAAGTTAAAAAAAAAATCTACTTCCTAACCTTTAATAACTGATGTTCACTGCAAGATTTGTTATATAAATACAGACACATATCAATAAAGGATACAACAACAGGAAAGTGCACTGTAGGCTTCAAAAAGATGGGTAGCAATATCCAGTCTTTTAGAGTCCACAATTTGTAAGTTGTTCACCAAGGCTAACTTGTGCAAATGTGGTATAACAACTGGAAAAAAGAAAAAGAAATTGTTACATTTTTATCCAAAACACACATACAATACTCATACGTCTTAAAAAATAATTTTTCATTTTAATTTATAAAATTTCATTTTAATTCTAGATGATTTTCCAAAGGTTACCCACAGTACTTTCTCTTACTAGGGAAGAAAGCATGTTTTTTCAGAATAGTGATCTGGGATTTGGGAGAAACAGATTATAGCACTGTCACTATAAACTAAATATGAAGATGTATACAGGTCATTTGGCCTCACTGCAATTCAATTTTCCAATTTGAAAAATGAAAACCAAATAAATAAATATAAACAAGTGACCTCTTATGTTGCTATTATCTTTACAAATAAGTTTCTTCATAAAACTATTCCTTCATAAAACTTTCATTCCTTCATAAAACTATTATTAGCTTTAGTTTCTCAAATTCTTAGCAAAGACCAATGTCAAACAGCACTGGTGATTGAGTTTTCAAGTCACTCAATGGACTCAATATCTTATAGCTCAACAAATAACGTAAAATTTCAAAAATATAAACAACCTACTGCTGAAAAAAAAATGATGGCCCAAGAAATATAACCAATTCGGTAGCAACGAGCACCCCTACTGCCTAAGACTGTGTCTTCTAAATACTGGTTCGTAAGCCAACCTTTCATTATTATTTTGAGACCATTATGAAAAGAAAAATTTTCTTCCTTGTGACACATATACCTTTCGACTACACTCAAAAGGGTTACATCACGGTCTAGAAATTTAACTCAACATGGCGCCCACCAAAGACCCATTGCCTATCTAACCTATTCTTTGATCTAGGAGCCAAGGTTCTTCTCCTTGCTTCAGAGCGATTACAGCCTCTACAAAGTTAGTCAAAGCCCTTCAGAATTTTTACTAGGGTCACCTGTAAATCTGATGTTACAACATGTGGAACTATCCCTATTGCCAACGAAAATACCAAACCGTTTTCTGTTACCTAATTATAAGATGTTATTTTTCTCATGTTACCCATTAAAAAATAATCTTGTGATTGTGTTTCTACAGCTCAAAAACTGTTGACCTCAACAGACCTTTGAACACTATAGTCCAAATCCTGAAAATATTTTTTGTTGATAACTTTTATCTTAAAAATACCAGGCTGGATATGCAATAACTAGTCTGTGGGAGAATCCAATTTTGTACTAGAAAACAAACTGACTTAAAGAAGGCAAACGTGAAGTCCTATACAGAGCATGTCAAATTGCAAAAAATAAAAGGACTAAAGTATAGCAGCAATAAGTGACATGCATCTGGAGTAATAATTCCTGGATGCTTTGATGCCAGCCAAAGAAACTGTTATCTTAAACAATTTCTTTACTGTGAGGCCCACAGTAAAAAAGATACTATAGAAACAAGAGAAAATGCTGTATATGATCATGCAGATCAGTTAGCAGATCAATAAGCTCTGAATTACAACAAAATGATGTATCATAGCTGAGTAGCATGCTAAGTGGAAGAAATGCATATTTTTATAAGAATATATAGGGAAACATACAAAATTTCTTTAAAAATAAGACATAAGCTTTAAATAGAAGGCAGCACATTATGTTGAAATTGACAGTTATTAAGAAGTGTTTTTAAAATAACTTGAAATTGTTTGAATTCCTTTCCATGTCTTACAGCAATCAGTATATAGTATAAGAAAACATCCAGTAACAGTAATGCCGAGCAATTCACAATAACCAGCTCTTTCTACTTTCAGCTTTTAGTGTATGAAAGCTAATGTAGAAAGGATTTAACACATGACAAATGCTCAGAGAAGCGTCTGGCTTTGATCTTACAATTCAGGAAAAAACGGTAGAAAAATGCAACTTACATTCATCTCGGAACCTTGGTTCTGCATTAGGCCCAACTCTACCAAACGTTTTTATGATCTCTGTATGCAAAGAATATTGGTCCTGATATTGAGGATCCTCCAGGAAAGAAGCCAACTGCATTTTCACTCTTTCCAGCAACTTCAAATTGGATATTTTATAGAATATTAATAATTGAGTAGTGTTATTAAAGAGAAAGATACACCTTAAACATGGCATGCAGCATGGGATTCAAATGTTTTATATCAACAGGATAGAAGAAAATTGAAATTAAAGAAGTATTTATTTAGTCTTTTGGCTCAGAAAAGGTTTTATATTTTTGTGTATGCTTGTTAATTCCTCATTTTTTGTTTTTTGAAAATAAAAAATATTAACCTGGCAAACTGTAAAAAAAAAAAAAAGAAAAGACCCCATAATACTTAGAGAAAAAGATAAATTTATGATGAATTGATATCTAAATTATAATTCTTAAAACAAATCAGTGTAAATTAGCCATTATTCACCTTCTGAAAGCTATGAGTCATTAATGACTTACATCTTACTCACATTTCCCTAAGACATTTTTATTTTAGGATTTAAGAACATGTTGAAATTCTGCCAAGACTGCAAGCTTTGCAGAATGATGTGCTTTTTTTTATGTCGCTTTACCAGTGAAGTACATAAGTGAAAAATGGAAAACATTTTTCCATAGCTAACAAAGTTGTTTAATTTTTGTTATAAAAAAATCTATATGACAAAGGAATTTTACAAAATAGTTTTTCTTTTTTTGGCAAATGTCTGTTAGACGAAAAATCTTGTCTTCTATTTAAGTGGCTAAGTAATGTGGTCACAAATAATTTATTTTCTAACCCACAGAGTTTTTCACTTGTATAAGGACATGTCCAACTTGATAATACAGAATGAAATTTTGATACTAATTTTGAGAAGTGCCTTGTAGTTAATGTTGCAGACAGAACCTAACAAACTTAAAATTAAGTCATAAATTTCTGAATTGAAATACGCTTTTAGGGAGGAAGACCTTGGTAATCTGAAGCAGGCATGACAGAGCATTGCCACAGTGATATGTGCTACAACAAGATGACACCAGTCTCCCAGATGACCTGCTGCTTGATATCAATGACAGTGAGGAGAATACAGGTGTCCTCTACCCTGTTTGTGAAACTGAGGGAGGGTTGTGTTCCTAAAGTTTATCTGACAAAACAGTCTTCAAATCTATACAAACTGGCAATCAGGAATTTATGTAGACTGTCTAGAAGTCTACTGGACAACAGAAGGCTCTGGAACGAGATCTGGTTTGAAGGATCAATCAAAACTGCAATATCCAGCTAGGCCTAAAACAGAACATCTGACAGTTGACTTATACTTAATTTTCTAATTGAGAAGACTATACAGATTTCCTTAGGACATGAAAATATACTTTGGCTAGGCTATCATGTTTTCAAATACTGAGATATACTCTGTTGGTCTACAACTAACTAAGAAATAAAATGCAAGGTATGATGCTCCCTGCCCTGTACCACCAGCTATGTGTATGGTAACGTGTTATGATCACCTCAACAGTACATAGATAGAAATAAATTTCAATCATTTCCTACCTCTCTTTGAATAACTGTTTCCATAATAGTGCCAAAAGCTGGAATTGTGGCAATCCTGACAGAGCTGTTCGAATTAAAAGAGAAAGAAACTGAAGCTTGCTTTGAGATGAAAAACGAATCATTATTAAAATGTATATCAAAGTAAATACAAGGCAAATATACCGTATTAGTCTCTAGCAATGACAAATTAAAATTTAAAAAGCAGACCAAGAAGAATGCTCAAAAAGACAGACAGGATAACTTAAGGTCGCAGTCTGTGAAACTCACAATTCAGGATCACTGGACAAGGTAACAAGGGCCGGAGCAACCCGCTTGTCAACTAACGCTTCACTCATGCCTCGAAGAGTCAGCTGTAAACCAGTCAACATGCAATAAAAAATGGTTTGGTAAACTGGAATGAGAACTGGGTTAGCTGTGACTGAGGATGGGCAGGCAGACTCATTGCCCTTTCTTGGTTTAGTCACCCACTCGAGACATTAAATTGTTAACAGCCTTTGGTTCATGCCACTATACTTACTGGTAACAACATGTTAGTGAGATTAGCAGAGCATCCCTTTTTGGCTTGGAAGAAATAGTCCATCAGCATGTTTTAAGCATTGAAAATATTTATTGAGAATTAATACTATTAATAGATATAGTTTTATAATATATGGCCTCCAAATGAGGCTTACGGTGAAGCTTGACTTGAAGATACATGAATACTAGCATGATAAAATTTAAAATCAAGTAAGCATACTCCAACATGATCATTTTAGAGAGATAAAATATTCTTCAATGAATTTAAAAGCTGATGGTTACTTCTTGACAGGCGCATTTAGAAAGGGATGCTGAGTGTAAAAGGCAGGGACCACACTTACATTTCAGGGTCACTGGAGAGAGTAATGAGAGCAGGAACAACCCTCTGAGCTACCAGAGTTTCATTCACCCCCTTCACCAACAGCTGATTGGTCAGCGCAGGGGGTATTCACAGGTGATGCATGGAAAGAGCAAACACAATGCCACGGGAAGAAGAAAGGAATAACCACGAGAAAGAGAGAAAACACAAAAGCAAAAACAAAATTAGAAGCTAAGCAAATACTGCTACTAGAGTGCTTTATAAAGGCGGAGAATGCTTAGGAGGAAAATAAAGCTTAAATAGCCTAGCAGTCCACGAAAACACAGTTTGTCACCGATTCAACGGCAGTTTGTACTTTTGGTCAGTCTGTGCAATTTCCATGTTCAATTAAAATGCAATTTAAAAGAAAGCTTTACTTTTTATTAAAAAAAGGGCTAAAAAGAAGACATATATTGGGTTCTGTGGTTAAAATTCTTTAAGTAAATTTGGTATGATTTTTTTATGACCAACAAGGTACAAACTGGACTGTTTTTAAACCAAACTCAAATGGCTAGCAGCCACCACTAAATTGCTTCTGATTGTTCTATAGGAAGTAAATTTTAAAATCGCATGGGAAAATCCCCAACCTTTCATGTCACATAACTTTCTCTTTTGAGGTAGAGAGATATAATACAGCTTAGTGGAAAGTATTATATGTGGGAATCAGATCTGGGTTTAGACTCTAGCGCTTTACTTATTACGTGGCCTCAGATATAGTATTACATCATCTCTTGAAACTCAGTTTTCTCATCTGAAAATGGTGATACTGTCATCTACCTTAAAGGATTGTTATGCTACTAATTGCATATAATATACCTAAATATTGTGTCTGACAAAGACTAGGCATTCAAGAAATACGAGTTTACTTTTTACGAGTACGCCAAGGGTATAAGATTTGTGATGTATTTTGGGGGAAAATTATTAATTATAAAAATTTTTATTGTATGGTGATCATGGATGGAAACTAGACTTTTGGTGGTGAACACAAGGTAGTACATACAATGTTGAAACTTATGTAACGTTATAAACCTATGTTACCTCAATAAAAAATATATTAAAAAAAACCAAAAAAATTTTTTGGCTGGTTCAACTAGCTAACATTTACAAACAGTTCTTTGTTTTACATTTCTCTAAAAGCTCAAGTACATAAAGTATATACGATGAGCATAATTAGACCCATCTCTATGATCTAACCATAAAAGCAATTCATTTAGCAACCAAGCCTAAATCATAGAACAAGAGGACAATATTAAGAAGTATGCATCTTGTTTTTTATAAAAAACACTGAATTTAATGAGTTCAACAGAGAAGGGCAATATCCTAAAGCTAAATTCTCAATTTCAGAATGCAAACACAAATTAATCCTCAATGCTAAACAATCTGTTCACCTTGTAATGAACTAGTCCTTGTGGAAGATAAACGATGCCATGGAACTTTCAGTAACAGAACCCCACCACTGTGTGCTATGTTAACACGTTCTCCTACACAACACGTCAGAGAGCAGAGCTCACTGCATATGAAAATTCTTAATTTTACAATACCCTGTTACCATTTAACAACTGATTCACTTTGGAATCTACTCCAACATTTTGAAATAATTTTTATAAAAAACCAGGGGTAATTAAGCAGGAATTAAATGACATAAGAATTTTTGTTATTACCTTAAACATTACTGATGTCAGGTAGAAAGAAATAGGGAAAAGGAAGTTCAAATACTGTGAAATACAACTCTTATCTCTGTATCATTTTATAAATAAGATACCTTAGATTTGAATCAGTAAAGTGTATCTTGAAATGTCTATTTTGTGCCAGACAAAAAGCATTAAAAAAAAAAAGAAAAAGGATAATCTAGATGACAAGTTAGTTTTTCATTGCTCTGGACTTTTTCAGTTTAATTTCTTTATTAAGCTAGAAAATCAGAAAGCAAAATTTAAGAGCTATCAATTATCACACACTTTACACACAATATATCATTTGACCTGGAACCTGCTGAGGTTAAATACAATTATTACCAATGTTTCAACAGATGAAGAAATGAGCCTTTGAGAAGTTAAGTAACTTGACCAGGATTTTAGAGGTGGAGCTACAAAATGGACTTCAGGCACATTTGTCTTAAAGCCCATGCCCTCTGTGAGTTGTAGTCCAATGTTACATGCTTAATTTCCTTATGATCGATATAAAGAAATCATTATATGAAGTTCTTTTCTGCATTTTTTGGCAAGTCCATTACGTCACACTGGGAGTCACATGATAAAGTCTCCTTATAAATCAATTTCAATAATAAGTTGCTACTTCAAAAAGCAATGTATGGCCTCTTATTTTACAATGAGAATAATATGACTGATTGGGTTTCCGTTTTGTCCTGCTGTCTGAAAACTCAGAGCTAAATTTACTGTTCAATTTCACTAAAGTATCTCATATTGTGTTCCTGGTATGTCAGTTTTTGCTTTCTTTTCAACAGTGTCCAGTCTCACATTTAAAAAATTTTTAATTTTATTTTAAGTGTCCTATTTTTACGTTCTTAATTTGAATTAACTCATTTTGGAGAGAAGTAGGCATAACCGTAAAACAAAAAGTATTAGTATTAAAAGAGATCTTATGAAATATACTTATTCCCTTAATACAATTTTGTTTAAAATAAGAGTGATTGACAAAAATTAACTTTAATTTTTCCTACTGATGATTTTTACTGGCATGCTCAGTGAACATTTTTTTATCATAAATGAATTTGAAAAAATATTGAAATAATCTCTCAAAATAGACTTAGTTTATAACCAACCTGAGAGAACACTGAAAACTGCTTAAGCACAGGCATAGTTTCCAGACCAGCACTGACAGCAAACATAGAAACCAAAACCAGACAAAAGCCACATATAAGAAATAAGGAAGAAAAAACTCAAAAACACATAAAAAGAGAGGATACTCCATTTTATTTACTTAAAGTATTTTCACTTGTATGATAGCTTCACCAGTGTATATATACATTTTAGAAACAAATGGTTTAAGAGAAAGCAATAGCTTTTATAGTCTTAGAATAAAATCCTATGAAGAGAGTATATTAAAGAAATAGCTCTTCATTTAAAAGGATGCTGTTTTCTTTTCGGGGGAAGGAGGAAACTAAAGAAAGACTTGTTTCTTTCATGGTAATGATTTTTTTTCAATATAGTGAATAATCAAAAATTATTTACACCCAGAAGGAACTTACACTAGACATCAAATTGAATTTTCAACGTGGTATTCTCCTTGAAAAAGAACACTTGATTATAGTTTTTTAAAAATAAAGTATGTATAATAACTGAGGGAATAACCTGGACAGGATTTTCAACCTTCTGATAACAATGAAATTTTCTTTAGATTCCAGAAATTTACTTCATATGTTTAAAAGTTTTAAAAGTATATATTTTAAATATATCAGTGCTCTGTCTTTCAAATTGCAATTTATCTTAAATTGTGGGAAAATTCTTAAATTCAGAAATAATTCAATTATCCAGTTCTCATGGAAACACATGCTTTAAGATAGTTAAAGAATCACATGCAGTTAGGGATATTTTAATCTGGATAAATATATGTTCCCTAAACTATTATATTATTTTGTGAAGTAATAGCATTAATAAAACGAATGATAATGATAGTTAACATTCAATAAATTCTTACTGTATACCAGACACTGTTTTAAGGGATTTACAAGCATTAATTCTTAATATTAACAAAAATCCTTTGGGATGGATATTTATTAACATCTTCATTTTGTAGTTGAGGAAACTAAGGCACAGAGAAGTTTGAACTTGCCACTAGATGGCGGAGACAGAAACTGAACGCAGGTAGTCTGCCTCTATGGCAAGAATCTAGGAATAAGAAATGGTCTAAACCAACTTTAATGCTCAAATATAAGTTCTAGAAGAATATATATATATATATATATATATATATATATATATATATATATGTGTGTGTGTGTATATATATATATATATATACACACATAACTAGGCGATGACATAATTTTCCTCTATCATGGGTACAAAAGATAAGTATGTAAATTTTCATATTTAACTTGGTGGCAATTTAAGAAAATCTAGTTAAATTGTATGAACAATCTATTCTTTTATAAATCTATGAGCCAATAATCTATAGGGATGTTATTCCAGATATGGTATGTGAGGGAATAATGAAGTAGGTTAATAAAATAAATAGTTCCATAACTGCAATAATTGATTTTTTAATGCTACTCATGAATCCAATTATATTTTACAACTTTAAAAGTATCCTATATTGTTTTATTTTAGTTGCCATATACCTCAGTAAATAGAAAAGTATAGTCAGAAAGATTTACATAGGATGGAAATTAAAATAAGATTTAAAAGAAAATTTGAGAAATGGAACTGATAACAGAATAACATCCAAGGAACCATTAAAGCTAGAAAATATTCTTAAATGTGTCAAAAGCTAAATTTCTGCCCCATCACACAGTACACAACTAGACATTGTTCAACACCATAAAATATACATCAATATAACAGCACGTAAAGCTATTTTTTAAAAAACATTCCCTTCTCCCTCTTCCAGAGAAAATTATTATAATACAAACCAACAGAAGCATCTGTTTACATACCTCAAACATTCTAGCAGCAGTACACCTCACAAGTGCCGAAGTGTGGACGACACCATACCATAAAACAGTCAACAACAACTCATGGTACGCTGGATTTGCACTGAAAGAAACAAGTCAGTATTAAAAGTGAGAGCCATAGCGCCTTACTGGTGTACTATAAAATACTACATTGATAAGGAATATTAATGATAATAAAAATACTGGTAAAACATATTAGAATGACTTTGTATGGTTTAATAGGTTGTGTCCAAGACTCTTTAAAAAAGTCACCCTATAAAACTACAAACTTTTAGCATACTCAGGAACTACACTCTTAGCTTCTCTCAGCATTTGCAACTATGATAGAAATTTTAACTCTTTAATAGCATAGAAGTTAAAATTATAAAAAATATAGAAAAATAAAATTTACCTATGAGGAAAAGAAGAAAGAGCGCCAGAACAAGATTTAGATGGGTAATTTACAACCTCTGTGCATCTTAATTTCTGCATCTATCAAAATTGGAGAAGCAATGTATGTCCTATCTATATAGGATCAAATAACATCAAGTCAAATCATCTATATGGACGGGTAAGTTGGCTGTGAAGCCTGTCACAATGCAAGATAGTGTTATTAATAAATGCATAAACCTGTTTTCCGTGAAGACTGGATTAGAACTGCTTTAGTGACAGATGATGTGATTACGAGCGGGAGCAGACAAATCAAGTGAACAGAGAAAGGAGCATAATGACCTGGCTTGCACTTGGGCTCCTTTTTCAGTTTTGGGAAAAACTAAGTTTTCTTCAAAACTGTATTAGATTTTATTTCTCCACTGCTTTAAGGAAAACCTATGTCTGTAGCCTTTTCCCCACTCTTTTATTATAATGTACTGATTACAAAATATTGAAAATGTATAAATAAGCAAAAACAAAAACCAAAAACCTTAAGGCTCAAAAACAAGAGGTTTGAAACATATGCCAATCTTTTTGGACTGAAAATATATACTCTATAAATCCAATTTAAAAACTTCACATGACTTTTAAAAATCTATAAGCTATTATTTTTACCCCAGTTCCACAAAAGAAGCCTTCAGGCTATCAAGAGGAGCATGAGATAATGAAAGCAGGGTCATTACATCTTCTAAGAATCCAACTAACAGTTTTCGGTCTTCTTCCTACAGAGAAAAAAGACAGATAATGAATTTCCAAGCAAAGAAGTAGAACTAAAACCATAATTTCCTATCCATCATTGGAACATTTTACCAAATAAAGGTGAAATATCTTAATTTGGAAGCATTTTAATTAAAGATATTTATTAAGTATATTTACGATCACAATAGTGTGAGGACAGACTAGCTTAATTCATAGATTTAGACCTGTGTTTTCCAATATGGTAGCCACTCACCACATGTGACTATTTATATTTAACAGCCACATGTGGCTAGCAGCTACCTTATTGGACAGCTCAGATACAGATTATTTCCATCATTGCAGAAAGTTTTATTAGATAGTCCTGGTTTGGAACATAAAAGGGTATATTCTTTTTTCAAAATTTATTTTACCAGTTTTAGTTCCCATTAATTTTGGCTCTAAATATTTAAATACAAACTACTAAGACAGCTATCCCTCTAACAGTAAAAAATCGATTTCCAAGAAATTATATTTGCAATGTCTTAGTGGTAAGAAACTGCATGCTTGCAGAAATATAGACTATTGTGTTCTTGAAAGAAATAGCACGTTTGACTGAAAAACAATCTACATTTTTCACCTTTCTTTAACAAACCATTATTTTCATAATCAGAAAATATTTTTCTTTTTTTCTTACAGAACACTCTATTAAGAAATATGTTAGAAAAAGCAAGTCTGCTAAATTAGTAAAGTTAAAAAAAATACTGTGTATGTTAAATTAACCTGAATCTGTAAGGGAAAGGAACTTGACATTCTATCAGAAATAAATAACAAACAAGAATCAAGTTTTTGCCATTAGGCATATATTAGGTCAACAATAAATAACTCTTATGAGGAAGACTGGGTTACCGCCTACCATTTTTTTCTACATAGGTTAATTTAGAATGAGGTAGAGATAAAGGGTTGACAAAATAATCAGGATGAATAAAGGATGGATGTAACAGTTTTAGAACATGACAGTCTACTTAAATGAAAAGCTTAGATGCGGACAAATCAGTATCACACCTATGTTGAAATAGAAACTTCATCCATTTTTAGTTGCCTACTATGTCAAAGAATGTACATAAATTTGTTAAATGAACTGAAAATCTGAAAATACTTAAGTGTGTAATAAGAGCTATGAAATACACGTCTAAATGAGCAATGGTTCTTTTGATTTGAAAATGTATTACAATCTTATTTTTGAAATCTCAAGACAAAAAATACTGCTTATATATTAGATTCAAAATAGTTTTTGTTTACCAAAGCAAATAGGGCAGTGATTTACCCTAACAGAAAATTTTGTTTAGTAAGAAAAATACTAACTGCTGGTATGTGCTTCCTAAAACAAGTAACACTGGCAATCTATGATAGTTACCTCACTTCACATTTTGTAGAAAACTTAAAAGAGTTCTTCTCTCTTTAGATATTTGGACTTCATATAGTGACTCAAAAAACATGTCCTTACTCATTTATTCAACAAATCTATACCGAGGGCATACTATGAGGAAAATCTTGTACTTGGTACTTTAGTATGCTTTATACTATTTGTGGTCAAAATCAACATACAAATTTGCAGGGGTTAAAAAAAGAAAGAGAAAAATATTGACATCACACTTGCTATTATGCTGGAACAGCTTCCAAAATTAAAAAGTGAGGAGAATGGTCTGTAAACCTTTGTCTGGCAATGTGTTAGGACTTAATCACCATGAATTTAAGAACAGAGACAATTTACAATCTATTAAGGCTACATGCCTTAAAATATTCTATACACAGGGATTCTACGTGTACCCATATTATGAGGTAGTCTTACAAACTAGTGTAGAAAAGTTTAAAAGACTACTGTCCTACTTTAACAGAGTTGGAGCTTCTATTGCAAGGTATCTATATTTTAATGTTGTAAGATGATTCAAATCTGTTTTGGAAGAAGAATGCAATAAATGTGAATTCAAAGGGCAAAAGAAATAAGTTAGGTATTACTTGGAAGAAAATTCAGGAAAAAAGGTCTTCCTTTTTGATTCTCGCATCCTAATTTCCAAAAATACTTTTATCCTGAGTCTATGTTTTCACCTTACTGGTGGGACTGCCTCACACTTAAAAATGACTGATGTGCCTTCCTACACCTCATGTGTAATTCACTTAAAACAACGTTGAATAGTGTGACGGTGAGCACCAATATGCCACACCTCCTGGTCCATGCCCTCCTTTAGTTCCTGCCTCTTGAATGTGGGCGGGGCCTGTGACTTGCTACCACCAATAGAATGTAGTAGTAGTGATGTGCCAAACCCAGGCCTAGGCCACAGCCTAGCAGATTCTGCTTTTGCACTCTTGGGAGCTCTGAGCCCCTGTCAGAAGTCCAGCTCTGCTGTTCCAGAGGCCCCGCGACTACGTGGAGACTGATGCTCAGCCATCCTAGCTGAGCCCCCTGCCAACCAACCAGCTGAATGCAGCAACATGAGTGACCACCACAAAACCAGCAGAAGAGACACCTAGCTGAGCAAAGCCCGTGAGCAAATAAAAGGGTTGTGATAAACCATTATGTTTTGGGATAATTTATTATGCGGTAACAATTAAGAAAAATGAAGTATTATCAAAAAGCACTTTGCTAGAAATGATGACAGAGTATAGTGTCCTACAGTACTTTGTAGTTTGCTTCACCTAACGTGTGCTTTGTTGTTTTCGAAAAGTTCATCATGAAACACAAAGAAACTGCTAAATAAGTACAATCTAACAAAATATCAAGAAGTACACCATCTGTAAACTTATTTGTTCAACGGAGATTTTACTCAGAGACTTATTATTCAAATATGCTCTTCATTATACATAACTAATCGAATAACATGAGTAAATAAATTTTGTTTTCCTTTATAGGTAACATTTTCACTTACACACACATTAAAAAGACATAACATTAGGTATCTTTCTAAACAGAAAGAGCTTTTATATTTTCCAGTGAAAGGACTTTCCCCTTACCTGAATATAACACGTAAGGACTCCTGTTGCATAAATGGGGACGGTGGCTTTAGTGAGGACCCCATTTCTTGCTGAGGAATCTAAAATTATTTAAAATAATTTAAAAAATCCAAGTATGTTTTAAAAGTAAAGCCAAAAATCAAAATGCAAATTATATTTAAAACTACAACTGGTTACAAGTCTTAGCAATAAATATTATCATTACTTTGAAAAACAATTTTGATTAAAACACATATCCACTGATTGTTGTAAAAATATAACAATACTTTTTACAGAGCCGTTAGCATAAACATTTTTAATCGATGGGAAAATACTTTAATAACCAAGATGAGATGCTATATTCCTATTGCCATAATCAGAAATCAGTTTTCTATTAGAGTCTCCCAAGTGCTCGTATTAGCAGGTCTTTATAACATTTTATGCTTTCAATTTGTAGTATTTAATAAAACGTAAAGGCAATCACCTAAAGGGAGGAGTCGACATATACACTATTTAATCTGCTTCCAGATACCCATGAGATACTACTTAGTTTCCAGCACTAGCCTAGTTCTGGAGCCCCTCCTGCTTCCTCTGGAGTCAGAACCCTGATTATATTTGGAGGAGAGAGGAGTCAGGCTACAACTGGGGGAGAGGGGAAAGCATCCAATCACAGGTAAATGCCCTTAACGTAAGAGATTTTCTTATGTAGACCTGCAGATGATTTTAAAAGCTCCAGAGATGACATGGCAATTATCATTTATAGCACCATCAGCTCTTGTTTACTAACCTTTAGGCACTATATATTATGTTTTAAGTGCTTTGTATTTGCTTTCATGTACTCAAAATTTTTTATTACTTCTTTTTCTATTTTTATATGGTTTTAATTTCTTTTTATAAAGAAACTGAGTTGAAAAGATGTATTTACCTAATTGCCCTGAAATAATTTTAGCAAAAAAGAAAGTTCCATTTTTCATATCAATTAGTATCTGAGGTTTGTTTATTCTCTTGGTAAGGGTAATTTTTTTTCTTTGGGGGAGTATTGATGTTGCTTGAGTGTGACTATAATTCAGAAGTAAATGAGGCTAGGAACATAAGCTTAAGTTGAAGTCATATAATTGAACCGTACATTCAAGTGTTAGTAATCATTTCCTATATGAACAGCTAACCATCCATAGCTAATTAATAATTATAAAAGCTGTTTCCAAAATATGTAAAGATTCTTCACTAATTTATCATCAGAATTAATATTTAAGTACACAGATAATACTAATAATCAGGCGTTCCAAACAGTAATCCTTTATAAAGCTATTAAACAAACTTTGGGAAGCATTTGTCAAAAAGAAAATCTCATCAATGTTCTCCAATTTAAAAGAAAAGGATTCGTTTATTCATTCTCTACCTTCTGAGGATAGTCAAAATGGAGTTTTCTAGATCCCTCAAAGCAAATCACTAAGATAGGATTGAGATAAGAATTATCTATACATTCAAAATCAACCACGTTGTTTTAAAAAAGAGGGTGGTTATACATTTTTTTCTTTAACATTTTCCACAATTTATTCCTAAAAACTAGAAAAATAAATAGGGACATAAGATCCACCTATAAACAAGTTCTTAGGTCAATGGTGATAATAACTAGACTTCTTAAGACAGATGAATGAAAATTATTAAGAGAGGCTCGAGTTGCCCATTCAAGATTGTAGGTTCTTTACATTTCATGTTTCATTTGAAAAACATATATACATATCTTGCATTTACTCCATTATGTTCATTTTAATTTCAGAAGTTTTAAATAACTAATTATGAATTGGATGCTCTTTGTTTTGTAATTTTTAGTATCTTGAATATACCACTTCAAACCTCTAGGGTACAAGTACTGAGTTTAAGAAGCTCAGCCTTAGGTCAGTTTGATCACAATGAAGGTAGATATTTACAATCAACCTGACAAAGATTAATCTCACCACTACCTCACGGGAAGGATATTATATATTAGATACAGTTGTAAAACCAAGAACTCCATAGTAAAACTTTTCCTTTGTACTAGCAAGTACTAGCAATTGTACTTGCTAGTTCATTATTCAATTGGCATATAAAGAATATAGTATTTTTGCTGAGTAAAGAGATTCATTCATTTTTAAAAGTAGTAACAAACAAACTTACCAATGTTTTCTTCAGATAGTCTTAAAATCTCCTGGAATTGAGGTTTTACCTAAGCAACCCAAAGAAAAGATCCAAAAAGTCTCAGGTTCACAGACTATTTGACGAGTAAATAAATAAAATGTTTACTACTGCATCTATCTATCTGTCTGTCTGTCTGTCTGTCTGTCTGTCTGTCTGTCTATCTATCTATCTATCTATCTATCTCTTTTGCTTTATAGAACATTGATTCATGTGGTCAGAAATGTAATAATTCTTAAGAGGCTTAGGAAAAAAGAAGAGTTAAGTTACTAAAAATAACATCTCTACATATAAAATATTTGAAAAATCAGTTCAGGTCAGCAAATATTTCCTGAAGAGCCTTTAGTTTTCTTCACTAAATTAATTTTCAAGATGATTTTAGACACTTGAAATTACTACCTCCTAAAACTGAACTTGATGACAGATTTGTTAGGTAGATATTATCTGATCAGAATTATTGAATAAAACATTTACTGTATTTAAAAGGAATAAAAAGGAAATTGCAGTCATTCAGGGTATTCAATCAGTAACATACGGAAGGTCAGACAATTAAGTTCGCGAACTTTCCACTGTGTACGCGCAAGTAAGCGCACTTAATTGTCCGGCCAAGGCATACATCATCTGACATCCATCTGTTTAGTTTTTTAACTTCTTTAAAATTTAAATTTAAACATTAAATACTGAATTTAACTTTAATATTTTAAGTTAGAGCAAATGCTTGTTTTAATATAGTATTAACGCCATCACAGACCAGATTTCAGGCCACTGACGTCAACCACTTACTGGTAAGTGATAAAGTGAACTCCTTGCTTTTGTTAAAAAATAAAAATAAAATAATAATAATAATAGCTACTTCTTTTGGAGATGTCAATTTTTGCCACTATTGCTAACAATAAAATCAAATTACATTTGTTTAATAATTAGATGTTAATGAAAAATGTAAAATGATCTTGTTTCTTTTATAGTAACATAAAAGTCTGGTTTCCTCCTATTGGCAGGTCAGGCATATTAATTTACATAATCAACTTAAACTGAGGTGAAGACCACTGTTAAAAGATTAATCTACAGAATAATACTTAGAGAACTAAAAGACACTGAAGTAACTTCTTCATTTCACATAAGAAAAGACTAGGCCCAGATTAATTATTTATTATAGGTCACACACATAACAGGGCCATAACCCATTTTCTGAATTTTGTTCAGTACACTGTACCAAACTGTTTGTGTTTTAAACGTTTCAAAAACTACAGATTTAATAGTAAAGAGCTACACAGAGTTCTTACCTTTCAAATGTCTTAACATTTGATTATAGCAACTACATGTTTTTATATTTTTATGAGGTCTCTAAAGAACTGGCTTAACATTATGCTATGAAGACAAATGAATTAACAGGATTAAAGAAGAAACTGGGATCTAAGGACATTCAAATTTTAATATCTAAAACTACAAAGTAACCTGGGTAAGCAAATGTGACAAATGATGGTTTAGGTCATGACTGAAATATGCAGCATTTATCTCAGGTTCCCATGCTATTCTAAGGGCTGGTATTGTTGCAGCAAGTCTTCTATATAAGCTGCTTTGGTTCCACAATCACCTGAGGTTTTGACCGAAGTAAGCTGAGCAAATAGCTGCTTCCTGCATCTGTGGTAGGTGATAAAGTACCAGAAGCATATTCAAAGCACTAGTTGAGTGCCCTAGCTGATACTTCCTATGCTGAAAATCTTTGAGATATCCAGTGAGTAGATCTGCATACAAACCAAGCTTAGGCTAACTCGTCTTTTGAAAATCAGATATAAAGGTAAGAGTATTACTGACTAAAATTTTTTTTTACTATCATAGTTTTCTAAGATATTAAAAGATAATTAGAGTAAAGGAAGGGCTCATGCTTTTATTTACTCTGTCATAGCATTAATTAACACATTACATTTCTATGGCTCTTGCATATAAGAAAACAAGTTTTTACCTTAGTGTTTGTAAAAATTTTGCCAAATGTCCGGCAAAGGCGCCAGAAAAATCTGGAGAACTCATGGACACAGGCAGTTGAGGTAACATTAATTTTGCCAACTATTTCTATAAGTTGTGGCAACCTGAATATGAAAGGAAAGAAAAATAGGCAGGGGATACATATAAATTACTGTTTCCTTGCCAATTTCTGAAACAATGCAAATCTAACAACCTCTTCTGTTTTGTTTTTCATAGACATTAAAATTGGAAAGCAAAGGAGTTGTTTGGGACCTTTTGAAAAGGTCTTAAGTTTACATTCTACTCTATAAACTTCTTAGAATAAATTTTAGCTGTTTGCCATAAAATATACAGAACTTTAAAGGTCGAGTTCTGAGTATGGAGTTAACAGGACTCAAATCAATGAACTTGATGCTTCGCACAAGAGCTTGCCTAACATGGCATCCACTTAGCCTCAAAAATGAGAAGTCTAAAATCCATGTAGTTTAAAATCCATCACCACCATGAGACAACAAGGCAGCGGGTAGGTTCTTCTCCCATAATACAGCAACACCATCTTCACAGACAAATCACTACATACCCAGCAGTGTAAATCTCCTCTCCTAAAGAAGTTTACCATAGATGATGCCAAGTTACGCTTTGTTATATTTTTTATATTTTGACCCTTAGTACCAAGGCTAACCTTGGTACTTGGTGAGCTACCTTCCATTCAACTGACTGAGGTGAACTGAATGATTGTGGAGGCGGGTACTTACAATTGATTGACAACCCATAGTAAACTCTCCCAGCCTGTAGTACCCTCCTGTTCCAGCTGGTAATCATAAAGTTGTAGTAGCACTGCCAATTGCTCACGACTCCCAATAATAGTAGACACATCTTGAAGGGGTGACATAGGTCGAGGGAACCTCGTCACTATAAATAATAGAAGCAAAACAAGTTATGTGGAAAATGACAGTTTGGGCAGTTAGCTATTCTATCAAAAGGAAAATAAAGTTCTGCCTCCTAATAGTTAATCAGCTTATTATAAACTTTAAATATTATACTGAAATAAACTAATTAAATCATATTTTAGAAACAAATGAAATAAATTCTTGTCACATGTGAACAAATTTAACAAATCTCAAAAATTAAGATTTTTACAAGACTAAATAGTTATCAACAAATATTGTAATGAAATAGTTTGCTATGGAAGAGTAAAATTTCATTTAGGTTAATTTAAAATTGGCCCAGAGATAAGATCTTAGATAAATATAAGTTTAAATTTAGTTTAAAAATATAGAAATACTTCCAATTCCACTAGATTGTTTATGTCAATGAAATAGTAAATATGATAAAATGTTTCCTTCAGGGGGTAAGAAATTAATAGGGTAGTAGCAGGGAAAAAATTGTTTAATACCAGAGAATAATGATATAAAATATATTAAAGCTTGAGCTGAAAAGGATTCTTAAGTATTTAATCTCCAATATTAAGTGCTTTATTTAAAAAATTTCCATACATATTTGGTAAACATTAAGTTAACTCTACGCAACTCCTGCATAGAGGTTAACACCCTATGAAGACACAAATAAGGAGGCAGCACTTTCTCAAAACACTTATCGATTAATTATTAAACTTAAGAAACCATGAAATATACTTAATTTAAAAAATGCTCAAAGAAAACATTAAGATGTTATTGTCTTTCTATGATGTGCAAGGCTTTAAACAATACACTAAGTTCTGATAAAGGTTATTTCTTGCTAGCTGAACTCTCCTGTTTGCTATGATAATGCACAAACAAATAAATGAATCTAGGTAATATGGTGTCTCTCACCATCTGAGGTTTCTGTTTGAGTTTTCACTATCTCAAGCCAGGAATCAATTAGGTTTGGTGGTGAGGGATATTTGTATTTCATATTTCTACATCATGTTCACAGCATATCTAATATAATTTCAAACAGAGTTATATCATATTGGTTAGAATCTGCTATACTATGATGGAATTAATGTTATTCTTTCAAAAATAGTGATAAATTATTAAAAAATAATGGAATTGTTAAAAGTAAAATAGATATATCAAGATTTACTGTAGGGAAAATGAGGTCCAAAGATTTAAAGCTAGGTCCAACAGAAGCAGAACAATGTCAAGAAATAAGCAATTACTTGGATAACTCAGTTATTACAGATAAGCAATCAGAGTGGTTCAGGGACTTCAATATATCATTCTATTTAACAGAATTTAAAAAAATTTGAGCATCTAACTTATAACAATACAAAAAGGTCCCAAGAATGCCTGGCATTTTAATAGGCTGGGAAAACAGCAGCATTTTTATTATCAACTAAATAACCACAATTACCCAGCAAAATAATAGCTGTTATGACTCTTTAATGTATTTCCCTCTCACTAAAATGTAAGCTCTATGATAGCAAACATTTTTTCTATTTTGTTCATGCGTAAATCCCAAGTATTTAAAATAGTGCCTCACATAAATGTTAGCTAACATTGGGGAATAATTGGTAATAAAAATATCTGTGTGGGTTTACATTATTTAAGAGAAAACAAATAAATCTTCACTTATACTAAATTATATCCCAAATTACATGGATATATGTATAGACAGATATATAGACATGGATACATATGGATCGACCCTAAATAAAGATATATTTCTCCATTTACAATAAATTCATCATAATCTAGATGTGCGTATAATAACAGTAACATTTATAGCTACAGTTAAAAGTCAGAGAGTCAAATTAAGTCAACAAGAACTGAAAAGAAAAGATTATTTTTGGTATGATAAAGACATAATCACAAGAAAAGAACCCATAAACACTAGAATGAATACAGAGGGTGCCAAAAAATGTATACACATTTTAAGAGAGGAAATAACTATTAAAATTGTAATAAATACTCA
Source organism: Rhinolophus ferrumequinum (assembly GCF_004115265.2). Classification (NCBI taxonomy): domain Eukaryota; kingdom Metazoa; phylum Chordata; class Mammalia; order Chiroptera; family Rhinolophidae; genus Rhinolophus; species Rhinolophus ferrumequinum. The sequence continues at coordinate 49,737,532 of NC_046302.1, read as the reverse complement.
ATATATACTGATAACAAAAGATGAATACAAGTCATGTTTGACTTCTGCAATTGCAAGAGGTGCTCAAAGTGGTTCCCATCAGTGTCCAGACACTTCTGATTATGGCGAACTACTGCTTGAACAATGTTAACCAAAATGTCCACTTGTATACAGTTTTTTGGCATCCCGGTGTGTTCAGGATGGTAAAATAGTTGTTTTGAAAATTTTCTATCTAATATCTAGCACATGCCTGGCAACAGGTGACATTCAAGAATTATTTGTTATATGAATGAATAAATGGTAGCAAATGTTACGGGTTGAACTGTATGCCTCCTAAAAATTCCTATGTTTAAGTCCTAACCCCTGGAACCTTAAAAGATGACCTTATTTGGAAACAGCGCTGTTGCAGAAGTAATTAGACAAGATGAGGTCATAGTGGAGTAGGGTGGGCCTTTCATTCAACTGATCTTAGAAAATAGGGAAATTTGGACACAGTGACACAACACGCACACAGGAAGAACAGAAAGTGAAGACGAAGGCAGAGATTGAGGTGATGCATCTAGTATGGGCCATGGAACACAAAAGATCGCAGCAAACCCCCAGAAGCCAGAGGAGAGGCCTGGAACAGCTTTTCCTTCCTAGCCTCAGAAGGAACCAACACTGCTGACACCTTCACCTCAGACTCTAGCCTTCAGACTGTGAGACAACACATGTCTGTTGTTAAAGCGCTCAGTATGTGGTACCTTGTACTGGCTCCCTAGCAAACCAATACAGCAAGACAGAAAGAGAAAGAGGAAATTAGAAAGTCAGGAAAGTCTCCAGGCAGATGAAGTGCCTCAAGGAGTGAAGGGGCAGAACCCGAAGTGGCAGCTCTTAAGTGCTTTAGGAAGGCTTATCTTAAAAGTTTGAAGTTTCATTCTCAATAATATCATTTTAAAATATTTAACTGTACCCCATCCATTCTCAATTTTCCAAGTAAAATTGACATTCAAACAGTATGCACAATTTTTATGCTGTGTTGTGTGTATCCTTGGACACACTGCATCATATCCCTAAGATTATAGGTAAACCTCCGTTTATATGAAAACTGCAATTCTAAAAAAATTAAGTGTCTGTTGATGTTCTTGATCTTATAATTCTTTTGTCTATCAGAAAGCCAGTAAGAGACAGGGACAATTTCACAAATCTGAAAAAGCTGCAAAGGGAATTCATACACAGTAATAACTTGTCTATAACCATTTATGCAGGGCGACAGATAGGTGCAGTGGGGTTACCAAGTGTCATGGATGAAAGACCACTACTGGTGAGATGGACATTGAGATAAGAAAACACTGGCTTCTGCTATCAATTTCATGTATTTCTGAAAATAAGTCATATTCCTTCTTTGAAAAATAAAAATTCTGCCACATATGCTTATATTCCTTTCAAAGACACAGTAGGAAAGAGTAAAATATTCACCTTCCCCTATTGAAAATAAGATGAAACAGCTTGGGAAGGAAAAAAAAGACTTAAAAAGTGGAAATGACAAGCTTCATAAATTGGCACTAGTAAGTATTAAGGGCATCTTTTCATTGATTCAGCTCATTATTTCAGCCACCGAAGAAAAGGTTATAAAAAGACTATAGATTAAGAATGGAAAGAAAGTATAAATGTCATAAGATATAATACCATGATGCTTATCCATAAGAGATGAAGGCATACAGTTTACCTTAGATCTATGATCACAAGATTCCACAGATATAACACATTTTAGTAATTATGCTGTCATCAATTTTTAGATTTTTAATCAAACACCACTCTTTGGGAAGCTGAGCTGCTATAGTCGATACCTTCCTCCCGTAACTCCAGTGCAGTACCTTCTATCTGTGGCACTTCACCGTGCAGCTTGGCTTTGCTGGAGAAAGGTGCGTTCTGCAGCACTAATGCAAAGAGAGATGGGATCAGGGACTGCAAGGCGGAAAGGTACATGTGGAGCTTGTGTTCATCCAGCCCGTGCTCTCCGTCCTGAAACATAGGCGGCGGAAGCTAGTGTTAGTCTTCTGAAGTTATGAAGGGTATTCTTCCTTTCTGTGGCAAATGACCACACATGTAAGGAACCGCATGTTAGGCTCCCCAAAGGACACCTATGGGGCTGTCCATGAATCTTTTCTTAATTTCCCTAAGTATGTGAAAATGTGGAGAAGCATTCAGGTACTGTAGGATAATAGGACATTTTATATGGAAAACTTCAGGGCGAACATCAATTATTTCCATTTGTATGGAATTTCTTTCACAGGTTTTTTTTTTTCCTTTTAAAAGGGTCGTATCTTTTGAAATGTATAAGTCAGGATAAAGAAATTAAAGTGAGCCCCAGGAATCATTTTAAATGCTCAACTGTTAAATGAGCAGCAGAGCTTGCTACTTTCCCTCTCCTACTTCCTACAGTCCTTTGTAGATTTGGTGACATCTGTATTTGACCTCAATGAATGCACTTTAAAAAAATTCAACGCAGAGATAAAGTGTAGGGGAAGAAATTTCAAAAGGAAACAAAAGAAAGATATAATAGAAAGAAAAAAAGAGTAAGGAGGTTCAGCATGGCACACAGAAATCAAGTATTAAAAGGAAAAATAGAATCATTAGAGATGAAAGCATTTATTGTTGTTCAAATCCACTTGAGATGTCATTATTATGTTATAAAATAAAAAGTGTGTCAGATGTATGAGTTATTTACTATGGAGTTCTAAATTAGTTAATTTCTTCATGGAAGTTGAACACTGTAGATAGGTTTAGTAGCAATGTGGAATTAGCCATGCTATGAAATGGAACAAGAAAAACCAGGTATGGCTAACTCTCAGATAGAAGGAATGCAAACTTTAAAAAAATTCCCTAGGTTTCATAAAAAGTTTCACTTTAGTTGTCTATTTATGTTTCTTTTTAAATACTCATTTAGAAACTTCTGGAAAAAACAGTTCAATTTTTAAATTAAATAAATACATATGTACACATATCTATGTATAAGACCATCTACAGATTAGTTACAATGCTTTATGTAAGAGCCTTATACATACTTTAAATTTTGGGGGTAGAAAGGGCAAGAGTTTGAAGTGAGAGACATCAGATCCTGGTTCTATCATTTGACAGCTGTGGGACCCTGGGCAAGTTACTTAAACACTCAGTTTCCACACAAAAAAACAAAATATAATTCAAAGGGTTCTAAGAATGAAATACTATATTTTATATATAAAGTATCTACCTTAATGGCATATAATAGCCATTAAAGAAATGTTAGTTTTTCTTCTGGACTCCAAAGATATTTTAGGAAAAAAATTAGATCAAGAAGTTTCTATTGTTCAACTTGTCTTCAATTCTTTTACTTGGAAAAATGAAAAGTTCACTTTAAAAAGTGAGGAAGTGAACTACTACAGTGAAATAAACACAGTTAAAGCATTTTGACATTGTATAAATAAGAAAGCTTTGGATACACATATTTTAGTTATCTCCGGACTCTGGGCACTGGAGCTGATCCTTTATCTAAAATATTTAAGTCAGAAAAGGAAAGGAAGAGCTAACTTTCTGAATAATGTATGAACAGTTCCATAAAGGTGCTATTTCAGCTAATAAACTCAGATCATGCCCTTTCTCCTTCAGCTTCAGTGAAGTAAAACTTCCTCAAATCTCTCTTGGCTTCAGCCCAATAGAATCTTTAACTGGTAATTTATTCGAATGTTCAGCTAAGGTACTTTCTGTCTTTGCTCCCCAGCATGCTTTTAAGATGCCCTGGAACACACCTTTCACATTTCTAAGAACTATATAAACAAAGGAAGCATTTACCCTGAGAAGTTTTTCAATCTTGTTCAGCAATGTAGGTATAAGATGAGACTGTAAATTTCCGAGTTCTGTAGTCCAGGCAGCATAAGCTGGTAAAAATACTTGATGTGTTGCACTAACTACTCTTTCTGAGGGATCACACAAGGCTGACAGCAACAATTCAAAACCCTGCCAAAAAAAGAAAACAACAACAAAAACAAAAACAGGCAAAATATAGATTTTTAAAATAAACAAAAAAACCCAATACAAATAAATATGCATTGAAGTATATTTAGAAAACATTTTAGGCACGGAAGAAAGCCGTCCATAATGCTACCCTTCCCGTTTTCTTTAAAGAAAATGCATGTATCCATTGATGAAGAAACCAAGGAGAAAGGGTGGTAAACACACATGCTTGTTGCCAATTTCCTGCCACAAAGCTGTGGCGAATACTGTAAATGAATCATAGCATTCTCTCCTCCGAATTGCGGAATTGAAACCAGGCAGCCAAACCAACTGGTTAATGTTGACATAACTGCCATCCCTACTACAGATTGTACAGTAGGGTATCTGAATCACAGATTTGGAATATTATTTGGAATTTTAAAATAGAGTAAATGGGGTTAATTCTGAAAAACATACCTGTTGATATTTGTCTGGATCATCAATGTATCCCATAATGATACCCAGGCTTTTGATCACAGCTTCTCTTACCAAATCTGCTTTATCTTCCATTAGCATCTGTTGCAACATTGAAAGAACCAAGGAGCTACGAATTTCTTTCTGAAAATAAACAAGAACAGGTTCTTGCTATTTATTTACACTAGCAGCAGAAAAATATAGAAAACAATGTGACAGACATCCACGTATTTAAAATCCATATTAAATATACATTAACATTTTGTTATGTTTGCTTCAAGTCTTCATTTTTCAAAGACATACAACATTACGGATACAGTTCAAAGTACCAGTCTCCTCCATCCTCTCTCCTTTCCTCTACCCTCCCTTTCTAAAGATAATAACATCTACCCTGAATTCGGTATTAATCATCTCCCAGCATGTTTTTATATCTTTGTTAAATATGTGCAAACCCTTACAGTGCACAATAGCAGGTGCTTTGGGCAAATCAACAGTCAACACTCTGCTATAAACGGACAATGACTCTTCTACCACTACCTGTTCAACTCAGAAAAAAGCACTGAGAGTGATACTAACAGGAGGGACTACAAAAATCACGCTGGTAATCAAAACATTTGCCTGGGGTAGGAGTGTGGAAACATTATAAAATCCTGGTGTTCCTATTTTTTGAAGAACTGAGAAAAAAAATTCAAACAGCTAAAATATGAGAGTAAACTTTAAAAGTACTTTAGCAAGAATTGCATTGCTATTTTCAGTTGCTACTATTAAATATAATGTCAAGGCAACAATAATTCTGTGTCTTCATTTCACATTTCTTCCGAAGTTAAAGAATATTAGAGGATATTTTAGCATAACTCATGGCTGATGTTAGAATAAAGAATTATCATTATACAAATTCTTGCCCTTCCTTCCCTTCTCTGTACCATTATTATAACTTAATTTATAAAATTCTTTAAACCTAAACGTATTTAGATCTTTTTTTACCTGTAATGGTTAGAATAAAATGAAGATAGAGGATGTGACCATTTTCATAAATTTACAGTGTGATCTGGAATGCAGAACAAGGTCTGACAGACATTTTTAAATAACCTAGTTTTTGTTTTGACTTTTTAGGAACAAAAATATACGTAATTTTAGCAAAATTTAGTCACATGTTGGTTGTTGAATATACCTTTTGATACAGCCTTGTTTATTTATCCTTTCAGCTAAAAATTGCCGTCCACCCAATGCCTTAAAATATCTTAACTTTCAGATACTTTAAATGTTAAATATTGGTTTGAAAATTGGCTTCTTGGTTGGTATCAGCATGGGCAGCAGGACAGAGGTACGTAAACTTGAGCTGGGTATGCGTTTCACATGGACCTGGGCTGATGCCCACTGTGGCAGTTTCAGGATGCCACAGGGAACCCACAGGACAGGTCAGGAGGCCATGACCACACTGAGACTTTCCTGGTACCAGTGACAGTGGGTACAAGGCAAGCAGAGACCCACGGAGAAACATTAAGCCTATTCTGAACACTGCCTAGCATTCTGGTGCCAGCCGCAATGCGGAATAGCTCACTGTCCTTTGCGAGCACGTGATGTTCATCTCTGTGTTGGGACAATAGATAACAGGATGCTCAGACTCACTCGTCATGTATTGATCCATATGATTTATCACAAAAACAAACCAGTTTTTTCCTCTAAGATGGAAAAACATTAAAAAATTTTTCATCGTGCTCAGTTCCCAGGGAAGGTATGGGAAAAATAAGAACTCCAAGGCTCATACGCTTATAAGTCCGTGTTATCTCGTTGGGGGCAATTTAACACTGTCAAAGTAAAAAATGTAAATGCTGAAAAAAGCAAGATGCAGAGAAATTTTAAAAATGCACCCACACAAGAACCTGGCAAAAGTGTTTACTATCAGGGATATAGAACATTATATATCCTATGATTAGTTTTGGGTAAGAACATTTTAAAAATGCAAGTGGGTATATGCACAAATTTTTATTTTCTGTAAGAATTAAAAACTATTAACAGTAGATAAGATACCTTTGGAGAGGATGACTAGGGGCCAAGGAAGGAAGTCTTTGATTTTCATTTTATTCTTTTCTGTACTATATAAAAATATATTTTTAACAAAAAAAAAATTGTTACTGGGAGTGAAACTATGGACTATTCCTTTTTTCTTTATATTTTTCTGAATAAAAAAGCCATAACAAGTATTACTTTTTAAAATGGCAATCGTCTGACGATTGGTTTCTCACTCTTCACTGAAGAATATGAGGTTAACAGTAAACTCAACATAAATAGCTCATGCATTGCTGTACAATTCCATTTTTTGTACTTTTTTAAAGAATAGTCTTATAAAAATGACCCTTTAAGGTAGGGGTCAGCACACTTTCTGTAAAGGGCCAGCTGGTCCTTTGGCTTTGGGGGTCATCAGGTCTATTGCATCTACTCATATCTGCTGGTGTAGTGTAAAAGCAGACAGACAATCCATCAACAAATGGGTGTGGTTGTGAGCCGGTAAAACTATTTACAAAAACAGGCTGTGGACTAGATTTGGCCTCCAGCTTGTAGTTTGTCAAGCTTTGCTTTAAATTATGGTTGTTTAAATTAAAATAACTGTGATGTCATCACATCCTTCTATCCCTTCTAAGCCCTGGACCAATGGGAAGATACCTAAAAGGGAACAATAGTCCAATGGTTCTCATTTTTTGGTGGCAGGATCCCTTCAGTCATTTAAAAATTAATGAGCACATCAAACAGCTTTTGTTTGGGTGGGTAATATCTATTGACATTTATTTATCATATTAGAAATTAAAACTGAGAAATTTATAAATATGTATCAATTCACTTAAAAATAACAATAAGCTCATTAGGTTAACAAGAATAACATTTTAATGAAAATAACTTTATGAAACAAAAAAATTAGTGAGAAGAATGGTGTCATTTTACATTTTGCTGCAAATCTCTTTAATGTCTGACTTAAAAGAAGATATGTAGATTTTCATATCTGCTTTGTATTAAATTGTTATGATATGTTGTTTTGGATGAAGTATTTAAAAAAAAAATCTAGCCTCACATAGGCATGAAATTGAAAAATGGAAGAGTATTTTAATAGCCTTTTCTGATATAAATAGACATTTTGATTCTACACTCGAACTGGACAAATGGTAGTTTCTTAAAGGTTAGTTGCAGTGTGGAATCTGGAACAATGATATAATTCGTTGCTACTAAGCTCTTTCAACTCTGATATATTAAATTCCATTGGTCTATCTTGAACCTTGCTTCTATTTTTGACCCATGCATGATTTTGAGTATTCGCACTGGTCATTGGAGAAATATTGGACGATGGAGTTATGCAGATGTTCTTCAATGTTGACAGATTTTATTATAATCTCAAAAAAAAAATCACATTTGTTAATATCACCACTGATCTCCTCAGAAAAGTGTTTACATACTTAGAAACGGTCACTGTCACGGTGGCAGATACAAGTTTTCCGAAATTCTTGTTCTCACTTAAAAGTTCCAATTTTATTCTTGGCAGTAAATGCCATCTATTTGTTTCTCTTGAAGTGACAGGCTCATTTCATTCATTCCCATGAAAATGTCTGCCAAATACTCAAGTCTGAATAACCACAGTTTGTTTGTCAATCAGTGGTCTGTCAAATAAAATCAGTATCCCATGAAAAAAATGGCTAGTTCAGCTCACAACCCAAACCATTCAGAGTGCTTTTCATGAAACAACCATCAAACCTCAGTATGCAGCAAAGGGGCTTGATATTGGTATTTTCCATTTTATCACAGAGAATATTAAAAAGATGCATACTCAAGGGTCAAAATTTAGTAGAATGAGAATTAATAATTTAACTGATTCATCAAGCTTATTTTTAAGAGAAACTGGCTTTTTCTGCACGTGCCTGGCAGTGATGAGTATGACACAGTCAGTATATTTGGGTGTCACTGTCCTCATCACTGTTTAACGACTGCACAGCCACTACTGCCCATTACAACTTCTGCACCAATGTGTAAATGTCGAAACAGAAAGAGACAAAAACTGTTTCAATATTATTATGAAACTAATTCTCACCTCATGGACCTCTTTGAAAGGATCTCAAGGAAGCCCCCAGTGTACTCAGACCACACGCTGAGAACTGCTGATACCATTTAATATATTTATACTCTTGCAAAATCAAGGGTTAATGTACCTATTGTATCAAGGTGAGCCTTTTCTTTTTGACTCATCTTTTTCCTTTATTAGGAGCATGTCCTAGGAGAATTTGGATTAAAATGTATAAGACATTCGATTCAAGGTTTCTGTATTATTGAAAAGGAAAAAACAGAGTTTAAGAAAAAAACGATAATTCTTACAGGAAGGTAAGGTGCCAGGGCTCCACAGGATTCCGCCACAAGTAGTCGTCTCTCTGGGTATTTGTGATTAATCTGGAGTAAAACAGAAATCAAGCATAAACAACATACCGTCCCTTCCCCCAACAGAGCATTACTTTTTTCACAAGTCCTGTTAAGAGTGTGATAAAGCTTCTTTCTTTTCCACTTCTGGGAATCCCTGTGTATACCTGGACCAGGAATAAGGGAGTCAGGGAGAACCTAAAAAACGAGGTCACAGGGGTTATCTGTTAAAGAGAAAAGGATAAAGCAAAGATGAGAATTTGGCAAGGTGTGTAGAGGTTGTGGGCTTGCTAAGACAGCTTTCCTTAGGACGTCAGGAGCAACTTGCTCCTTCCCTAGCAACATTAGTATATTTTTAAATTTGCAAAACCCAGCTTTCAGCTATTATAGATATTGGTCTATAATATATGCCAGGAATGACTCATCAGTCCTATTTTTTACCTGAGGCAGTAGGAAGTAAGTTAATCAATGGTTTAACTAGAGCCCTTGACTAGTGATTTTAAAGTAAGCAGACTTCAATCCATTTGTGTGTGCATATGTGGAATGATGGGGCTTTGTGATTGTGATGACTACACTGAACCATAACAAAAATAACAAAACAACAAAAAGACACATACTGGGTTTTGTGCCCATATGTCTTCTTCATAGAATATAAAATTTTCTTTGACTGGAAAAGTATATCTGTTTTCATATTCCCACATGAAAAGCTGACATAATTCATTAATGTATTGGATGCCTAAAATTAAGAAAAAAAATTATATAGCAATCCACTGGGCAACAAACTGGAGGTAGGCAGCTAAATAGATTCCCGATATCCATGTTTACCCAGGTTACAGAGGAGGTGGTGGCAGAGATGTTTATAACTGGCATCTCTGAATTAAATTCAGAAATAGAAACCTCAAAGTACTAGAATGGTTTGAATGTCAAAGCGTGCTATACATAAACTTTCATTTTGCTTTTCTTTACTCTCAAAATTAAATGTGCATACAATAATCAAATGTATTTCTATAGACTAGCAACAAACAGAGAATAAAATTAAGAAGATTCTACTTACAGCAGTATCAAAAAGAATAAAATACTTAGGAATAAGTTAAAAAAGTGCAAAATTATATTCTGTAAACTATAAAACATTGTTGAAAAAAATTTAAAAGACCTATGTAAATGGGAAGATATCCTAAATTAATGGATTGGAAGGCTTACTATTATTAGGATGGCAATACTCTTTAAATCGATCTACAGGTTTAAAGCAATCCTTATGAAAATTCCAGCTGGCTTCTTTGCAGAAATTGATGAGCTGATACTAAAATTCCTATGAAAATTCAAGGGACCCAGAATAGTCTAAACAATATTGAACTATGAGAAACAAGTTCAAGGGGTGGGGTTTATATTTGGGGTGATAAAATTGTTCTAAGATTGTGGTGATGGTTGTGCAACTCTGTGAATATACTAAAAACCACTGAATTTATACATTTTAAAAAGATGGGTGAATTGTGCGGTAAATGAACTGCACCTTAATAAAGCTTAAAAAGGAAAGAAAATGGAAAAAACTATAAGAAATTAACTGTACATATGAATAACTATACAGAATTGTAAATTCAGAGTTGTATATGCTGTTTCCAAATTGGCTCAATGAATAAAGTCTCACCTTAAATTAGTATGCACTATAATCTATAGATGGCATAAAGGATTGTCAGAGATAATTATGACTACACGTGTATAATGTTCACTTTATATACGAAATGTAGATATAACTTCACTAAATTTTAAAGAAAAAAGTAAATACTCAAAGGAACTGGGAATAGAATTCTAAAAGACCACATAGTTTAGTGATTTTCCAGACACAAATTTTTTTTAAGAATAAGTGACTATGCTATTATAAATAAGACCATGAAATTTGTCTTCCTACGTAAGAAATCCATTTTTTAAGGATGGAAATATAATGATGTGACACCAAGTCTAGAAAAATCAATGATTCTGTGTTCTACAGAGGACTGGAATATTACAATTCAATATAAAACCAAAAATATTTGTTACTAAATAGTGACTTGAATTATACATACAAAAATCCACCTAGATCAAAGGTTAACACTTTGTATTCTGTATATATTTATAATACATGCAAGTATACGTTATACAAACTATTTCTATTACCTCCCTACCCACCTACACACACACACACACACACACACACACACACACACACACACACACACACCTTGCTCTCCCTTGAACTCATCAGATACACTCTCATCTCAGGGCTTTTGTATTTGTAGTATCTCTCACTTCATTCAGATCCTTGCCTAAACATCAGTTCCTGAGAGATTCCTTCTCTGACTGCCCTTTCTCAAATAGCATTCCCCATCACTCTCTAACCCTTATCTTGCTTTATTTTCTTCATAGTTTTAACACGACAAAACATCGTGTAATCTATTTGTTTACTCTTATCCATTAGGATGTCTTTGTCTTTTATTCCCCACTGTACCACTGGAACTAGTGTTTCTTAAGCATTTGTTGGAAGAATGAATAAAGCAAAGCATCTCAGAGCATTCTGGGATAAGCACTATTAAATCACTGTGCAGGGGTACAGAAACAGCAGCACAATTTGTATCCCACATTTTCCTAACGGCATTTGAGAAAGAAGATGTGAACATTTGTGAAAACTGGAATATAATAGCTGGGGAAAACTCAATAGTGATTTACCTGCTCCCAGCACTGTGGTAAAAGTTCAGCTTCTACACGCGTTGGTCCAACATGACGTGCAAATGCCACGCAGCCGGTCAGTATCATTTGCCTGAAAACAATATGAATAAAAACTTGTATTTGCATTAGAAAGCACAACTAGGACAAAGGTTAAAAAGGGTCAGCTCTGTAATTCACATGAAGTACAGTATTTTTGTACAATCAAATTAGGCTTTTCCAACAAAAGACTAGACTCCAAGAAGATAGTGAGTTCCTTAAGACTAGTTCCTCCAGCAGTGGCAACACCATTTGTGAGACATGATGTGAAGGGATTCTCTATTTGTGTGACGCTGAAACTCATAACCTCCTAAATTAACTTTCATGAAAACATATGCATTCTGAGGTTATATGTCCAATGCTTCAGCTTCTACTGACCCTCAGTTTCTAGCTACTAAAACAATCAGTGATTATTCCCCCAGTATTTCTATAATTTAAAACTATGGCATCGTGTCAGTAAAATGACATTTCTTAAATGAGAATTTTTGGTATTGCACCCAAGACAACTGGTAGGCAGCGACCGACATGGCTCCCAATGATGTCTATCTCGCGATATTCCAGCCCTTGTACAATCCCATCTCCTCGAATGTAGACTGGACCTAATAATTTGCTCCTAATGGACAGAATAATGGCCAAAGTGATGGGATGTCACTTGAGATTAGGTTACAAAAGTCTGTGATGTCCATCTTGTGAACCTCTCTATTGCCTTCTTAGCTGGCATGCTTTGATGAAGTACGCTGCCATGTTGGAGCATGCCTGCTCCCTGATGAAAATGACCTAATATCTGATCACTGTTGTTTCTCCCCACCAGTGTTTTAAAATAATGAGAAGGCATATACATAGGTGCCACAAATGTTTGATAATTGCAGTAAATAAACTGGTGAAATTAAAGCATTTCAAATACTTGAAAGAAGTGTATACTTATACAGAAACTTCATGGGAAATGACTTTGAATCCTGATTCACCATCGCTATACCAGAGATGTACAAACTTACTGAAATGTTATGCCCCTCAAAACAAATTTCTTAGTCAGCAGAGGTAAGATTCACAATTCTAAAAAAAAAATGAGAACTCTGACATACAGTTGAAAATAGAAAAAGTCAGATGGCCTGCAGATTATTAACAGCATTAGAAACAGGCTCCAGTGATGGCTAAAATAAATGTTGTTCCTACTTACAGAAAATCACAGGACAGGGATTGCTTGCCTAGTATGTGACAAAGCTAGAAATATGGTGTCAATTATGGTTGTTAGGAAAGAACTGGTAAAAAGCACCGAGCATAAAATCCAGTTTTTCTTAGGATATGATCAAAGAAGTCTGAGATCATTAAGTAAGGAAAAATGATAACTGATTACATGTCAGATACACTATGCTAACTTAAAAATTTTGCATTGTTAATTTCTTATTCATATTCTATATAGTTCATCAATTAATCAGATTATTTTAATAAACAATTGTGTTTCTGTAAGGTGAAAGATTTCAGTGTGGACAAAGGTGCTCAATTTGACATATCTTGACCTGAAGGAAGGCTAATAGGTACTTTTGGCCACCAGGTGGCAGCTGTTAGCTTTACCCGCAGAATATGAAAGACAGCTATTACAGATCTAAAAGTCTTTGCCTTGCAAATATAAAAATGACAATGTAATACAGCGTATTTAATTAGTGAGTTAACTCTTATGATTTTCCAATATTTTCAGAGGAAGTAAAAATTTTAACAGTCATTAAAACAAGTATTGAAATTCCATAAAATTATCTAATCATAAAGTACAATTCTATTGTTTGGCAAAGGTATAAGCAAAAGTTTTTTCATTAAGATAGAAAATCGTAACACAGACAAACATTTAAACTGCCAAATTTTATCCATCTGGTGCTTAGTCTGCATAGCCACCCACCAGGATGTTTTGTTCACCTTCACACTTGTACAGCTTTAGTTACGGTAGTATTTAACAGTTTTACTTTCTGAGTAGACACCTATCGTTGTTTGATCAAAGATCATTCCTCCTTTTCTGGAAATTCAATCTGATGTATGTCCCTTCCCCTCACCACCCTCGGGCATAACTCATTTCTCCCCTCAGGCATCCTTGGTGTGGGCTTCTGACTCAGGACTCACCCAAACAGAACACTGTATATCCCTCTAGCCACACAGCAATTGGTTTACAGATAGCCCAGTGATTCAGAAATTCATATATTAAATATTTTATTTCTTGTAAAGCATAACTATTACGAGGCCATGATGCATCTAGTTCAGCTGTGGAAAAGGGAGGGAAGATTTTGGTCTTCTTAGAAGTCACATGTGAAAGACAAAGACAAAGAAATATTTGAATTAGAAGTCCAAAGGTAATTAATACAAAACTGTACGAATTCAGCATAAGTCACTGGAATAACATGAGTGAAAATATTTCAGACCATTGTGAGTAGGGCCAGTGTTTCCTGTCTATTAAAATAGGTATTGGAAAGAAGGCATTTAAATGCTAATTAAAGGCATTAAAATGCTAATTTTGATGTCAAATTAGTAAGTCAACATTTTACTTATTTCCCAAAGAAGTAGTCATACCCACCTTTGCTCGTCATCTGGCCTCTTGATCAAATTGAAAAGTATGTGGAGGAGCTGATCTCTCTCTTTAGGCTCAGGATGTAGGCATGCTGTACACAGTATGAGGGGGATCAACTCCTAAAGAAACACGAAGGTGCAAAAATTCAAAGTAAAAATGCATTGCAGGATATTCTTTCCCCCCGCCAGAGTATTCTTAAATGGACCTTTAAAGTGAAATAAACCTCAGTGTACCAAAGGGCAAATTTCCATTTTGTTGATATCCAAGAGAAAACAATGAAACATGTATTTATGGTTGGTTGTGCAGAAGGTGCAAATCACATTGTAATAAACGTACTTAAGATTCAGCTAACCTTATTTTCTTATCCAATACTTCCCAAGAGTCTACTATTGTTTACACTAGATAACATTCCATCTTATAACCTGATATAGTCATTTTAATTTGGAAAGTGTTTTTAAACAAAACTTGCAAAAGTTGTATTTTAAAACTTAAAAAGATAACAGAAAATAAAGAAAAGTCTTCCTACTTCCACAAATACAATATAATCTGTCTTTAAGATGAGATATAATTAATAATTTTGTAACCTTAGCACATAACTGGATAGCTAACTGAAAAGACCATTAGAAATGTTTTATTTGAAATTGAAAATTTTAACAATATTTTGTTTGTGGCACATTCAATATATGCAGAGGTAAACTCAGTATTTTGTAGAAGAGTAATATACAAAAGTTTATTTCTCTCTTTCAAAGAGACATTTGAAAATTTATTAAAGTTTCATATTTTAATTACATTAAGACAAAATTCTAAAATATATTCAAAAGATATTAATGTTTTCCATTTTGGAATGGATTTTCAAATCTAATGAGAATAAAAGCCCAAAAGTGATAAAATATTTTTGGAGAGAAATCCTCTATGTTATAAAAACAATATTTTGCAGATATTTTTTAAAAAATCACTATGGTATAGTATTATTAAGAAGGGCAGAATGCTTCCTACTCACATTTCTCTTTCCCATCTACCTCCCTACCTACCAAAGAGTGCCAGCCGATTCAAAAAAGGAATTCATCACTATGGAGTAATGCATGATACCCTGAAGAACAGTCTACACTTTAGAAGTAGCTTCCCATTTTGAAGACACTCCCTTAGAAACAGATGATAGGATTTTTTGCATTGATTGAAAAAGACATGAAGCTGAAAGGCATGAAGTCCCTTTCCATTATTTCTAAAGTCTTTACATATTATTTAAAAATTATAATTACCTGATATAAATCCTAAATTGAAGTTACAAAAATGTAAATAAGAAGAGCTAAGAATATATCTGAGCAGTAAAAACAAATTTCAAACATTTATGGTGTCATTTTCTATTTGGACACCTCTGTAGGTTTTAGTGATTAATTGAAAAGGAAAAAAAACAAATAATTAGGAAAAATGATTTTTCACTAGGAATGGAAAACAGAATAATGCGTGTATATTCCTATATTGTTAAGTAATGTTTTCACCAGAGGCTCAATATGACACTTCATGGATCAGTCTTGCTTTGTAGGAGAAAACAAACAACCTTTTATGAAATGTTCGGGTAGGAGACCTGAATTAATTCTAAGGACTGTCCGAATCCTTCAAGGACTCCATGTGGGCTACTAAGAGCCAGTGACACTGGTAAGAGGACGAAGACAGTGCATCATCAGCACATTCCACTGAGAGTCGGGCCTTAAGGGTGAAAAAGGAGTTATTCTAGAAGGCATGAACAAAACAAGAAAAGATTTTAATGCCTAAACATCAAGAAAGGCCCTAAATATTTTATTTATATTATCCCCTCATGTCAGATCTTTCTCTCCCGAGGGTTTTGCTTCCTCCTAACCCTTAGCTTCTTTATCTCAAAAGCAAGCATACAAAAATAACTGTGTTGCTGTTTATTCTTTGTGCCTTACATTTTCTTTTTTTGTTTTTCAAATCATGGGCCTTAGTGATACTTAATCAAAAAGGTGGTTTATGTCATACATGAACATAGAGAAATTTTTAACTGAAATATGGCAACAGATGTGCTAAACTGAGAACGTTGGAGTAGGAGCTAGAAGCGTTCCAGGTTTGATTTACTCTTTAGTACCGAAGATGGTAACATGTAAAGAGAAAAGTAAAGAATATCAAAAAGACTCACATAATGAAGAAACAAGATTACCTACCTCTGGCAAAGTTCTACACTTCAAAAGTTGCTAAAATAGCTAACCTTAGAATTATTTATATCTATAATTCCTGGTGCTCAACCTTTAGGAAACCTAACAGGAATACTCAGATGACTTTAAAAGCTATGATACTGCTAAAAAATTACAGAACAAATGGGATTTACTCCCTAAATTAAAACACACACAACAGGTACAGAAGATGGAACAAGTCTGTCTACTTTATAATTATCTGGGGCTATTACTCATAAGGCAAAACATTTACCATGGGGCAAATATGAATGGCAATGTAAAATAACAGAGTTTGGTTTCTCAGAAGATTACAGATCTTTACTAACTACTTTTAAAACTTTTCGAGGATTGGTTCTCTATATGCATAGATCAAAGGACAAATATATTTATTCTGTAATTTGGTTTGAAAGATTCAAGTTCCTCAACCAACCCATTAAAGTGAAGTACTATATAAGTCACATACAGAAAACTAGTTAATTTTTTTCTCTCAAAATGAATAAACAAGGAAGTCTTTTAAAATATAAGCTGATAAAAAGTGATCATCAATACTTCAAAGAACATAGGAGGAATCTTTTTTCACTTTTCATCATGTCTGAAATTAGTATCTTATAACTGAGAGCATGTCACAATTTTATCGAAATTCTTTTCCTTTCTTAAAGGTATATAAATGTTATAATCAATGGCATCTTAGATTTGACACATGGACTGCTGAATTTAGAAAATGCTGTAATTGAGAACTGAAAGTCGAGTGAGGTTGTTAGTTTTCTTTTAAAAAACAAAAACCAGTAACACTAATATCTATATTGACTGTGCTTTTTCACTTTTATAAAAAATAAAAAGTTTAATTTATTAGACAGTTTTAATTAACTTTTATGTCATTCCTTTTAAAACAGTGGGTCACAAAATCAATTGAATGGGTCATGAAGAGCATTTTTTCTTTTTTATTGTTTACTTAGGTATATTTTTTATTGTTTTTAAAATATTTATAAAATCATCTGTGATATTGATTATCTTCTATTTTACCTTTTTGTAATTAGTAAAGGCAAAGACTTGATTTATAAAATTTTTATATTAATTATATATGTAACTGTATACTGGCACATGATTTAAAATGTCCAGTGAGAGTATACATGGTCAATAAAGTTTGAAAAACACTCACTTAAAACATGTTAAAATTTGATTAGAAGACTAGCTATTATGCAGCCTTAACAATGAGCAAGTTCTTTATATACTGATAAAGAAATATACAAAACATAATGTTACACGGAAAAAAGCAAAGTGGAGAACAGTACATACAGTACGGTATTATTTGTGTAAGTCATGGAAAAAAGATCATATATTTGAGTTTGTTTATACAGGTAAACAATATCTGAAAGAATATAATACAGTTCTACAATAATAGTAGGAGATGTCAGTATCCCAGTTTCAATAATGGATAGAACAACTAGAGAGAAGATCAGTAAAGAAGTAGGAGACTTGAACACTATAAAACAATTAGACCTAATAGACATATACACACAACACTCCACCTGACAACAGCAGAAAGTACATTCTTCTCAAGTGCACATGGAACATTCCCAAGGATAGACTATATGTTAAGCCACAGACAATTCTCAATAAATTTTAGGAAGATTGAAATCATACTAAGTATCATCTCCAACCACATGGAATGAAATTAAAAATCAGTAACAGAAGGGAAACTGGAAAACTCATAAATAAGTAGATATTAAACAACATACTCTGTAAATAACCAATAGGTCAAAAAAAGAGATCAATGAGAAAATTAGAAAATACTTTGAAATGAATGAAAATGAAAAACACAACATACCAAAACTTAATGAGATATAGCAAAAGTAATACTCAGAGAGAAATTTATAGTTATAAATGCCTACATTAAAAAAAGCAAGATCCCAACTCAACAAACTTGCTTCACACCTTAAGGAACTAGGTAAAGAACAAACTAAACCCAAGGCCAGCAGAAAGAAGAAAACAATAAATATTAGAGCAAAGATAAATGAAACGTAGATAAGAAAAACAACAGAGAAAATCAACAAAAGCAAAAGTTCTTTGGAAAGATCAACAAAACTGACAAACCTTCAGCAAGACTGACTAAGAAAAAAGAAAGATCTAAATAATGAGAATCAGAAACGAAGGTGGAGACATTAGTATCAATCTTACAAAAATTAAAAAGATTGTAAGTGAACAGGACAAATAATGGTTCACCAATAAATAATCAAGATGAAATTAACTAATTCCTGAAATCACATAAATTACCAAAACTGACTCAAGAAGAAATAGAGTATTAATAGACCTATAACAAGCAAAGAGGTTGAATCATTAATAAAAAATATTCCAACGAAAAAAGTTCCAAGATCAGATGGCTTCACTGGTGAATTCTAAAATACATTTAAAGAAGAAATACTGATCCCACTCAAACTCTTCCAAAAAACAAATGATGAAAAATTTCTAACATATTCTACGAGACTATCATTGGCCTGATATCAAAACCAGACAGAGAGAGAGCAAAAAGAAAACTATAGGCCAATATCCTTTATGAAGTTAGATGCAAAAAGGTGCAATAAAATACCGCCAAATCCAAGAACACATCAAAACGATTATACCCCATGACCAAGTAATATTAATCCCAGTAATGCAAGGGTGGTTCAACATATGAAAAATCAATCATTGTATTATACCACATCAATAGAAACAAAAGGAAACAAACCATCATTTCAATCAACGCAGAAAAAACATTTGATAAAATTCAACATCCTTTCATGATAAAAACACTTAGCAAAGTAGGAATAGAAAAAAACTTCCTAACTTGAAACTAATATAAAAAATGTTTTTTAATTAAAAAAAATAAAATTAAAGGGTATTTATGAGAAATCCACAGCCAGCATCACACTCAATGGTGAAAGACTGAAAGCTTTCCCCCCAAGTGCAGGAACAAGATAAGGATATCTGCTTTCTCAAAACATGGCTAATCAACATTGTACTAGAAGTCCTAGCCAGACCAATTAAGCAAGAGGAAGAAATAAAAGCTATCCAAATAGTAAAGGAAGAAAAACTATCTCTAGTTGCAGATAACATGACATATATATATTTTCACAGAATTCACTAGAGCTAATAAATAAATTCAGTAAAGTTGCACGGTATAAGATCAACACACAATTTATCAACTTTGTTTCTACCAGCAATGAACAACCTGAAAAGGAAATTAAGAAAACAATTCCATTTATAATAGCATCCAAAAGAATAAAATACCTAGGAATCAATTTAAACAAGGAAGTGAAAGACTCGTGTACTGGAAACTACAAAACATTGCCAAAAGAAATTAAAGACATAAATAAACAGAAAAAAAAATCCCATGTCCATGTACTGGAAGACTTCATGTTGTTAGAATGGCAATACTCCCCAAAGTGATCTACAGATTCAGTACAATCCCTATCAAAATTCCAGTGACCTTTATTGCAGAAATGAAGCTGAGCATCAAATTCATATGGAATTGCAAGAGGCCCTGAACAGCTCAACAATACTGAAATGAAAAAAAAAACACACCAAGATCGGAGGACACATACTTCCCAATTTCAAAACTTACACAAAGCTACAGTAATCAAAATAGTGTGGTACAGGCATAAGGATAAAGACCAATGGAACCGAACTGAATGTTCAGAAATAAATCCAAACATCTACAGCTAATTGATTTTTGACAAAGGTTCCATGACCTTTCAATGGGGAAACAATTTTCTCTTCCACAAATGGTACTAGGACAATCAGATAACCACATGAAAAGAATAAAGTTGGATCCCGTCTTTTCTCCATATACCAAAAACAACTCAAAATGGATCAATGACCCAAATATAAGGGCTATAAGCAATAAAACTACTAGAAGAAAACATAAAATCAAGTAAATATTCCTGACCTCAGATTTGGCAACAGAGTCTTAGGTTTAACACCAAAAACACAAGCAACAAAATAAAAAAATAGAGAAACAGACTTCAAAAAAATGAAAAACATTTGTCCAACAAAAGACATTATCAAGAATGTGGAAAGACAATCTACACAATGGGAGGAAATATTTACATATCACATATGCAATATGGGTTTAATACCCAGAATTGTAAGAACTCTTAGAACTCAAAAACAAACAATCCAAATTAAAAATGGGCAAAGGACTTGAAAGAACACACTAGAAGCTGGTAAAATATATTGCCTGTTGGATGGTGGCTTAGGGACAGAGGAAGTTTTTGTTGTTTATCTTTTTGTATTTAAAAAGAATTAAACCATGGAACGTATTCTTTCATTAAAACTTTAAACCCTGTTTCCAATGTTTTATTTATTTAATTAGCTAGGATGGTACTATGACCAATCAGTTTACTGAAGGACATTTTGATTCCATTTACACACCAATAGAAAGTGTGTAAGAGAATATGGTAATACTGGTAAGAGAATATATAAAACTTGAGAAATAAAAAAAACTCAAAATATTAATCTTTCAATCACAAGACCTTTTTAAAAATATAGATTTAAGGAACAAAGGTAAAATATTAAATAAAAGTAACCCAATATCAAAGAATAAAATGAAATAAAACTTTTGTCCTTTTATGCCCTGGGATTGGTTTCAAAGCAAACCAACACATACTTCTTATTTACCAATTTAATTTTGAGGGAATACAACTTTCGTATGTTATAAATGGTAAACTTGCTGATAAAACAGAATAAGGTACAAATAAATAAACAATATAAACAATTAACTCTTCATGAAATTGTAAGTATATATTTTTTAAATATAAAAAACTTAAAATCAGCCAGAAAAGTAAACATCAAACCACAAATAAAATATACGTTGTGTACATATGCATGTATGTGTATATATGTTTATATATATATATTTACATATATAATGTATTTGATTACTGATGATGCAAATTTATAAATACTTCATGCAGTACAATCAGGTTTTGGTGGTAGAGTCTTTTATGATAAAAAAGAGAAAAATTAAAATAAAAAAGCTTACACTGCATTTCATAACAATTAGGTTTCTGTAATATTTTAAAGATTACATGAAGGAAACATAGTAAGAGGGATGCAAACATTAATGCATTGCATGGATTATGTAGCTGATAAAGGAAAAGAAGCTCAAACACCATTCTGCCAGGCAGAACTGCAAAACAATCTGAAATTGGACACTGATCCTTCAAGACATAGAAAATTTTCCATGCTTATTAATAGTATCTCACAACTGTATTTAAATAGGTAAAATGAAAGCATCAGTAAGAAAACAGTCATTTTTATCTTTTTAAAATTAAAAATGCCTATAGGAGTAAAATATTTTAAAACTCGACATAAAAGTTTTCTTGAGGATCAGTACAAATTTCTTGAGCTAAACAGATAATTAAGGATAAGCTTTATATGGATTTTGCGAATGCACTGTGTACCTATCATACTGTAGGTCCCATGAATTAGGATTGAAATCAGTGGTAAATATTAAAAAGATAACAGAAGAAAGTCATACGATACATTTTAAAATATTCTTAATGAATTTTTTTATAAGAAATTTTGTGAACTGGAAATTGATTTCATAAACTGAATAATTCAAATAATTAATTTTGTTTGCAAATAAATCATCTACTATCATTTAAACAACTTTTCATTAATCTGTTATTGGCTAAGTATAACTGCAAAGAGAACTTTCCACAGTACTTATGGCTCATCACATAGGCTATGTGTATTAAAATACATTTGCTACTGCATTTTGGACATTTAAAGCATCTGTCAAAAACAGGTTAGCTATACGAAAATCAAAAGAGGTATTTTCAAAAGTTATTATAGTCAATATTATAACTATCCTATCATTATCAGACAAGTGATTATTGTCAGATATAATAAAATTAACACGTATAATAGGTAACTACAAGTACATTTAAGAAAAGAGTTACATTTTTAGTCCCTGTTAATTTTCAATACAGAGTGTCTATTTCTGCAGACTCAAGCATATCATACCAGGAGCAGAGATGAAATAAATTAGTTAACTGGTAACGTAGAACAGTGTTCATGGCACATAAATGGACCTACAGTAATAGTTAGTGTTGCACAAGCTAATGATGCTTTTAAGCAAAACTGGAGTAACATGAATACCATGCAGTTTCACTGAACTCACCTGACAGAGGTGTAAAACCATTCTCTAGGAGCAGAGATGCATGCACAAAAGTAAGAATATGATTGCAAGTAATAGACTTTAACAAAATAAAAACATAACACTAAACTTCAAAATGACAAAAAATGGACAACATGATGAGAATACTGGGATGAAATACTTTCTGCGTCTCACCTCTCTCTTTGCCAACAGGACGTTGGGGACAATGTGTGGCAGGCAGCGTCCCAGCATCAACATGACACTTTTCTCACTGTCTGCAATCCGAGACACCTAGAAAACCGAAGAATTCATACATAATGACAGTGGAGAACTTCTGTGCTTAAAGTTCATGCTGTAGACCCTGCCACCCCTGCTCTAAACACACACCCAAAATTCCAACTTATGACAATGAAGACGACGATGACAATAATAACAGCTGTGTTCCCAGATACGATAAACATTTCTGGGGACCAGGAATGGACTTAAAACATCAGTGAGAAGCAGGGGCAAAGCCAGGGAGGCCACTATGCCTCAGTTCTGGGAACAGGTAGGGATAACACAGGACTGGGGCAGCTTCAGCAGTTTTTCTTTTGTTCTTGAAAAGATGTCCATAAAGCTACAATCTTTGGTGAACGAGATAGTTTGTATAATGAAGCTGCATGCCAGGGGAGGCCCAAGGAGGCTGACCCGGTCTTACTGTGTTTTCCCGAAAATAAGACCTAGCCAGACCATCAGCACTAATATGTCTTTTAGAGCAAAAATTAATATAAGACCGGTCTTAAATTATATTATGTTAGATAAGACCCAGTCTTACATTACAGTAAAATAAGACCGGGTCTTATATTAATTTTTGCTCCAAAAGGAGCATTAGAACTGATGGTCCGGCTAGGTCTTAATTTCGGGGAAACATGGTACAATGAGGATTTTCAGAATTACATCCAAACCATCCTCTAGCTCTTTCATATTCTCAAAGACATTATGGGACAGAAACCCAGGAGAGGTCAAGTGGAGTCAACCCCAAAATGGCTAGAAAGGGAGGAGTATAAAGATAGGAGGGAAAAAACAAAACTCCCTTTCAAGATGAGTCTGTAACAACAATTGCAAAGCACATGAGGAAAATTAATCTGAGAGTCAAACTCCGCAAAGACAACTACTCCTAATGAGATAAAAATAACTGAGTAATCTAAAAATAACCAAACTGTATGTACACTTACATTGCTTTTCTCAATTATATCAAAGAGGCACATAACCATGCTAGTAGACATTAACAAAAATAGACTGCAAAAGGTCACTTTAATACTAAACAAAGGTTTAATCCAAAGAATAGAAATAATCAACTACATTCCCTAAAAGTTAAAAATCTTAGAAACTATTTCTTAGACCATTATTTTAAATAACATATTTGTATTTGAAATAGAGTATTATCACAGATGGTTTTGGATGAGATAGTTAAGAATAAGAAGAAAAATTGACTGTTTTAAGAAAGTTGCAAGAATATCTGGTATAATTTACCTCTGATCCTAAACGACTATCTGCTGACATCCGACAAAAAGAGAGCAGTGCTTGGTGGAAAGCAGGAGACAATTTCCTAAAAGACAATATTGGATGAAAAGGGTCAAGACCAAACAGTTACCACTGGCATTTAAGGAAAAAGTAAGTTACAGTTTATAACTCCCATTCCTGCATTAATCCTACACAAATGTTCAATGGATTTCTCATCTACCATTGACTGCAAGAGCACCTCACTGCAGAATTATACAGTTGGAAAAAATCAGCAGTAACAGCTGATCTTATAATAGGTTGATATTATGCGAATAAAAGGCCTGTGAATGAAGGGGATCAAACCTGAAGTGGTACCGCAGATCAATGACATAGAAAGAACCTGCAAAATCTGAAATGAGGACTTTTCCCTCCCCAGTTCTCTATGGTCCCAGAGAGGTAAACAGTGGACATAAAGGTTGATCTGACATGCTGCTGAGAGGAATTACAGTTTTGCAGATGTATATAATGATAACGATAAATGTTAATATTAGAAATCCACATAAAAGAAGTAAAATTTTAAGACAAGTGAAGGAGAGGCTCATTCAACATTCATGGTATATTTTAAAGAAAGTATTTTTTGTAATTGAAAATATTAGCCTATGTCTGTTTCTAAAACAACACCGGTCTTTATGTAGTAGTATTTATAAAGTTATTACGATGATAGTACTTTATGTACTCAATCTACAAAGAAAGGGGTAACATCAAAGGTTACACAATAGACGTTATTTAATACACACCATAAAGTGGCACTCAGTAATTTCTATCATTAGAGAGTTAGAATGGTGTGACAAAGCTTGGGCTGTTTGCTCATTTATATTTTCCTCCCATAATCTTTCAGTGGAATAGGGAATGGGGGGTCAGGGGGAGAGGGGCAGAAACCATCCAATCACTGTAGCCAGAAACCTCAAATCCACCTTTATACTTCCCTTTTCAATCAATTCAATCGATCTTTTACCTTCTAACTACCTTGCAAATCTATCCACTTCTTTCCAATACAGGACAGGCCACAATTGTTTTTTAACTTGGATTCATTCAATAGATACCCTTAGGTTCGTTTCCTCCAGTCTTGCAACCCTCCAAACACCTCTACCCTAGATTACTCTTCAAAACTTAGATACCATCATGTCCCGACTTTAAATGAGTTAACACAGCTTATATGACTCAATCTTTGCGTAATTCTCCAACTTCATCTGCCGTCATTCTTTACACTTGCATTCTTCGCTTAAACCTTATTAAATTCATAGTTTCCCAAATGCATGGTTTGCTTGCACAAGCTGTTCTTCCTTACTGGAAATATTCTTCCTCTTATTTCTTTGCCTGCTTAACTCCCACCTAATTGTCAGGTCTCAGGTTAGATAACACTTCTCCCTGAAACCTTTCTTGCTGATGACTAGGTTAGGTACAATGACCGTGTGTTCCCAAAGCAAGTTGAACTTCTCTTATATTACCACTTTTCATACTTTAATTATTTGATTGTCATTCTTTCTCACACTGTAAGGTTTGTGACTGAAGGCATTACCATACATTGTGAGGATTAAATAAGTTAGTACATAAACTGTTTAGAACTGTGCCTGAGAGATTAAAAAGAGCTCAGTAAATATTCCTTTCTTAAAATTACTTTTTTACATTATAAAATAAAATAAAAAATGTTAATTATATTTTGTCTCCTACACTAGAAAACATGATCATGAAGGGCAGGGACCATGCTTTTGTCATCTGAGTTCAATCACTGCAACCCCGTAAAAGGTAAATAAATGAATCAAGAGACTATTAATGAAACATTATTAGTAATGGAAGCAGAACAGGAAAAAGGACTAAGAGCAAAAACTGTTCCTCTCTTTCTCATAGGCAAGTTACACAGTACCAAAACGAGTCTGAAAATAACTGAATAGAGAAAAGGTAAAAAGCACGAGGTAAAGTGTTTGCAGCATATAGTAATGTACATGTCATTTATGCGTTTAAGTAGTTACCCAAGATAGAATCTACGCCATTTATGGTTCATGCCTTTTTAATGTAATTTAACTTAGCAATTACTTTGTGATTTTGTGTGTGTGTGCGATATGTACTTTCCTATGTGTGAATGCCAATGCAAAAATTCATACATCTGGTCTGCAAAAGCAGTTCAAATAAGAACTGAAGCTCTTTCAGTTTGACAACATACTAAACACCGGAAAGAAGCCTTCCAAAATATAGGATGCATACTAACCTATTGGGTTTATCAAAATGGACTGTGTTTTTACTTGATGGAGAAGGAGATGGCACTGCTTCTCTTTCTCTCCTGGGTAAAGAGTTTGGGATGTTCTCTTTAGGAACAGTGGAATCAACTTCATCTGATTTTGAAAGATGGATATCCTTGTTTTTTCCCTCGTCTGAACTATTTACAACTGAACTCTGTCCACTGTCTTCAGAGTCTTTGTGAAGAGACTGATCCAAAGAAGGTTGAATAGAGTCACAAACTACTGGGATGGCAAAGTGTTCACTTTTGAGAAAGTCCATTTCACTGCAGAAAGAAAAAGAAATTATCAGACAACAACTGTATTTTAAAAAAACTTTGGCAATAGCATAATGGGTTTAATGCCTTAGAAGTATAACATATTAATAGAAAATGGTTTGGCAACTGATTAATCTTTTCTGAAACATACACACTGATGCTTCATATATGTAAAAGTGTAGCTATAAATTCAGTTCTTCATTTGCAAAATGGGAATAATTCTCTCTAACCCACAGGATTATTATAAGAATTAAACGAAATAATGAATGAGAAATGTGTACAACACTAATGTGACGAAGTTATTTTATTGATATTGACAGGACTCAGGGGAAGTAAAAAGTATCTTATTCCTTGCTTCCAGGACATAATTTATTGTAAGATCACTACATTGGTTTAATTTTTTTTTGAGGGGTGGGGGTAGGTGAGGGGGAAGGCACATATTAAATATATAAAGCAATTATAAGACTTTTTTTTCAGAAGTATTATAATGTGAAAAATTATGTCCAACAACTGAAATATTATTATGTGTTTTTATATAATCTGCCAATTTCATTTAAAAAGGTTTTTTTAGAAATTATGATTAAGTACTAACCTTTCAAGTCTTCTGATTTGTTCCATCAAAGACCATTTCTCGCTGTTTAATAAACTAATTTTATCTTCTAATTTCTGTACTAGCAAGGAGTTCTAAAATCAAAACAGGAGAAAAAGAGAAACTGAAGATCTTATACTTTTACATATTTTAAATATTTTGGAGGCCTTGACTAGTCAATTAATATCGCTCACCTCTAAAGTCTGAGGAATTTCAAGAGTTGGAGGAAGGTTGCCTGAAACTGGTGTAAGAGCCTCCAATTCACTTTCTTCTACTCCACTGGCCACATCTACAAGGTCTTTTCCAGTTACCTGATGATTTCCAAAATCTCGATAAAGTTGCAATAAGTCTGGAGGTTTTGGAATATTTAATCCTACATCATCCCATAGTTCAAAATCCTAAAAGATAAAAAATATTAATATAAAAACAATCTGAGGCAATTTTACTCTGCACTTGAGATTTATTTTATTCCTTATTGCCAATATCTTAAAAACCCAACATAATCTTGTTATAATGTTAAAGTACATGGTACAAGTAAGTAATCATTCATAAACTTATTTTTACATCTTCCACTGTCCAATATTATTCTTGTAAGTTTCTTAATATTCTAAGTAAACAGGTTTAACTATCTTATACGTCAAGATGTTGCACATAATCTTTTATTAAATCTCTCAAAAATGTAAACTATCAACTTTAAAGCTTGCGTTAACTTTCAAGTTTGTAAAACATGTTTAAATATTTGCATGAAGTCATAGAACATGTCTAGATTTAAGAAGCTTTAGTTCATAAATTGTACCTATTATAAGTAAACTATGAGTGGCATTAACTTTGTTCTTCCTTTCTTTATTATTCCAACCTATATGTATTTAGTGTAATCTCTGGTGGGTAAGCAAGCAATTTAATCTGCTTGCCTTTCTGCTGTAGCTATTAGACTCCAATTTATATTATTAAGTATACTTCTGGCAACTTTCAGAAACCAAACAACTGCTCTTCAATTTGTTGTGTATGAAGCATTCTCTTGAATTCAATTTAGTACAATTTTATTATTAAAGTACAAAAAGGCAAAGTACACTGCAAGCAGTCTGTGGGCAAAACTTTTTAAAAGAGCTTTATAAAGTTCCAGAGTAATCAATCACATGCAAATACATTGCCCTGCCATTTTCTTTTCCTCTAATACATCAGAATTTAGTACTAATTTGATATCTTGTAACTTATTTATAACTTATATTTATTTGAATGTTCTAAATGTGATACTCTCAATCCTTTGAGGGCTCAATGGATAATGGGAACAACTATTATTGAGGGTTAAATCTGAGGCAGATAAGAGATAGGTATTAGAAATGAGGGCTTTGGAGAAAAGTCCAAGTATGAATTTCATATCTGTCTCCTCTTACTGCTGTTATAAATTAATTTGAAACTTAAATAGCTCATCTGTAAGATGGGCATAATACTTATCCTTGAGGGTTTTACTGAGGGAAAAACAAAATGTTTATTAAGGCTTTAACACAGTGCTTGGCCTACAACAAGAACAAATTTAATCCTTAAAAAAATAAATAAATGAATAGTACAAATAACATTCAAATGTCCATTTATCCACCTATATTCATCCAATATTTACTAGATATCTACCCTTTGCTTAGAACCAGGGATAAAATGATGTCACCATTTAGGGACTTGCACAGTTAAAGAGTGGGGACATAAAGAAATAGGTGGAACCTAAAGTATCACAGGTATTATGATCACAGGAATGTCAAGAATTCCTAGAAAAGAGTCAATGTCTGTCTTAAGATCGGGGTGAGGAAAGGTTTCTGGAAATAGATGACCTGTGCACTCTTTTGGAAAAAGTTTCGGTATTTACGAGGCAGATGGCAAAGAGAGGATAGGGGAACCAATTATTTTAGAGACAAGGAGAAGAATGAGCAAAAAATACAAAACTCTGAAGGAACCAGGTATGTTCCGGGAGATGCAAGCCCTTGTGTTTGGCAGGATTACAACGAATAGGTGAAAGATTTAATGTTGAAGAGGCAGGTAGAAAGATAAGCTAAAAAGAAAGTTGAGAGGGCTTATAGATTCAGAATTGACAAGAAAGGACTTAAAGCAGAGGGCAGGAGAGATGACTGATAGGAAAAACAGGGAAAGATTAGCGAGGTGGAGATAATAAGGGGAAAAGACATGTAGTGGGAGTAAGACAGTGACAAAGTCCAGAGAATGGCAGTGGGAGTGTGGAAACTTCCTAACATAGAGTACAGAGCCCTGCTGCGGGAACCGGGGAGCTTCGGGAATTAGACCATGAGATACGCCATCATCTACTTGGAAAATAGGGGACAACGGGGTGCTCAGTGAAGAGACAAGTTTTATTTAAGGCAAAAAGGACGTTCTGAGGAGAAGCTGAAAATATAGAAAGTTTATTTGTGATTAAATAAGTTTCAAATAGCACAATAGAAAAAAAGGATGGGAAGTAAATCAGTCATAAAAGAAAGAACTAGAAGGAGGGAAGCAAAGAGCGGTATGACAGCGAGTGTATGCAGATAAAAATATGAGAAAATTATCAATAAATATTTTAATTTATGCAGATACAGAGATGAACGAGAGACTCTTTTAGTTTCAAGGAGCTTACAGTTTAGTCAGGGAGACAAGAGATAATTCCAGGTAATGACAAACGCCTAAAATGGGGGTATAAGAAAAAAAATAAAATAGGGTGAAGAGTCTTAAATCTTGGTCAGAGGCTGAACATGAGAGGGCTTTAGGCAGCACTGTTTTCAGGCCACCTGAAATTACCACAAATGTTTAGTGGTTAAAAAACAGGTTATTGATGAACATTTCCAATGCCTTTCAAAAACAAAACAAAACAAAAAACAGCTTTACTGAGGTATAATTAACATACAACAAACTGTACAAGTTAAATAAATCCACAAGCTAATTTAAAACGTACAGTTTGCTAAATTTTGACATATGTATATACCCCTGATTAGATCACCACAATGAACTTGAAAGAAAATGATCTTGTTCACACTCTCAAAAGTTTTCTTGGACCCCTTTGAAACTTTTCCCTCTTATTTGTCATACCTACCCTGTTCCTAGGCAAATACTGATCTGTTTTCTTTACATTCCTTAGAATTTTATATAAATGGAACCATACAGCAAGTGACCTGTCTGGTTTCCTTCATTCAGATTGATCTGTGTTGTATTTATCAGTAGAGTTCATTCCTTTTTGTTGCTGAGTTGTATTTCACTGTAAGGATATAAGATTTTCTATCCAAATTTCTATTCTTGCTCTTGGATATTTGGGTTGTTTTCCAGATTTTAAGTATAAATAAAGCTGCTATGAAAAGTGTGTAGGAATCCTTGGGCATATGCTTTCATTTCTCTTGGATTATAATATCTAGGAATGGAATGACCACGTCATACGGTGATAAATGTTTTAACTTTTTAAAGAAACTGCCAAAATGTGTTAGAACGTGACTACCATTTTGCATTCCCACCAGCAATGACGAGATTTCCAATCGCTGAACATCCTTGCCAAGACTTGGTGCAGTCTTGGATACTCTAATTAGTGTGCCGTGGTATCTCATTGTGATGTCTGATCTTTGTTAAAGCACCTGTTTAAATTTTTTGCTTTTTTGCCCATTATTTAAAAAATGGGGTTGTTTTCTTATTATTAAGGTTAGAGAGATCATTATATACTTTGGATACAAGTCCTTTATCAGTCCTTTATTGCAAATATTTTACCCAATCCATGGCTTATCTTTTCTTTTGCTTCAAAGTAGCTTTCAAACAGAAGTCATCAATTTTGATGAGAACAAATCTCTTGAAAGCACCATCCTTTTGGTGTCATATCTAAGAAATCTAAGGTTGCAATAAATTTTTCTACGTTTTCTTCTAGAAGCCTTACAGCTTCCTCTTTACATTTAAATCTATGATCCATTTGAATTAATGTTGGCATATAGCGTGAGGCATGGTTGGAAGTTCATTTGGAGGGGGGGCATATGAATATCAAATGCCCCCTCGTTTACCAGTTGTAAAAGAGACTATCCTTTCTGCATGATATTTAGTTTGCACTTTATCAGAAATAAAAAACCCATCTATGTGTAAGTCAATCTTCATTCTCTATTACGGCCCATTGATCTACGTGTCTGTCTCTATGCCAAGAAGACTGTCTCGACTACAATATCTTGAGGTCAGGAAAAGTCCTCCAACTTTGTTCTTTATTAAAGTTTGGCTATAGTACTAGGTTCTTTCCATTTCTATAAGAATTTTGAAATAAACTAATCTCTACAAAAAATGCTGGTGAGATTTTGATTGAGATTGCACTGAAAATACAAATCCATTTGGAGAAAGACAACATTGAATCCTCTGATCTATGAGCATAGTATCTCATTTAGGTGTTCTTTGGTTTCTCTCAGCATGTATAATGGCCTTCAGTGTACACAGCTTTATCCAATTTATCCCTATGTATTTCCTATTTTTTGATACTTTGTAAATAATATATTTTTTAAATTCAAGTTCTAATTCTTGCTAGCATACAGAAATACAATTGATTTTTGTTTATTGATCTTATATCCTACAGCCTTGCTAAAAATCAATGATTAGTTTTTTTGGATAGTCCAAAGGATATTCTACATGTGTAATCATGTGAATAAAGACAGTTTTATTTCTTCCTTTCCAATATGTGTGACTTTCATTTCTTTTTCTTGCCTTGTATTGGCCTGAATCTTCAGTACGCTGTTCAACAGAAGCAGTGAGAGTAGATATCCTTGCTTTGTGCCTCATCTTTCACCATTTACGATGTTAGTGATACGTTTTCTATAAATGTCCTTTCTGAAGTTGAGGAAATTCCTCTCTATTCCTAGTTTCCTTAAAGTTCTTTTGGGGAATAGATATTCGCCTGCGTCAGATATTTTTTTTTGCATCTTCTGAAATGATGATATAATTTTTTTTCTCTTTTCATTTCTTAATATGGTGAGTCACAATGACTGACTTTTGAATATAAATCAACCTTATATTCCTTGGATAAACCTTTTTACATGTTGTTGGATTTGATATGATCAAGTGTTATATAAAATTATGTAATGTTACGTAGAATGTTACGTAGAATAACTGAGGGAGTAACTGAACTGCTATCTCCCTCCCTTTGAGAACATCTATTTTTATTAAACAATCCATGGAATATTTTATCGACCAATGGAATATACCTGATTTGAAATGATGGCCTCCTGATTTCTACATAATAAACTCTTTGGTATTTACTTTCCTAAGGTGCAAGCTCAAACTAATCTATTAGCACTAAGTAGTCAAAATATTACAGGGTTGGGAGATAACACTAAAACAAGCCATCTTTCTTTGTTTACAAGATTCTATCAGGAAAATAAAGTTCTAAAGTTGCCTCCTATTCAAAACACAACTTATATTCACACTCTCGTTGAAAATATTCTCTTAATTGCTGTTATGTATTTATCATCTTAATTATTATAGTTCTACTGAAGACATTTTTAGTTAAACTGTTTTTACAAATATACATTAATCTGTACGACCAAGTAAACGTTTAAAGTAAAAAACATCAGCACATTCTATAAATACATGAGCATATGAGTAGATTATATAGTTACTGGGGAGTTGTAAAAAGCTACATGGAAAGAATGAGAACTCTTTATGTAAAAAGAAGAAATCTGTAAGTCAATAGAATACTAGACCGGATAGGCAAGAAAATACTGTGTTTGGTAACCAGCCTTATAGAATTTTACTATATGCATAACTTAAAAAAATTAAAGAAACTAAATAAAAGACAAAATAAGTATATTTTAAATTAAAAAGGAAATAAATGATTGTTAAAAAAAGTACCTGATCATCATTTTCATCTGAAAAGGTTATTGATGTAAGCTTGTAGTTATTCTTCAATAAAAATTCATTGACTAAGAAGTTTAGAGCTCTCTTTTCAAGAGGTTTGATTGGCTCCTGGAGGCGAAATAAGATACAATACCATAAGGTTTCCTCCTTCAATATTTATGCTATTTTATGTGGAAGATACTTTTAGATTTGTCATTCACCCACCTGAATTTCAGGACTTGATTTGTAATTTTTTCGTTCCTGTAAAGGAACTTCGTGTTCTGGTGGAAAAAATATATAAATAATATTTTAATATTTAACATTTGAAAATATCCCAGCTACTTCTACATTGTCAAAGTAGAAAAAGTCTCAAAAAAGTTTTATGTACACCACCTGCAGCCTTTGTCAGGTTGGCTCGGAGGGCCTGAATGGTCTCCTTGGCTTTCCGTAGTTCAAACTCCAGGACTGGACAGGGATTTGGAATAAACACACACAGGCATCCAACCAAGAAAAGGGAAACAAAAATAAAAAAATAAAAAGCAAGGATGGGTATGAAAAAAAAATACAATCTGTATTGAAAACAGAAAGCATGCAATCTTTATGAAACTTGTGAACGCATGCAGCAGAGTTGATTTGCAAGCAAACTGGTGAATGTTTTCCATGGTTTGAGAATCCAGGGGACTATTGATAAAAATGTTCTAGCTGTCTGACAAGGAATAGCTCTATTTAAAAATAAAATCTATGGCATACTCTCATCTAGGTAAATAAAAATATTAGTAATCTAGGTGCTTCTGCCTCACTCAGCTGAGGTAAGAAAATGCAATGACATGTTTTCAGGTGATATAATTTTAGGGGTAAAGATAAAAACTAGATGAAGTCCAAGCAAATATACTTAAAGAAAACTTTAGGATTAAAAATAAAAAGGTATTTTTAAAGGTATTATCTAGAGTAACGTTATAAATCTATATACAAAAATGTTAGTGACTATATCCCTTCATTAAGATGATGAAGGAATATAGTTTAAATATTTAACAAATGTTGGGATGCCTATAAACTTTTCTACATATAAGCGTGTTTTCTACAAGCATAGATACGTTAAACATATATCAAAAAAAGTTCCGAAGGGTTTTTTAGGTTTCATTTAAAGCCAAAGGGTGTGTAAATAGTTTGCTTTTAATTTCTAACTAAGATCATTCTAAAGCAAAGGATTGTGCACAATTCTAAAAGTGTAATTATTAATTATCTAAGGATATTAAGTAAAATTATTCAGAATTTCAAATTTTCTGATAACTTTTCAAATAGATATTTATTCAAGTTAAGAGGTACTAATGAAACTCAAAGATTTCTCCTTTTATCAGAGTCTGATTATAAGATGAACATTAATATTGAGGAAACATTTTAATAAGCTCTTTAAAATGTTGCATTACGAATAAGATTGTCAAATAGTTCTGCATAAAAACTAACAAATTAAATAAGCAATTTTTTCTTGATTGACTAATAGCAAAAAGAGGATGGCAAATGAGATGCTATCAGAGACAACAAAGCTATAAAAATATATGGAAAAATTAGGATTCACTCAGTTTGCATATTTTCATTAAAAACTTAACGTGTAACTGAATCACATGTAGTGCATGAAGGCCAATTATTTTGATGCACAGAATTTCAATGCAGCAACATGGAAGCACAACTAAAAATCAGATGATGTGTATGTTACTATTTTGTTTTTGGTAGTCAGCAGTGCTGATCTGCAAACATTTCTGTGCAACAAAGTTAAAAATATTTTCCGTAAAACTTACACTTCTGGAAACTCTTAGAGTTTGTGTCTAAAGTTAGACTGCACATATTCAGCGTGTAAGATAAGTGCAGAGTAAGTTTATTTTAATGTCAAAACTCTAGGTAATTGATTTTGATTTAAAAATATTTAACTATACTGTAGGTAAAATGAGTATATATTTATGCTTTCAGCATCATTTACAATTTACTAAAACACATTACAGAACAATTGCAGATCAGAAATGCCCTGCACCAGTAGATAGAAATATGAAAAAAAATACAAAAAATGGTTATAACACAAACTGTGAAAAACTCAAATTCAACTGGTGAAAGTTTAGGTGATCAAGAACAAAACACTGAATGATCAAGGCACAGAAAGCCAGAAAACCCATGTCAGACGGCAAGAATTTAGATTTTTATGCACACCTACATATACACTGCCAAATGTCATTAAGTTACCAATGCTTTGAAAAGATAGTGCTTAACAAAATGAGTTCACTCTGCTGCATGTTTCTTAATATACAATATAGACTTTAAAAGACAGAGGCATATCTCTGAAGCTATAACGCGTCTCTACAAAGTAATTGCAGTTATGTGACAAAGTTCCACAAGAAAGGGGTAAACAGCTATTTTTACACATATATGAATATGTCTCTTCTTTATTAAAAAAATATTGGCTTAAGGCTCAAAATTAATTATGTAACAAAATACACTGTACCAAACAAACTTTAAGTATTTTTCAAATATTGTAATTCTTCATGAAAATGTTTGAGGATGTGTATGTTTTTAAAAACCACTGTAGGAACCAACTACCAACCTGCTCATTCCACTATCCCAACACTCTAGCAGCCCAATCCTGCTGAATGCAATGTTATTGGAACTAAAGTAATAACTGCAAAGATGTAGGTATAGTCTAATAATGCATATAAAAATCTTACCAAGATAATTAATGACATAGTTAGTGTAACCAACTCCAGATGAGTTGAAATGGTTATTCCCCCAACCAGGGTTGAATAATGCTGGTATAATAGCAGAGGTATTTGAGTGCTAAAAGATCACGCTCTCATGACTTGGGAGATATACAACTGACTACGTGGAAATTTCAAAGCAGAAAACAAACAAACAAACAAAAACACCCAATTTTTTGATGCCCCAATTTAACATACTACTAATATTATGGTGAAATATTTGCTAGTCTTAGTTCATTCACAGCCTAAAATACCTAAACAACGAGAATAATGATGACCCTCTTATATATGACTACATCTAAAATTTAGATCTTCAAATGCAAATTAAAGGAAAGAAAATAATTATATGGCCAGTTTCTGGGTAGGAGTTATTTTCCAGTACAAGTATGTAACCATCTGAACAATATAATATATAAAACTAGATACATTTGGTTACTCTTGCTAAACTAAAATACCATGTGTTTAATATTTAACATATAAACTAAAATATATAACATCCAACATTTACTAAATTACTATATGTAACATAATACTACTTAAAATGATAATTAGATGGATAAATTAGTCCTAAAATTATTCAAATAATGTCCATTTGATTTGCTAATTTTTAGGTACTACTGATAGGATTTGGTGTTTTGATACAGCTGTCAACTAATAATGATTATGACAAAATCATGATTTGATACAGGGAGCCACATTAAGTTCTTCCAATGACTTCCTCATTCAACTGACATTGCTATTGTTTACACTGCTTACTCTTAGCTTCTGCTGAACTAAAAACAATTACATCTTTTTTTAACTCATATAATACTGTTTGAGACTTTTAAATACTCAATATCTCCTTTCTTGGGGAATGAATGAAAATCATATATCAGAATGTCATTTTTAATCAGGCCAAACTTCATCCTTCATGTTGAGAGGTAGCACATGGCACAGCTAATCGTGGGCTCTGTGGCTGGGCTATCTGCATTTACATCCTAGCTCTGCCACTGAAGTCTTAAATAATCCCTCTGAGGGCCTCAATTTCCTGGGAAGGGGAGGACGATGATAATTCTATAACGCAATGGGTTAGTATACATTTAGGACACTGTTTAGAATGGAACAAGCACTATGTAAAAATTAGCACTCACTTTTATTCATAATGACCACAATAGGTAAACATTTGGTAAGTTTTAATAAACGTGTACCAGTAAGTGGAAGAAAAAAATCAACAGAGCTGGTCAAGAGTGGAATCCACATTATGGGTGTTCTCTGATCCCATATTGTCCCCACAAGCTCCATTTGTCCAGTGTGGCATCCATCCTGTTCCAGGAGTGCCCACGATTCTGGTGGAGATCAAAGGACCTAACTGATGTCTATCTGCTTCCCCATGTCTGTCTAAGTCAATGTCCTATTGAAACTAATTCCTACAGGGCACTCAAGCATGACTTTAATGACAGACAGGCACAGAAAGGAACGATAGCAGACATCTGATGCTTAAAAGGAGCCAGGGCTACTACACTGTCAACCCCAGGGTGGACCCCCAACAGAATCCAACTGGCCTCATTTGATATGGGCAGAACACAGGAGATACAAATTGGTCTTCTGAAGTGCCTACAGATCCAACGGTGACAAGTGGAAGGCAGAACTAGGGTGCGGGGTAGGGAGTGGGACGACTGGGATGAGTTTGGTCTTCTTATTGGAATGGGCAAGGTCCTGGAGGCCCGTGCTGTCCCAACCATTAATCCTTTCTTTTCTGGATCATAGGACAATCAGGAGAAGTTTCTGGAGAGATGCTGTGATGGCTAGGGAATACCTGGGGAACTCAAGAGAAAGTTTTATTCACCCACGGGCTCACAAGCATTTTAACAATCAGTAGAGTTGTACTGGTATACAACACCTGAGTACTAGCCCTGGTTTGGAGAATCACGGGAATGAGG
Organism: Rhinolophus ferrumequinum; assembly: GCF_004115265.2. Taxonomy (NCBI): domain Eukaryota; kingdom Metazoa; phylum Chordata; class Mammalia; order Chiroptera; family Rhinolophidae; genus Rhinolophus; species Rhinolophus ferrumequinum. The sequence goes on along the minus strand of NC_046302.1, from coordinate 49,700,013 downwards.
AGGTCAAGGTCCAGCTAACTTGGTGGTAAGCCATGGCTAACTAACACCTGTTTGACACCAGTTTTATAATTACATGGCTGGAAACGGTTGGCTATTGCCAAGCAGAACTGAGCAAATTGTAGGTGTGCATAACCAATCAATCACAGCACCCCTAGAAGAGAAAGTTCGGGGTTGGAGCCAGCAAGTTAGTAACATAATTTTGTATAATAACTATATAATTATATTAACATACCAAATTGTAGAAGGAAGAGAATGCCTCAAGTCTTTTTATTATTTCTGGAATGTCAAAGAATCCAAATCTGTCTTTACAATCTTACTCACCTGCCACTCTCTCATCTGTTTCCCTGTTCCCATCATCTGAATATCTTGCAAAGTCTAAAGAATCCAGGGTACTGATGCTCCCCGCTCGATCTACAATGAAGAGAAAAAGAGAAGAATTAAACAGATTTTTATTTAATTATCAAAATAAGGGACTGGAAATCAACCAGTGACAATTATTTCCAGTTAATAAAACTATTATTCTAAGATCTAGGAATTCTATTAAAACAATAGAACTGTAAAGATTGTTCGTGCCAATTAAACTACTATAAAATAACTCAAGTTATCCTGCCCACATCTGTGGTCAACTCCTGAACAATTCACACACCGGGCATACTGCAACCAGCCCATCTAAACATAAAAAACAAACAAACAAACAAAGAATAAAACTGAAATGAAATTTTTGAGCTGCTGCCTGAAACTTTGCAGACTGAATGCAAGAAGATAATTTCTTACTAAAAAAAAAAAAAAAAACAGATATAACACACACATTCTCCACAATATAACACACACATTGCCCACCATACAATCCAAAATTACGTGATACACAAGAACTAGTAAAATGTGTGACCCAGTGACCCAGTCCCAAGAGAAAACTCTTAGCAACAGGGGCATCCCCAAAATAATTCCAGGTGCTAAAATTAGCAGACAAAGATTTTAAAATAGCTATTATAACTATGCTCAGTGAAGTAAAGGAATATATGCACATATAAATGAAAAGATATGAAACCTTAGCAAACAAACAGAATATAAAAAATCTGTGGAAATTCTAGAACTGAAAAATGAATATCTGAAATGTAAAATTCACTCTGTCATTTAATAACAAAATGGAAATAACAGAGGAAAAAATCAATGACCTTAAATACAGATTAATAGAAATTATCCAATTTGAAGAACAGAGAGGAATAAAGATTGAAAAGAAAATTAACAGAGTCTCAGGGACCTATGAGATAATAGTACAAGGTCTAACATTCGCAGAATTGGAGTAAAAAATAGTACAAGGTCTAACATTTGTGGAATTGGAATCAACAATAGGTGAAGCAAGAGATGGGACATATACAAATTCAAGAAGCTCAGAGAACACGAAGTAAGACAAATAAAGAGAACAGAAACAGGCATCTCATAATCAAATTGCTGAAAACCAAAAATGAAGGGAAAATATTTAAAGTAGCCAGAGGAAAAAAACACATTACATACAGAACAACAATTTGAATGATTGCTGATTTCTCATTAAAAAACCACGAAACCAAAGGCATACAGATTGGAAAGGAAGAAGTAAAACTACTTCTATTCACAGATGACATGGTTTTGAATATAAGAACCTCCTAAGGATTCCACTAAAAAATAATTAGGCTTAATAAATACATTTATCAAAGTTGCATAGCCCAAGATCATCATACAAAAATCAAATTTTTATATACTAGCAATGAACAATCCAAAAGCAAAATTAAGAAACCAAATTTACTTCTAGTAACATCTAAATGAATAAAATACTTAAGAACAAATTTAAGAATAAAACTTGCACATTGAAAACTACAAGACATCACTGAAAGAAATTAAAGATGATCTAAATAAATGGAAAGACATAGCTAAGCTCATAGACCAGAAGATCCACGTTAGGATAGCAATAATTCACAATGTGTAAATTCAATGAAATCCCGAAACCCCTTAAAAAACTCCCAGTTGGCTTCCCCCTCTTCTTTTGCAAATACTGAGAACCTGATCCTAATATTCATATGGAAATGAAAAAGTCTCAAAAAAAAAAAAAAAAAAAGCCAAAGCAATCTTGAAAAAGAATAAGAATGGAGAAATCACACTTCTTGATTCTAGACTTGAAGAATAATTTTTACAACAACTGGCACTAGGACAATTAGCTATCCACATGCAAAAGAAGGATGGTGGACCACTTCATATCGTAAGAAAAAACTAACAGAAAATGGATCACAGGCCTAAATATAACAGTGAAAATTATAAAGCTTTTAGTAGGAAATGTGGAAGCAACTCTTTGTGGTCTTGGCTGAGGTAATGATTTCTTAGATATAACACAAAAGCATAAGCAGTGTGACAGGCAGAAGAACAACCCCTCACAGATGTCCACATCCTTATCTCTTGAAACTGTGCAGAAATTACCACACATACAGATGGAATAAAGGTTGCTAATCAGTTGACCTTCAAATAGAGAGATTATCCTGGATTGTTCAGGTTGTCCCAATGTAATAGCAAAGGTTTTTAGAAGTGGAAGAGGGCCACAAGCAAGGATTACAGGTAGCCCCTAGAAGGTGGAAAAGGCTTCTCCAAGGGCCTCCAAAAAAGAACACGGAACTGCCGACACCGATGTTAGTCCGTTTAGTCCATCACAAGACCCATGTCAGTTTTCTGACCTATGGAACTGTAAAATAATACATTTGTATTGTTTTAAGCTACATTTGTGATATTTGTTTACAGCAGCCATAAGAAACTAACACAAGAGATAATTGAGTGAACTGATAAACTGGACTTAATCAACATTAAAAACTTTTGTGCTTTAAAAGTCACCATCAAGAAAATAAAAATGCAACCCACAAAATGGAATATTTGCAAATCAAACATCTGATAAGGGACTTATATCTACAAAATGTAAATCACTCTCATAACTCAATAGAAAACAATTCAGCAAAATTTCAAAATGGGCAAAAGATTTACAAAGACATTTCTCCAAAGAAGATACAGTCACGTGCCACTTAAAGACGGGGCTACGTTTTGAGAAATGCATCATTACACAATTTCATACTTGTGCGAGCACAGAGTGCACTTACACACGCCTAGACGGGATAGCCTACTACAGACCTAGGCTCTATGGTACAGCCTACTGCTCCTAGGCTACACGCCTGTGCAGAATGTCACTGTACAAAACACAAGACTAAATCAAGCACAAGAAAAAATGATGCACTCAAGAGACAAGGTAAACACAAGCTGTATATGAGATGGTTGCTGGTATAATACGGCATACTGTTTTACAGCAGCCTTTTTTTAATAAGTAGAAAGAATATATGCTAAAAGAATGATAAAAAGTATAGTACAGTAAATACATAAACCAGTAACATAGTCATTTATTATCATTATCAATTATCATGTACTGTACATAACTGCCTGTGCTATAATTTTATATGACTGGCAGTGCAGTAAGTCTGTTTACACCAGCATCACCAGAAACACTTGAGTAATGAGCTGTGATATAATGACAGCTATGACATCACTAGGCGATGGGAAATTTTCAGTTTCATTATAACTTATTGGACCATTGCTGCATATATGGTGCGTCTTTGACCAAAACGCTATGTGGTGCATGATTGTATAACAGACTGTATTTTATAATACAAAAAAAAAAAAAACCGCTATGTGGTGCATGACTGTATTTTATAATAGCAAAGTACAAACAACCAAATGTCCATCAATGGATGAATGAATAAAATGTGGTATATCCATACAGTGAAATATTACTCAGCCATCAAAAAGGAATGGTGTACATATACATGCTACAACATAGATAAACCTTGGAAACATGCTAAGTGAACGATGCCAGACATATAAAGCCATATATTATATGATTACATTCATATGAAATGTCTAGAATATGCAAATCCATAGAAACACAAAATAGATGAGTGGTCGCCGGGGTAATGACAGAGGAGAATGGGCAGTGACTGCTAGTGGGCATAGGATTTCTTTTAGGGGTGCTGAAAATGTTCTGCAATTGAGAGTGGCAATGATTGCACAAGTTTGTAAATACACTGAAAACCACTGAATTATACACTTTAAAATGGTGAATTTTTGGTATGAGAATGGTATCTTACTTTAATTGCTTTTGGTGATGTGAAACGGTACAGCCACTTTGGAAAACAGTTTGGCAATTCTTAAAAAGACTAGACATAAGAGGTACCATATGACCTAGCAATTTCTCTTCAATCCAAGAGAAATGAAAACATGTATACACAAAATCTTGTACACAATTGTTCAGAGCAGCATTATTCACAATGACAAAAAAGTGGAAACAACCAAATGTCTAGTAATGGATGAATGGAGAAACAAAATGTAGTATATATATCCATACAATTGAATGCTATTCAGCAATACAATACTGAAATACTGATACACGCTACAATATGGATGAGGCTAGAAAACATGCTAAATGACAGAAGCCAGTCATAAGAGAAACACATACTGTATGATTCCAACCATAAGAAATATGCAAAACTGGCAAATCTATAGAGGCAGAAAGTAGATTATGTAATAGTTTCCTAGGACTGGAGGGTGGGGTGAATGGGATGTTTGATTATGGAGGACAGATTTCTTTTTCAGGTGATGAATATGATCTAAAATTAGATTGAGGGATGGTTATACAACTCGATCAATATACTAAAAGCAATTGAATTGTACACTGTAAATGGGTAATATTTTTAAATTGCTTATATACAGCTATTTAAAAGAGGAACATCTTTAGAGTGCAATGAGAAAAACCACAACTCAAATTCCATATCCAACAAAACTATCCTTCGAAATGAGGGCAAAATCAAGTTAATCAATTACCTAAATATTTTTCGCAAAGGCCTTTGTGCCGCAAGAGGCTCCTAAGAAGAATTCAGGGGGAAATTATATACTTATATGATTACATATGTATAATTATCCGTATAATCATACACACACAGTTGACTGTTGAAGAACTTGTTGGTTAGGGGCGCTGTCCCTGCACAGCTGAAAATCCACTTATCACTTTTGACTGCCCAAAAACACATTTTGTGAAATGTTAAACTGCTTTCCCTCTCTACTTTCTGTAATATAAAAATATAATATTCGTTTGTGAAGGGGAATAATGCTTTAGAAGAAGGGTTGACAGCCAAGACCTGGGCCAAACGTGGCCTGAGGCCTGTTTTCACATGATTGTCAAGGTAAGAGTGGTTTTTATGTGTTTAAAGGGTTACCATTCATTCATTCACTACACATTTATAAAGCACCTACTCTGTGCCAGGTACTGTTGTAGATACTGGGCATATAGCAGTGAACAAGAGAGATACAGATATAGTATGCCAGAAGATGATCAAGTACTATACAGAAAAGTAAAAGCCTAAAAAGGGGAAAATTCATACAAAAACATCTCAACTCTTACTACATCCAGGTGATGTAGTCATTTGTTTGTTTTCTAAACAGATGAGAAATTTCCTGTTTCTCAGAACCCACTTCACAAGCAGTGACTCCGATTCCATAGGGGCATGTGGAAGGCTTCAATCAACAAACATTTTACACCTAGCCCTAAAAGAACAAATGTCCACCAAGTCAACAAATGAGGAAGCATACAAACAAGTGCATGGAGTTGTCGAAGTGCAGGACACGGGTGATATAAACAGTCAGGTTACAGTGTACAAAAGCTCCAATGGGTGAGGAAGGACATTTTATCATAGTTGACAGGAGTGAACCAGGCTATAAATAAAATAATAAAATCACTTTTACAAGGAATCTGCATCCATATTAATTTTACACATGCAGAACTGGTTACTGTTGAACACTCAGTTTTTTAGGGTGGTTCCTCCTTGGTAAACACTAACTCAATCTTCTACTCTTTCCAAGACATGACTACATAGCTTTCTTAGCCAGAAGACACTGTAGGGTTCTGCAAGTGTTGGGTCGTTATTGTAAAAACCTATTGCTGTTTTACTGTATGGAAAATAACACAAAAACAGAGATTCAAATGTTCAAATTAGGGAAAGACTTACTGAACTGCACTTAATATCTGAAAACACTTAATACCCTATTACTATTTGTCAGGCACCATCTTAAACATTCTGTCAGCAAAACCGACAAGGTCCCTGTTCTTAGAGAATATTCTAGTGGGAAAGAGAGCAATAATTAAGTTTAAAAAATCAGCTAATGATCAAAATGGCGCAAAGAAAGTAAACAAAGACAAGACCGGAAGAGGAGGTAGTTGTAAATTGGGGAGCAATATTACCGTGTATCCCAGAAAATAAGATCTAGCCGGACAATCAGCTCTAATGCGTCTTTTGGAGCAAAAATTAATATAAGACCCGGTATTTATTATATTATGTTATGCATTATATTATATGAATTACATTATATTAATTATATATTAATTATTATATTAGACCCGGTCTTATAGTAAAATAAGACCGGGTCTTATATTAATTTTTGTGCCAAAAGACGCATTAGAGCTGATTGTCCGGCTAGGTCTTATTTTTAGGGATACACGAAAAGCCCTTCTGCTCAGGAAAAGCCCTTCTGAAAAGGTGAGATCAGAATGAGATAAGAAAGTTTCAGGCAAATCTGAGTCAAGAACTACAGAGGCCAGCGTAAACAATTTGAAAATCATTGTAAACAGTTTGAATTTTATTCCAAGTATAATGGGAAACAACAAAAACACATTTTTTAGAAAATAATTTTGGCTTCTGTAAGAATAGTCTGTAGAAGGACCAGTTACGAGGTTATTATAGTCACAGAGGTGAGAGCTGATCAGATATGGATTGGAACAGAGGCAGCAGAAATGTAAGAAGTGGTCAGATCTGGGTTATTTCTTGATGTAGAACTAACACGTCCTGGTAAATAAATGTACTGATCTAAGGAAACAGATGATCTGTGCTCAGAAAGCACAATCTGGACAAATGAATGCAAATTATAGGAATACAGATTTGGACTCCACCTTGGGCTTCCCCACATCTTTTTAAAACAATTAACATGCTAGTAATCGAAATGGTTAGCTTCAAATAGAGCTATGTCATAATCAATGTACCACTTATCTTTAAATTCCTATTAAGATGAACTAGTAAAATTCTATATATAGCACTCTTCTTAGAACACTATGTTTCTATCCAGAGAAACATTTAATTTCTCTGCAGTTTAATTACAACTGATAAGTAACTTAATATTAAGTTTTAAGACAACATAAATAACAGAAAACCAAATATTATAGTACCCTTCATTACAGCATAATTTCTTTTAAGTATAAGCGAAGAAATATCAAATAACAATAACCGCAGAAGTCTCAAAAGTTCAAATTAAAAATGGGCTGAACTCAGGAACGCTTTTCAGCAATTTAAAAAAACCAAAACACTGATATCGGCAACAACATGAGTGAATCTCAATGCTTTATGCTGAATGCAAGAGTACATACGGTATAATTTCATTTGTAGAGTTTTAGAACAGGCAATGTAATGATAGAAAAAAATCATAATAATGGTTCTTGGAGTGCAGGGCCGGAAGGGGTGGGAACTGACTGGGAAGGAGCATGAGAGAACTTTCTAGAGTGACAGAACTGTTCTACACATTGACAGGAGTTTGGGTTATCAAAGGTGTCTTCATTTGTCGAAATTCATCAAATGGTACACTTACAACTTGTCTTTTATTGTCTTCAAATTTTACCTCCAAAGGAAAAAAAGAGTTCTAAATATTGAGCTCTCATTAATGAAATGCGTGCTAAATTAAAGCATTTAGAGGAAAATATACTGACATCTGCAATTTAATTTGAAATGCATAAAAAATATGATGGATATATGGAGGGAGAGAGGATTGGAGAGATGTACAGATATGAGATAAAGCAAGTATAGTAAAACGTAAATTGTAGAATCTAGATGGTGAGTACATAGAGGTAAAAATTCTTTCAGCTTTTAAGTTTTAAAATTATCAAAATAAAATATTGGGAAAAAACTTGGATATACAGAGGGAAATAAAGTTAAACATTGAAAAGGATCCACTGACTCCTAAAATTTAATCATTAAAGTTGTAATATTGGAAAATAGCTATTATTTCTTATTGTCTTAAACAACAAAGGTTTTTTTTTTTGTGTTTTCCCTCCATTGTTTGAAGTTGAACCAAATCTACAGAATGAGTCATGAAAATAAAGGAAAGAAATTTCAAAATACAGTAAATAAACTTTATAAGGCTTTTTAACTTATACATCTTTTAAATGGGTAAAAATATAAAATGTGAAATTGGAATAAACCACTGACCTGAAAATAACTAATATGGTCTATTATAAAATGAATTTCCTAGATTACTACATATAGTACCTAAAATTTCCAGCTCTTTAAAAAAAAAAGTATCTAACCACTTTTCTCCAATGTTGTGTACCACACCATAAATAAGAGTTTTCCCCTCTAATTCTATAAATATGCATATTATAAATAATTACAAAGGCACATAGAAAACTAGATAAATCATCCAAATCCCACTAAAATTGGAGATTAAAACAGATATCATCAGAGTGTTCCCAGATTTTTTAGATATTCTTTTTTGATCTCTTTTCCCCGTGTCTAAGTATATGTAGATATTTTTGCAAAAATATAATGAATACATATAATTTGTATCTTGCTTTTTAAAAATGAACCTTATACAGTGAGAATTTGCCATATCATTAAAGCTATTGGTACATATTAAACTGCTTTCAAAAATAAGTATACACAGTAATCTGAGTTCCATCAGCATTATATAATAGGTGTTGCCAATGCTTGGTATTATTTTTAATCTCTACTACTTAACATACTGTACAATTATATCTTGTTTAATTAGGCATCTGTGATTCCTGGTAAACTCGAACATTCTTTGAAAAATATACTGGCCATCTACTTTTTGGGGGTGTGTACATGCATTTTCTATTTACATTCTTTGACCATGGATCTCACATCTTGATATTCCTGGAATATTAGTTCATCTGGTCATGACTGCCCTAACGAGAAACTCCACTTGAGTACCATACTCTCTGCTTTTAGTCACATATCTTACAACTTATTTGCTATTCTAATGTCTCTAACCTATGTATTAGAACGCACACCAAATAAGATGAACTTTTATCAACCAACATTTTGGTGGTGTGATACCAGACTTCATTGTTTTATTTGTGATTTCATGGACTGATAAGTATGGATGTTGGCTGCTGATTTCAGATCAATATTTTTATTATGTTAAGTATCTATCTAATGTTAGTTTTCTAAGTATTTCTCTCTCTTTCTAATATTTTTAATCATACATAAAGGCATAGATTAGAGTCTATTTGATCACCAATACATTATTCCTCCACTATACTATTTCTCTGAAAGTTTCAAAGAAATCATCTATGCAATAGGGAGAATTCCTGGGGAAAGCGAACAGTTTAATAAAATACAGTATGAGTTTGGCCGTTAAAAAATATAGTCTAAATATATATATACACACACATATATTTTTCAGTTCCAAGCCAACAACTTTATATATTTTCCAAGAAAAAAAAGCTGATACCCTTTAAATAACAATAACTATGATATCATAAAATTAATATCCTAATTCATTAAAATGTATTCCACCAAGTCAGAAAAAAATATATATACGAGGAAGTAATTTCAACTTTTATTAGACTAACCTGTAACAGATTTTGTAAATAAAATGTACTTTGGATTTTAAGACTAATATGAGGTAATATTATAGCTCTAAGATAAATATACTTTCTTAGACGCAGTCACAATTTTTTCCTCAGGTCAAGCAAATGTCTTTCCAAATACTCTAATATAAGAGTTTGAAAAAACTAATTTCTTTTATTAAGAAAGAAGCTACCATGCCCTAATATGAAGTATGCCAGAAAGCATTTCTTCAAATTCCAGGACTGTGTAACTTCTTAATAATAATTCACTCTGTAACTCAGAACTGAATGATCAGGGACTTTCAACAGTTGGAAAACCAGTAAAACCTGTATGTAAGTTTTATTAAGTCTGAAAACTAAATCCATTACACACAGTATGACTATAAGGCATGCAAATTTATCTGATTTGATAAATCACATATATAAGTAGTCTTATTTATATTTAACATTGTAGTACTGATGACAAAATGAACTTTGACAATAGTTAAAAGAATTAGTCTTAGACCCTTGAAAAGGTAATCTTTAATGGAAATTATATAATACTTCAAAAACCAAATGTATTGGAAAAATTGACCAGTTGTTAAATGGTAAAGAGTATTGGTTAATTCAATTAAACATTTATTAAACAACTCTGGTGTACCAGGTTACTCTAATATAAAAAGAAGAAGAGTTTGGAAAAGTTAATCTCAGGAAGGTACAGCAAAATAGAGAATAATTTTTTAAAGGATGTGGATTAAAAAAAGTCCATGTAGGTTTGTTGCATATGCTTATATGTACATTAAATGTTTTTAATAGTTACTAATAGTAATTGACTGCGACAAGAATTAAAAATTTTCACTACATACTCTGTACTGCTTGAATTTTTGTTTTCATTTTGGAATTTGTCTTCCAAAGGCATTTAATACTTTTTATAATAGGAACATTTTATAATTAAAAAGTCCTCAAAGTACCCAATTTACAATTAACAGAAAGAAAAATAGTATCAAGCAATTAGCTTTAAAATTCCAATTCTTTTAGTAAAGGTCATTTACCGAATCATACCTAAAAAACCTGTCATGGTCAATAACAAAGGAAGAAATATATAGTATATAAATTCAATAAATAATAAATTTACCTCACCTTAAAAGCTGAGGTTGTATATAAACATTTCAATATGTTATCCACTTAAAGATGGATCTTAGAGATCTGTCAATGGCAAAACTCACATTTATATTTTCTGATCCTCTGTTCTTGGCTAATGCTGAGGCTCATTTCACTGATCCCTATATTCAAAACATTTGAGAGCGAGAGGCAATATTAGAGATAGTCCACCCTCTCGTTTCTACAGATGAGAAAACTGGGCTATGTATTCATTCAATGAATATTTTACTAACCCACGGTGCGGAGTAGAAAGATTAAATTCAGCAAGGCTTGGTCCTTGCCTTAAATAAGCTTATAAACCACTGGAATTAAGCCATGTACACAGATAACAGTGATCCAATCAGATCCTTTTGTGTTGAAAGATTGAATTAATCTGAGCAAGCTAGGAGTAAAATCCAAGTCTCCCAGTGTGCAATTTATCTTCTCTTCATTACAAGGTTCCACAATGAGCTAAAATGCAAAGTCAAAAGATTTAAACTTAGGAAGAGTCTGAAACACAAACTTTATTGACAAACTATTCATTTAAGTTAAAATTGCTCTAATGCTGGATTTTACCATATGAACGATTGTCAGGTAAAGAGGAGGATTATTATTAATGACAATAGTTATTATGACACTTAACATTTTTGACCACTTGTTCTGTGCCTGATGCTGTGCAAGACATTTTTTGCAGATAACCTTATTTAACCTTCATAACTCTGCCCGTAAAAGGAGTCGTAACCATTTGCATTTTACAGTAAAGGAAACAGACTATCCAGAGTTGGGCAACTAGGAAGTGTCAGAGTAGAAATATGAACTCAAGCTCTCTGACGCCAGAGCCTGAGCTCTAGACCACGAATTTCCTTGAACAATATTTAGGAGCATGCAAATGCTCGTATCCTAGCTTGCAGATCTGATACTGTGAATGGCCTCAGACAGACTCAACTTTGATCAGGCAGAGCTAAGGGAACAGGCCAACTTTTCACATTTCAAACCTAACATGTCTTTAGGTGGATCCTACCACCTAAAGATCATTTCTTTAACAGAACTTCAAGTTATTCAAAGCTTGTTTGCCAGGCACACTGTCAGGCATGAGTTACACAGACATAAATAAAACATGGCCTCTTTTATTTAACTCATGTTAAATAAACATTTATAAATTATGTACTTTAGGCATTTGTGCCGTGTGTGAAAAAAAGACAAAGATATATGAGACATGAACTCCAACTACGGTCTTTAAAAAAAAAAAAAAATCTAGTCAGCTAAAACATTAATACAAAAAATTTTCAGTAACATGAACACATTCACGGCCTCTATATAATGAATTTCTGTAAGTGGAACTGACTACCCAAAAAAGTTTGGAGGATTTAGAGATCACTAGGGCTGGAGAAACTTCAGAGAGAAGAAGGAACATAAACTGGACCTTCCTTTAAGGAAGGCTGCACCCAGGATCTGGAAAAAAGGAGGTCGGAGGATAAGCTTTCCGAGAAGGAAAAATAATATGGACAACGGCACTGAGTCAGGAAAGTATAAAACGTGTTCAGGAGGCTGATTAAACAGTGTGAGTACAGCAAAAGTTTTGTATATGGACAACATGGTTGAAAAGGCAGGAAGGAGCAAAATTATTGGGAGAACTTTATTATACATGTTCATAATAAAATATTTTAAAGCAATTTTTCATATGCTCCACAAAAATGGGGAAAAAATTAAAATTCCTAAACAGGTTTATAAATTCTTTTTTCTGTAATATACAATTTTACTAATAAAAGAAGGGTTGGAAAAAGTTGCTTTGAGCAGGAGGAAGCAATTTAAAAAGGTTTTAGTTGGAGGGACAGGAACAAATAGCTTTTAAAATCAAGTAAGAATATGGATGGGAGAAGAGATTAAAAGCACAACCACCAGTCAGTTATCAGGCTAAAACTGAAGGTCCAGATGTGAGCTAAAGGCCTGAACTAAAAATGGCAGCGCACCAGTATAGAACTGATAGATGGCACGAAATAACCAGAAAATATGACATGATGCTGAGCAGTCACCTACAACAGGACCAGCTGGTTTCAAAAACAAATGAACATCGTTTCTGACTGCTGGGAATTTTTGAAAGAATAGGCAGGAAGATCTGGAAGGAGGCTACACCCATTATTGCACTGTGGTCTCCTCGAGGCTTAGTCATGCTCCATGACTAGACCTGAAATGTAGATGTAACCATGTAGCAAAGCTTCAAGATTGAAAAAGAGAATACAAACTAATTCAGCCTCATAAAATTACTTCATTCAGAACAATTGGTGACTATATTCGACTCTAATTCTAGGCTTAGTTGGTTATAGAATCACCCCTATGTAAAATGTGCATGCCCTGACCGGGATTGAGTGCTGTGCAGTAGATACCTTGAGGAGATTAAAAGCTTTAGGGAGATTATTCACCTCTACTTTAGTGTGCTGCTATGGTCACTTTATTTTTTGAATGCTCAATTTTGTACTACCTGACTTGCCTTCTACATTCAAAAGACTGGCTACTCTGACTGCATTAATAAGATATATGTACTCTGAATTACTAGATCCTTTGCCTGATCATATCCTAAAATGATCTGAGAATTTTTGCAGAGCTCTGCCTCAAAGTTGACATAACACGGTAGTTGTGGTGTAATAGAAAGAGTGCAGACTTTAAAGTCAGTGATCTGGGTTGGAATACCAGTCCTGCCACTTAAGACGTGACATGTGGTGAAATGTAAAAAAGGTAAGCCGCTGTGCGCATGTCCCAACCAGCAACCGACCTCTGCTGCATCACTGTTTAGACTCTTCTGTATGTATCCTTTTCAAGTATGCCAGGCATGTGCAAATTTCTCCCTTTTGCACATAAATGGAAACATATACATGTTGGTTGCATCCTAATTTACTCAATTTATAACTTGGTGACCATTTCACATCAACACATATAAATTATCTACTTAAATTAATCCCTTACTGTTGGACATTTACGTTTTCCATGTTTAATACCTTTACTTTTAAATGATATTTTAATAAATCTTGATTCAACTGTTTCAATGCAAACAAGCATGTCTACAATAAATTATGGAAATGGAATTGGAGACTGAAGAGTCCAGTGAGAACACAGATTTATAAATCACCTATCAATATGGGCTACCTTTTTTTTTTTAAACATTAAGGTACACACCTTTTGATCCAGCAATTCAAATTTTTTTGTTGTTATAAATTTTATTGGGGAATATTGGGGAACAGTGTGTTTCTCCAAGGCCCATCAGCTCCAAGTCGTCGTCCTTCAATCTAGTTGTGGAGGGCGCAGCTCAGCTCCAAGTCCAGTCAAGGTTTTCAATCTTTAGCTGCAGGGGACGCAACCCACCATCCCATGTGGGAATTGAACCAGCAACCCTGTTGTTGAGAGCTCGGGCTCTAACCAACTGAGCCATCCAGCCAGCCGCCTTTCTGGCAGCTCAGCGGCAGCTCGTTGTCTTCAATCTAATTGTGGAGGGCGCAGCTTACTGGCCTATGTGGGAATCAACCGGCAACACTGTTGTTCAGAGCTCGTGTTCTTAACCAACTGAGCCATCCGGCCGCCCTAGGTTGCCTTTTCATTATGTTGTTTTGTACACCTGAAACTAAATATCTATCTATCTATCTATCTATCTATCTATCTATCTATCTATCTATCTATCTATCATCTATCTATCTATCTATCTATCTATCTATCTATCTATCTATCTATCTATCTATCTATCTATCTATCTATCTATCATCTATCTATCTATCTATCTATCTATCTATCTATTGATCTATCTATCTATTTAAAATGTATGCTACCTTTTAATATAGGTATCTTATTTAAATATTTAGACAAAAATCAGTATTCTTACTATTGTGACTTATTAACGGATATAAAATGCAAATATTCATCGTTAAGAACAATGGTAAAATGTGACCAGAGATTTAGGTGATAAATTCATAACTTTCACCATTCTACTTTATATTTGTCAACTGTCCTTACTCACAAATCTATCCCTGAAGGAAAGAAAAAAGCTTTTATTCTTACTATGATTGTAAAATAATGACTGTAAGAAGCAGCTACTTTTGACTAGAAAAATTAGAAACTTTAAGACTATTTCTAGGTACTTTTTTAATGGTAATTCTACTTCCACACACACATATGGAATATTTACAAGACTCCCATACAATGCAATAAAAAACTATTGAATAGTTTTGTTCACTTGAAACATGCTAAATATATCCTAAAAGAGATCTGTGTCAACATTATACTAAGAATTTTTAACTTATTCTGAAGATTTCCTTTCCAAACAGAACTGATCCTCAAGGTTATAAATGGCAACAGGAAATTGAGAATAAACTGGTACATATGTAACTAATAGTTTGTGAGCAAAGAATGACATTTTTTTCGCTGTTAATTTTTGCAAATTTAATTAATAGATTATATAAGACATTGATATTTAATAAGGTAACAGAAAAGGTAGACAAAGCCAGACACATATGAAGAAATAACATGTATGATATAATCTTTGTGTTCATATACCAGAGATAAGATGGTATTTCATGTCACAAAAACACCAAACTCTGTTCACACTGCAGGATTAAGATTGTAGGATTAAGTGCCAATTAATGGTGGAACAATAGAGTCAATTCCTATTACAAAATTTCCTTGTTTTGTCATAATTAATCACATGCAAATGTTGACAAAGCACAGTACATACTGTTTTAATTGCTTTTTTAAAAAAGTGCAAAAGATAAAGTCATATAACCACTACCTGATATAAACTAACATTTTTCTTATAAATTTCAAAATTTAAAAAGAAATACCACATTCATATCCATAAATGTTTCTCTCCTTAAAGGCAATCACAATACCCAATACAATTTAACAGAGCAACGTGTGGTGTTGGATGTTAATTAAACTTGTAGTAATCATTTTGCAATATATACATATATCAATCATTATGTGGCACACCTAAAACTAATACAGTGTTATGTGTCAATTATATCTCAAAAAATAATTGCAATATTGAAATAAATACTCACATGATAAGGGAGCTGAAGTAGATCAACCCTAAACGAATGCAAATCCCAAAAAAGTCAAAGAGGCACTGCATTCAAAATATGGGCAAATAGCAAAATACTATTTAAATATCAACAAGTGTGTTTTTACTATAAATAATTTAGGAACCATAATTTATCATCAACTCTCACACTACTTATTGGTAGAAGTCAGTAAAAACAAATACCTGTAAGAAAAAATAGGCTGGTAATACTTAAGCCCTTCCTCGAATGATATTTGCAATTCAGATCTAAGACTATTTTTAGACGAAGGTACATGTTCTTTTTCAGTTGATCATCATACAACCATGACGGGGCAGCACAGTTAAAAGCCACATAAAAACAAATTAACCAAATTTAGTTTTTGATCTAAAAATACCAATAAAATGAAAATTACACCGATTTTGGAAATTTCTTTTTCCAACCAAGGTTTTTAAAAGACAAACAGATAAGCATACATTCTAGAGATCACCCCTAACTTACTTGTTTGAAAATCAGAAAGTATAGTTTTAATTTTTGACAGAAATAAGGTCTGTTCTCCCTGGTTAATACCCCTATCTTGCTTCTTTTTAGCCAAAGTATCACAATGGCTTGAAACATTATACTTCATTTTTACAACTACCCAAGTGGATACACTTTATTAAGTGGAGAACCAGATAATGGTAAGCATGTTCCCAGAAGACGTTTTAAACAAGGCAAAATATAAAATAAATATTATCTTTTCTTTAACCTCACTTCCTTTTCCTTACTCAGGAAAAAAGAGTCTAAATTTGGCCAAATAATAAAGTTACTGTTTATTCAAAATTTCACACATCCTTGAGGGTCAAATTTAAATTTTACTTTCTTCACAAGGGCCATTTCATTACCATAATCACTAATGCTTTTTCCATGTCTGAATGTTTACACTATCATCTGTACCACATAAGACTATCCTATACTTCTTCCATGTATTAGTCTTGCCTCTCCATCAAGAACATGCATTAAACATTTTCTGGATCCCTACTATCCTTAATTCAGCACACGCTTTAAAAATATATTGATCAATGTAAAATACTGGACACTAACTATATTCAAGTCACTGTGCTAAGCAGTGAAAATATCTGACTAAATTTCCACAAGAATTAATAATAATTTTGAAAGTACTGGAAAGGCATAGGCAAGAAAATGACAATTACGCAACAGATAAATTTAGGAATGTATATGGCCCAGACAATAGTGGAAAGTCTCATTCACCTAAAAACAGTGAGCCTAATAAATTTTAGAAATACTCTCTTGGCATTTGCTTTCTCAGAAGCTAGAGGAAGCACTAAACCCAATTCCAATCTAACAGGTAGGAACTATTTTGTAACGTGGGAGATACGGGAACTTTGTAAAACTGTAATTATGACATTTTAGCACTGGTGATACTAAAAAAGGAACACTGAGCACAGTGAGATAAGTAATGTACTCTTTGTGAGTTCTGAGAAAAGATAGGATCATGAAACAAAATTTTAAAAGGGAGGAAGATGACTCAAGGAGGCGGTAGGCTCACAAGTTGAAATTATATTCAATCATAAAGGACTGCCTCCTGGTAAGTTAGTTGTCTTATAAAAATTTGAAGGCATGGTAAACACAGAACGAAAGAAATCCATCACCGAAAGGCGTAAGTTGGTTGTCTTCCCCATTTGACCACGTACTGTCTGCTGTGCAAAAAACTAGGCTCATCCTAACAAAATACAACTTTGATTAGCGCTCTAAGGCTTCAGGTGGAACCAACCAGCATTCCTCTGGCTAAGATACTAGAACCTGCTCAGTGTTAATCAATGACAGTGCCACAATTTTTATCTTGCAATCTAACTGGAAAGCAAAACGATTACTAAAAAGAAGTTATTTTAGCTCAATGGGCAAAAATACAGGGAAAATACATATTAAATAATGTGTGTATATAGCCAAGTAAGCAATACTAAATATAAAAGCTCTAATTAGTTCATCAACTAGATCTAGTAAGAACATTGTGATGATGTTATAATAATTTATCAAACACTAAGACTTCCTAAGCATTTGTCAAAAGTAATTTTATTCAGTTAATAGAAATTTACTGAAAACATTTGAATGTTTTAGCAAGTAGATTACTCTTCTAGTCAAGAAAACTTAAATACAGTATGAAGCTTTCTTACAGTATTTTAAAAGCACTATTATATGGTATTAAGCTAGGACATCAGACTTTTCGGTAAGTAATTCAATAAATCTTGCAAAATTAAATTGTTTTTAGACACCATTAAAGACAACTACTTTTGATTATACACTTACTATTCTGAAGTATTATAAATTTTCAGATCAGACACACATCAATCAAAATATATATACAAAAACAAATCAAAATAATTTAATGTTTTAGTTAATCCTATATTACCAATCTACACTGTTTATAATCAACCTAATAGTTCTTATTGAGTGTTATAAAATCATAACCCAACTAGCAACAAGCAACACGCTAGAATTAAATATAAAGGATCTTTAAAAACAGGGAGTAGTTCAATCCTAGGAAAGATTCATGCTTAGAATTTTGAAAATATAATTTGTGTGATAAAGAGCTTAGTCAAAATCTTCAAAACATGGCAGTAACTACAGTATTACAGTCATTTTAGCATTTATTTTCTAAGTGGATTAAGACATTTACAAGCACTGGTATTTTGATATATACAAGACATTTGTATTGCAACTGTACTAAAGTTTGCTGTAAATGTCTGCATGTTTATAGTAGGAATATTTAAGAAATATTTCTTCTTTTATGATACCTTTATAAAATAGAGTCCTGTTATCATTGATCTAAATATAAAAGCTAAAACTATAAAACTTCCAGAAGAAAATATAGGAGAAAAATTTTGCAACCTTGGGGTAGCCAAATATTTCTTATATAGGATACAAAGAGCATGAATCATTACAGAAAAAAATTGATTGAACTTTATGATATTAAAAATTTTGTTATTAAGATGCTTAAAAAATGAAAAGGCAAACCATGCTGGGAAAAATATTTGCAAACATATATTGATAAAGAACTCAAGCCCAGAATATATAAAGAACTACAACTCAATAATGAGATAAAAAAACAAAACAACAAAATACCCTAATTAACAAATCATGGAAAAGATATGAACAGACATTTCACGAAAGCAGGTATATTATACTAATGGCAAAAAGCTCAGAAGGAGCTCAGCATTTCCAGTCCTCAAGGAAATGAAAATTAAAGTCATAACAAGACACCATAACACTCTCACTAGAATAAATTAAATAAAAAGCTTGAAAACACCAATTGTTTGAGGGATGTAGTACATAAATTAGAACTCTCATACACTGGTGATGGGAATTTTAAATGGTACAATCCTTAGGAAGACAGTTTGAGAGTTTCTTGTAAACTTAAATACATACTAACTACATAACCCAGCAATTCTATTCCTCGGTTATCACCCAAAAGAAAACATATGTCCATGTAAAATTTGTACAAGCATGTTTATGGCAGCTTTAAGCATAGAGGCCAAAATTTGAATGTCTAACAGAGGAATAGATAAACCAAAAAGAAATGAAATACTAATACACATAAAAACATGGATGAATTTTTAAAACTTCATGCGGAGCAAGAAGCCAGAAAAGAATATATGCTGCATGATTCTATTTACATGAAATTTTAGAACAGGCAAATTTATGTATAGAAATGCTTCTCAGTTGGGAAATTTTGCCCTCCCCTTCCCTGGACTGCTCTAGAGATATGTTTAGTTGTCATAACTTGGGTGACAGGGTTGTTGGTGGTTGTTACTCGTATCTAGTGGATCAAGAAGCCAGGATGCTGTTAAACATTCTTGAAAAGTGTGTGTATCTCCAGTACCTACAACAGGTGCAAATAAATGTGGATAATAGAAAAGCAGAGGTGCACATGAATATTTGATTATAGTTAAAATGCGATTTGTTTGATCACAGGAGTTATTTCAAGAAATTATAAAAATGTATAACGCAAAAGCAATTAGAAATAAATTTTCACCCTAAAACACTACTAAAAAATATAGTTTAAATTATAAACAATTATTTCTATATAAAAAGTTTTTAAGAGAAATTTTCGCCATACACAGTGATATCAGCCATAATACGGTACGCGAAAAAGGTTATTAAATTATTTTAAATTAAATAGAATAAGTTATGAAGAATATCTCATTTCATTATATTAACACAGTAGAAAAACAGCAGATGCAATCCAGTCATGTTCAACAACAGGCCAGGGACTGCACAAAGTGTAAGGATATAAATATGTCCCTTGAAGAAGTGACTATCTAATGGAGAAAAATGATATTGTTGACAAATCAGATACAAAAGAGTGAAAGGCTATGGTTGAGGTTTGAAAGTAGCACAATGAAAGAACACAGCAACTAAGTAAGCATGGGGAGTATGAAAAGCATTTACAAATGTCTTGAGCTGGGTCTTGAGTAAGCAGTAGAGCTTGTCAGGTGACAATCATTATTAGTTAATTTAGAAATTTTCAAACAAAAAACCCAACTCTGTAAAAATTTTGTTACACTGCTCTGTTACATTTTATAGTGTTAAAGGCCATCAATGAGGAAATCTTTTTCTGAAGAGGAAGACTATCCTACATATTGAATAAGAAAATTATACCTACTGAGAAAATTCCATATGCAAGGGGCAAATCTGTTTAGCATTTGCCTTGATAGAAAATGCACTTTGCATTTTCACTACATCTGAGTTTGGCATTGTAAGTCTCTGACACCATTCAAAAATATAGAGACAAAATTAGGGTACAATTAGACTACAGTTTAAAAGTTGTACGTTAACAACTTTTTAACGTTTTTTAGCACATTCCAGTTGGTCTCACGTAACACAATAAAACATCTCATACCAGCAATAAGGGAAAATCTAAGATGCCTCCCAAAAGAGGATACTGGGGATCCAGTATATCTTTAGTAGTAGGTTTTCAAGCCATAAAAAACGCTTATAAATATATCATGAATGAGATAAACGATTTTTCTGTACTGCTAAAAATGATTTTAACAAAGTAAAAAAGTACATTCCTAACTTATGCAGAATAAAAAGCCTGTGGGTGGTGTGACCACGAGATAAAACCGCAGGCAGAACTTGCCTACCCTGCTCCTTACATTTCCCCTAATTTTGGAAACTACTGAAATTAAGGCATCGAAATTGAATTAATTGTTTTTATTTAAACAGACCACATTTCATGCAGAAAAAAACCCGATTTTTGAGTGAGAAAGTCATCCCAAAGACAAAGGGTCTTCAATGGATCTGACTTTGCAGAGAGCAACAACATTTCCTATTCTTTTCTCTCTGGACTTTCAGCCAAAGAATTACTGCGAACAACTTAAGAAACACTATTTCCTGGTAGTGGCGATTCAGGAAACTGCAGAAAAAGGAAAAACGATTAAAGCGATAAGCCAGTTTGCAAGGAGCCCTGTGGAGTCGCGTAATAGCCAGTGAACTAGAAACGCTGGATATTTTTATAGATACCGACACCAACAGGGGAGCCAGGAGCAAGTGCAAGTCCAGCCGGCGGTTGGAGGCAGGCAGACAGCAGCCACTGCCAGATCGTTTCGCCTCTAGCGCAAAAGACCCCCTGCAACTGTCTCTCTAAAACGTTCCTAATACTCAGTACCAGCCCAGAAATACTCCCTCCCCCACATTCCTAACAACATTGCGGGAGACAGGCTGCGTTCACTTACTGAGCTGTCCCCCGCCCGACGTAGTACTCGGCTCCCGACCTCCTGCGCCTCCAATGCCGACGGCTCCAGGGATCCCCGGCGCCCCCATCCCCGGAGGGGTCCCACTCTGTCTCTCGAAGTTGCCGGGATTGGAGAAGTAGTCGCGCAACCGAGGCAGCTCACGGCCGCTCTCTAACAGCTCGGTGTGCAGCTCCAGGGCGGTCAGCAAGTATTGATCGCGCAACAGCTGAGCCGCGATCGCATCAATTGACAATCGGGCCGGGGTCTCCCCACTGCCCCCCAGTGCCACCGCAGCCGCTGCCGACTCCCCAGGGAGCCCTGGCCGTGCACTGCTCCCTAAGGCCACGGAATCCTGGGGCGATAGCGAGTCTGCAGAGCCAGGATCCAGGCCGCCCCCGGAACCCAGCCGAAGTCCTGCCCGCCGCTCCTCGGTCGTCGATACCTCGTCGTCGTCCTCGTCGGAATCACTGAGGAAGGGATTCACGCCGCCGCCACCACTGCCACTACCTCCAGGCGCCATCGCCGCCATCTTATCCTGTCAGGAGTGTGGGCACCTCCCTGACTGGATCTGACAGGCCGCAGCCTGTATCTCCCCTAAGCCCCAGCGAGCACTGCGAGCCTCCACAGCCCCGGCCTGGCCACGTCCCGTCTCCCCACCTAGAGACCAGGCGTAGGCTCAGAGGCACAAGGTCCGGACGCAGCAGCACCCACTGCCTCCGCCGCTGCTGCACCAGCAGCCCGGCTCTGCAGGCGTCTTCCTGGTCTCCAGTCTCGCGAGAAATGGCGTGTGTGTTGCCTCCCCTTCTCCCCGCCCCCGCCCTGCCCCCTCACCCCGCCCTGCCCGGTCTGCTACTAGCACCATCGAGCAAAGCCGCTCTCGGCTCGAAGGCAAAACTCCGCCCCCACTCCTGTGTGATTGGCTAGAGTATGACGGAGGGGGCTGGAGTTACCGAGAATTGGCCCTAGAATTATCGCGAGAGCAGTCGTTGACCAGGTAGGTTTCGGGGGGCGTTCCGCGGTTAAGAAGCACTTATGACGGTGGCTCAGGAACGTTCTCTTGGTTCTCCTTTCAGGAGGCAAAGGAGAATTCTGCCTAAGAGTTGAGTCCTGCCTTCGTGCTGAGGAGGCCTTATTCCCGAGATCAGGCCTGAGCCGGACAAACCCCAGGTAAAATCCGGGGACAAGTGCGCAAAGATGCGGTGGCACCGAAACTGGCCCACCTACGGCCACTGACACGCTGCCTCCTTAGCCCGCTTCACTTTTTCTTGCTGTTTGCTGCCAGTTGGTGACATTTGCCCCGCAAGTGTAGCGGGTGCCCAGGGCAGTAGTTAGAATTTGGCGACCCTTTCTTCCCTTGCCAGCCCATGTGCCTGCTTGCCTTGGAGGCCTGGCGACCACACTGGCTTCTTGCACTTCTGGAGAGAGCCTTCTCGCCACCTAGTTAGTGCTATAAAAAGGCAAGGTGAGGTGGAGCGAATAAATGGAAAATGGATTGGCTTGGATTTATGATACCCTGATAGCGTCTGCTTGGATCTGTGATACCCTGATAGCATCTACTTGGATGACAAACTGATGGGGGCTCAATAAACACATAGGATTTAATACGTGATTTGCACAACAGGGACCCTTCAAAATAGCAAATGCAGTCCCATGAGTAGAGAGAAGTAAATTAAGCCTACAAACGTTTTTTGACCTGGTCAAGTCAACTCCACTTCTAGTAAGTGGAGCTAACATCAGTTCTCTTGACGTCCAAAGCCGTGCTTCTCCCACGATGTCTTGCAATTGTCCATTTAGGCTGAAATTCAGATATTGACTGTGAAACTTAATTATTTTAGAACTTACATGCTTTAGACAATTTTGATTTTCTTTGTCAAATGTTAGCACATAAAGTAAGTATACTAAGTTTGGAAGTTAGTATACTTCCAAACTTGATTACATTCCTTGATTACAATCCAAGGTGGTAAAGGGATATTAATTTCTAGCCAACAGTATTAGAACGCTATTCCTAAGAGCTGCTATTTTTTTCACACATAAATTGCCACTTTTGCAGGTTTAAGGTTTCCTTTCTTTCTGTATAGCTTCCTTTAAGCACCCAAATAAATATCAGTAATTATGTTATCAGATAAGTTACATATTACATTGAAGCAGTAAAGTATCTCCTTTAGCTCTGTGGAAAAATTAAAATAGAGCATTCTTATATAACCTGGTAGGTCAGGTTATTGGTTTACATGTAAAGGTATGCCAACAGTTAAATGTAGGCTGTAATTTCAGTTCACCCAGGCTCAGTAAACTACAATTTTCATTTGAATAAGGCTTTGGGTTTTTTGTTTTGTTTTTGCTAGAAGTTGTTTTTTCATTGTTAGTACTAAGAATTTAAAAAAAAATTGTAGAACATTAACTCCTAATGTTCAAATTCTAAATATTTTTTCTGTGCCATTTATTGAAGAAAAACATTAAAATAATCCTTGATCTTAGAAAAGTAGCATAGAATAGCTCATGCTGTATTCTGTTACATATTTCTTAGCAAAAAAGGATTGCTGATCTTTACGGTAATTGAGTTTGCCATAGAAATTGAAAATGGAACCAATTTCTGGAATGGAGGAATGGGAGGGATTACTGAATGGCACGGAAAGGGCATGATTAGAAATGGACACTTTATATACAATATTTCCATCTCTGTAATGAAGAATTTTAGAAACCTCCTGCACTTAGGGTCCCTGAAGAGGATTGCTCTTATCAGGTGGAATTGCCTAAAATTCAAATCACAGTTATACCAATTATTTGTTGTGAGACATTAAAAAAGTTAGTTAACTTCGCTCAGCCTCACTTACATTCATCTATCTGTCAAGGAGATAAGGAAAGCACACAGAATTAGGAATATGCTTCTCACAGTGCCTGGTACTTAGTATACCATAAAAGGTGTTCTTATAGTCAGTTATCAATTAATGCAATATTAGTTTATATTAAGAATATTTTAAAATAAATATCAACTATTTAACAGCTGAAGCTGGAAAAAGCAATTTAGTCAGCAGAGACCAGAGGGAATAGGGTCTGACTTCTAAAGTTGAAAATAGAAGTAAAATATGTTTCCTCAGAGAGTTGTAAGAAGTTGGATGTAGAAGCTCTTCATGATTGGCTTTCTATATAAATCTGCAGTTTCTTGTTTCTACTTCATAGCCTCTAATCATGGACTTGTTTCTGTGACCTTCCAACCATAACAATCAACTGGCCCGTCTTCTCAGTAAGTACTTTTATTCCCCACAATACATACAGGTTTATTTATCAATTAAAAATGTTTAAGAAGTAGTATGTGTTAGAATATTAATGATTGCTGATCTCTACTTAAAATAATTTATTATTAATATTTTGGGAATTTTTTTCCTGCTTAGCAAGATTTGCATTAACGTAGGTCTTACAGCTAATGTTTCATTGAATAATCAGGATAGTCATTACAGTTTGTATCTTAGCGCTGAAAATGTAAGATTGCTTTTTTTCAAGTACTTCAATCATTTTAGTGTTTAAAAATTATTTTTGGCTTTAATAGTCTTCAAAATAACCCCAAGAACATTTTAAATGCAAGGTTTGGTTGATTAAAGTTTTAGAAATGTCTGATTTTTTAAATGTGTAGTAAGCATTCCATGGGCATAAACTTTTATTGGTACATGCATATGTGCTTTTCAAAATCTTTAACAGTTATTCATTTATTCTGAGAAGTTTTTAGATGATTCAAACATGACAAAGTTTTCTTTTTCAATACATCTGAATAAAGTGTGATTCTGTTTAAAGAGAAATATTAATAATATTGCTTAATATACATGAGTTTGGCAATAATACAATAAGTAGTATGTGAAGGATGAAATTTGGAATCTCTGCGATTTTATGTATAGTAAATGACTTAAGCATAAAAGCTTCGTGTCTTTTTAATGTATCATGAATCTTCACAGTTCTCATGGATATGTTCCGGAGGAATAAAAAGAGAAGCAAGGCAGCCTCTAGTGGCAATAGTGCATATTACATGTACTTTTGAAATGATAATCCTAAATAATTTATTCAGTAAACATTTGAGTCCTTACTAAATTCCTGAGATTGTGATGAACGATGGAGAAGCCTTGTCTTGCTGTCATGAAATTATGGTTAAGTGATAGAGACAGACAGTAATCCAAATAATCAAACACATAGCTACTTACCGTATTTTGCCATGTATAATATGCTTCCATGTACAATGCAACCCCACTTTTTTGGCCCAAATTTCAGGGAAAAAAATCTTTCGTTTTAAATTTTTTGATTCAAATTTTTATTTGTTTACATTTAGGTACTTATTGTACTATAAAGGAATTTTAACATTTATTTTTTAACATATTATGGTAGAAGAAATTTATGTAACAAATAGTTACAAAATACAAGAACAGATACAGTTGCAAGAAATTTATGTACTGGTAACAAACTTACGATATTAACGCATCATAGAAGGCTAACTCTTCATCATTGCAAGTTAGTCGTAAGTTCAACAAAACTGATAATCGTATTCCAGGGTATTAGTTTGCATACGGATATCATTATTGATTTCTAGAGTTACACTTTTAATTCATAAACATAAATAAAAGAAATAAAAACATTTATATAGATACGGAATTAGTACTACCCATGTATAATGCACATTCTTATTTTTCCCTCACAAATTTGGGCAAAAAAGTGTGCATTATACACAAAAAAATACAGTAATTATAAACTGAAGTAAAAAACGTTTTGGTTTCTTATTTAGACTGCATAGCCCTCCAGGAAGTGATGCCTGAAAGTACAAGCAAGTGTTACTAGGCAGTGGGGTAAGAGAGCATTCTGTGGAGATCAATTGTACCCATGAAGATCTTACAGCAGTAGGAAGCATGGGATATGTAAAGAAATAAAAAGAGGACCAGTGTGGTGAGATGGCATAAAGCAAGGGGGAGTGCTGAGACAAGGTTAGAAAAGTGGGCAGAAGCCAGTCCATGTAAGACCTTGTTGGTCGTAGTAAAGATCTTAGTCTTGATTAGGATGGGGGAGAAGTCCTGAAGGGTTTTATATAAGGGGTGCAATGTTCAGATTTACATTGGGAAAAAGCAAAACAAAAAAATAATGCATGGCTATGCCGCAGAAGAATAGGGTATAAAGAATGACTTCAAGTTCTCTGATTTGCATACCTGGGTAGAAGGTGGTGTCATCTGAGATTGTGAACACTAGGGAGTTAGGAGGGCTCATATCTAAA
This sequence comes from Rhinolophus ferrumequinum, assembly GCF_004115265.2. Taxonomy (NCBI): domain Eukaryota; kingdom Metazoa; phylum Chordata; class Mammalia; order Chiroptera; family Rhinolophidae; genus Rhinolophus; species Rhinolophus ferrumequinum. The sequence continues at coordinate 49,673,187 of NC_046302.1, read as the reverse complement.
CAGAGCTCATGGTGGGTGGTGATATCATGAGTTTGGTTGTAAACATACCTAGTTTGCATTTCTTTGAAATATCCAAATGGATGTGTCAAGGTTGGAGTTCCAGATATGGATTTGGAGCTATAATTTGTTTAGACTTTTGCATATGGGTGATAACTGAAGCCAAGGGTATGATTAAAAATGCCTAAACAGATATAGAGTGAGGAGAGAAGAGGGCCTGTGATCAAGTGTTGAGTAACTCCAAAATTCAGTGACCAGATAGAGACCATTCTATGTTGTTCAGAGATATAGGAGGGAAACCGAAGAAATAATGTTCACAGAAGCCAGGAAATGAGAACTACATGGTTAGAACAAAGACAAATTGGGTGCGTGAGCCGTGGAAGGTGAAAGCTCAAAAATAGCCATTGGATTTTGCAGCATTGGCTACCTTACTGAAAGCATTCTTTCTGGTGTGATGGAAACAAAGACTCAATTTAAATTGTTTGAGAATCAGGTGGTCGGGTTAAAAGAGATTATATTCAATATTTACAAGAAGTTTGTCGGTATTGGGGAGAAAAGGGCAGTCAATGCCTTAAATTTGTTTTTGTATTAAGCTTTGTATTTGTGAGATGTATTCTTGTCATAGATGTGGCTTAATTCATTTTTTTCATGCTATTTCATTATGAATTATTGATGTAAGAATGTCCAAACCTGTAGAGAACTTTTATCAAAATTTATTTGAGCCAAACAGAGGATACACCTGGAAGCGGAAGCGAAATCGGAACAGACTGAGAAAAATGCTTCTCAGAGTGACAGTTTGCAGCTTCTTTTATGCATTTGGAATTAGGAAGGGAGGGGAAGGTAGATTACATGAAGGTGGGAGAAAGCAAGACTCTGAATGGCTTACAGGATAGTTAACAAGATGATGTGCTCTCTCTTGAGGATGGTTTTGGAGGCATTTCAAAGGTGTGTTAACCTAGATGCACAGAAACAATTGACAGGGCTTGAAGGCAAAGAGGCTTGACCACCACCCACCATGACCTGCCCAGTTAGGTATTTACAATTAGACCACCCTGTGAGGTTACTTTCAGTAGAACCCTTTTTTTCCATCCACAGAATAAACAATGTATCTGTTGGATACAATGTATCCTCTAGTTGGATATTGTTTCCATTTTTTATTATAAATAGCAAAGGCCAAGATTTGAGTTTAAAGTTTTTTACCTGTGTCTGTATCTGATGTGGAATTTGTCTTAAATTGTAAAGTGGTAGCTATACTAATATGTCTGTCAAGTTGGTTAAAAACATAAAATTAGATCTCTATATTACACCACGTACAAATAAATACAAACAATAACAGGTGAAATGCAAAAATTTTAAGCTATTAGAATTTAGTTCTAAGTTTTCTTAGTCCAGAAGGATAAGTTTGATGAACTGTACTGTATTAAAGTTATAAAATTTCTATTTAACAGAAAGCATTATAAACAAATTGATATATGAACATGTATACCTAGATATATATATATAGAGAGAGATAGACATACATACACATATAATTATAATGTACAAGTCGAAGAAAAAAAGCCAAGGAACCCTAACCCAGTTTAATCAAAGGATATGAACACACAACTGAAAGGATAGGAAACCCAACTGGCAAACAAAACATGAAAAGAGGTTCATCCTCACGAGTAATCAAGCAAATAGATACTCAAACAACTGGATGCCATCTCATCCTGTTTAGGTTGGCATAAGGTTAGTATGACAATACTAGGCAACTGTGGGCATTTAGAGATGAGGGGAACTCTCGTACATTGCTAGTGGGCATGTAAATTGTTATGGACACAATGGCTACTGTCTTGTAAAGCTGAAAATAACCATTTATTCATGCAATTCCACTTAATAGAGATAGATGGCTTTCAAACTTATTTTTACATGAAATAGTTTGAATACATTTTTCTATATAACCTACTACATACATGCATGTGCACACGTAGGGAAAAATTAAAATCACTTTTTTTAAATTAAAAACATTATTATTATTATTTAAGATTTTATTGGGGAAGGGGAACAGGACTTTATTGGGGAACAGTGTATACTTCCAGGACTTTTCTCCAAGTCAAGTTGTTGTCCTTTCAATCTTAGTTGTGGAGGGTGCCGGTCAGCCTCAAGTTGTTGTCCTTTCAGTCTTAGTTGTGGAGGGCACAGCTCAGCTCCAGGTCCAGTTGCCATTGCTAGTTGCAGGGGGCGCAGCCCACCATCCCTTGCGGGAGTCGAACCAACAACCTTGTGGTTGAGAGGACGCGCTCCAACCAACTGAGCCATCCAGGAGGCAGATCAGCTCAAGGGGCTGTGTTCAATCTTAGTTGCAGGGGGTGGAGCCCACCATCCCTTGAGGGACTCAGGAGTTGAACCGGCAACCTTGTGGTTGAGAGCCCACTGGCCCATGTAGGAATTGAACCAGCAGCCCTCAGTGCCAGGAGCGTGGAGCTCCAACCGCCTGAGCCACCAGGCCGGCCCCAAAATAACTCTTTTTCAAAACAATCATTTACCTTACTACAAGGTGTGATCAAACAACATGGTGAATGTTTAAGTAAAAAAAATTGATTACAGTAAAAGACATATTGCTATTAATCCCCCTCAAAACACACCCCCTGGCTTGAAACACACTTGTCCCATTGTTCTTGCCACATTCTGTACCAGTTTTGGAAGTCTTCTTTCCTGAATGTCTTTAGTTGCTCTGTTGTGGTTGCCTCGATGTCCTGAATCATTTTGACTTTGGGGAAGAGCCAGAAGTCACATGGTGCCTGATCCGGTGAATAAGATGGATGAGGACACACCGTAATGTTTCTATTTGACAGAAATTGCCGTATACCAGAAGTGATGTGTGACATGGAGCATTGTCATGATGGAGGATGATTTACGGCACACTTTAAAACACACCTTCTCTCAACTGTAGCTCACACCCGACTGACTGCACCGAACAAGTTGAAACTTGTCACACACTGTTACCGTGTTTCCCCGAAAATAAGACCTAGCTGGACCATCAGCTCTAATGCATCTTTTGGAGCAAAAATTAATACAAGATCCGGTATTATATTATATTACATTACATTATATAAGACTCGGTCTTATAGTAAAATAAGACTGGATCTTATATTAATTTTTGCTCCAAAAGACGCATTAGAGCTGATTGTCCGGGTGGGTCTTATTTTCAGGGAAACACACTAAGGTTCGACGCGCAGATCCCGTATTGAAGATCCCTGCCTTTCTGTTTGGATGGTGCTCAGTAGCAATATTCACTGTATTTTGTCATCACAATGGAAAGGCTCCGTGTCACACATTGCTTCTGGTATACGGCAATTTCTGTCAAATAAAAACATTACGGTGTGTCTTCATCCACCTTATTCACCAGATCTGGTACCATGTGACTTCTGGCTCTTCCTCAAAGTCAAAATGACCATGAAAGGTAAATGTTTTGAATTGATTCAGGACATCATGGCAGCCATGACAGCACAAGTGAAGACGTTCACGAAAGAGGACTTCCAGAACTGCTTCAGAAGTGGCAAGAATGATGGGATAAGTGTGTTCGAAGCAAAGGGGAGTATTTTGAGGGGATTAATGGCAATGTGTCTTTTACTGTAATAAATTTTTTATTTAGACATTCACCATATTTTTTGATCACACCTCTATTTATTCTTCAACCTCCATTCTATGACAGTTCCTCCATCTTTGCTTGTCTTTCATGCCCATGACACTTTGGAAAATTACTGGGCCATTATTTTGTAGACTGTCTCTCAATTTGGGTCTGTCTGATACATTCCCATGAACAGATTGAGGTTATGCATTATTTGGCAAGACATTTGAGAAGATGCGTGAAAGATGAGAAGAAGCCTGCCGTGTGAAGAGCCCACCAAAGAACCCAGAGAGAGTTTGCTTGGAACTGGGAGGTTTTCCGGGATGCAGGACTCAGTGCCAAAAGTAGGAAGGTCCCAGGCAAACCAGAAGGAGGCCACCTCCTCCGCTAATGCTCTCGGTTCCATCTTTGGCTTTCACAAGGATTTTTAAGCAGTTATTCTAGCTTTTTGCTGCATCATTAGCTTCTTTCTATATTCTAAATCATTCCTCAGTACAGAAATCTAGTATCTCCTAGCCGAGGAAAGCCATCTATTGGCCCCCGCATCAATTTTCATTTTTCTTCAGTTATCATTCTCCCAAAGAGCTATTCTCATTCCACTCTTTCCTTCCCTCACCTCCCATTCACTTTTCAAATAGGCTCAGTTTCCACTGCTGTGTTAAAATTTCTCAATAAGGATAACAAGAGCTTTCAAGTGGCCAAATCACTCTTTGCTCCTGTTCTTATCCTCCAATATTTAAGTGTATCTGACAAAGTTGACCACACTCTATATTCTTGCAACACTGATGATAATAATAATTTCTTCATTTGAAATCTTGTCATTTGGAATATTCTATTCAATGTTTCTTTTTAATTCGTCAAATTTAGTTATACTATGTCTATTTGAAGTGATGAGTTTTTCTTTAGGAGGGTTTGCGAGGTAAGAAAGAAGAGAAATATATATTGCAAGTATTTAATCAAATTAAATTATCATTAGAAGAGTCAGTATTCAGCTGAAAAAATTGTTTCCTTATGCAGTATATAAAAAAAACCTTAAAAATGTTCATAGCCTTTGACTTAGTGATGGCACATGTGTATCTTAAACACATGAAATGTTTAAAAAGTTAGAATAAAAATTACATGTAAATTTAGATTTGTCACACTGATACTTTTAATGGTGAAAAATTGGAAAAAACGTCACGGGGGTGGTCAGGAAAATTAAGATGCACCCATAGAATAGAGTGTGAGAAAGGTAAATGATGTGTGGGGAGAGTATTTTTAAATAACAAATGTTAATATATAATAAAGGAAAAAATCAATATATAAAACGTGAGCTTCTATAAAAATGTAGATAGGAGAAAAACTGTAAGAAACTATTAATAGTTTTTTCTTTATGTGGTAAAATTATAGGTAATTTTTCTTTATTTTCCACACTTACACAGTGATTGTTTTATATTCAGAATGCCATTAAGATGGTATTTGCTGTGTAATTGAAGCTCATATATATTAGAAAAGGCAGAATATTTATTCTGATAGTCTTACCTTATAAGGATTGCAGAATATTTTTTCTTTATTTTTTTAATATAAAAATAATTTTTTTTATGATGTGCTTGACTTTGATAAGGTTTTTTCCCCCAGTGTTTCAGTTTTTTGCCGCCCTTTCTTTCCATGACGTAATTCTTCAGGATGTAATCTAATTAAAATTACTTCATCTTTGGTGTTTTTCAGCCAAGGGTCACTATGTGTAACTAACGCAGTTACATTACAGGAAAACAGGTTAGAATACTTTGTTGTTGTTATTGGTTTTAATCTGCAGAGATTCACCAACAAAAGCAAATTATAGACTGGCTTCAGATGCGCTCCCATGGACAGTTTGATTTTGCCAGTTAATGGCATATACTGTCTTACAGTATTATTATTCAAATGTTTCACGTTGCTTGGTTTTCCCCTCCCTCAGTTTTGTAAACTCATCAGATCTGTGGCTGTGTCTTCTTGGTGTTCTCTGTAGAACTCCTGCACATAATTATGCACGTAATATGTACACAGAACTTACTGAATGAGGGAATGGAACCTTTTTGGTATTGGTTCAGGGAACTAAAATAAAGTATTCCCTTAATGAGTGCAAATTTTCTGAAGCACAGATAAAATTTACCTACTTTTTCTTCCTATAATTTAGTTAACAGGGCAAAAATGCCTGTTGTCTGCTTAACTTGATGTGATAGTCAAGAGAAGCTAGAAGTCTCCTGAGCTGATAACCAAAAGTCAAAAAAAAAAAAAAAAAAATCCACACCCATTTAGATGATGTTAAAATTCTGAGAATATCAATGGTTGTCATCATTTGGGCAGCCATGAACACCAGGAGTTATATTTTCTGTTTTATACAGGATTTGATTTGACCGAGCCCTAATTTGTTTAGGACTCATTTAATTCTTTCTTTGTTTTTGATCTTATGTTAGTTTTTATGAGCTTAGTACACACTTAATTTTATTATAATTCGTTTATTGGAGCTAATTTCTTATTATACTTGAACATTTTCTTTTTGCTCGAGTGTACTTTATCATGTATTTTATTTCAGTATTATCTCATTAAATAATGTTTATTGTTACCACCCTAAATGAAGTTGTGACTTAAGTAATATTTTAAAATAATATGTTCAATCTACATGTAGTCATCAAGATATGTGAAAATATATAATTGCATTAAGGTTTACCCAAATTTAATTTTGCTCCCTATTGCAGCTTTTCTCGAAGGTTAATTGCTTGCCCCGGATATGCTGCTCTTCTTCACTGTGGGATTGCTCGTGCATTTTGTGTTCTTCGCCTCCATCTTTGACATTTATTTTACATCCCCTCTGGTTCATGGGATGACTCCACAATTTACAGCATTGCCTCCTCCAGCAAGAAGATTAGTGCTTTTCGTTGCTGATGGCCTGCGAGCAGATGCACTTTATGAATTCGATGAAAATGGAAATCCTAGAGCTCCATTTATTAGGTAAGCATGGCAACTGGAACAAAGACATCTCTGGAAAATGTCCGGATACTGCTTACCTCATCAGGTGGGGCACAGGAGAGATGATGAGAAAGAAAGAAGGTTACAAATACGTTTGCCTTTGTCTTAAGAATAGCACGTTTACTTCCACCTGGGAGTTATTTCGGTTGTGGAAGTTGGTAACAGGTGAACTGAAATGTATGGCTTTAGCTGCTTGGCCTAACTTGTCCTAATTTCCCAAACATGGCTTACAATGCACTATATTATCTTTTTCTTACAACATAAGCCTGTTAAATTTTTAAAGTAATGCCAGGCATAAATATTAATGAATTGCCAATTACAATGATGTTTAACTACAAAATATTATAGACGTCCACTCAAAGTACACCTTCTATACTAAAGCCCTTCCAAGTCCCCATCACTGTTTCATGTCATTTTAGATTCTATTAAGTGACCTTGAAAAGAAATGTTTACTTTTTTTGACTTAGGGGTTCCCACACTTGTGTTTTTCCTCATTAGTGGCAAACCCCTCAAAAGCCCTTCTGAGTGCTGCTATGGAGAGATTAAAACTCAAGTTCAAATGGAAATTGATCTAAAATATTCTATCTTCCCCCACCCCCAACTGTCACCATTACTTTCTATCCCTGTACCCTGTTTTGTTTTTCTTTATAGTATGTAACATATGCCAGTTCCATGAAGGCTGGGACTGTATTTTACATTACTTTAGCTCCAGTTGCTAGAACATAGTAGGCAATTAATCAATACAGAGGGTGACAAAAAAAAATGTATACACATTTTAAGAAAGGAAAAACTGTATTAATTGTAACACTCAATATATACCGATAACAAAAGATGAATACAAGTCACATTTGACTTCTGCAATGACAAGAGGTGCTCAAAGCGGTTACCATCAGCGTCCAGACACTTCTGATTATGGCAAACTCCTGCTTGAGTATAGATAACATCTCTTAAAAAGTGTATACATTGTTTGGCACCTCTGGTATTTGTTGACTGCGGTAATAGTGAACAAACTTGAATTCTATGTTGAATTTCCAGAAATAAATTCATGGTGGCTCAAAGAAACGTGTAACATGCTAAAGGATAAAAATAAATAAATGAGCAACTCAGGGCAGTAGGAAAATAAGATCAAACCAGGGGTAAATTCAATATATAAAAATGTGTAACAAATTCCTACAAATAATTTTGAAAATTGGGTGATAACAGTTGGATCAATTTCTTAGTTGCCAAAGAAAAGAGAAATATAGTTCATTGCAAAATTAAGAAGATAAAAAAATACGCTGGTTGTTAAGGAAAAGATGAGCTTTTCTGGTAGCACTTGCTACTGCGTTGGGTGTTAGGTAGTGGGCCAAGGGCTCACCCAGTTGATGGGCCTGTGTTGTATGCCATTGCGTGTTTGCAATTTCAGGAATCTTCTAGCTGCTTCTAAACCTGTTTTTCAAAGGTTTTATTTTTATTTGTTCCTTATTTTTTTTTAAAATATAATCTGAACTGATCAAAAATGTTTTTAAACAAGTATGCAAATTTTTTATACATCCCTCTTTCTAAGTTCAGTTTTCATTATATAACTAACGTTAAAAAATATTTCTCTTAGCATATAGTTCAATAGTTTTCAAGCTTTTACTTATTATGTATGTATTTTACCAAAATATCTTTGGTATTTTACCAAAATATCTTTTACCAGATACTTTTCTACAGAACATTTTGAGAGTTGAGAGTTTAGCTTGAAAAATGTTACCACTGCCATGTTTTATAACTTGTTGTCTGCTGGTCTTTCACCTGCAGTGGCATTACTGGTGGTTTAGCTTCCCCAAATTTTACAAATCATTGTGATATAATTTAATGTTGATACATTTTAGCAAAAGAAACATTTTGCCTGTTTTAATCTCAAATTTAGGGATATAATTTAACCCCTTAGTTTTTATTTTGAGAACTTTTCAAGTACAGGAAAGTTTACAAATAAAAGATTATATAAGGCACATCTGTATACCTTTAACGTAGATTTAACAGTTTTTAACTTTTTTCATATTTGCATTCTCGCTCTCAGTACACACATGCACACACACACGCTTAATTTTTTTCCTGAATAATTAGAAAGCGAGATAATCATGACACTTCAACCCTAAACACTTCAGCGTGTATTTCTTAAGAGCAAGGACTTTCTCCTTCATGACCATAATACAAACATCACGCCTAATAAAATTTAACATCAATAGGATAATGTTATGTATATCAATTATTTATTATGTAACAAGCGATTTCAATATTTTGTGGCTTCAAACAACAGTGGTGTATTTTGTCTCATGATTCTGTGCAGTGCTTGGGTGCTTCTTTGTTCGTCCACCTGGGCTCACTGATGCTACTGAACTGGTGGGGACTCAGCTAGGACTGGGCTCAGCTGGATTAGAAACATTTCTTTCCTTCTTAAATTTTGACTCACGTTTTTGGTTTTGACTCCTGTAATAATCTTATTTTTCTAAAGCCTTAACAGAGCATTCAATCACAGTCTATGTTAAGTACTCATCTGTAATATCTTTTAGGAATATCATAATGCATGAAGGCAGCTGGGGGATATCTCATACACGTGTGCCAACTGAATCTCGGCCAGGTCATGTAGCCCTGATAGCTGGGTTTTATGAAGATGTCAGTGCAGTTGCCAAAGGTATTGTCTGTTTACACAATTTTTGTCACATAATCAATCACAAAAATTGGTTGTATACTTGTAAATATGGCTTCTTTAACACTCGTTGAATCATGACACAGGTAAAGCATGTTTTGAGGTACTTTTGACAAGTATTTTAGTAGGCCTTTCTCACATCAACACACTGGTATTGATTCAAGAACTAAGCTTTAGTCTTGTTTCCTTCTGTGCTATTGAAAGAATATGATTGGATGGATCCATGGTTTTCCTAGATGTTAACTCTCAAAAGTTCAAAAATAATTCTGTATTTTAATAAGAAGTAAATTTTCTATTGTAAGCTTTTAAAAAAAATTGTGGCATAACACATGTAACATAAAATCTATTATTAGTTTTGCATCTATTCTGCAATTAATCCTCCTTGTTTTATTTGAAGAATTCTTCTTCAGGGGCTATCCTAATGCTTCACCATGTATATATTACTATTGTTATTTGCTTTTTGTCTCAATTACCTGAAGGATGGAAGGAAAATCCTGTAGAATTTGATTCTCTTTTTAATGAAAGCAAGTACACGTGGAGCTGGGGAAGTCCAGATATCTTGTCCATGTTTGCTAAAGGTAAGAGTCATTGATTATATTTCCTCAGTTAAATAGGTAGTAAATCAATATGGTAATTTATAGTTACTTCTTACTATATTTTATTGAGTTTTGAGATACATGTTTTAACATATTTAACATTTTTTAAATAGGGATGTGTATTACAATAGAAAGACACGTCAATTTGATTTTTCCTTCTTAGTTGTACTTGAAATACTGGCACATACACTTGTTAGTAGTGTCCTGGATTTGATGAAATGGTATATGGCTTTAACATTTAACAGTTTATAATCTTGGGTAAATTAGATAACGTCTCTGAACTTCAGTTTTCCATTTTGTAAATATGATGATAATTTTTACCTCATAGGTTTATTTTTGGATTAAATTAGATAACTCATGTGGAACATTTAGCAAAGGGCTTATCTCATAGCTCCTCATGACCATGATGGTGATGTCTGGTTCATTTTACTCTGATAAATTATGAAGAAGTTGGTGGATAGTCACATAAAGATTTACATGTGAAATTTATATTTAGAATTCCCATTTTCATATATTCCAGATCATGCCATTTGGATTTGTTGTGTTTGTTTCTGTGCATGAATGTGCAAGCATGAAAACATGTCTAGATTAGAAAATTCTTTTATATTACTTCCTAAAATCATTTGGATTTTATTTCAATTTTATATCATTAAATGCCTTTTAGTGGGAGCAGAATGATTGGGCATTTCATTTAATGAAAAGGTTTTGTAACATTATACTTAGCCATGGGTGTAATTATAATAATGGGAAGTATTGAAGATTATTAAGTCTTGAAAGCAAAATACATACTCAGAATTTTATGTATGACACTCATAGAACATTATTAGGTAGGGCAGGTCCCAAAACTGCATACGGCTTGCCATTTATGTACTCCCTTTTTTTGAAAGCTGTTTAGCTTTTGTGGGGACTGGTGGTGGTGAGGATGGGTTAAGTTGCTATGGCGTACTAAACTTACCTGTCTTCTTCTGGCTACAATTGATAGGACAGGACCAATGTCTGAATCAGAGACAGTCCAATAGGAATATTCCATTTTTTATGGTAACCAACAAACCCACTCAGATCTTTACTTAGGACGTGAGAGGTAGAATGGCTGAGCAGTGAAATAGTGTCAGCACCGCTAAACTGACGCTGTAAGAGATTGTCGTTTTATCTCTTCCTTATGATCTATGAGAGCCTATCTCAGAAATTCACTCAGTTGATTAGATTTTAATAGTCTTGCAAATGTGTAAGATTAATATATTTTTTTTATCCCATGAAACGGTTTGGCAATAAGCAAAATTTATTCCCTTATATTGAGAAATATATACATAGTCTATGAATAAGAAAAGTGAAATATTTGAATTTTCTTCTTGTTTTAAGAAGTTTGTAAACTAAATGACTTCATCTATTTTAGATTATAATATCCTAACACAAAAAAATTTTTGACTAGTTTAATCCTTATAGGGAGACAAACTTTGGTGTTGAGTTTTGTGTGTTAGCGTTGTCAGTCTGGCAAGTGAATTAACTTATATGTAGTGTATCTATAAAATTAAAATATGTTATTGTGAAAACAAAAACTGACAGCATGTGCTAAAGTGCAAAGCATGGTACATAAAATAAATGTTAATTATTCTTCCATCTTTCTCTTCCCCATCGTAACACAAAATGCTTTGTGAAAAATTCTGGTTACTCACAAAAATCTTTAAATTACTATTTCACATTTATGACAGTTTAAAAGATTGTTAAAATTTTTCCCCCAAATTTCCTTTTCAGGTGCTACGGGAGACCATTTTTTTGCATATAGTTATGATGCTAATGATGAGGATTTTGGTGCCCAGGATGTAACAAAACTGGATACATGGGTTTTTGATAAGATTAAGGTGCGTGCTATTGAACGGTTAATGCACAGCACACATATTTCTACTTAAAGTGCTAGAAAGGGATTTGTTAGTAGATTCATCTTGTTTTCTGCTTGTGTGAATGTAAAAGTTCTATATTGTAGCACACTATTTTTAAAAGACTGCATTCTAAGAAATTATACATTCTACAATAACCAACTAATGGAAGTTTTTAAAGTAATTTTTAAAAAGATAACCTTTTTAAATTACGTGTTTCTGACAGTAAAGTGAGCCCTAGTTTGGAATTCAATTAACCTGTAATTTATTTCTAGTCTGCTGAATCATCCTAGGTAAAGCTTGATCTTTCGTTGACCATAGAACCAGTCTCTTACAGTAGTGGCACCATGTGAGCTGTATGAAAGCCTTTTGAAAAGTGCTGTTTAAAAAACTCATAGACACAGACAATAATTTAATGGTTACCAGAGAGTAAGGGGGGTAGATGAGGGTAGTGGTGGTAGATGAGGGTAAACAGAATCAAATACATGGTGATGGAAGAACTGACTCTGGGTGGTGAACACACAATGGGATATGTAGATGATGCATTACAGAATTGTACACCTGAAACCTATGTAACTTTACCAATCATTGTCACCCCAATAAACTTAAAAAAAGAAAAAAAGAAAAATGCTGTTTAAATGTAAGCCAATTATAATAACATAAAGTATATTTAAAATTATACTTTAAAAAAAATTCGATAAGTAAAATCAAATGAGAAAATTAGTCATAATAATATCTATGTGTTTCTTTAAGAAATAAGAGTTTTTTGAATACTTGGTAGGATAGTTATCACAGTTTCACTAGGAATCCAATCAAAATTCATCCAAGAGTGTGGGAAAATCTCATTTGTGGCTATTAGCTCTCTCCTTTCTATCAATCCATTGTTTCTCATTTCCAAATTACACCTCATAATTTATCTGTTGTAAGAAGCATTCATTGATTGACCCTAAATGATTCTTCTTTTTACCAATGGTGCCTTTTGAACTGACATTGTGGACTTCTCCATAATATAGTCATTTTTGTTAATTTGTTTGTAAATGTACTCCTCAATATGTGTTTGCATTTTTCTTTGTATTTACTTAGCAGGAATTAAGTTCTCAGTACATTTTTTGATAAATCCTATTTATTTTATCAGGATCCTTCCTCTTTGAAATTTTGTTTTTTTATTTAACAGACTTTTGTCAACAGGGAATACTTTCAAGTTAAATAAAACTTCTTTAAGAAAATAATTAACGAATTCCTTTGCTAATTATCCCTTCTTAATATAAACTGCTTATGTTAACCTCTGCTTAAAGGCCTTTGGCTTCTAATTTCATATGCATAACTAAACATGTCTGAAAATGATGGATTTGATTCTTTGTGGATGGGCAGATATAGTTGGTGGCTAGCCTGATTTTATGCCTTTTCTCCTTTCTTTATTTTAACATCACTAGTGTTGGTGATATAATAGTGAACAGAAAAAAAGATTTGCCCATGACTTCATAAAGTATGATATATGTGTGTGTGTGTGTGTGTGTGTGTGTGTGTATCAAGTAACAACAAAAATAGTAAATCATCAACAGTGGTAAATACTGTGAAGGAAAAATATAGGGACTGGGACTATATCTTTAGAAAATTCTCACCTAGACTGAACAGTTAAGGGAAGGCTTTCCTGAGAATTTTTGAAATGATTGCTGAAGAAATATGCGAGACAAAGGTAAAGGATGGATCTGGATTGCATGTAGAGAGTAGTATTTCAGGTCAGCAGCACTGGGTAAATCTTGGGCTCTGAAGGAAGAGCCAGCCTAATGGATTTGAGGAACTGCAAGTGGGGAGGGGTTAAGTGTGGCAGCAGCCCTGACACCAGAGCAGGCTTTGAGGTAAGGCCAGAGAGGGAGTCGGGTCTTCCCCGGGCCAGAGACTCGTGCTCAATTCAAGCCAAACAGTTTACAAAGCCATGCAAATTCTACTTCACAATTTTTAAAAAAATTGTAAAATACACATAGCAAAATTTGCCATCCTAGCCATTTTTAAGTGTACAGGTCTAGTAGTGTTAAGTACATTCGCATTGCAAACTGAAACTTTATACCTACCTATTGCACAATTTCTCCTTATTTCCCCCTCCAGCCCCTGGCAACCACTATTCTACTTGCTGTTTCTATGTATTTGAATACTCTTCAAATAAATGGAACTTCATATAAAATAAAATCCTACAGTGTTTGTCTTTTTGTGACTGGCTTATTTCACTTAGCATAATATCCTTAAAGTTCATCCATGTTGTCACTATTTACGTTTTAAAACTCAGTTCATTCATTATCTCCTCTAGTACTAGGTCTTCCATGACTTCCCTTTGCTTCCTATTCAGCTTAGATAACCCTCTTCTATAGTCCCTTAAAGCTACTAGTACTGTTTTCTTTTTGGCTCTTGTCAAAATGTTTCTTCAATGTGCTGTATTTTATTCAGTGTTACAAGATCTTTATGAAATTAAGACTTCTTTCTATCGCTACTTTTTGGCCACAGAAAATAGCTCATTGCATATTTGAACATAAATGTCTCGACTGACAATAAGAACTGTGTTGGTAAGCCTGAGGACAAATTTAAACAAAATAAGATAATTTGATGGTTATGTATAAATTTAATTAAATGTTTTCATGAGACTTTTTAAATAAAATAAATGAACTAAATTTCTTTTAACTGATTTGTTACACGTAGGAATTCTTTCATGCTGCCAGAAAGAACCAATCTTTGTTTTCTAAACTAAATGAAGAGAAAATAGTTTTTTTCTTACATTTATTGGGAATAGATACAAATGGACATGCTCACCGACCATCATCGAGGTAATTTTAATGCTGTACTTAATTTCTTGTTTTTGAGGGAAACAGCTGTTTGTTTGAACTTTTAAAGTATTGTAATGTTTTCTTTGTGATTATCACAACAGAACTTATACTCTAAAGTAGACTAAGCTCTCAATTATACGAGATGTGGTATGATATAGTAGCTAAAATACATGTGCTGTGGCCACACTGCACATTGATGTAAGTAAAATATAGCCTGTATTCTTCATTTATCAAGGCAGAGAAAAAAATTATATATTTTAGAAATTCAGTAAATCTTAAAGTAAAAAGCATTTTTATGGTGTTAATATTTATATCACCAAAAAAGATGTAATTAGCTATTCCTTATTTGTTCCATTTAATCCGTATTGTATCTAGCAAATAATTGAATAAAGTTGTATATACTGTATTTCAGGAGCACTCCTTATATAGAATAGCAAATATTTTTCTCACTTTTGCAGACCATAGGAAAGAGGAAGAATCCATGTTATAGTTTTACTCTTTGTTTCGAGTTTGGTTTAGATGTGTGTAAGTGTAAAGCCTATCGGTGACCTGCCAGTAACGAATGCCTCAGGCTCCCCTTCTTTAACATGATGCACCATTTTAACTGATACCTTGTTCAGCAGCCTTGCCATCCTAGCCATGTTTTAGTGTGCATGTATGGAAAGCTTAAGTATAACTCGTTCAAAACTTATTAGAGCACATTACATTATCTTATGTCACAAATGCTCTAAGGCAGGGGTGTCCAAACTTTTTTCAACGGTTTTCACCAAGGGCCATATGCGGTAAAAGACACAAACAGCCGGGCCACTCACTCGAGGTGAAGTACGTATTGCCTCACCTGTTATTTAAGTAAACTAAATATATTTTTGGAATTTGCTGCGGGCCAATTAACAATGGATCATGGGCCGTAGTTGGCGCGCGGGCCGCAGTTTGGACACCTCTGCTCTAAGGCATGAAAATATTCTACACTTGACACAGTGAGACCTAACCTATTTATGTGGCAAGAACAATATAGTTTTCACTGTAAGAGACCTGAACTTGAAAGGCATCATTATTGCATTTGAGAGATTTAATTAAAAACTCTTTATTACAATGCATTTGCTCATCGGTAAACCATTTCTGAAAACTATTTCAGATTCTTTTGCGTCTTTAAACACAGAAAATATTATTTTTAATAAATCTAAAGAGCTCTGATTTTAAAATATTAAAAATGAAGCCCAGAAGTATTTCAGGAGTTACTTTGAATGTCATGAGTTCATGTTGCATAACATTTTATTTTTCCAAATGGATCTAATTTAATTTGTTCTTCTGTTTCTTTTTAAACAGGGAATATAAGGACAATATTAAACTGGTTGATGAGGGAATTAAAGAAATTGTGTCCCTACTTAAAGAGTTTTATGGAAATGACGAGAAAACTGCATTTGTCTTGACCTCTGACCATGGAATGACAGACTGGGGTTAGTCTGTCTTGAAGCATTGTGCACTTCATGATTAAAGTAGTCGTGACTGTAGCTTGCAGATATAATGTTGAAGAGGATTGCCTGTCTTAGTCTATGCAAAGTGTCTAGCACATAAGAAGTGTATGCTTAAAATGTTAGTGTAAAAAAGACTGATCTTACATAAAGAATCTTCTAACTATAGAAGGAATATACTCTCGTTTAAAATGAGCAATTAGAAAAAAATGGGGAGGAAAAAAGTACCTATTATTTATCCACCTAGGGTTAATTGTATGCGACGGCATATGGGATGAGGTTAAGGTACTATTCTTGAGGGACCTCAGACTACTGAAAATCTACCCTAGATGAGCCTGTCCTCCCTGTGAGATTTCCAAGGCAAACACAGTGCGTGCACAAGAGAGCTAAATAAGGCAATGGTGAGGTTTGGGTCCCCAAATCACAATATAGAATTCTAGGGAGCTGGTTCCACTTCGTAAAGGGCTTTTGGGCTGCACCAGCCAGAGTGGCCTGGAAGAGAAACATCTAGAGACTATACTTTCCTCTCCAGAGCAGACCTGGCCTCAACTGCCAGGGTCTTGTGGGGGGTTACTCCTCAAAGGCACTATCTCTGTTCTTTCTGCCTTTGGAGCTACTCTGGTGGCATCTCCTTCAAGCATTATTATTATTGTTGTTGTTGTTGTTGTTGTTGTTATTCTTTCAACCAGAGTCACTCAACAGACATTCTAACTTTTGTTTTTGTTTATGCCTGTTTGTTGTTGATACCCTGACTTGCTTTGGAAATATTTTAAAACTAATTGTTACACAGAGTTGCAAGCACTGGGGGTATGTGGTGGCTAGAATTAATTATAGATGGATTGACTCTTTAAAACTAAGTATTTAAAAAAATATTTAGGTATAAGTTAGTTCTCATAAACTTATTACTCTTGGTGTCTTCTTTGTAGGTTCCCATGGGGCTGGTCATCCTTCAGAGACTTTTACTCCTTTTGTCACTTGGGGAGCTGGAATCAAGTATCCCCAAAAAGTATCAGCTCAGCAATTTGATGATACACTTTTAAAAGGTATAAACATCTATCTTTATTGTTTTTATAAATATAACATTTTAAAATAAAACCAAAGTTTATTTAAAAAATCACTTTTAAGTTACAGTTTTCATTTTGATATTGTGTAATTGCTATTTCTATGTATTACTTTTGTATAGTTCATGTTATTTGGTTTATAATGTTCAGCTTGAAATATATAGTTTCAGTTATTTGCCTGACAAAAGTTCAAGTATAAATTATACTATTGATTTTTCTCTCACATGCCTTATTATAACTGGGATTTAGATGAAACCCTGAGTCAAATCTTACCTGCAATGATTATCAGTTAGATATGTACACATATGCAATAATTGACGTTTCACAACTGGACAGATTTTGCCCCGTCTCTAGTACTTTTGAAGTCTCTCTGTGTTGCCCAAGCTTCCCTTGCTTTTCAGTCCATGAAGAAAGGGATTCCTTTTTCCTGGAGCTCTGCTTGTTTTATAAGGTAAGGTTTTTTCCAGGGTTCCAAAGGTTTCACTAATTGGACAAAAGAATTCCTCTCAAGTGCCTTGCTCCAGATTAGTTGCATCAGACTCATCCAAAGCACTTGTTAAAAATACAGATTTAAAATATATATATTTCCAGACCTTGTCACTAGATATTTTGAGTCCAAGAGTCTGGGTGAAGACTAGAAATTTTCTTTTTAAAACCTTCTCCAGGGATTCGGACTCAAACTCTGTATAGGGATTTTTATCAGAGAAGACTCTTTTTGGTTTGTATAATAGAATTTCCCTAGAAACTTGCTTTCTCTTACTGCATTCATTTTTTTATTGAAGTATAATTCTCATACCACAAAATTCACATTTTTAAAATTGTATAATTCAATGTTTTTATTATATTCACAAGATTATGTAATCACCTCTACTGTCTAATTTCATGATGCCCGCAAATGCGGAAATGGGTAAATTTCATAATACCCATTATCATCACTCCTTATTCCTCCCTCTGCCCATTACCTGGCAACCATTAATCTACTTTCTGTCACTTTGGATTTGCCTATTCTGGACATTTCCTATAAATGGGATCATTCACTGTATGCTGTTTTGTGTCTGTGGCTTCTTCCACATGACACAACGTTTTCAAGGTTCATCTGTGTTGTAGCATAAATCAGTAGTTTATATCTTATAGCTGAATAATATTCTATTGATGTATGTGCCATGTTTTATCTATACAGTCATCTTATGGACATTTGGGTTGTTTTCACATTTTGGCTATTTGGACAATGCTGCTATGAAGATTTGTATGAAAGTTTTTATGTGGACATATGTTTTAATTTCTCTTGGCTAGATATCTAGAAGTGGAATAAGTAGGTCATATGAAACTCTATGTTTACTTTTTGCAAATGCCAAACTGTTTCCCGAAACAGTAGTATCATTTTATATTCGTATGCTCTGCAGTAAATGGATTCGATTGGGTCTAAATACAAGCTAGGTTTGTATTTAGGAGTTTGTATTTTGGCATTTGATTTCTCAGTGAATTAATGTTTTAGAATCACATGACTTCAAGAATCATTACAGAAAGAATATAGTTTTTCTTACATGAATATTAAGTATCTTAAGTTACAAAGAAAGAGAATATTCATTTTTTTCCTAATCAAGTGATTAGTATGAAATTTTAGTAGCTGACTAATAGTAGCAAAAAACTTAAACTTTATTATCTTATTAAAGGATATTTCATCATAAAAATACCTTAGAAACCTTTTATTAATATATATTAAAGTCATTAATTCAAGACATAGCCTCCATTATTTTGTTTACTGTTTATTGAAATTTCTGAATTTATATGTAGAAAAATGGGGGAATGAGATTATCTTTGAAGGCAATTTTCATAGTAACTCACTATACTGTTTTAACATTTGGGGTTAAAGATTGTACGAGCATCACAGCTACAATTTTAAGTATTTTGCAAGCAATTCCCATTACAGAACAAAGAAAACGTAGATTGACTAATGGACTGTTAATTGCCTTATTAACTAACTCCCTGGAATAGGATTGTAATTAGTTGTAGTTATACTAAGTTGTTTTCATGTGCCTTTTAGTTTATCTTTCCTACTTTAGACTTTTGATGTTTTGAAACAATTATATCCAAATGAGCATTTTAAAAGTTTAATAAATCATCATAGAAAACACCAAATATTTACTTTTCAGTTATTCTTTTAAAATTCTCATTTTAAAAATAAACAACACACTTTTGGTTCACAAGTACTTGACTGAAAATAGACTTTTCCAGTACTTGTGTTTTTATTTAAGCATTGACCCCTCATAATAATGAAATGATTCATTCTGTTTTAATCTTAACATCAGCTTTTGTGTCTGATTGTGTCTTTCAGAATCTAAATTGAGGTACTGGAAGAGGCAAGATATCAATCAGGTATTCATTTCAATTTAGTCATGTTCAAATTTAATTATCTCTTATAAGAAGTTTAGACAAAAAACAAAAAAACAAAAACAAAGAAACAAACCAAAAAAAAACACCTGAAAATAGTTTATTAATAATAACAATGGTAAAGGATCTTTCAAAACATTTCAATTACCAAGGGAAATTCTTTCAGTGCAAATACTTTAACCTAAGTAATCTTTCTTTTGGCAAAATTTAAAAAATCCTCAAGTAAAACTGAAAGAAGACTGTCTCTAAATCACACTGGCTAATTAAAGAATTATTATGTAAATTGAAATTTGCATGCTTGTTAAATTTCTGTGATTTCTTATGGTTGCCTTGCTTAGTTGCTTTAAACACAGATCTAATAAAACCTCATTAGAGGTTTCTTTCCTGTAGTATATCAGTTACCATTTCTTTTTTATTAATACACATTTATCTTGAATTCCACCCAGCATCTCTACAAAGGCAATGGGAAAAAAGTGACAAGAGTATAAATTATCCTTATATTGGAAACCTTATTGTGGAAAATACATGGCCAACCTAATCAAGTTAGACTAGTAACATTATTTGTAAATAGAAAGCACAGAATTTTCACTGTTGAGATATACTATGTAAATAGCCAACTTCACTATTTGTAGAAGGCATGGCATCATTGATACATGGCCTCCAAAGTGGCAGGAGTATCTTATCTTCTCCAGGTCACCTCATCAGCTGATACTCCTTCCTGTGGTGGATAAACCAAGGTCTAGGATCTCATTTTCAGGCCTGTGGTTGCAGAAGCCTATTCTTTCTCAGCATGTTAAGAATGGTTTCTTGTCTCTGGATGGATGTGTATTAATCAAATAAATGAAAATTTGTAAAATCAGAATAGCAATTTATTAATTTGCATGCAATAAAAAAATACCGTCAAAGGGATAGGAATAACTCGAAGACCGTAAAACAAGAACATGTTTTACTTATCACCATAATGGGGTTATAATAAAACAATGAATGTAGGTTCAGCTGTTCTCTCAATAATCGTACTTCACATCTACATTAGGTGAGAATTTCTCTATTCATTTCTTGCATCAATGTTTTGTATATCTGCAGTATTATTTAAACATTGTACAAGCATTAACATTAACGTTAAATTGTTAACATTAAACATTGTGTAAGAGATATAATGGCGAATAAAAGCAGACACAATCCCTGTCCAGGGAAGCTTATACTTTAAGGGTGAGAACAGACACTAATCAAATTATTATACAAATAAACATAAAATAGCTGTGATAAGTACTACAAAAGAGGCTTGTGAAACCATGAGAACATGAACGGATATCCAGTAGCTCACCATTATTAGTGGTTTCGCTTTCCATGGTTCCAGTTGCCCACTGCCAACCATGACCTGAAAATAATAAATGGAAAATTCCAGAAATCAACAATTCAGAATTTGTAAGTTGTATGCTGTTCTGAGTAGTGTGATGAAATCTTGTTCTGTCCCTCTCCATCCCACCCGGGACGTGAATTATCCTGCTGTCCAGTGTCTCCACGCTGTAGATGCTCCCCACCCATTGGTCACTTAGTCGCCATCTCACTTATCAGATGGACTGTTGTAGGATCACAGTATGTTTGTTCAGATCACCCTTATTTTACTTAATAATGGCCCCCAAAGTGCAAGAATAGTGATGCTGGCCACTCAGATATGCCAAAGAGAAGCCATGGAGTACTTCCTTTAAGTGAAAAGGTTAAGTACATATATATATATATATATATATATATATATATATATATATATATATATATATATGTAGGGAAAAACAGTATCTGTAGGATTTGGTACTATCTGCAATTTCAGGCATCCACTGGGGGTCTTGCAAGGTATCCCCTGTGGATAAGGGGCACTCCTGTATCTGGTAGACTGTGTGGTCAGGAAAGTCTTCCTGAGAAATTCAAGATCGAGCTGAGATTGAAGAATAAGTAGGAGTTACCAGGCCAAGGTAGGAGGAGGGCTCTTCAGGCAGAGGGAGCACTACATGTGCACAGAGCTCTGAAAAGAGGATCCATGGCATATTAAGGATCTGGAAGAAAGCTGGGATGCAGAGCAGCAGAGACTGTGGTGTGATGTGAGGCAGAAAAAGGTAGTACTGGACACGCAGGGCCTCTGGGCCTTAAGGACATAATCCTAAAGCTTGGAAGTGTTTGAAGCCTGGAGAGTGACAGAATCTCATTTTTGGTGCAAAGATTTCTCTGGCTGTAGCACGGAGAACAGATTAGATGAGGCCAACAGTGAATTCTGTGGGGAGAGGAGAGGGTGATCAGCAAGCCCTTGGGATTTTCCAGTTTTCTGTGAGATAGTACTTAGTAAAGAGAGTCCAGATGGTAAAAAGTGAGAAGGATTGAGAGCCTGCGACCAAACTCCCACTATCAGTGGGGGACTAGAGAAGGTATGTGGAAAGGAGACCCAGTGTGGCTGAAGATGCCCAGCAGAGTGTGGTGTTACCGAGGCCAGGAAGGGAGTTGGCTCCACCGTGCCGCTGAGCGGTCAGGTAATTATAATAACCGCAGCAGCGTCGGTAGCCACCAGTTATTGCCAGGCACTTTATAAATTTATTCTCATTTGATCATGCCATAGCTCTGAAGGGAGAAACTTATTTATTTTTTAACTGATAAGAAAACTGAGGCATTGAAAAGGTTAAATGGCCTGCCCAAGGTCTCAGAGACTGCAAGCAAGGATTTGAAACTGGACATTCTGACATCCAAGCACTTTGCTGCCTGAAAAATTGGGAGGACTAATATGAAAATAGGCAATTAGATTTAGAAAAATGGAGGTTATTCGCTCTCTTAGGGAGACTGGTCTGGGGGATGATAAAAGGTCAAATCAAGTTAGAGTGAACTGAGGGCTGATGGGAGATGAAGAAACGGCGACAGAGAGCTCGAACAACTCTTCTGGGAAACTGGGCTTGAGGGGGAGCTATCCACAATGGGATCTTCTGTCTAAAGAGTTTCTTGGGTTTTTCACCTGTTCTAGATTCACTGGCTGGCCAAATCTTCTAATACATTCTTTCTTTCTTTAGTTGGTATATATACTTTCTCCAGTTAAAGTCTACTGTTGCTATTTTTTTTTGTCTAGTTAAGGCATCCTTTTCATAATACTGAAAAACTGTTATATAAAGTGGTCAAGTTCTTAGCTGCTAAGATGAGCAACTTTTTCTTTTAGTGCGTTTTACATTTAGAGCTCTTAATAGTTCCTTTTCAAGTTTATTTTTTCATAAGATCATGTACCTCTAGCAAATGACATTTTTAGAGATCAGTATCTAATGTGTATTAAATAAATGTTTGAAGATAATGGATTATACTGAATGTGATGCTTATATTCCAAAATATGGTTGCATGAAATTATTTAACGTTCTTGTTGATGTCTGTAGATTTCTTAGAATTGAACCTTTTCTGTTTGTAGGCTGATATTGCACCATTGATGGCTTCTCTTATTGGAGTTCCCTTTCCCCTTAATTCAGTGGTGAGGAATAAAATTTTTGTATTCTCAGAATAAAAAAAAATATATATCGTACTGTAAAATTTACTTTTTATGTGTTTCTGAATAATCTTTGATTACATTTAAAATGGTATTTTCTTTTATATTTTTCTAAATATGTAATACCTTATAATTGTGTATGTAATATAATCTGCAACATGGAGTACAAGACTAATAGCTTCTTTAAAATTTTTTATATTCTAAACTGTATAGAGATGTATTTTAGTTATGTGACAAAAGCATGTAAATAATTTTTGTTTGCAAGCAGCAGAAACTAAATCTATTTAAGAGGAATTATTAAGAAGACATTGGTGGTTTGTTGAGTCAAAGGGCTGCTCAAAAACCAGGCTTGGAAAGGAAACAAGAGAGCTCTGGAGATTCAGAAAAAGAACCAAATCCTGGTCTGCTCAGGGCAGCAACACTCGGGGAGAGTAGCATTCTACCTGTTGTACTTTCGTTCCTTGACTCTCATAGTCAAATTCCAGTGCTTACCATTTGAGCTGTCTGGCCTGGGTTATGTGCCCACCCTTCAATAAGGGAGGGCAGGGCCACACGAGAGACCTGTATGCTGTATCCAATGGGAAGGGTTTCTGCACATAGACTGGTAATGCTGCTAAGAATGGAAAGTGGATCCGAACAAACTAAATCCATTCCAACCAGCCATTCTTCTTCATTCTTCAAATCAAACAAACAAACAAACAGAAAAATGTATCTAACTTAGATCCTGAGTAATATGACCCCTGTAGTCATAAGTGTGTGTGTCTGTAACTGAAACGAAAGTTTCACAAAACAATCCTTACTCCTACTATGTGCAATATACTCTCATATTTCTTAGTATGTCTTTCTTTTTAAGTATGCTAGCTGTGGCCTACCATAGTGATTTTGTGTGTGCAAAGCGTTTAGTACATTCCCTAGCACATCGTAAGATTTCAGTAAATGTTAGGTTTTATTAAACGTAATTCATCTCTTTTGCTTTGTTTATTATATCTACCTTGTGATAAAAGTAATAGAACATTTTTCAGTTATGGCGTAAAAAAAGATATTTTTGTTTAATTATTCTAGTACTTTATTTGTCCATACGTCTTGTCTTCATTGCTTCTTGTGCAAGTCTATTTTGTTTTCTAAGAATAGCCTGACCTTTGTCTACTAATATTAAACCAGTATTTATTATTTACAGGGAATCCTTCCTGTGGATTATCTTAACAACACTGATGTCTTTAAAGCAGAGAGCATGTACACAAATGCAGTACAGATTCTTGAACAGTTCAAGGTAAAATAAGACCCACACACAAAAATGGACTCGGCTACAACTTAAAAACTGAATACCTTTAGTGAAGATATTTGTTCTAAGAAATGATTTTCATACATTATTATCTTTAAATGTTGTGTATTCGACCGCTGTCATACAGTTTCCCATTTCTGAGGTGCAGGTTCCACGAATCAGTTTGAGGATGTAGAATTACCATTGATGAGTCTTCCTAATTATAAGACTACCACATGTGCTTACAAAGACTACAAGCCAAGTCTTTGTTCATTGGAATTTGCCCCCATGGAAGTAGCATTAGTGATTGCAACATTTCTTGCTTTCAGTGTACTTTATCATATGCATTATGAGCTTGCAAAGGTGCTTGTTTAACTGAAACTTTCTTTTATTCTTAAAACTGTTAATGCAGCTCGGCTTGTTTTCTAAGAGCTAAAGTACAGTTTAATTACATTAGACAATGTTATTTTGCAGGCTTGATATGCTTAATTCTCAGTTTATTGTGGTGGAATGATAATGTTAAATTTTTCTTTAAATATTTATGAAATAATATAGTAACACAAAATTCCGTTTATTTTCAAGGTAGTTAGCCATCCCTGAAAAACTCTTTTAATGGATGCTTATATTTCAAGATGAAATCAATTTTTTTTCTCATTTATACTATAATAAAATATTTTCATACTTGGTTCCCAGGTGAAAATGACTCAGAAAAAAGAAGTCACTTTACCATTCTTATTTACACCATTTAAGTAAGTATTTTATATTATTTATTAACTTGTAGGAAAGAATTTTTCAATGAGTTTAAATGCTGACAGGACAGATTAATTACTTAGAAAGTTTGTCTGTTTTGAGTATGTGAGTGCTGACTCCAAAATGAAAGCCTCTTCCATTGTTTTTGTCAATAATGAGCCAGATGTTAGATCTCTTTGAATGGTTGGTAGAGGAGATATAGTGGAGCAGAGAAATATGGGAAACATTAAGGAGATAGATTTGACAGGGCTTGACTGGAACTTCCAGGGGTGGGGGGATCTGAGCTTGGTTCATTGGGAAGGTACTGGTACCAGTATGGCTTATCCAAAGCAAGAAGAGCTGTTTTGAGAGTCAAGAGTGCAACTTACATTTGAAGGTATCAATTAATTGGTTAGAAATAGGGATGTGGATTTCAAGATAGAGATGAGAGTTGGTTGTGAAGATTTTGGAGCCATCAGTATAAAGATGGTGGTGGAAACCGTTACACATAAAGGAGGCCCTAGGGAGAATGTAGAAAGTGACAAGAACAGGTCAGTGACACAATTCTGGGAAACACTGACAACTACTGGGTGGGTCAAGAGGAGAGCAGACTTTGGGAGGCAGCAGATTTTGCTCTCTCAGATCCCAGAAAAATATGTTTTCCTTGACTCGGGAAGGGGAGATTTGACTCAAAAACCAGGCCCTGCATTACTGACTTGGGCAGATTTATTCAGTCTCCTTGGGGTTCATTTTCAGTTGGCCAGGATTCACGATGAATTAGGAAGAAGTTTGCCCTTGACCAAAATAAGTAGGAAGTATTTAAAATGTGCATGTTAGGGATGTGATTGAATGACTTATTGGAATTACATTTGACGACTTATGCACCAGGAGTGTGGTATTCATAAACTAGAAAAGCTTAAATATTGCATTGCCCTGTGAATAATATGACTGTATGCCTGACTGTGTGTGTGTGTGTGTGTGTGTGTGTGTGTGTGTGTGTGTGTGTGTGTTTATACAGGAGCAAAAACAAAGCAAATTAGCATTTTGCAAGTTATGATCAGATGAAATTAATTACCCTAAATAGTATATATATCAAAAGTAGAATTACCTTTGAGGAGTGTTCCTAATTGTAAGATTATCTCATGTGCTTATAAAGACTATAAGCCAAGTCTTTATCTATTAGAATTTGCCCCATGTTATATCATATATATCTCTATCTGTGTATATATCATATGCATCTGTTTATTTATAAGGTACTGGTATAGTCAGACCATAACAAAATAAGCAAATAAATGAACAAGAAATATATTATCAATACTTGGTAAGAAGAAGGCACACAGGTCTTTGAAACTGAGGCTAACAGAGGGTTGCTTAGGTGCAGCCATTTTAGAAAGACGGGCCAGGGAAGCACTCTGGAAGGGGTTCAGGTGCACGCTGCCAACTTCTTCCTCTTGGCCTTCTGGCTCACCATGAGCTCCCTGTGCTTTGATGCTCAGCATCTGCCTGCACAGCCACTGTTAGCTTTGTGTCATCTGGGGGCTCAGCAGGATGGTTGATTCCTACCCACTGGCTCACCCACCCTGGAATAAAGCCACCAGCTTTCCCTGCAGACTTGAAAATCACCAGTTGTGGAAAGCCTGCAATATAACCAGAAAAGCCTAAGATAAAACGAAGAATTGACTCTTGAGGAAATAGATACTTTCATGAAGAGAAAAGAACTTAAAAATACCAAAGTCCTCAGAAATATCTGAGAAACTATCGCATCCATAAGATAAAAAGCAGTGTAAACTTTACAGAACAAGAAAGAGTACATTTGTTAAGAAAGGTCAATGCAATTAAAAACTTAGGGAATGATAAATTGTACAAGAATAGTCCAAATGGGAGACAAATCCTCCCAATTACAATAGGTAGTGAGCAGACCTCAAGTGAAATGAGATGAATTTTAAGTAACATATGGATTGAGTAACATATGGGGGGGAACATGGTGACTTACATGCAAGGCATACATTTCTTTATTTCCCAAATCAATGACAATTGGAAACTTCAGGGAAAAGGAAACATTTCAAACTGTAAGAATGTGCTTTAATCATGAAGCTACCTAAGATGTGACATGATTTGGAACAGTTGCTGGGACTATGAGAAAGGGAATTCATTTGAACATTGGCACGTGGATCAAGGCTTCAATGAAATAGATGAGAAAATCTAATTATAGCATAAAACTGCTACTCAGTGAATGATATTTAAATAATCATAATGTAAATATTGATTTTTCAGCTTTTGAGTCAAATCTTAGACAAAGCAAAGGAAGACATAATTATGATTACAGGATAGAATGTGGAGGTTACTAACCTTTACAAGCTACAAGGTTACAGGTCGGAAGGCAGAGGGAGAAAGAAATATCAGTGGAATAGTAGTGGTGCTGTTGTCCTCATGAAATAGAATGGGGAGAGTCTGGCTCTAGTTGAGAGATAAGACAGAGGTTTAGGTATTAGATTATTAAAGTGACCAACGTAGCCACCAGAGAATTAAAAATAGTAATACACCCATATTGGGGGCGGGAGGAGACAGCAGGAACAGCCAGAGTCAGTGGAGAGTCAACAGAAAATGCCTCAGGTCATCAGGTCAAGAAATAGTAATAAAAGCATGTTATTAAGAAAAATGGAAGTTACTACCAAAATAACTAAAAACAGACACTTGAACAGTATCTGCCTCTGGTCTGGGAAGTTGAGAGATGAGTAGGGCAGGGATTATTGGTTGTCATTATGCCCTTCTGTATTCTTTTTGATTTTTAAAAATTATATGCATATGCTACTTGGATAAAGCTCACATTAAAAAAGAAACAAAAAATAAATATGTATTTGAATCATTGGCATGAATCATGAAATTATAAAAATCATGGGCATGAATAAAAAATTTATCTTTCCATGTAAATTTTAGAAATCATCATTTTGGGCTGTGTAAAAAATTATACAGTATTTATTTAGGCAGTAATTTGGAGGGAATTGACATTTTTATAAAATTGAACATTACAATCCAATATTTATTTATATCTTCTGTTACATCTTTAAGTAAAATTTTATACTTTCCCTACAATATACGTTTCTCATTATTTTATTCCTGGATATTTTATTACTATTATGACTAGTATCTCAGATGGTAGTTACCACCATTTACCATCTGAGTACAATAGGCTCTTTATTTTTCTCTAATCCAATAATTTATTTTTATTTTTATACCATCTGTTTCCTTCCATTCACCATTACATATACACCTAATGTCAGCATAGTCCACTTAGAAACTGTATCAAGTAAAATTGGCACACAACTATCATAAAATGTGAAAGAATACAGTCGTCATGCATCTTTTTTTGCAAAACAGCTCAGGTTTTTGTTACAAACAATTGTGTGGGGAAGTCCTTTCCTCCTGAATAAGTACCATGTTTTCTTTTCATTTTTAGAAGTATATTGTTCACTCACAAATTCTTAAGTTTGAGAAAATTTATCTAGGATATTGACATCTGACAATTCATAATCTTAAGATTTTACTTACCAGATCAATTTCACCAGCATCACTAGATTTTACTTCAATCATATCTTTCTACCATTCTTCCGTTGTCTTATTTATAGTCTTTTGTAGCTTAGTAATTGATGAATAATGTAATAATTTCTAGGGTGATAGAATATCAAATGTATCAAGATATAGAAAAAATAAGATTGCCAAAATCCTATAACATGTCTTAGACTCGGATAAGGGTCCAATGGATCCATATGGTAATTGTATATCCTATTTTATCCTATTGTTTAAAAAACATGTACATTTTATCTTTGATATTTTAAAGACCTCAAAGTCATGAAATATCCATTCTGACAAATGGAATTGCTTAAAAAAGAAACTCAGAGCTAAAATGGGGTCTAGTAGACCCCATGCTATGCAAAGGTATGCCCAGCAGGTGGCGCTACATGACTAAGAGAAACAAAAGTTCTGCATATCCATGAAAGTACCTTAAAAATGAGGAAAAACACTTTTTATTTGAAAAATGTGTACTATAGAGGTCAAAGGAAGACAAGACAAGCTTTAAAAGAGAAAAATTTCATGAAATAAGAAAAGAACAATGAGAGATATTTAAAAGATATTTTAGAAAAAAATGAAAATGGGAAGGAGATACTGTACCTTGCCAATAGAAGCAATAACATGTTATCTTTTATTTAAAATTCACTATGTGAATTCAGGGAACTTAAATAAATTTTAACAAAATATTTTAATGTGTTTTCTACTAAAATTGCAAAAGATACTTTGGTTCTTTTTAACATATTTGTTTCTTTTAGGTTGACATGGATTAAAGTTCTCTCTTAGACCAAAATTTAAATGCTGATTTTAATGTGAATCTTTCTACCACGTCACCCATCCGATTTACTAATTATTTGCTAGAAATGTAATTTCCTGCCTCAAAACTGAAATTCTCTTTTTGAAAAAGTAACTTTTATATATCACATGCATACATAGAAAAATATTCATTTTATGACATAAAAAATAACATGATTCTACAGCATTGGTCAGTCTAAAGAATGCAAATTATTCTAGAAATAATTTTTTATTCTGCTTTCTCTGTCTTTATCTTCTGGAAATGTATTATTCTTTAATCTAAATATGAATTCTAAAAAGGAATGGTCTAGATATCACCAGGTATCTCTAAAATATTAGTGTAAATGCAGGTGAAGTAGTTTTGTAATAAAAATCTGAGGAAAGAAGATATAATACTCTAAAGGGCAGCATTTTAAGCCTATTTTTCTCCCCAAACATTAGTTCACCCTGAATAATTGATGATAAAATTCTTGCTAATCCTAAAACATGGGTTATTTTCTTCTACAGTAGTCAGATAACTATGGGAAAAGGATGGAATGATAGCAATCACAACAAAGAAATACACAGTTCTCTCTCTCTTTTTACTTCATAAGTGTAACATGTTGCTAATAAATTCTTTTAAACTTGATGTTTTCAATGTAAAAGATTTAATCAACAAAGGAATTTTTTTCGATACAAATTACTATGTAGAAATGTTGTGTTGCCATTATCATCAGATATTACTTTTGCCAAATTCTCTCTTCTCCCTATCTGGGATATATATAGAGAGGGTGACAAAAAAATGTGAACACATTTTAAGAAAGGGAAAAAAAAACTATTAAAATTGTAGTACTCAATATATACCGATAACGAAAGATGAATACAAGTCATGTGTATACATTTTTTTGGCACCCCCGAAATGTCTATCTCCTGTTTACGGTGACTTGCATGGTTTTTTAAATGGTCTTTTCTGTATTTTCAATTTTGTGCTCTTCAAGGTTTACACAAGGTATTTTCTACTGACCTGTCTTCTAATATACCAGATCTCTTTGGCTTTGTCCAGTTTGCTGCTATTGAGTTCTTAATTTCAGTTCTTACATTTTTTTCAATTCTAGAATTTCCATTTCCATTTATTTAAAATACAGATTCCAGTTCTTTGGTGCAATTTTCTATCTTGTTTTCTATTATCGAATATGTTAACCACAATTATTTTAAAGTCTGTACCTGATAACACCAACAACCGTATTATTTGTGAGTTTATTTCCATTGTCTTTTCAACTGTTCCTGTTGTTGAGTCTGGTAGTTTTTAAATGAATTTATCATTGTATGTTAAAAGTTTTAGAAGCTCTGGGTTATCTCATTCTCCAGAGAGGTTTTACCTTATCTTCTGACAGGCACAGAGAGTAGTACCTAACGGACTCAAGGCTGTGTAAGTTTTGTTACGTCTCTTCTGACCTCCCATTTGCCTGTGCTCTTAGAGTGTAGGCTGCCAGGGACCTCACCTGAAAGCTTGTGTTATTTAGAGGCCTTCCTCGTCCTTCCTTTTGGTGGCTCCTGAACACCACATTTTGTCTCTCACATATCTTGAGACTACCAAAACTTCTGTCCACTTTTCAGGGGCTTTCTTCTTAGTTTCTTGTCCTCTTATCCTGCACAGCTGAAGAATCTGAGTAATAAGCTCACCTCTCTTCTCACCAGGACTTGGCCTCTGTTTCTTTACCCGAGTTCTCCATATGTAATAGAATATAAATTCTTGCTTATAAATGTTCCTTCTCTCATTCTTAAGACTTCACCTCAGAATCTGTATTAAATTTGTTTTAGATAACTATTTAGATAAACTATTAAGATAGTTTTCATGTCTTTTGGTTCATTTCTTTATTCTTAATCCATGGTGAAAATTGTATATTGTTATTTTTTTCCCTTTCGAGTCCGCAAGTCCTGGCTGCTTTGGCAGCCGCAAACTTTCATTTTTACCTCTGTGGTCTCACAAGATTGCTGGAAGCGCTATTGGATTCTTTATCTCCCAAGGGGAGCCAAAGGCCCCAATTCTCAGCCTTTTGCCCTGTGCCAAGAAGAAGCATAACAAATGCCTTAAGGGTTACAGTTTGCAGAATGCTGGATTAGTTCTCTGTATTTTCCTTCTCATTAGGATTTTAACCCTTCAGTTCTTGATGGTCTCATTAGCTTTCCAGTACTTGCAAATTGATTTTTAATTTTATCAGGCTTTCCAGTTGTTCCTGGTGGGAGCAGTGGTATACATACCGAAGCTTCTCCATTATAGCCAATAACTATGGTTAAATCTTAATGTTTTAATTATTTTAATAGAAAAAAACTGGTTAGTAAAATGTGAATGAAAAAGTAAGGCACATACACAATAAAAATTATACAAACCATAATAAAAAATTACCTTTCCTGTGTTCCAGTCCTCTAGTCTTTTTCCCTGGAGGCAAAATTACACTTTTCTCTCTCTCTCTCTCTCTCTTTCTCTCTCTCTCTCTCTCTCTCTCTCTCTCTCTCTCTCCATATATATATGGAGAGATATATATTCTCTCTCTCTCTCTCTCTGTCTCTCTCTCCATATATATATATGGATCCATATATATATCGTCTCTCTCTCCATATATATAAATATATATATATATGGAGAGAGAGACAGAGAGAGAGAGAGAGAATATATATATTTATTTATTTATTTACTTAC
The DNA here is from genome assembly GCF_004115265.2 of Rhinolophus ferrumequinum. Lineage (NCBI taxonomy): Eukaryota > Metazoa > Chordata > Mammalia > Chiroptera > Rhinolophidae > Rhinolophus > Rhinolophus ferrumequinum. Next base: position 49,641,171 of record NC_046302.1, on the reverse strand, counting down.
TTATCATCTATAACATATGTACATGTATGTATATATCCCTCTTGCTAACATTTAAATTTTTAATTTTGAAATACTGTAAACATGCTGAAAAGAATGGAGAATATAACAAAATCCTTGTAGGTTTAAGAAATGTTAGCATTTTACCATATTCTTTAGATCCTTTTTTTCCTTAAGAAATAAAATGATGTAATACAATTGAATCCCTATTTTTAAAATCTACCAACTTTTTACAATTATCTTTCTTCCATTCAGATGATTTTTAAGATTTATCCATTGTGACCCATGCAGATCCCTTTATTAATAAAGTTCCCTTTATTCATTTTAATTTATATGTGATATTCCTTTGATTACACCCTTGCCAACCTCCCTTGTTTCGCTGTTGTTAATTGTTTTATCTTTTTTACATCAATGGTAATTAACATATTGTACCTTATGTTCTGGACTTTACATTTCTCACGAAAGAAGTTCTCACGAAACTTCTTTATGTTTAAAACATATGATACTAAGATTTATTTTGCACTCCTTCTCAACTTACGGAAAACAAAAAAAAATTATGTTGGGGGACAAGTTTTTAATAATAGTCTTTAATGTAATAATGCTGCAGCGAGGTTTGTACAGGGCATTTTGATGAATTCCAGACACATTCCGAACCTTTGGTGTGTCCCAAGGTTTATAAAAGTTCCATTTAGGAAAAATACAAATTAGCCTGACCCTGGTTTCTTTACCGAAGTACTCCATATAGAACATGGTATTCCATGTATAATAGAATGTAACATAATTAATGTAATGTAACATAAATGTTTCTCTTTAAAAATGTTTTTTTCTCTCATTCTTCTTAAGAGTTCACTCCAGAACGCATATTAAATTAGCTTAAGTAATTTAGTTCCAGACAAGCTTTCTTTTCATCTTTTTTTTTTAATTTAGCGAAGCATTAGATGCTTTAAGAAAGGCAATGTATATTATTTTCTTATTTCTCTTCCTTTTTTAGGCCTGAAATATTTTGATAACATTTTAATCAATTAAGATTTATTGATTTGTTTGATGTGCTTAGCACTTTGTTAAGTATTATTGTGGATGTTAATGGAAATAATTAATGGCTCACATGGATGTTAAAATTTTTGAAGAGAACTAAATTGCTCATTAGACCACACTAAAGTGCTCATGGTGTGAGGTGAGATTTGGGCTGGACCATAAAGGATGATGAAGATTTGATTTTGAAAAGTGGAGAGGGGAGGATCGTTACAAATAAGAACTCAGAGGTGAAGACGAGGCAGAGGAAGAATGAAGAGTGTAGCCGTTTTATAGCTGAGGATATGCATTTGGGGTAACAGGAAATTAAGTAGAACAGAAAGAAATGGTCACCAAGAGTCCCGGAAGTTTAGAATGGATGACGTAGACAAGAAGATGCCTATATCAACTTCAAATAAGTTACAAGATGCTGTTAGGAGGCTGAGTGCCTCAGAGCAAGGGGAGTGAGAACAACTAGAAAGGTTTTATAGGAATTTGGAAAATTCAGTTTAGATGCAGACTTCAAAGAATACCTGTGCCCTTTGGTGCAGTAATTCCATTTCTAAGAGTACTAGGAAGATAGTACAAAATGTGTGGTGTCTGAAGGACAGAGAACTAGGTCGTGATGACATCTTGAGGTAACTTTTCTTTCTGCTTCCTGGTACCTTTTCCTTCAAATCCCATTGAGTCCAGGGGTGGTGAATTTTCTTGCAGTCTGAAACAGCGAATGGGTTCCCGAGTTGAAAGCTCTGGGATCCGTGGGTGTAGGCACAGATTCTTAGTCAGGAGCTCCTAGAGAATTCTAAAGGGTTTATTGATGAGCTTCTGGGGTTCATGAATTTTCTGAAATTATATGTAAGATTTCAGATTATGTACATTTTATAGACAGAGTTCTGGAGTTTGAAAGAAGTTTGTGACTCTACCCAAATTAATAGCATTGCTTAAAAGGTTTATTTCCTTTAAGTCTCAATGTTTTCAGAGACTGCTGGAACCAAGCAGAAGGAGGAGGATATGTGATCATATCATGTTGCGCCATATGAAATTGGCAGTATTTAATTCGGTAGCTTTTGAATCAGCACAAAAATATCAATTTTATGTGCTCTAACCTAATATGTTCTTAAATAACTTTTTTGCACTTTTTAAATGTGAAGATATTCACCTTAGGAGTAAAGGTTTTAGTTACGCAATGTATGTTCAATTTTGTGTTTAAGTATATTTATTACAATAAGGTAATTGAGTTCTGGTTATATTTCCTCAGTTTTGACATTCCATAAATTTAATGTCTTTAGATACAGATTGTTTTTTCAGTTTATGCAGTATTGGAGTATTTAACTTATGTATTTAAGGTTTCTACTGTGGTCAAACAAGGACAGGGAAATGATGGAGAGAGAAATGAAAGATAGGAGGACCCAAAAAGGTGTATGGTATAATATAAGAATGGCACACGGGTTCAAATTGTTTACTGATTTTGATTGTTGGTTAGGCTTTTCCTGGAGCTCTTTGATAAAGAAAATTCTCAGTCTCCGCCTGGCTCAGGGGTGCAAAGCGCATGATGGATCTGCCTGGTGTGTTGTTTCTGCCATGAGCACTGGAGGCCTGAGTGGTGGCACTCATGGCACTGTTTGCTGTTCCGCTCATTATGTTGATTTACTCAGAATTTCTTTGCTAGCCTGACTATTACGTTTCTTCAAAATGATTTATTAATTATATAATGCATATAAAAGGACTGTCATGAGTGTAGTTTGGCAGTAAAAGCTTTGAGTCAAGACAACCAAATTTAACTGTAAGCTATTTCTTGGAAAAGTTCAGATAACCACCAAGAATACAATTGAACTCATGGTTGGTTTCAAATATTTATTTATTTATTTGTTTTTCTCAATTTTCACCATCCTTTTATTTTTCAATTAAGCAAAAAAAAAAAAAAAAACAAGAAAAAATCTAATTGAAATGTGGAAACATTTTGAAACTAACCTGTTTTTTTCTTTTCTTTTGTAGGTTGCTTTCTGATTCTGAACAGCTCAACATTTTAAGAAAAGCAAGATCTTATATAAAACAGAGGAAGTATGATGAAGCAGTAAGTACTCAGGCCTTGCAAATATAAGTAGCTAATCACTGTTTCAGGTCGGCTGGGGGGGCATGCTGTGAAGTGGAAAGCCAAGTGGGCGGGCCTTCCTGAACCCTCAGGAAGGGCTGAATTCCCTAAGAAGCTGCTTCAGCCATGGGCATGCATCTCTTATTGAACATAATATTATGGGTACATGTTTTTGGGGTAGCATTAGAGATGAGCAGTTGCTATTTTCTATAATGAAAACGTATGATCCAAGTTTCTGTCACCTTACTTAGGCATAATATTGTAGAACGTGATATATTTATACTTTTGGAATTATCAACACACTATCAGAAGTCGACTGATGCCTATAGAAGCTTTGACCCTTTCCAACTCCGACCTCCCTGTGCTTTTCATTAATTTTCTCTTTGTGAAATGGTCATATAATTTTGAAGTAGGAAAGAATTCTATTTTCAGTTTCTGATATTGCCTAAGTAATACTGTGCATGTGTAGTGCTTATTTTTGTTCTGATTTTAAAATGATAAGCTATTCTCTAAAATATGAAGATATTTTAATGATGTTTTATAACTGATTTGGGTGATCTAATATGAGAAAATCAAAAGTGATATAAATGTGGGAATTATTTTGGACCTATAATAGAGAGCTTTTATTTCTTTAAATGTCATCTGAAGATAATTTCCACAAAATGAATCATTGTAAATCACTGAACATATCATAGTTTACATTTAAATGCTCTTTCTTAACAAGATTTAAAAATTCATTTTATTCAGGAATTTTTCTTGTACTTTGCAAGAAAATCTTTGAACAATTAAAATCTATTTTTGATCCGTCATCCACAGTTACTTTGATTTTAATAATTTTCTTCCTTTGAAACTTAGGTTCCTTATTCTTTCCATGTGGCAAGTGATATTTTCCTTTCTCCTTAGGTCTCCCTTTGTAAGGACCTGATTCATCTTGCATTGAAAGGATTGTCCTATTACCACACTTACGACAGATTCTTTTTGGGCATCAGTGTTGTGCTTGGTTTTGTGGGATGGGCATCTTATGCTTCTTTGTTGATCATCAAGTCGCATTCCAGCCTCACCAGAGGTGTTAGTAAAGAAGTTAAGGTATGTTCAGAAAATATAATGAACATTAAGATGATGATGTAAAACCACTAGGACTAAGGAAAGAAATCGAAGCAAATCAACTGTAATGAGTTCATGCATTGTGCAAGTTGTGCTAAGCTAACTCTTATATTTCATTTGCTTTTGTTGTGTTGGGTTTTTTCTCAGTTATCTCTGTTTTTTTTGTTGTTGGGAAAAGGGTGTATTAATAATAATGGCCCTGTAACTTAAGAGGGCTGTAAAGATAGCTATATAGTTTAATTTCTCCTATGGCATTAACTGTGTTAATTTTCTGTTCTTTTTTAAATAATTATTTAGCATGTCATAATTATTCCATATCTTCCTAGTGATGGTGGTCAGAAAACTACTTCAAAGCAATATATTTAACCAATATTAAAAGTTTAGGAGCTGGAAAGCAATAAAATCACTTATTCAAAATGTTCTTTTTCAAGGAATGTATATGTTTTCCTAGAACTATTTTTACTTTCTTTCAAGTTACTGAAATTGTTACAGATTTCCAGAGCTTTCTATTTATCCTCATTTTAAGAATTAGTCCCTAGTTTATTATAATTTCAGTGCAAAAATCTCTTTAATAATGCTTCATATTAACTGGGAAAATGTAATACTACATATGTGGTTTTATTACATAAAACACTTTACTCTTTTAGAATATATTGCTAACTATCATTTACCAGGGAGAATATGTCACTTCCATTTCCTTTACTTTATTTTCTCTAATAATTATTACCAGGTATAAATCTTCTAAAAATTGATATATTTGGATGGTGTATTATTAATAATAACAGTCTGCAAAGATTTCCAGTGGTAATTTTTTCCAATTTTATTTTATTTGTCTGTAATGGAAGAAAGAACAGTAGTGTTTATTCCAGTTTTTTATAGTGCTTTAATGCATCTTAAATAATTTCCTCCAAGTAATTGTCATTATTTGAATATATATGAAATTGGCTAGAATAGGAATAATTTTTATATATGATAGGACAGGAGATAGAAACAACCAAATTTCTGTAATATATATGTCGAGGCATTCTGCTGGGTACTTAAAATTTATTTTGCCGTTTTAAACTCATAATAGTGCTGGAAGTAGACATTACAATTTCTCTTTACAAAAGAGGAAGTGAAAGCTGTTCCAGTAACTTCCCAAAGATTACTCGGCTAGGATGGGAGGAATCAAGATTGGGATCCAGAGCAGGCCCATGCCAAACACTCCCTTTTCATGTTCACCGTGATGTTCACATCACTGAGAAAGGATCTCATCTCTGTAGATTGATGTGTCAGTAGGCTTCATAGCTGATAGTTTTTTATTTATTAATCTGATAAAGCAGCAAATATTTAATTGAGTGTACAGTACAATGCTAGATACTGCATAGGCTATACAAAGAAACGTAAAATTCAGATTCTACCCTCCAGGAGCTTAGGATTCAATAAAATAGATAATAGATTTACACACATAACCACCTTAGCAGATATAGGTCACTATACTACACTGCATTACAAAAGACAACTTTACATTTAACAACTTTAATATATGCTCAGTGCTTGAATGTGTTACAAAGAGAATCAGTTTTAAATAAAGGAGAGCTCACTTTAGCTAGGTGATAAATAACAGGAAAATGTAAGTCTTGGTTGAAATTTAACAGTCAGGCTATAGGGAGAGGATGAGAATTAAAGCAAATTAAATGATACAAACAGAGGCAGAGTTGGGAGAACATATTATTATGCTGGAATAATGTGTAATATTTATTAAGCCCAGTGTTCCAGGACTATCCTGGGTGTTTGCATGTGTTTTTCAGGTAAGCTTAACACTCCCTGAAGTTTGGTGGTTATGATGCTCGTAGTATGGATGGGGGAATCTAGGCTCAGAGAGACTCACATTTTCTTCAAGGACACATCCTGGTGTTAAATGACAGAACGAATTTTTCTAATACTTAAATTCATGCTCTTTCTCCACCATGCTGCCTTTAAAATAAATAGTTCCATTTGGGTAGAATGTAGGAGAGACTAATAAGAGATAAAACTGACGATATAGATTAGGCTGAAGTAATTAAAGGCTTCAAATGCTAGACTGTAGAATTTAGACTTTATTTAGTGAAGAGTTGGTATATCAGGTAGAGTTAAACCAGAGAAACAGAATGAGTAATCTGAAAATTAAGAGATATAGTATAAGAAATTGGCTTACGTGGTTGAGGCAGGGCTAGCCAGGCAAGTACCAGATCCATAGGTCAGGCCATCAGGACGAACAGATGGAACTTGCAGGCAGGAGCTGAAGCCGCACTCAGAGGGTGCAATCTCTTCTTCAGGGAGCCTCCACGTCCACTCTTAAAGCCTTTCAACTGATTGGATCAGGCCCACCCAGATTGTGTAGGATAGTCTCCCTTACACAAAGTCAACTGACTGTGGACTGGAATCACATCTACAAAATACTTTCACAGCAACACATGATTAGTGTTTGTTTGACTAACTGGGGAGTATAGCCTAGCTAAGGCTATAGCATAAAACTGACCGTTACAGTAGAGGTCATGAAAGTATTTTGAACCCTTTAGTTCTGTTTGCAAAAACTATCTGATTCTCCTTCAGTGAGAGTGTCTAATCTAGTGAAGTGACACAATCTAAACTGTTCCGAAGGAAGAACAAAATGACAGTTGTCTACAGTATTAACTAAAGGGGGGCATGGAGAGCAGTTAGGAGGTAAGAGGACTGGAGCTGTGCACACAGAAGCACGTGATGCTTGCACTTGGGGTGCAGGAAGGCTTTGCAGAGGAGGTTATTGCTGAAGTGAAATCTTAAAGGGGGAGCAGGATATAGCCCAGTGGAGAAAAGGAAAAAGATGCACAGTAAGAGCGGCATGTGCCAGATGAGGAGGGTGGGGGCATGGCTTCCGGGAGGCGCTGTTAATACAAGTCACGGATTCGGCTAGAATCTGAGGGCTGTGGGGGAGTGAAGATGAGCTTGCAGCAAGCGTTACCCTCCATTGCCAGGTGAGGACACAGCCTTAGACAAGCTCAGTGGTTTAGTCAGATTGCCAGGCAAGTAGACGGCAGCACTGGAACTCAATTGAGGTGTGACTCCAAAGTTTATGTCACTTGTGCAAGACAGTGTTCCCCAGATTATACAGGTTTCTAACTGATCACAATGACAGGCAAGGCTGCACTGAACGGCCCCTGTCCCTTTTCATGTGATTCTCCACAGCTCCTTTTTACTGAGCTCTGCCTTTAACTCCTATGTATTTGCCTCTGCTTTTGCCTGTTAGATGTCTTCTGCTTTAGAACTAAATCTCCTTGTTTGCTGCATTCCCCCTTTGTTTTCTTATTACCTAGTACAATCCTAAAATATTAACTGTTGAAACCGAATTCCATGACTCAGTCTCTACCTGTGTGGTTTCATAACACAGAGCGTGCGACTTAACGTTTGCTGGTTGAAGGAGGATTGCAATGCACATAGCATTTCATTACCATCAGGGGTTTTGGGGAGGCTGGAGGAGGCAGGAATCAATGATGAAGCAGAAAAATGTCCCCCACTCTTGTTATTTAAAATCCTTTCGATTTTTACTGCAGCTGAACCGAATTCTTTATGATTCAGTTTCCTACAAGTAGATCATTTGTAATGTCTATTAATTACATTATGTACCAAAGTGTTAGATAATTATACCACACTGTACTGACTAGAAAATCCCTCTTGAGTTTTTAGGTACTCTCTTAAGCGTCTTTTCTTATTATTTTCCTATTCTCAAAATGATGTGAAACCATCAGCTTTTAAAATGAGTACCTGCATCAGCCACTTTCAGCTTTAGAGACCCCACCTGTCCACATCTCCTTGACATCTGCCCCTTCACCCCCCACCCCTGCTGTGGGACCTCCTGTATACTGTTTCGCACATCTCCATTTTCAGTGCTATTTGCTGATGGGTTTCTGTAGTGACTGCTGGAACTAGTGCAAAGAAACAGAAGAGGAGGGAATAAAAAATAAAGGTAATAATAGCAGCCATTATTTATTAAGCAGTAGTAATATTCCAGGCATTTTGTTAAGCTCTTTACGTAATCTTATTTAAATATTACCAACCTTGATAAATAGATATGGAATTATTCCCATTTTGTAGATGGGGTGAAATTCTGTCTCAGGAAAATTTTGTACTTTTCTCATAATCATACAATGAGCAGGTGACAGAGCCAGGATTTGGATTCTGATCTGTATAACTTCAAACTCTTGATCACAATGCTGTGTTTCACCTTCCTTTTTACAACTGTGCCCTCATTTATCCTCATTTCTTACCTAATTTCTGGTGACATTTTATGCCAGTAGGGAGGAATTCTAAAGAGGAAGAAAATCTCTTGCTTTTTCTCCCCAAATTCCTCTACTTACCTTACTTAGCTTTTGCTTACAAAGTAAGGGGGGAAAAGGCAGAACAAGGCCCGGAAGTAGGAGAGCACCACGTTGGTGTTCCACTCCTGATTTAAGATCTCCGGTGCTGATCTTAGTGTTACAGCTCTCCCTAAACATGTCCCTTTCCCTGTCGCTGGAATTGCCGTCCCTGACCCACATCCTTCCTTCTGGCCCACAGCAGCCATTGGCCTGGGCAGCCTGGGGAGGCCGTCACTATGACTCACACTGAGAAACTTCCTTCTTGTTTGGCAGGTGGTTAGGAAAAGGAGATGGGACTGAATGAACCTGCTGTCGTCAGGCTGTGGAGAGGGAAGCGTGGGCAGCATGTCAAGTTGGAGTTTGAATAGATAGGAGCATTGTTCCAAATGAAGATCAGGCCCTACAGTTTCTTGTGGGTTGAATGGGCTTTTGTGAGCTCGTCAGAGAACTCAATCAACATTTATTAAATTGTTCCTAAGGAGAAATATGCTCCGAGTTCTAAACAAGTTGCTTGCAAACAAACATTAGGAATTGCCTTATTACAACAGTTCCATGCTATCCAGCTTTTTCTACTGTACTATGCTTCTCCAATGACAGAACTTTTGAATAAAATGTTTTTCTTAATCATCTGGCTGTAGAATCTTTGAAAGAAAGTAATACATTGTCTTCACTGTATAAAATCTCTTAAAAGCCTATCAGTTAGCATGAGTTTGGAAGTGTTTCAATGTTTTGTTTGATTTTCAGAAACCAAGCCATCTCCTGATGTGTAGCTTTGTGGCTATTGGTGTTTTAATAGCATTTTTCCTGCTGATTCAAGGCTGTCCCTGGACTTACTACGTGTATTGTTTGTTGCCAGTGCCAATATGGTATGCGGTTCTAAGAGAGTAAGTAACACATCTTGCTGTCTTGTTTTTCACTTCACTGACAGGTAAATCTGGACTTCAAATGCGTTAGATTTCTGTAGCATAAGTCATCAAGATATTTGTAATACCCTCAAATCTCCAAACCCTCTTACTTCATTTGTAACAGCATCAATGTTGCATATAAATATCCTTTTTGTTTTACCTTTCTTTTAAAACTTCATCTTTATTGCCTTAGGAAAACAATGACCTTGTTTCCTTCTTTGTGTATCTTTTATAAGAAAAATCTGGAGTCAAAATAATTAATATTGATTGAACTATGCCATAAGTAACTCACATTTTTGAACCTGTCTCATCATCTCAGTTTCCAATGTCTCCTCCTGTTTCACAAAGAAATTTGCATGTTTTTTTCCATGCGTTTTTCCCCCTCCTTTCCTAGCTATCATGTAAGCCTGGATAAATGAAACTTTGATTAAATAATCAAATCGCATAATATGTACATGCAAGATTAGTGGATATTATTCACATGTGCTGTGGTTCTAGCTTTAAGTGCCTCCTCATAAGTTGGACTTAAATGGATTCTTACCGTTGTAGAAAGATCAGAGGTAGAACTCTCAGGTGAATTTCAAGTACTTTAAAATAAAACCGCTGTTACGTTGGGCTGGGTCATATTCACAGGCAAGGGTCATGTTGCAGATCTTGTTGATTTCTATGTTTGTACAGTAATCTAGAATCAAAACTTCGTCTTGGGCATCCAAGCACCCTCTGTCCAAACCAGACCCCAAAAGCTGTCCAGGGGATAAGAGCCCAGAATAAAGGTCATTTCAGGGTTGGCCAGTATGTTTGTCATGACACAATGTGTGTTTTTATTCTAATTTTTGTTAACTCCAGTTCTGATCACCTTTTCCGTCCTTTAAAAACATTAAGTGTTAAAAATATTAAAATGTTAAAAATATCAAAAATAAGAATTAAGAGGTTAAAATATCAACATTTTAAAATATAAGCCAAAATGACACTGACAAAAGAACATACTGTTATTTCTTTCTTTGAAAGGAATGGGGATGCTGAATATATCTATTTAAATCAGATTTTTTTTTTTATCCAATGTCATTTGCTCTGGTTTTAAAACTTTTAGGATAAAAAGTTTTATCCTTTTAGAAAATTATATTCTACCACAGAACTCCACATGAATGATTAAATGTCCTGATGAAGATGACATATATATTTAAATTTTAAGGGAAAATGTGATTTTGAAAGTATGTTGTGTTCTATATCTTTTTGATAAATTATGTAGAAAATAAACAAAAATTCACTCTTCTAGAAAAAAATCTTCTAAATGATTTTATAAAATCGTCTCTTGTTTTTCTGTGCTTATTCATTGTTGTGAACAAAAGAATGTTCTCCTTTTGGCTAGTGTTAGCTTTTCTTTCCTTCTTGGCACCTTAATAGTTTTGATTACATTATGTAGACATTGATTTCAATCAGAAGAAGGTCATGAATCAAATGATACTGACCTTTTATAATTACCTACTTAATAATGCACTACAAATGCTAAAAATTTTTCCAGTAATGAAATATAAAAAAGCACTGAAGTACGTAATACATTTATAATGGTTATGAATTTGCATTTAATTATAATTAGTATATAATTAGTGACATCTTAAATTGGGTTTGGAAAAGGTTATTTAGCTCAGTAAAAAAGTGCAATTAAGATTTTCTCTACCTAGATTAGAAAAACATACCTTTGTTTCATTAAGACAGTTAAGATTTCAATATAAGATTAACCTTGGTGAATTAAAAATTGTTTTTCAGTTTTTATTCATTTGGGTTCACTGTATTTTATTTCTGATGTTGTATCTGTAATTATATAAACATGGGTATGTTTAAACTAAGATCAAACAAGACTCATGTTTTGTCATTAGTGTTTATAAGAAACCAAGCAAATTTTTGTGATCATTCTCAAATTAATTCAGAAATTGTGTGTTTTTGTAAATACTTTTAGGTTTTAAAAAAAAGATTTAGGTAAGTAAAGCCATTGAAACAAATGTTTTAGATATTCTCTTAGTTTTTAAATAATGTGTGAATTGAAAATTCCCTGATTTATAGCTTCACGCAAAGTTTTTATTTTTTACCATATATGGCCTAATTTTTAACTCAATAAAGAGGATAAATGATCTTTTTATAAATAATCTTGTTAAACAGATATCAAGTTATTCAAGACCTTGTCACATCACTGTTGACCTTGCCTCTGAGTCATTTTGTTGGATACCTGGTATTCTGTACCCTGGGAATTGAAGTATTAGTAAGTAATTTACCACATTACAGCATTTCCATATCGCTTTCATATATGTAAGTCCTTTTACATGACCTCACTTTTTATGTCTTCCCTCGAATGTGTTACTAGGTTCTCAGTTTTTTCTACCGCTATATGCTTACCGCTGGACTTATTGTATTTGCGGGTTGGCCATTTATCACTCAGCTGTGGACGCGAGCAAAGGTATAAGTACTCATTTTGACATTGGATTAAGTACTCATTTTGACATTGGACGGATTAGTAGCTACTTTGTTTTAATGTGTGTTTAACTCAGGGAACTGTTCATTTTAAAGAAAAGGGTAGAATGTGTCCTTACATAGAGTCTGGTCCTTCTGACAGGAGGACTGAGGCTGCCTTTCAGGTTTCACTGATGCACATAGACTCTCCCATCAAAACGAACTGGTCATGTGGTGATTAAGATAGTCTAGAAGCTTGGCTGATCTATCCTCCTCAGAAGCACTTCCTAGACTTCTTTAGCCTCCGATACCTACGTGACGCAGCAGCTGAGGAGCTGCCCAGAGCAGTGCAGTGGCGTGGAGGCCACGCTCAGCTCAGGTCGGAGGGGTCACCTCTGCCCTGGCCCTGAGCCACCTCAGGTTTTTCTGGAGCAGTATATATTCATGATATATTATTTTAAAATATAATTACTCCTGATTTCCTTCCTTTTGCTAGATAGGGAATGACAATGTGCTTCTACAAAAAATACCTACATGTTTCCATTTTGATACTTTTTGATGGAGGTGGTAGGAAGATAGAAATAACCTTCTTTCTGCCCTAGAGGAACTTATAAAATTCCCCACTGGGATTATTGATAATTTTTGTCTTAATTGAATTACAAAAGTACTTTTACTAATTTCCCTGTTGGGCTGTTATTTGATTATGATTACAGGCCAGCTTGCTTACAGATGTAATCGATATATGGTATAACATAAATTGAATGAAGCACTTGCTTTGAAATATCAGATGTAGGTTTAAATCCTGGTTGTCTCATTTACTAATCATAGGCCTGGAACTACTTATAGTTTAGTATCTCTGAGCTCAGTTTCCTCACCTGAAATGTTGTGGATAATATAACCTACCTCTCAGGTTATTATGAGGTTCAAATGAGATAATACTCAGATTATACCTAATATCGTACCTTCTATATAACTCGTCTTTCATAAATAGTAATTCTATTACTTTTTTTTTTTTATTAGTTTCAGGTCTATTACTTTTTAAAGTAAACAGACATAAGACTTTATATTTTCCTTTTTGATTCACAGCCACGTAGACTATGACACACTGAAGACAATTTTCTGACTGTATTTGTCTAAAGATAACTTTTTTTTTTTTTTAGAGTATCTCACTGAGTTGGATTTTCTTCTGTCTGCTCCTGGCAGTGTTCCCTCTGATGCCGGTTGTAGGACGAAAGCCAGATATCTTTCTAGTGTATGAACAATATTTTAACTTATTTGCTTTTCAATACCATTGTTTTTCCCAATCAACACTAGGAACTATGAACTTAATCTTGATCATCAGTTTAAAATCACATCAACAACCTGGGAGTTAAAATATTAATATCAAACCATTAGTCACAATTTTGGTCCAGGCTCTGAGAGGCATTAAGGCTCCCAGGAGCTGTTTCTGGGCCTTCAGAAAAATGAAATTGTGCCAAGCAGTGATAACTTAAAATACCTCCTCCACCCCACCCTCCAAAAAAGTGCAGACACTTCTGTATCTTTTGTATACTGATGAATCAGTAAAAGTTCTGTTGCCAAAACAGGTCTAAAAGCCATTGATGTAACAACCTCTGTCTTTGCCTCTGAGCATGTCCACACTTTAAGTCTAAAAAAAATGAAATTCTCTCCTATCCTAATCTGAATGTGAAGATCTCCATGGGAGGCAACTCTATACCTTGACAACTTTCCCATGTTTAATCACTTTTCAACTGTTAGAAAATTCTCTACACCTTACCTGAATTCTCCATGCTGTTGTCATATTTGTTTCTTCTCAATACATCTCAAAAAAATCTGTAAAATAATTGGTTACCTTTGCTTTTAACTTTAGTCTCAAATTATTCTCAAGCAATTACCTGGCTGTGTGTGTGTGTGTGTGTGCATGTGCTTGGCAAGCTAAATGGTCATTATTTCCTTTAACACTTCCTTTTATTTTCTGATTATGTAATCATCTTTGTTACTTTTGTTTGAACTCTGTACAAGGAATATTTTTAGCATTTTAACCTAATCTTTAAGAGATTAGGGTATATTTTTTTAATTGAAGGAAGATTAACAAATCTTTTTGAAATATGTATTAATTTTAAAGTATGTGTTATTTACAAATTAACACATTTTATCTAATTTCTGTGAGAATATCAATATGGAATAGATCCGCAATTATTCTAGGAAGTCAGTCTATTAGCAGAGCCTAAAATAATTGTATTGAGTCTATATTATCTAAGCCATACTTTATCATTAGTGTTACTCAGTAAAAACATTTTGCAGCTGTTGTAAACTATAAATAGTATGTGAAAAGATGAATTCAAATGTTTTCATTTATTTCTTGATTCCTGTTGTTCTGTGAGCTCTCCTATTGTTTCTAGAAAGCCCCTTTCACTCCTTTCATTGGTCTCTGCCTACCTGTCCTGCTCAAGCAGTAATGACATAGGTGAGCAGGATGTATCATATGCTAAAAGGAAAAGAAATTGTATAAATGGTCTCCATAGAAATTTGCCACTTTTTATGTGTGTATTCTAGTAAAGGTGAATTCAGGTAGTTAAAACAGGAGAACTCTAATTTGTTAAAGATTATGTTGTTTCCCTCCATACTTAAATTCCTCAGCAATTTAGTTTGTGTTGGTTGCCTACTAGCTATATTTATAACTTCTTTATTTGACTCCTGGTTCATGGAGAAATTTCTACTCTCCATGTGATTTCTCACATCAACTCCCTTCTTTAGAAAATTACAAAGATAGATATGTGAAACGTTTAAGGATAAAATTAAAGAAAAAAGCAAAGATGTATACAACATAGCTGTAATATCCCTGTTACTCCAGTTCTCTAAAGTAAAAACATTTGCCAATGAATTAAAATGTCAAATTATTTTTTTAAATAAAAGAAAAGAGAAGCAAAAGCAAACAGAGAATCTTGATCATATAGGACTGTTTTTCCTACGTTTTAATGGTAATCCATGTTGAATGTATTGTTACTATGTTTTCCCTTATGATTCTCAGAGAGTATTTATAAGAGTCAAAACAAAAACAAACAAACAGTGAATTCCTGGGAATTCATGCATCGCATTTTCCTGAGCCCGGCCTTGTGCTCATTCTTACTTCTTTTAAACCAACTCCTTTTCTGTTAGTTCTATTATATTGCTAGGTTCCAGATTCTGTTCTCAACATAATTTGTTGTCCTATGTTACTTAGAGTTTTGGGAGGTGCGAAGTAGGGCCCAATATTAGTGTACCAGTTCCTTGATATCAGTTTCCTTAGACTTCAGGAACCATACCTGGTGTTCTTGAAAAAATATAATGTGTTTCATGACTATACAAATCCCTCACCTGCCTGCTACCTTTGTGACCGCTGTCCTACCCTTCCGTTTGCCAGGAACAGCTGCGGAAAGCAAGAAGGTCAATGACAGACAAGAGCAGTTTGTCCTGCTAGGAATACTGTGAATTATAAATGTCTGACTACATGCTCATACTCAGAGAATGTGTGTTTTTGATACCGATGAGATGTTTGTTTAGCTACCTTTTATTTTTTCTGTAAATTTATCTAAGTCAGGTTAAGAATTATGGTGCTTGGTATGCATAAAGGTTTTAAAAATCAAATTATAGAAATAAGGTAAAGATACTTAAAAAGTTTAAGAAGTTATCCCACCCCTCCAGTAAAAATACTAAGATGTTTATTCCTGTTATACCTATGTATTCATTTTGCTACTTCATCTTGATTTAACCAAATGACTGACAGATTCTACATTAGAGTAAAATGTCTAATATTTTCACATGCTATATATTTAGTAACTATCTTAAGAAAATTTGAAATTGTGTTTTTAAACAGAATGGGTGCGGGCCTGATGGTTCTTCTGCTGTCGCTGTTTGTTGTAACATCCCTTATAAAAAGAAAATCTGGTTTTGTAAATGGAGAGCTATTGTTACATCTATTACAGGTCAGTTGTAGATTTTCAACCCTGTGTTATACTAATGATATACCAAAATGCGTCTGTGGTTGTATTTAATTATATCATTCTTAAGATGCCATCATGTTGAAGTTATTCAGTACTGACTGGGTTAGAAGAGAGTTTTCTGTTTAAGATATTACATGGAAATATATTCTCTAAAAGGTAGGAATAGCAAAAAGGTCGACAGGAGGCTGCCGAAAGATGCCCAGAGAGCCGAGCTTAAGGAGGCAGAAACAGCATCTGTACTGACCTGAAAGTTGAGCTGAATCTCCTCTAGGCTGAGATTCTGTGTTGTCCTCATTGGGGCCAGGAAAAGGATGAGCTTCTGTGAAGTGCAGGCAGCCTCTGAGTATATTTCTATGATAGCTGGTTTAAGGCTTCAGACGACGTCCTAGGAGACGATAAACTTCACCTTGAAGGCTTCACTTTGAAGCCTTTGGTGTAGTGAAAAGAATTGTAAACTTGACATTTCAACATTGAGTCAATTCCCAGTTATGCTGCGTACTAGATGTGTGATTTGCAGTAATAGAGCTTGGTCTGTTTTTAATCTGTAAAGTGGAAATACTATCTATTAATAATACTGTTGTGAGGATTAGGGATTATATAATGCCATATTATGTAAAATGATAGGTTTTTTTGTACATAATGGTGGAAACCACATTTGTTTCTTTTAAACAATAAAACAATGAAAAGCTACATCTAGAATACTGACCAAAAAAGCTTATATGGGTCTTCTCCAAATATTTACTCAGAACAAAGCTGAGATAATAGAAAGATTTCCACGAACACTCTGAAATACCATATGCAGCATTTAAAAGATAATCCTTCTTGGAAAACAACAGAGAACATATAAAAAGAGAAGAAATATTTAGTCAACGATCCTATGAAACCTTTGGAATGTATCTTGCATTTTAAATGGAACATTGACTGGCTTTACACTAAAGCCCTTTGACAGAATTCACCTGTAAAATGAGTACTTTGACAGAAGTGAACGTTTCTGAATCTCACTCTATAGGAGCAAAAGATATCACTAAAATGCTTATGGACTTTATAAGAAATACCCCTAAGTAAAAGGTAAAACTGTTATAAAATTCCTTTTTACATTAACTTTATTAATTTGCATTAATTCCTGTACTGTGGACCATATTTTTCATGGATTCAAGATATGTATCTTTTCACATTTTAACATATCTGAAATGAAAATATGTCTTACAATTGAAAGAACCCTAGGATTTTGTCATAGGTTTACTGACAGCATTTTTTCCTTCTTGATTCACTAAAAATATGAGAATAAGTTAAATCTATTCATAGGATTTGGTGATGAGCTTGCTAATCTGATCTCTAAGACAGTTTACTTTCTTCACAGACTAGCTTAGCTTATTCCTGAAAATGGCAGTTAAATCCACTAGTTCAGGGGTTAGCAAACATTTTTCTAAGAGCCAGATTGTAAATATTTTAGGCTGTTTTAGGGCCATATGGAGTCTGCTGTAAATTTTCAGCTCAACATTGTAGTGCAAAGGGAGCTATAGACAACACGTAAATGAATGGGTGTGACTGTGATCCAATAAAACAGTATTTCCGAAAACAGGCTACCAGCTGTAGTTACCAACTCCACACTAGTTTATACATATTCCCTGAAGATTATTGTACTCCTTGTAGCTCCAGTGCCAAGTAAATACTCAGGTGCACATATGTGTTGAATGAATAAATGGATGTGACTATGAGCAAAGGCCAGAGGTAGAAGACACTAAACCATACACACTAAACTGTATACATTTCACCCTCTGCATTTCCATGATTTAAGAAAACTTCAAGGTCAATAACGAAGATGTCTAGGTAGAAGTAGTGTGATAATGTATGCCAAAACTACTCTTGAAAAGTGTAAAAGGCCTCATTTCATGCGTGTAAAAGGATGACCTTTGTTTAATGTAAGAGTTCTAACTCTTAACCTTAGTCTCAAGAAGGGGAGCTGGTGCAATTTCAAAGCTTTTTCGCCACATTCCTGTTGTTCAAGCACGGTTTGAAGTATTCTTTCTGATATATAAATGAGTCTCTCACCTCCTTCTCTTTTATTTCTGTGTTTTGTATTTCAGATGCTGAGCATAGTACTTTCCATGTGTGTTGTGTACAGCACCCATAATAGTCTACTCAGGAAACAAGGCCTACCTCTGATTAATCAGATTGTTAGCTGGATCATATTAGGTAAGAGGTCAAACCAAAGGAGGTAACTTTACGTCAGGTCATACCTTGCAGTCATCTATTTACACCTGTATCAGTATTACTGAAAGACAGTTGTGCTGCAGGAAAATAATAACCGGCAATTATTTCTTTCTCTTGCTGGCGTTTGACAAAGAAAATTAGAACTTTTATGAGCATTCATGTATTAATAAGAATTCCTTGATGGAATATTTTTGACCTGGTAAAAGGCTATATGTTTATTCACATCCAATAAAAATTCAAGTGATTCCAGAAGAGAAAACAGTATGTCTTCTGCCTTCCCCCTTCCTTGCAACTAATAAGCCATCTACGGGGAGACATTCTAAGACCATCAAATATCCTTCTTATCAAAATTTCTAGATTTAGCATCCATTCATAAGTCTTTCCTGATTCAGTCTTAGCCATGGTGGCTACAAAATGATTTTCTAACTCCAACATTCCCACTGCATTTACCAGAAGGCTTTCAGCATTCTACTGTAAAAACTTTCCCTTCTTTCTGATAGGGAGGATTCATTCATTCATTCATTCATTCATCTACTTATTATTATTATAGACTCATGAGCTCCTGGTTTTTTTCAGAGGTTTATAACTTGTTGCTGTTGATATTTCAGTGCTCAAATTGTCCGAGACTTGGCCAGAGAGAGCCCCTTCAAATTAGCTTGTAAATACGTCCCATATTTTTTTTTATCACTTTTTTATTTTCTGACATTGAGACAGTGTTTACCTAATAAGGCTTACCTTATATTCACCCTGCCATAGCATGTAATCCTTGTAATGTGTTATTGAATATGGTTTGCTAATATTTTATTGAGAATTTTTATATCTATTTTCAACAGGGATATTGTTCTACAGTTTCTTATATTGTCCTCTTGCTTTGGTATCAGGGTAATGCTGAACTAGTAAAATGATTTTGGAATTGTTCCCTATTCTTCAGTTTTTTGAAAGAGTTTGAGAAGGGTTGACATTAATTATTCCTTAAATGTATGATAAAATTCACCAGTGAAGCTATCTGGTCCTGGGCTATTCTGTGTTGAGAGGTTTTTGATTACTGATTCAATGTCTTTATTTGTTATTGGTCTGTTCAGAGTTTTTTTATTTCTTTCTGATTCAGTCTTGGTAGGTTGTATGTTTCTAGGAATGTATCCATTTATTTTAGGTTATCCAATTTGTTGGCATGTAATTGTTCATAGTAGTCTCTTGTGATCCTTTGTATCTCTGTATAACAGTTGTAATGTCACCTCTTTCATTTCTGTTTTTATTTATTTGTCTTCTCTCTTTTATCTTAGTCTAGCTAAAGGTTGGTTAATTTTTTTGAAACCAATCCTTCATTTTGTTGATCTTCCGTATTGTGTTTTTGGTCTCTAGTTCATTTATTCCTGTTCTGATTTATGTATTTCCTTCCTTCTGCTAAGTTTAGACTTAGAGTGTTCTTTTTCCATTTCCTTTAGGTTAAAGTTAGGTTGTTTATTTGAGATCTTTCTACTTTATTAACATACACATTTATCACTATGAACTTCCCTCTCTGAACTGCTTTCGCAGCATCCCATAGGTTTTCGTATATTGTGTTTCCATTTTCATTTGTTTTGAGATTCTTTTATTTCTCTTGATTTCTTCTTTGACCCATGGGTTGTTCAGGAGTGTGTTGTTTAATTTCTCATATTTGTAGATTTTCCAGCTTTCCTCTTGTTGTGATTTCTAGTTTTATACTATTGTGATTAGTAAAGATTCTTGGTATGATTTCAGCCTTCTTAAATTTGCTAAGACTTGTTTTGTGGCCTATCATGTGATCTATCCTGAAGAATGTTCCATGGGCATTTGAGAAGAATGTGTCTTCTGCTGATGTTGGGTAGAATGTTTCGTAAATTTCTGTGAGGTCCATTTGGTCTAATGTATGGTTCAAGTCTAATGTTTCCTTGTTGATTTCTCTCTGGATGACCTATCTACTGCTTAAGGTGGGGGTATTGAAGTCTCCTACTATTATTGTGTTGTTGTCTGTTTCTCCCTTCACATCGGTTAGTATTTGCTTAATATATTTAGGTGCTTCATTATGGAGTACATGTATATTTATAATTGTTATGTCTTATTGATTCACCCCTTTATCATTATATAATGACCTTCTTTGTGTCTTGTTACCATTTTTGGTGTAAAGTCTATTTTATCTAATATAACTATTGGTACCCTTAACTTTTTTTATGGTTTCCACTTGCATGGAATATCTTTTTCCATCCCTTCACTTTGAGCCTCTGTGTGTGTGTCCTTAAATCTGAAGAGAGTTTCTTATAGGCTGGGCATTTATTTTTAAGCAAGATATTTCCTCCCAGGGATTAGTGGAGGATGGCTACCAAATGGTACAAGGCATGAAATAGTTGACTCAAGGGCAGGTCAGCAGATGTCTCTTTCAGACACTAATTTACCATAGTCTAGCTCCAATGAGCATTTTTACTAGCATACTATGATCCACAAATGGGTTATATGTTATGCTGGTTCTATCTTATGTCATTCGGAACGGGGACTCTTATTTCCCCTTTAGTACCTCATCAGTCCTTTAGACAAGCATAAAATGAGGATAGAAAATAGTTTTACAGAAAAAGTCTCATTTGAACTGGCTTTTTCAATAGGAATATGGTTTTTTTAAATATTGTTTCTTTGTGTTAAAATATATATCAGGTGATGATAACATTATCAGAACCACACATCTGAAAAAAATTAGAAGCTGTTTGTCCAAGGGTACTATAAATATAACCTGCAGTCTACTTAGATGGGTTAACAAACTTGCCCCATGGTTAAATAGTTAATGATTCAGCCAGGATTCCATCCCGGGTCATCTGTCTCCATACTCTGGAGTAGTTAGCTCCAGGCATATTGCCATCTTACTAGGGCGATTAGGAAGTTATGTGCATTTCCATTCCGAAATAGAGGTAGGGGAGTTTATGTTTTGCTGCCACCTCTTCCTTCATCTACCCTTCCCCCACTGAAGTAGTTGCTTTTTTTATCTTGTGGGGAAAGATTACTTTATTTGTTAAGATTACACTACAACTCTCAATGAATATTTTGCAGTGGGAAAACTTGGAGGAGGAGGGTTTGGGAAAAATCAATTTCTGGGGAGTAAGACGTCTTTGAACTAAACGCCTAATTAAGAGAAGAGTTACTAAATCTTAAATAATATTTTTCATTACATTTTTTATTATCTACATTAGATAAGTTATTCCTGTAGGAGTTAATATCACAGTGACTGAGGCTAAATAAATGTAAATTGAGGAAATCTGAGCCCAAATTTGGTTAAAACAATGAAACGAAATTTCAATTAAAAACAGGGAGTTTCAAATTTCTTACAAAAATGATTACGGGAAAGGTAGCCTCATTTTAGAGGTCACACAAACAGTAAGGGTCGTATATGAGTACAGATTATTGAGCTCCTGAACTCACATATGCTGGTACCTCCCACTGACACTGCCCTGCTTTGTTTTCCTGCAGCCTCGTCCTTCGTCCTGCCACTGCTGAGTCCCACGGTTCTTCCCGAGCGACTGGTTAGCATACTTCTGTCCTCAATGTCATCGTACCTCCTTCTCAGCACAGGGTATCGACCGCTCTTAAAATTTCATTTTCAGTAAAATGTTTTAAATGACTCATTAACATTTCTCCTCTATGGGTATTGAACCTCTGGAAGTGAAAAATATTGTGTGAATCTTAAGGAATAAATTATGAATATTTTCTACTCTGTAAGAACTGTATGTGACTTGAACCACAATCTGCGGTTTTCTTTTTCTCATTATTTTCACAGTATTATCTGTTGTCTTTCTGGTTATTTCCTTAGGTTGCTAAAATGTCATATTAGTTCAGTATCAGCAAATTCTGGTTGATTGTGGGGAATTTTAAGTCTCAAACAATGACTTAGATGAATTTTAGTTTTTGTTGCCTTCCTTTCATGCACTTTAAATTATGCTTTGATTTCTTCATTCTTCTCTGAATACAGAGTTTTCTTTTTATTGTTACTCTTATATATAATCCAAGTACTCCTTTTGATTCACAAGAGTTTTAGAATATTTTCCCAAAAGTTAAAGCATCCATTTTTTATGTAAGATTGAAATTTCCTTTCAAAACAGAAACAGAAACTAGCAGCTTGATTTGGGATGGATCCTGAAGCATTCTCTGGACCTCAGTGACGTATATTCTTCCCATGTACTTAGATGAAAAATATTCTTCACTTGCTTTTGAACTTTATTTCATCCTTACTTAAATTTTTATGAGCGTGAGAAATGTGCACATTATAACAAACACTGAGTAGAACAGACAAATCAAATAACCACCACTCATAGTTTGAAATTTGGCCCAAATATAGGATCTTGATTTCAATTAGACTAAACCCAGGGATTCACCATTGTGCTGTCAATGGATTATTTCCACATTGGATGATTTTGTAAAGCCACTTGGGGTCTGAGACTTTGGTTCATTTTCTGGGAAGCTTAGCTGTCCTCACTCAGAATTAGAGGGGTGTTCTCAGAATCTTCACAGTGGACCCGACATCCTGAGTGACCTAGATCCCAGGATTCCTTGTAGGCTCCACGTAGGCCATGGTCCAGTGGGGCGCCAAACCTCCTTCTCTTACCAAAGCTCCCCACACCGCCTGTCTTTTCATTTCTCTCTGCGTCATCAGATCTGGAGTACAGCTATGACGACGTCATATAAGCAACATAGACATTTTCACCAGTTACCTAATAAGATGTTAAGATGGGCTTGCTTTCAGACTTAGAACTTTGAACTTTCAAATAGAACTTGAAGTCTATCAGCATATTCTTACTTGAGAGTGATAAACATAATGAGACCTTAAAACACTTCACTCTTTTTCCCTTTATTGTCGAGATTATAGAATAAATAATTTAGTTATAATCAGGATCCATCAATGTATAAATGTATATATGCACAAATTTTTAGTCTAGCTAAGAAAGCAGAAGGTAAATCATTTTTATTCTAACACACCATTTGGGGGTATCACATGAGTTTCATTAAGAGGTCACACCCAGAGCTTGCCCAAAGGAAGTATATGTTTAAGAGGGACTGGCAATATGCTAACTTCTACACCATCACTTAATAATTAATAAGCCCTTCTCCTTTTTGAATCTTCAAGTTCTAAAGCAATAAACGGATTTAATGGAAAAGTGTGGTAGATTAAAAAAAAACAAATAAACCTAAAAGTATATCTGGTTTGCTGGATTACAAATTAAGAAAGGAAGGAAGAAAGGATAATTAAAGTTGAATTTGGAGTGAACAAATATTTCATAACATAGAGTGAATCATGTAACTAACATTAGGGATAAGTATTATGGTTGTTTTAAATCATCAATTTAATAGCCATTAAAGGTACCAAAACAGATTATCACAAGTACATTCAATTTAAGAAAAATCTAAAAGGTGAAAATTGACACCTAAGATCAGAATATTGAGTATGACCTTCTTAATAAATGTATTAAGAAATACATTTTGCAATATCAGAAAGTATGTTGACCTTTACAAAAAAATTCAGTGGGGTAGCCTGAACAACACAGTCTAATAATTTCAATTAGTACATTTTTCAGTGTCAAATCAGTTTTGCAAAACATCGTCCACCTATTATTGTTCCACATCTCTGTTTTGGATGACCTGGAGGGTACTCTATGTAAATTAGTGAATAGTCAGAATTATAGGATACTTAAAAGAAATACAGTTTTATTCCTTTACAGAAATATAGCAATCCTAAATTCTAACAATGCATCTTTGATTTAATGAGTAAAGAAGATTCATTTTTAATCAGCATTTATTTTTATGTAAATGGAAGCTGTTGTAATACTTGAAAATAGTTCTCTTAAGTTGGTTAAATGTCCCTCTGAAATTTTGTTTATATTATCCCTTTGCTTAGCACACTGTAATACAAAGCTAAATGCCTTTTCAGCCCTGTTCAGTTTGCACAGAGACCAAACTAGCAGAGCCTAGTTTATTAGGTTGGTTTTCATAAGGTTTTATTATGTACACTGTGAGCCCATGATGATATTTTATTGGTATTTCAGTTTATAAATTCAGATATGCAAACTTTATACAAGATATTGATTGTCTACAGAAACAAAGTCCCATAGGAAGATTTCCTTTATCAGATTTATTCATCTACATTTTACAAAAGAAAGTGACCATTGTGTATAGTTTTTGAAAGGAAATAAATCTGTGGCACTATTTGTAGAACTATGGAATTTATGTTTTTGTGTATTAGGAAAGAATAATTTCATATATAACTGCAAGTATTTAAAAACTCACAGTCCTCTTTTGTTCAGAGTATACACCTTCTTAATTCAGCGAATCAACAATTGTTTTTTCCTTTCACATCTCAGTCGTCCTGAGCACTAGACAGACATACAGGCCGAACAATCACTATACGCCAGGTGTATAATAGAGTTGTAAGCTGCTATAAAATCAGGACTTCATTTTACAGTGTTAGGCAATTACAAAATGCAACAATTAAGTTATTTTAAGTTAATTAAGTTATGAATTGTATGATATAAAGAATGACTAAAGAAAGAGTTTGAGTAGGGGAGCTGAATTGGTGCCATCAAGGACTTGGGGAGGATGAACTACCCTGTTTCCCCCAAAATAAGACCTAGCCAGACAATCCACTCTAATGCGTCTTTTGGAGCAAAAATTAATATAAAACTTGATATTGTATTATATTATACCCGGTCTTACATTACATTATATAAGACCGGGTCTTACATTATGTATAAGATCGGGTCTTATAGTAAAATAGGACTGGGTCTTATATTAACTTTTGCTCCAAAAGACACATTAGAGCGGATTGTCTGGCTAGGTCTTATTTTCGGGGAAACATGGTAAGTTTTAAAGAGTGGGTAGGAGACAGGCATTCTAAATCTTTGTTTTTCAATTATTTTTTTTAAATCATTGTAAAAATAGTATAATCACATTTTGGAAAGTAAGGATTAAGAGGCAAGAGCAGTTATTAACCTTACTTCAGTTGATGCTCTGGTATGTTTCCTTCCAGTCTTACCTCTGTATTTGTCTTTTTAACAAATAGATAGTATTAATCATAGTCTATGCACTATTTTGTATCCTTTTTTCCTACTTAACATTATTATAGCAACATTTTCCCATGTGGCTCATAGGCTTCCTAACCATCATTTTAATAGATATTTAATATTCTGTGATATGGATTTACCTTAGCCATTCCTCTTTTTGATCATTTTATTTCCACTTTTTCTTATCATAAATAATATTTTGAGATATGTTTTTATGCATAAAGAGCTTTTTACATCGTTTAGATTATTTTGTTCACTTCTCAGATGTAGTATAGGAGGGCCACAGAGTATAAATTGTTGTTTTTTTTGTTTTTTTCCTTTTGTCTTAAGAACATGCCATATTTTAGTATCACCAATAACCTGTGAGGGGTCCCATTTCATCGTATCCTTCACAGTACTTGGCACTTTCATTTTAAAATAAGAATGCTAAATGCTATTGTAATAGGTCAAAATTGGTATATTTTGTATAACTTTCTGAACTTCTTTTATTAACGATATTTTCTCATATACGTCTTTTCTGTTCATATCCTTGGGCATTCTAAATTATATATACCAAGTAATTTGTGTATGCTTTCTCAAACCTAAATGTTTCCTTTTGCCCAGTCTTCAGTGTTTTACTTTCATGATAGGTGGAAGAGTTTAAAGCATTTTGTTTCTTTTGCTTTCTCAGGTTTAGGAAATAGTGCCATATGGAATAGAGTTCAATAGTTGAAAAAGTTCAAAGAGAAATAAAGGTTTTTTTGCTTTGGTTTGGTTTGTTAGATTTTGTTTTGTAACTTCCAATTAGGTAAGTAAGTAACTCAACTCATCTAATACTCGTTTTGAGCTTGGCCTGCAGTGACGACAAGACTGACACAAAGACTTTACAAACTAGCGGGGATGCATATAAATAAACTACAATTAAAACGGTGTGACAAGTACGATAACACAATATTTGGGGGATTACAAAGGTGCAACACTTATCCCAAACTAGGGCAGAAAAAGATTGGAAAAGGTTTCTGTGACTGTTATCCTTTGTCTACATTATACTCTAGCCTAGAGTGTACCATACGTTACTTAATCCCTCACCTGTGGATGCATAGGTTATTTTCTATTTTTCCCGTCTGTAAACAGTATTACAATAAACATCTTCGAATGGGGATTGTAGTGCATATGTCTAATGATTTTCTCAGGGAATTCCTAGACGTGACATTAGTGGGTTGTAGTGTATGAATATTTTTGAGATTCTTGATGCATAGTGTTGCCTTCTAGAAAGTGTTTTATTATAGAGATCATGAGAGTTCTTTTTTCATTACACTCTTGTCAACATTTTTTTAATATGGGTAAATAATAGTAAATGAATATGGTATCTCCCTATTGTTTTAATTTCCATATCAGTTACCAATAAGGTCAAATGCTTTTATGTATTTATTGACTCTTTATTTTTGAGAGGTTCATGTTCCTATATTGCACCTATTTAAAAAAAAATAGGACATTTGTCTTGCTCTTCTGTGTATATTAATAATTTTAACTTGGGAATTGTCTTTTTTACCTTTGTCTTAATATTTTCTTTCTTTTATGTGTATATCTGTCATTTACCTTATGAATTATTTTTAAATATCTCTGCTATTTTAAACATATCATGATCTCAAGATTTAATACATTTCAAAAGAAGATGGTGTTGGAGCTGATATTTAAATGTTACTTCCCTTTTCTACTTTCTTCTTCTGGAAAACTTAGAAAATTTAAATTTTGTGATATTGTGACTTAGAAATATTATCAAGATTGTTTTAATTTTGAGAAAGACCTCAGTATAAATTTGCATTTGTATTTGTTTAATGTATTTTTTTTTCTACCCTCCCACTTTCACTCCATCCTGAAGGTATGAAGCTCTCTTTCCATTAGTATTGTCCTGTGTGATGTTTGTCTGGATACACATGGAACAAGAAACCCTACAGCAATGTGGTGTTGCCCGTAAACAGAAGGTAGCTTGTCAAAATCATTATTGCATTTATTTGAGAATATTAAAATATTCTCTATCCTATAAGGAAGTTGTAGTGTTATTTCATCAAAAATTCTTTCTACTTACAATGTTATATTATTTAAAGCATTAATAATTAAGTTAAACAATTAGCTTATAAGAATATTTTTATACTTACAACAGAAAAGCATGATTTTATTGTCTTATAGGCATTATATAGGTTGGGCTTTTCTTAGAGATTATTTGAGAATCACTGATATAAAAGAATATCAATATAGATGAAGGAATAGAGGAGAAAGAATATTCTTTATATTATTTTCATACCTAATTTTTCTTTCTTCCTGTTTATTTTACCTGAAAGAATATTTATGTTATCTAATAGATTCACAAATCTATTTATGAATTTGATCATAAGGTGACATTTATGCTCCTTGTGTTGTTTTTCTCTTCCTAGTCATCCTAATCCAAAATGCTTATTCTGTCACCTTAGTGATTGTAGCCCCAGACAAAAATCTTGGACTGTATACTTTGAATTGGCTAAAAGCCAATCAAATTTTAAGGACACCTTTATTATTCTGAGATAGAGAGTTGAATTGATGTCTCTTGCCTTTATTTTAGAACTGTAGTTAATTATGAGAAATTGGTGATAGAATATTTGCAATTTTACTGAGGTCAGATAAAATGAATATTGTAGAAAAAGCCCTTCATAGTTGATTTATCCTTAACTGGTTTTAGTTGAGTTTATAGAAAGTAATTGATAATTTAGAATAATTAATTTCATGAAAGAAGAAATTTATTGAAATATTGAATAATTACTGTCTTTTAACTTTCAGCCCTGGAATATTAAAACAATATATGAAAAGCAATTTTGAGCAGATTTAAGTAAATTGTCAGACTGTCCTTAATATTAAATATTAAATATTTTAATATTAAATATTAAATTTAAAAATGAAGTTTATTGTGTCATTTTTTAAATTCTATTTTTTAGCTGAAAGCAGATCTGTCTTTTTCTAGAAAAGTATTAAAGCATCCTAAGAACTTACTGGAAAATTACATAGGAAGTCAGGGATGAGGAAAAGCTCCCTTTAAACTCAGCCATGTTTTTTGGGCGGAGGGGATTAAGCAACAGTGCACCCATCTTCTTGGAATTTAGTGACTTTCTGTTTTAGCAGAGACAGAAATATTTTGCTTTTTTACAGAGAGAAAATAATTTTTCTACAAGTAGAATTAACAGAGGAACAAAGAGACAAATATTTAATTTTATCATGCTTTTTGATATTATACCGTCCCTGGGTTTGAGAAGATCAGGACAGTCTGATAAATCAGGTCTTAGGAACGTGAAGAATTACATAGGTATTTAAAAGTGATGCGTTTATATAGGACAACAAAAAGCCCAATTCTCACTTTAATTACACATACAGCAATACTACAGTTCTATTCAGCGTATTATTAGCAACACATTTTACCTTTTGGAAGATTTTATTAAGGTGTGATTAAGCTAGAAAAGATTTATTATTAATATTTTTCTCAGTATGATGTATCTTTCTAGCTATTGTAACTTAGACTGTAAGTTTGCCTTTTGGGGTAGAAGTAAGTGAACTGTTATTATGCATTCATATAGTTCTTATTTTTCACAGGTCAGCAATATCCAGTTCACCTATAATACTGATATAAGCCAGTTTCGACAGCTCTCTCTGGATGACACCCGTAGGGCCTTTTTCCTTGTATCCTTTGTTTGCACTTTTGTTTAAGTTGCTGCAACCTCCCATTTAATGGAGTAAGAAAGTGTGGAAGGTGTTTCTGCCTGTCACTTAACAGTGGTATTTCCTCGGAGGCCATTCAGCCCCCCTCTCAACCGTAATTTTCTCCTAGTTTACATTTTTAAACTTTTTTGGAACTACAGAGAAGCATAAAGAATGATGTAGCAAACAAATGTGTACTCCCACCATTCATGATACCAACAATTAACATTTTGTCATGTATGTCACACACTTAAAACAAATTAAAACATTACAGCTAAAGCCAAAGTCTCCTTTCAACTTCCCACTCCAGTCTAATTTCCCTTATCCAGAAGAAACCACTGTTAAGAGTTTGGTTTGGAAATAAACAAAAAGTTTGCTTTGTATCTTCACAAAGTTTTTGGATCACATCACAGACAATATTGTGTGAAAGTTACTAGAATTAGAACTTTGAAAAACAATATTGCTGAATGAAGTCGCACTTTAGGAAGACTGGCTGAGCTGCTTCCAGAATTTCACAGGGAGATATTTTCTTTGAACTCACTGTGGTGCCGGAGTGGACCTTTGAGGTCCAGAAAGTAACTTCTCATTCTCTCCTCTACCTCTTACTTTCGCGCTCAATTTTGCTTTCTTTCTTTTTGCAGACTCCTTCCACTCAGCCTACTCACACTTCTTTCCTTGAACCATGCATCCCCCTAAATTGTAATTTCATCTTTTCTGTTTACTTCCAAGCTCCTTGGAAGAAGAATCTATAGTTGCTGCTCCCATTTCCTCCCCATTTATGTGCTCTGTCCTCAAAAGTACAACAGTGCCTGGCACATGCTGGGGCACACTGTAGCTCTGTGAGGATCTGTCAGAGGTCTGCTGCAGCTGCACTGTCCAGGGTCTGCAGGGGCTTCCTGAGTGCAGTCTGTTCTATCCAGTGTTACTTAACCACTCTCGACCATTCAACTCGACTGATTTCTCTCTTTTCCTTTGACTTCCAGGACATGGCCTGGGTTCTCTTCTCAGCTTTCTTTACCATCTCTGTTCTCCTTCACTGAAACTTACTCTTCCTTTGTCTGATCTTGAACCTTGAGCTATTCATGATCAAATGTACAAATGAAAAAGCAAATGACTCCCATTAGTAGAATAGGCATATCTTTTCTAAATAAAGAGATTTGTATGAATTCTGACTTGTTTTGCCATTTCCTTAACTCTATTTAGGTTTTCTTTTTACTGACAGCGTTTTTTGGAACTGGGAATATAGCGTCTATTAACAGGTAATTTTAAATGAAAACAGTGTGTGTGTGTGTGTGTGTGTGTGTGTGTGTGTGTGTGTGTGTGTGTGTGTATCCAAAAGAGTAATACGAATTGGGATTTTGTTCTATATCTTTTTTTTTATACTGAAAGATATATTTTGGAGATTGGTATGTATTGGCATATACAGATATAATGTTCCTTGATACAATGTGTGCTTGAGTTTTAGTAAGAGTGTATTTTAGCAGACATTCTTTTAAAGTTATAATGTGAATTCTAAAATCATTTTTTTTATGTTGGTTCCTTAGCTTTGATCTTGCCTCTGTTTACTGCTTTCTGACCATATTTAGTCCTTTTATGATGGGAGCCCTGATGATGTGGAAGGTTAGTTTTCTTATTATTTTATTAAGATACTGATCAATTAAGGTTATGAACTTATTGTGACATTAAGATTATAAAGTAATTGTGACAAAGTTACACAGCATAGAAAGAAAATACCTTCCTAGACACTGCAGAATGGGAATGGGACCCTCTACCCTTTACTCCAAAATATAGGTCATCTTTTTGCTTTACTCTTAAGCCTATTACACTTCAAAAGAGCAGAGATTCTGTTAGTCCCAGAAAGTCCTATAAAAGGTGATTAAAGCCTGTGGCAAGTGCAGTCAGATCAAAACTGCATTGTCCTCACAATCTAAGGTCCCTGAAACCATGTTCCCCACCCATGAGACTGTCAACATGTTACAATCTTTTCTCATAATGCATGTATCCAGAATGGATTCATTAATCAACAAATATGTCATCGACTGCTTATGTTCAGTAATGCCCCAGGCACCAGCTGGGTGCTAAGGATACCAATATAATGACAAATTCACAGCTTACCAGGGGTTCAGAATCCAATGAAATGTGATTCACATTCTTTCCCATCTTCTTTAGGGTCATCGTGCTCATCTCATTCCCTCTACCATAGTGTCTGACATATTTTACCTAGCTAGTACAGTCCTCCCTTGTTATCCCCAGGGGATTGGTTCCAGGATCCCCTGTGGATACTAAAATTCCCAGATGCTTCAGTCCCTTATATAAAATGGTGTGGTATTTGCATATAACCTATGCACATGCTCTTGATTACTTTAAATCATCTCTAGGTTATTTAATACCTAATACAATGTAAATGTTATGTAATTTGTTGTTACAACGTATTGTTTAGGGAATAGGGACAAGAAAAAAATCCATACATTTTCAGTATAGACGCACCACCATTATAGGCCTAACTGCATAGTACACATCAGCAACAATGTAACTTTTTCCCCCAAGTATTTTCTTTCTTTTTTTTTTTTTTTTAAATTTATTGGGGTGACAATTGTTAGTAAAATTACATAGATTTCAGGTGTACAATTCTGTATTACATCATCTATAAATCCCATTTTGTGTTCACCACCCAGAGTCAGTTCTCCTTCCATCACCATATATTTGATGATGTATTTTCAATCTGCGGTGGTTGAATCTGTGGACATAGAAGGCCAACTGGATATATTTGTTTAAATAAAGTAACTAATATCTGCCAAAAATCTGATTTCCTTCTCTTCAGATAACAGAAGTAATAATTGTTAAAAGTATGTATCTCTTAATAGGATTAATAGCCTTTTTTTGTTACTGTACTAATACAAATGTAATTTTAAGAAATGTCAAAAAGATGTTCCATTCTCCATCTACTGGGTAGATGATAACTACCCAGTTATCATCTACTGAATTATTTTAAAACATGTGTTGTTTCCTTAATCTTAATACACATTTTTTATAATGGTAATTGTTCTTATTTCAGTCTATTAAACACCATGGGTCTTTAATTAAAAACAAGGGGAAAAAAGTTTAAAGTAGAATGCTAGATCTTTAACCTTTACCTTAATTCAGAGAGCTGACTGACATACTGCGCTTGATGACTCTTTTTGACTGATGTGGCTGCCAGGGAAGGTCCTCCTGACTCTGTTTCAGTCAGACTCGTATATCCTCCACTTGAAAAAGAATCTTGCAGTCTTAAACATCATTTATTTTCCATATCTTCTTCTGTCCTCTTTTTAAACATACCAAATATGTGTGTGTGTGTGTGTTTGTGTGTGGGTATATGTATATATGTATATATCTTTTTTAATTGGTCATTGGAAAGCAGTATCTCAAAATATTATCAGTGTTAGCTCTGGATTATGGATTTTCAACCAGTATAAATTTTATTATCCCTTTCTCAATTTTTATTTTACAAATTTTTTTACAGTGAATATGAATTTTATAACTAGAAATAAATTAGGATTAAAATAAAACAACAAAAAGCAGTGGTTAAACAACTAAATCATGTTTATGGAGTTATAGTATCAAATAACCAGATGGATTCAGGGATCTGTGAATCAAATTACCAGTTTCCATAATTTATTTCATTTGGGCATTCTGGGCCTCTCACACCCTCTTGGAAGCATTTGAACATGGTCATTAATTAATATAATGATATAAGTGGAACAAAAATTTGTAATAGGTTTTATTTGGAATGTGTGTTGTATTATTTCTTATACTACATATACTACTGATACATATTTTAAAGTCAGTTTCATTGCTGTTATATGTTATTGTTATCCTGGTTTTATTTCAGCATTTGCTCTTTACTCTTTTATGTAGATAAAATTCATTTGAGAAATTGAAATATTTCTATAAACAGAAATAGTATTTATTTCAAAACGTTTTTCAAATGTTTCAGCTACCCATGGTATCATTTGTTGTTCCTTTAAACAGATTTTGATCCCTTTTGTTCTTGTGATGTGTGCTTTTGAAGCAGTGCAGTTAACTACCCAGTTATCATCAAAAAGGTAAGGTGAATGTTCACGAGCCATTGTATTTGCCCATTTTTAAGAAATGAGAGTAAGCATTTGAGGGTATTTCGTGTGATTGCTGTTAAGACACTGTAACATAGATTGTTTATTATAAAAATGAGAAAAAGTGCTTTATCCTTTTTGTCAGAGTTCAGTTGTCATTAGAGGAGCGTAGTTAATTAGAGCCTCTTGCAGGCAAATAAAATGTTAAATGTTACTAGACTATGAGGTTGGACAATTAAGTTCGCGAACTTGTTGCAGTGCTGTTGCTAACCTTTTTTTGATATCTGAGGGATTATTCATTATGAATTTGTATGAATTGGACAAACAGTTAACCAAGTTTACTATTTGGAAGTACTGAAAAGGCTGCATGAAAAAGTTAGACGACCTGAACTTTTCACCAACAATTCATGGCTCTTGCATCACAACAATGTACCAGCTCACACGGCACTGTCTGTGAGGGAATTTTTAAACAGTAAACAAATAACGGTATTGAAACACCCTCCCTACTCATCTGATCTGGCCCCCAATGACTTCTTTCTTTACCCAAAGAGAAAGGAAATATTGAAAGGAAGACATTTTGATGACATTCAGGACATCAAGGGTAATATGATGACAGCTCTGATGGCCATTCCAGAAAAAGAGTTCCAACATTGCTTTGAAGGGTGGACTAGGCACTGGGGTTGGTGCATAGCTTCCCAAGGGGAGTGCTCCGAAGGTGACCGTAGTGATATTCAGCAATGAGGTATGGAGCACTTTTTCTAAGATGAGTTCACGAGCTTAATTGTCTGACCTCATATTATTCAAGCTAATGAAGAGCCTCCCTAGAAAAAAATAAAACATAAATGTTAAATTATTATAATTAATGACTGGCTTACTGTAGATATAACTGTGCCTACAAAAGGAGGGATATCATTCTGTTTTTAGGGGTTATTTCTTAAATATGTATTAGACAAATGTGTTAGCATTATTTCATTTTACATGGCTTGAAATGAACTGTTCTAAAAGTCAATAGTATACATAGTTTCTCAGTCTTGATTTTTACACATTTGACAAATGGAATGTGAAATATTCTTTCTGAGTTTTGAGGAACTTCTGGAGCAGTCAGTCTTAAGCAATCAAACTGCTGGAAGAGAAGCTGTCGACTCTACTATTTGCTTTTTTTAACCAATAAAATTGCCTCATCAGCACAGGACTGATCAGCCTCTCTGAAAGACACTTGAGATAAATATGAAGCTTCTTTGCTGTTCTGTTATTGTTGAATCAAGGTGGCATATTCAGTGTTGAAAGAAATAACTGGTATTAGCATACATTTGCATGTTAATAACTTTAAGCTAGAACTGGGTTTAGCATATTATTATGCACGTTCCATAATTTAAAAAAAAAAAGATTTTCTTCCACTGTTTAAAAATAGTAGAAATGATTAGTAGAAATATCATTTCTACTTTAATTTTGTATGTTTTTGCAGAATATATACATGAATTTAACGTTAAAAGCATTTATACCTTGTTAATATATAAAAGATAGTTACTTAGATACAATAAAAAAATGAGAACTTATAGGTAGTTCCTTGCATCTGTTAGTGGATACATTTTTTTATAAAACATTTTAATTAATGTTTAATAAAAGAGCTGGGGGGACAGGTGAATAAGAAGTAGAAGGCTCATCAAAGTGTGTATATGTATATCTGTGTGTGTGCACGTACACGTACGTGTGTGTAGTAATTCTGTTCTGAGACTAGTGCAACAATATAATTACAAAGGCAGACAACTGAGGCAAAGATGACAAAGTTGAGGCTTTATAGATGTCTTTTGACTACTAAACCTTTACACGTCACTGACATTTCCCCCTCAATATCACACCAACCCTTCAAATTTGATAATGTCACACACTGAACCTAGCAATTCCTTTTCTTCCGGTTGGAAACTAGCTCCTCATGCTGTTTTCTGTATCACACAAGCCTAAGTTCGTCCACCCTCATTACCAAATCCACTTAGCTAAATATCACTGATAACATCTCTCCTTCTATCCACATGTTCAGTCTCATTATTTATGTTGCTAAATATTGTCTTACAACATAATTCTTGAAAGCCTAGGGGTTAAGATGGAGGTGGAGTTTACACTAATGACTGACTTGTTATATCCCTAATGCCAAAGATGAGTTCAGTAGAACAAACCTGAGATGATTCTAACCGCTTTTCTTTGGACTCATTTCTTAAGTATGTATTGAACAAAAATAAAGTACAACAGCTGTGTGAGCATTATTTTATTTTGCATGATTTTAAAATTAACTTCTCTAAATATCAATAATTTATCTAATTTCTCAGTCTTGATATCTGGCTTTATTTCAAAGACTTGTGTATTTTGGGTAGAGGCCAGTAAAAGGGAGTATCTGGGCATGAAGATTACCTAATGGTTGATCCGTTAGAAATGCTTTTGGCTGTAAGTAATGAGAATCTAACCATAGCTGGAAGAAACAGGGATTCATTGTCTCTCAGAACCTGGAGTCTAGAGGTTGGCAATCCTGAGCTGGTATGATGTCAGCCCTGCCTTTCAGCTCTCCCCGTCTTAGGGTGTTGGCTCTTCTCACACCTCCATGAATCATATCTGCCACCCAGATGGGCAGGACTCATGGGGGGAAGGGGCAAGGATTTGTGTCAGCTGATTCTCCCTGTCCAGGCGGGAAGCAGTGTATTTCCCCAGTGCACCATCCAATAGATTTCAGATTTTGTCTCAATGACCAGAACTCTGTCTGGCACACATTCATATCTAAGCTGGAAGGTGGTTAGAGAAAAACAAGTTGTGGCTTGGCGTGAGTGTGGGAAGCAGCCAACCAAAAGTGTCTGTCCCAGTTGAGGAGGATATTTTGAGGCCTCAGGTGATGAGACAACATAGACCTTGAAGACCTTTATCACCTTCAGAATGCAGCGAAGTATAAGGAAGGCTTAGGAGGCAGCCGAGAAAGAGAAGTAGGTTTTAGAGTTACTGAAGTATTCAACAACCAACCACATAATGAGATCTAAAAGGAATAATTTTTCAGTTCTATACTTGATCACATACTCAGGAGAACCAGTAATGATTGAAAAAAACTTGAGAAGGTCAACAGTTGTCAACACCACCATCTAGCAGCGAAAAAGCTAGTTTTCTCAAGCCCTGCACTAATTGAAATGAACATAAGGTGTTTTGAATATACTGTTTTGTTCTACTGGAAGGTTTAATCTTCAGGATGTCATGCTCCCATATTTAGGAATCCAAATTTGGATCAGAATTACTCCAGTGTCGAATCACTTTTATTGGGTGAGCGTTTTCCAGGGGAAACTATATTAAACCAGCTTAATTTTTTGATTAATTTAATATGAAGTGAAACTAAACTACTAAGTATTTTTATTTTTAGTTTATTAAAATTATCTTTATTGAGGGCAATTATAAAAATTTTAGCAAAGAAATTTTGGTTCATTATTCTATTTTTATCTATCTTAAAGTGTATGAATTTTAGCTCCAGCTAATGTGATTTTTTTTTTTTTTTTTCCTTTTCTGTTATCTCTACCAGGTCTAATTTACCTGGGTCAGATATTACAGACCTGGTTTTGTCAAGGAGATTTGCTTCTTCCATCATTATTTGTTAGTTACAGATTTTATTCTGGGTGGTTTTAGCTTTTTACAATTTTATTTGGTGTGTTTCTACCAAGTTTAATTTTCCTTGGTTCAAATCTTTTTGGTTCCGTGGGACCAAAAGGAAGAGCTCTTAAGTCAGTGTATATCACAATGTGCAGTGGTAGCCGTTTTGAATTTTATTTTACACTGATTATACCTATCATTCATTTAGCTCATATGTTTTGAGTTTCTGTTATATGCCAGCCACTCTCATAGCTGCCGGTAGGTAACACATTGGTAAATAGAGCTTACCATCTATTCAGAGAGACAAATAATAAATAAAATGTTTGCCGTGACAATAAAATGTCAGGTTGTATTACATGTCAGGAAGAAAAATAGATTTATTGGGGGAGACTTCTATGAGGAGGAGTCATTTAAGCAGAAACCTGATTAAACACAGAGTGTACCATGACACTATGTGAATAAAGAATATTGCAGATAGAGAGATTGTGGCATGCACAAAGGGCATGAGGTGAAAACGTGTGTAGTGTATTTGAAAAACAAGAGGGCTAGCCTTCAGTGGGGTATGCTACAGTAGTAAAAGAATTGTAGGCAGGGACCAGACCATATGGGGCTACTTAGGCCATACTTAGGACCTCAGAATTTTTCCTGTTGTGGCAAGAAGCCATTGGAAAGGTTTCCAAAACCCCACTGTCTATT
This sequence comes from Rhinolophus ferrumequinum, assembly GCF_004115265.2. Taxonomy (NCBI): domain Eukaryota; kingdom Metazoa; phylum Chordata; class Mammalia; order Chiroptera; family Rhinolophidae; genus Rhinolophus; species Rhinolophus ferrumequinum. Next base: position 49,603,909 of record NC_046302.1, on the reverse strand, counting down.
GTATGGATAATAACCTTAGGGGGACAAAAGTAAAAGCAGGGAGATCAGTGAAGAGACCATCATTATAGGTGAGTGCTCATGGTGGGTTGGTGGAGGGGATAACAGGTAATAGTTATCACCATTTGGATGAAAACCCAGTAGCATGTATTTATTTCTTGAATCAAAAAGTATTCATGGGGCAAACTCATAGGCTCTAGGTGCTCGGCAGCTTCAAAACATTGTAGAGGTAAAATGATATAAAACTAACCTGCTTTTAATAGAAATAATCATATCCAAAACATGGAGAGTGATAATCCCATCTTACTTTGGTAGTGATTTGGTCACCGTGAGTGTTGAACAGTGTGTTCCATTTATGCTTCCTTATTTAAACATATGTGACTAAACAAGGGACACATTCCGAAGAACGTGATGAGCACCTGAAGGCGTCTGAGAGTGCGCATGCCTGGGGGAGCCAGTGTGCTTACGGGTCAGGAGCCCAGGCTGTGGGCTGGACGGCTGTGTTGGCGTCTGCCCGCTCACTGGCTGTGGGATCTTGGGCAATTTACTTCTGTGTTCCTCAGTTTCCACACAATGGCTCAAGAGTGGAAGGATTTGTCCTGGTAAAGTTTTTTTCTTCTTGTTAATTAAGGCTTAGATCAGACATCGTTTTCTCTGATAAACTTTTCTTATTCAGCTACCCCACCCTAAATTCCTAGTTAAGTCAGGTAACTCATATGGTGATAAAACAATTTCTTACTTTTCTGATTCATACCCTGTTGTAGACTGAATTGTGTCCCCCCAAAATGTAAATGTTAAATGTGATTGTATTTTGAGATAGGGCATTTAAAAGAGATAATTAAGGTAAAATGAGGTGATACGAGTGGGCCCTAGTCCAATATAACTGGTGTCCCTAGAAGAAGAGGAGAGTAGGACACAGAGGAGAGACCATGTGAGCACAGAGGGAGAAGATGGTCACCTACAAGCCAGGGAAAGAGGCCTCAGGATGAAACCAACCCTGCTGACTCCTTGATCTTAGCCTTAGCCTTCAGAAGTGAGGTAATAATTTTCTGTTGTTTAAGCCATCTGGTAGTCTGTGATACTTTGTTATGGCAGTCCTGGCTAATTGGTACATGCTGTGTGAACTCGATGAAGGCAGAGATTGTATCTTTCATTGTGTCTTTCATTTTATCTACAGCTTTTGTTAAAAGCAGTGAGAAAGGAACCAGTATTTGTTAGGCACCTACCATATGCAGGCATTGTATTAGGTACATATATTACCTGAATTAATTTTCCCAACAATACGATGAAGTAGGTATTCTTTTGGCCATTGTACAGATAAGGAAACTGAGGCTGAGAAGACAGTAAGTAACTTCATCAGGTGTGTCTTACTTCAGAAGGATTCCAGAATATCATCTGTGTCATACAATAAAATAATTTGCTTTAGAAAAACAACATTCAAAAATGTTAAACAAAATTTTTAAAAAGATGCTTTAAGATCTGTTTCATTTAAATTGTGTTTATCTCTTGTTCCAGAAGAACTGGATCCAAAGGGTGGAATTTTTGTTTCACTGATTATATGATTCAAAGAAGGGGAGCACTTTGTAATAATTGGAGCGGTCTAGAATGGAGTGGATTCTGTTACTGGAATCACTAAAACTTGTGCTAGACAAAGCCTTCTTTGGGATTGTAACTTTGGGAATATTCATGCTTTGGGTAGAAGGTTATAGTGAATGACCATTGTGTTCTCTACAAACACTTAACACACTTTATTATGTCTTACAGCAGCTTTGTTTGTAAGATGGGATCAGTCTGACTTGTATATATATGCATATGTGAGATACATACATACTGAGTTATATTTCTATACTTCAGACAAATAGTTGGAAAAAACAATTATTTCTTAAAAAGTCATAAACTTTGACCAACCAGAATCTCGTATCTTATATAAACATTAACTCAAAATAGATTTAAACTTTTAGGAAAAAACATAAAAGAAAATCTTTGGGATTTGAGCTAGGAAAAACGAGCTAGGAAAAACGTTAGACTTGACAACAAAATGATGATCTATAAAAGAAAAAAATACATAAATTAGACTTCATAAAAATTAAAAGTTTTTGCTCTGTAAAAAAAACCTGTTAAGAGAATGAAAAGACAAGCTACATACTAGGAGAAAATATTTACAAACCACATATCTGTCAAAGGATTTCTATCTAGAATATGTAAAGAACTCTTAAATTCAACAGTAAAAACCAATAATTCAATTAGAAAATGGGCAGAAGACCTAAAGAGGACATATAGATGGCAAAGTGGTCAACAAAAAGATATTCAGGATCTCAGCCATTAAGTAAATGCATATTAAAACCACAATGAGGTATCATTCATTATATGATTGTCAGAATAGTAAAATAAAAAATCATGACTTCATCAAATGCCAGTAAGGATGCAAAAAGTTGTTTTCATACATTACTGATGGTATTTTTGTAAAATGTGACAACCACTCTGAAAAGAGTTATACAGTTTCTTATGAAATTAGACATGCAACTGCCATACAATCCAGCAATTACACTCTTAGGTATTTTTCCTAGAGAAATGAAAACTTGTGTTTGCATAAAAATCTGTACATAAATGTTTATTGCAGCTTTATTTGTAATAGCTTCAAACTGGAAACAGTCCTGATGTCCTTCAGTGTTTGAATGGTTAAGCAAACTGTGGTACATCCATACAAGGCAGTACATCCATACTCAGCAATAAAAAGGAACAGACTATGGTACATACAGCACCTTAGATGAATTTCAAGGGAATGGTGCTGAGTGAAAAAAGACAATCCCAAAAGATTACAGAGTGTTTTATAATTGATTCCACTTCTACAACACTCTTCAAATGGCAAAATTATAGAAATGGAGAACAAATTAGGGATTAGTGATCAGGCAGGAGTCGGCAAGAGGATAGGTGTCGCTATAAAAGAGTATCCTGAGGGATCCTTGTGATGGGGGTGCATTCTGTATCTTGACAGTATCAATGTTAATATCTGGTTGTAATATTTTATAGTTTCGTAAGATGTTACCATTGGGAGAAATTGGGCAAAGGGTTCTCTACATTATATCTTAAGATTGCATGTGAATCTATAATTATCTAAAATAAGAAGTTTAATTTAAAAATCATAATTTGTGTCCCTTTTATAGTATTGAAATAAGTATTCAAAGTGTTAAGTAACATTTTTAAAGTCCAGCCTGTCACTGTGGGACAGTAGTCCATGATAATATGAAAAGAGCTTTTGTCAAAAGTAGTATTTTCAGAAGCAAAAATACTGTCAGGATATAGGGTTATTTGATTATTCTCATTTTGATTTTAATGTGTTTTAAAAATGTGCCTGTTGTATTTTGTGTAACTTTTTCTTCATTTTCTTTTTTTTCAGTCTTTTTCTCATGGTCCTCGTCATATCAGACATTATGGCTTTGGTAAGACATTCTTGGATACTCAGTATCAATAAAATTGAGAAGCTAAGTGCCGAGTTAATTCAATCAAGATAATATGAATGCATTTCCATACATGAAATCTTTAGATATTGAGTTATAAGTGCTGGCATAATTTACACATATAAATTACTTTATTTTTATATGGTTTATTATGTAGTAAGAGTGCTCTTTTTAAGGTGTGAAAAACCTTCTTACTTAATTTTGTCGAATTTGTCATTTTATACCTAGTCGTCCATGGTGCATTACGTCTGAAATGAACTTCCATAGGAAGTTAACAGAAAAAGCTAACTTTAGATTTAGGTAACATATCATTTTCCTACTTGAAATGTTAATTTTTAACCCTTTTTTCAGCTTGAAAAAGAAAGGGAAAAGGGAGGTAGAAAGGGAGGAAGAGAAGGAAGGAAACAGGAAATAGAGCTTTTCCAGTGGGAAGATGTTAACAAGATGATCTCTAATGAATTAATTCTGACTGAGGAGCGTATGCGTGGGCCTCTTGTATTAATATAAAGTGTGGTAACAAAAAGAAGAACCTATTTTGCACCTGCAAGTTCGGGGGTTCCCAAAACTACCCTCAGGTTTGACAATTCACTAGATGAACTCAGAATTCACTGAAGACGTATTCACGGGTATGGTTTATTCCACGGAAAGTATGCAGGTTAAAATCTGCCAAGGGGAGTTCAGGAGGAGTCCAGATGCGGCGCACTGCTCGTCCTCTGCCTGCAGTCAGGACAGCATCCATCACTCCTCTGGCATCAATGTGTGACAGTCCCCTCGGAGCACTCACTACCAGCCAGGCTCACCGTAGCCTTGGTGTCCAGACTTGCTATTGGGGCTCAGTCCCATGCTGTTCCCATGGCTGACCTTTAATTTCCAGTCCTTCTAGAGGTAGAACTAGGGCCCAAAGTCCCCAACATAAATCACATTATTAGACTGTTTGGTGGCGAAGGTCCCCCAGGCAAAACATTTCTGTCAGTCATGACAGCCCAGCAGCCTAGAAATCACCTCTTAGTAGTTGAAGACAAAAGACAGGCCTCTCTTGGGATAAGGTTAATTCTTCACTACATAGCATCCCATGCTAGAAGTGATTACAGACAGCAATTACAGTAACTTCCCACTTCAGATTCCTAGTCATGTGATTTAGATGAGAGCATTTTTGTGTTGTGTTGAACTGGATATTCAATGTAGGCGTATCCGGAGATATTGCGGGTTTAGTTCCAGACCACCACAATAAAGCGAGTATCATGATAAAGCGAGTCACAGTCATTTTGCTGGGGGAGGGTCTTGCCTTCAGTTTATAAAAACAAAACAAAACAATGCAAAACACACCAATATCGGTGAAGTACAGTAAGGTGAAGTGCAATAAAACATGGTATGCCTGTATGTTTCTGAAATTGACCACACATAATGTTAGAACAAATCAGTTTTCAGTTTTGCTCCCAAAGTGACAAATAGACAAGACGTGTTAATAGAAAAGAATTGAAATTCTCTGACTTCACAATTTATGTAAAGAGTCAGATTGCCTAATTTAACTTAGAAAGTCACCTTTGGTCAGGCCTCTGCCTCCTTGGCTGGCATCATCTCTCACTTTCCCTCCTCATTTTCTCTACCCAGCCACACCTGGGACCTGCCGAGCTCTACCTGGACTTTCCATGTTGTATAGTTTACTCCCTCTGTCAGAAACATTCTTCTTCCATCTCCCCAACCTCCTCTTTCAACTGACTCTTACTTTTTACAGATATTTAGACTTTTTATTGGGGCAGCCTTCCCTTATAGTCTAGTCAGGATATATACCCCTTACTCTCTGTTCTCATAATGGCCTATATTTTCTGATAACACTCATCACACACATGCGCCTGATAATTTCACTGACTCATTCACTGGATTAAACATTTCCTAGAAGAGCGTTTATCTCCAGGACCTAACACAATAATTAACACATAGTAGGTGGTCAGTAAATATTTGTTGATGGATAGATGCTATAGCTTCTTGAGGTCTTTGATATTATTTAGTATCTTTTATTAAAAGTATCTTTATAAATACCTTTATTTAGTATGGTTTTCTTTATTCTAGTTATTCACAAATGTCACTTTTTGTTCATTTGACTGAATTGAAATGCTTGTTTCTGGCTTTTAGGCTGTTGCTCATTTTAGTTCAACCAAAAATTTCAGTAAAGGGCATACGAGTATTGTAATCAGATAGTGGTTCGGAGGGGTCAGAATCGGAAACACATAATCCTAAAACAACATTGTTTTTCAGCTGAATCTAAATAGCCTTTGTTTTTAATGGAGCCATATTTTGTTTTATTTTACAGCATTTTTTCTTCTTGGTCAAGGATTATGGCAGCTGGCTTGATATTGGAACAAGGTATAGTATATATTCACATAGAAATTCTTGAGAGTACAGTGAAAACAAGTAACATGATATCTTAGTATGGAAGGTGTCAATTTGATTTTGGAGGTAAGCATAGCAAGCTGCAATTATTTTAAGCCTCTGGAAGTGAGGCCCACCTCTCAGTGCTCTGCATTCACACATTAGCAGATGGTTCCTGGGGTGATGGGGGTGCAGACGTAAGTGTGGCGAGAACTGCGGGACAGCCAGAAGTTCTAGAAAATCTTCTTGGATTTCAGAGTAGATCACTCGTGAGTCTGTGTTCTCGTAATCTCTCAGTCTCTCTTTAGAAAAATGAAAACTATTCGAGTTATAGTGTGAATTTATGTGGCAGTTTAAACTGCATGTACTCATTGTCTGCTTTTTAGAATCTTTAATATGGGAACAGTTGAACATGTGATACCTATCACATTGTCATTTGTAGTATAATCTGAACAAAAAGGCTGATTCCTCTTTATTATGATTTGAATGTCAGTGATTGCCATCATCTGTTAAATTTCTTCTCTTTGAGAAAAAAGCAAAGTTGATCCTTTTCCCTTTTTGTTTTCAAATGCATTCGGAGACAATATTTTCGTAGACTGATTTTATTTCATGTAGTTGGCATTTATGCAGCACTTGTGTTACCAAGAATCGTGTGGGTTTGGGTGGCACACTCTGTACTAGAGTCCTCTGTGCCTATCTCTTAGGCAGCTCGCGGGTTGTACGGCCTGGTTACGTACATGCACGTCTGCTTCCCCCCATCTGAGTGGGATCTCTTTCATTCCATACGTGCTAGCACGTAAAAGGTATTCCATAGATCATTGACTGTATTTTCATTACTCTTAAGTTTGAATGCTTAGGGAAAGTTTTGATGTCTCCTTGTCACCAACCCTGTGATCCCAAAGTGTCCAGCACATAGTGGGTCAGAGCGTGAGACGTAGACCAGAGCACCTGGCATTGAACTGTTTCTGCCACTTTTTAGCTGTGAGACCATCAGGAAGTGATTTAATCTATCTAATCTCTCTCCTGTCTCTTGTAGTCATTTGAATGTATTAATCCATGTAAGCATTTAGCACAGTGCTTCACTAAATGGAAGCTATTATTATCGTTATTCTATAGATCCATTTTTTTATACTTCATAGTTTTCTTGTATTTGCCATAGCTCCCATTGCTTTCTCCATAATTTGCTAAATTTTTCATTTTAAATGAAGGTCAAAATTTATTTGGAAAATATTCTAATGAAATAGAGCATTTTGTGTGTGCGAGTTTTATTTTAAATTGTGATAAAATATACATAATATAAAAATTGACCACCTTAACCTTTTTTTAAATGTGCAATTCAGCGGCATTGAGTACATTTCAGACTGTTCTGCACCCGTCACCATCATCCATCTCCAGAACTCTTGTCATTGCCACACCGAAACTGTGCCCATTGAACAAGAATGTCCCATCCCCTGCCCACCAGCCCTGGCAACCACCATTCTACTTTCTGTCTCTATGAATCTGACTATTCTAGGTTACCTTATATAAATGAAATTATAAACTATTTGACCTTTTGTGACTGACTTATTTCATTTAGCATAATGTCCTCAGGGTTCGTCCATGTTACAGCCTGTGTCAGACTTTCCTGTCAGCTTTAAAGGCTGAGCAATATGCCATTGTATGTGCATATCACATTTTGTTTACCCATTCTTCTGTTGACAGACATTTGGGTTGCTTCTACCTTTTGGCTACTGTGAATAATGCTGCTGTGGGCATGGGTGTGAGACTTTTTCACGAGAGAAATCTATATTGGTTTTGGCTCTCAATAAATACCAAGGAATGAAGAGGATGTAATTTTCACATGGAAGTGTGCATCATTAATTTCTGTACAGCATCATTAATTTACATTACGCAAATTAAGAATTGGGTTTTCTTTGATTAGCTTGAGGAGGTTTATATTTACCTGGCAAATTTTTTATCTTCAAAGTACAAACTTTACGATTATTACCAGTAATAACGTGTGTAAAACATAAAGCATTTTTAAATATCCATAATCTAAATTCAATTCAGCAAATATTTGTTGATTACCAGCAGTACCCTGGGTGGGTTGCTGGGAATGAAAAAAACCCCACAGTTTTGGGCTCTTGGGGAGCTTAAGGCTGGAAGAAGAAACAGATTCGTGAGCAGGTAAATATGGTTCAGTATGAGAAGTTCTAGAGAAGTCTGGTGCTACGGGGACATTCGTCAAGGAAAGCTTATTGGGGGAAGGACTGCTTAAACACTGCAAGGGTGGGGTTCAGAGAGCACACTGGGTCACAAGATCTAAGCAGAATGTGTAGAGTGAGAAAATTGGGAGATCTAAAGTGGCACCTTAAGTGGCACTGACATTTAAAGGCAGAGAACAAGACATGTGGAAATGAGACTGAAAAAGTGGCCAGAAAGGCAGGAGAAAACCAGGTGAGAGTAGTATTGTGGAAATGAAAAGAGCATTTCCGGAAGGAGAGAGGTCATCCAGAAAAGATGTAAAGGGGTGCGTTGGCCTGACGAGCCTGGCTAGGGAGACGTCCCTGGAAGGATTTACTACTAGACTGCTGCTCTGAATCAGATCCGTCGATTTCTGGGTGAGGACTGCAGGCCAAAGATAATCATCTGTCTCCCCTTTCCCAAGACCCCAGTAAAATAAACAACCCCAGCCAAACTGAAAGAAAGGGAGAAGAATCATCAGCAAATGCGAGTTCAATTTCCTAGAAGATGGATATTCAGAGACAGGAGGCAGCGGCCCAGAAACTATCAGTGGGTCCTGCCAAAAGAAGAGGGAGCTCCAGACTCAGGCAGTAATGTGGAGGGTAGGAAGAGGTGAGGCAGGGGCAGCCAGATGGGATTAACGGAGTGTGTTTATAGGCTCTCAACGTGCTCTCCACAGCCTGTCTCCTCCTTCCTCCTCCCTGTGCAGGAAGTGCTACAGGCATTTGACTTACAGGGAAAAACCAAAGGGCACCTGTAAAGAGACTGAAAAAATGCCCAGGAAGAATTTCACTGCTCTGATATATGTGACCGCACCTCAGAGTAAAGCCATACCCCATTCTAGCATTTGCAGCCAAAGGGCAGAGGCAGGCACCCCTCCTGCCCATCCTGAAATATGACATAGCAATTTCTATCATATTCATACAACTTAATGGCAGCCATCCTATTTGTGGGTGAGACCTAGAAAGAAGAGGACTTTCTTCAAAAGTTAAATACTCGTACACTCACCCTATGACCCAGCCTAGGTATTTACTATGCCTCGGTATTTATCCAAGAGAAGAAAAAACATGTTGATGGAAAGACTTGTACAGGCATTCTCATAGCAGCTTTATTCATAATAGCCCAAATCTGGAGGCAACCCGATGTTCACCAGCATGTGAATGGATAATGAACTGTGCTCTGTCCATCCAATGGCATTCTGCTTACCACAAAACGAAATGAGTGACTGATGAACTCAATTACATGGATGATCTCAGAAACTTTATATTAAGTGAAAGAAGCCAGGTACAAAACAGTACATGGTGTATTATTCCATTTATAGAAAACTCTAGAACAGGCAGGATTAATCTCTAGTCACAGAAAACTGATCAGTGGTTGTCTGGGGCTGGAGCGAGCTTGACTGTACAAGGGCCTGTGGGGAATGCTTTGCATCTTTACAGTGATGATGGTTACATGGGTGTACCATTTGTCAGTACTCATCGAACTGGACACTTAAAATGGTTCCATTTTCTTATATGTAAATTATACCTCAAAGCTGATTCATAAGGAAAAATATAAGAACTAAAGTAACTTAAATTGAACTGAGAAGGATATAGTATAAGTAGCTAAATCCTCCCTTTCGTAGCAAGGCCTTCATAAATAATGTTTTAAATGGATTCATCAGTGTACAGCAACATAAAGATACTGGTTCATGCAGAGGTAACACCAGATCTAAAAAGAGAAGTGGTTCAAGTGGTTGGTTGCTCTGAGAAGTGGAGTGAGAAGGAATGAGGGAGTTGCTTTTCATTATAAATCTTTGTCCATTATTTGGCTTTTTTAGTACTGCCTGTGTGACTGCGCTATCAATAGAAGGGAAATGCATAAATGAGACGGGCGTCAGGGAGGTAGAGTTATAAGTAGAGACCAACTCCTGCACGCTTAATTGGAATGGGGAGGAGAAATACAGGGAATACCTCACGCCTCTCTGTAAGGAGATTTTTATCATCATCTTGTTTTATGCTTGAGCATGAGTTATAATATTATAGTTGGAGGGAGTGAAGTGTCATCAGTTCCGATGACCTTCTGTCAACGCTGGGTTCTGGAGCCTGTACTGGGCCCAGAGGGAGCAAGCTCATTCACAGAGCAGAGGTACAGAGCTTCCCACAGGGCCCGAGCCAGGCTGTGCATTGCAGCAGGAGTCCCCAAACCCAGCTGTTGGTTTGTGGAGATGTGGGCCGTGAAAGACAAGATGAAGGCATCTCAGAGACTTGGGAATCGGTCTACACTGGTTAAAAGACAAACTAGGACAGAAGCTCAAACCTGAGTGGGAGGTCCAAAATGTCAATCAAAGGATTGCCCGCAGTCACAGCACAAATAACCAACGTTTGTGTTGTGTTTCATTGTTCACACTATTTGCCAACATGTTATTTCATGGGATCTTGACCACAGCACTGCGGAGTAGATACTGTTTTCCACGATAGATATATTCACTGTCTCATTTGCCAGTTGAAGACACTGTGGCCCTGAGGAGACTGTGACCTGCTCATGTCGCAGAGCAGGTCTGGAGGGCAGCACCCCTGTAGCCAAGGCCGTGGTGTGCCCCTACTCAGAGAGTTTTCCAAAGTGTGCATTCTGTAACTCTAGAAACTCTTTGTAAAAAGCGGCTTTGTAGCTAATCCTATATTTGTGGTTGTTGCAAAAGAACCATTGACTGCAAAGTTTTGAATAATATAAATTTAGAGTTTAAAGGAGAAATATCGATTAGGAGGGTATGAGCCAAGAGGAAAGGCGTCTCAGGTCAGGAAAGTACTGTTTTTGGCCAGAAGCCTTTGTTCAGTATACAGAACAAAGAGTCATAGCTTCAGAGAGAAAATGCTGAAACGCAGGGAGTGAGGTAGGAGACAACTTCTGACACGGGAAGGCTATTGTGACGCAGGCGCAGGCAGAGGGCACCACTCGGCTTGCACCTGGGCACAGCTGGCAGAGTTGTTTCTTTATGTCAGATAGTGAGTCTCACATTGGTGCTGGAGAGGAAAACCTTGTGAAATAAAGAAGACTCAGTGCTGGGAGAGTTAAAGGAATGGTACGAAAATCCTGCATCCCTCCTCGTCCAGAAAGTATTTTATCTCCTTCGCAGTATTTCTTATTGCTTCTTTAAAGACAGCCACCATTTTCCCTGGAAAAGTCTGGGATGTCTTTCTTTAGAAATGTTAAGCTGTTTTAAGTCATGTAATCAATCACATTTGTCTCTTCTCCCTTCTGAGATCACTAGAAGTTTCCAGGAACTATTTGGAGGATTGGGTTGTTTTGCCACAGAAAAACTTCTATTGAAACCTGGGGAAAAGCCAGGTTAAGCAGTAACTGAGAAAAGTTTAGGATTATTGAGGAAGGTATTAAATTGATACAATAATTAGTATTAAAATGTCACTTATTGCACACAGTGTATTACGAGTTATTTCATTAGTTGTATTATTTCATTAGTTCTCATGACAATGATGTGAAGATACAATAAAGTGGAAATACAATAATTTCCATTTTACAGAGGAGAAAACTGGCTCCAAAAGACTAAGATTACACAACGTGACATAGCTCTGTTTCATTCTTTGCATTGTATGTGCATTTAACATATAGATAATGTCTTCAGAAACATCACATACTGAGCACTCACCGTACATAAAACATTCCCAGGCTTGATTGGCTGGGCCCCAGGGGTGGCCACCACCATTCCACTTTCTGTCTCTATGAATGAGGCTATTCTAGGTACATTATCTAAGCCGACCCACACAATGTTTGTCCTTTTGGACTGTCTACTTTCACTTAGCATGTTGTCCTCAAGGCTCATCCATGTTGTAGCATGTGTCAGAATTTCCTTCTTTTTGGAGCTTGAATAACATTCTATCATATGTATATATGACATTCTATTTATCCCTTCATCCATCAGTGGACACTTAGGTTGCTTCCACCTTTTGGCTGCTGTGAACATGCGTGTGCATTACCTGTTCAAGCCTCTGCTTTCGGTTCTTTCACATAAATTCCCAGAAGTGGGGTTGCTGGGCAGTTCTATTTTTAATTCTTTTAGGGGCCTCCATAATGTTTTCCATAGAAGGTGCTCCATTTTACATTCCTACCAACAGTACACAAGAGTGCCATTTTCTCCACATCCTCGCCAAACCTTGTTTTCTGTTTTTGTTTTTGTTTGTTGGTAGCCATCCTGATGGGTGTGAGTTGTTTCTCGTTGTGGTTTTGCTTTGTATTTCCTTAATTAGTGATATTGAGCATTTTTCATATACTTGTTGGCCAGTTGTGTATTTTCTTTGGAAAAATGTCTATATTCAAGTCCTTTGTCCTTTTTTAAAAAAAATAAATTTCACTGGGGACTGTTGGGGAACAGTGTGCTTCTCCAGCTCCAAGTCGTCGTCCTTCAATCTAGTTGTGGAGGGTGCAGCTCAGCTCCAAGTCCAGTCGCCGTTTTCAATCTTAGTTGCAGGGGCGCAGCCCACCATCCCATGTGAGAATTGAACCGGCAACCTTGTTGTTGAGAACTCACGCTCTAACCAACTGAGCCATCTGGCCACCCCTCTGGAAGCTCAGGGGCAGCTCGTTGTCTTCAATCTAGTTGTAGAGGGCGCAACTCACTGGCCCATGTGGGAATCAAACCGGCAACCCTGTTGTTCAGAGCTCGTGCTCCAACCAGCTGAGCCATCCTGCCGCCCCAATGTCAATTTTTAAAGGGGGTTATTTGTGGTTTTTTTTTTTATTGTTGAGTTGTAGGAGTTCTTTATATATTCTGCATATTAACTCCTTATCAGATATATTGTTTGCAAATATTTTCTCGCATTCTGTAGGTTGCCTTTACACTCTGTTAATTATGTCCTTTGATGCACAGGAATTTTTAATTGTGATATAGTCCAATTTAGCAGTTTTTATTTTTATTAACCTGTGTTTGCTTGATCATTTTCAAAAGAGAAAGGCTCTGCCAAACTTGCATTTAACATCGAGTATGACGTTCTTCTTGGCACTTGTGTGGTACCTTCATCCTTATTCCTTGCATTCCTTTACAATTGTCATGGGAATAAAGCATTCATCAGAGCAGAAAATAATAGCAAAAAGAGAGACTGCAGAGGCATAAAACAAACAGTAAGCACCATTCAAACTAAGGAAACAGCAGGGAGCATCAGCACTCATAGGCAAGTGCTGTGGGGGCCCCCCTGGCAGTACTAGCCATTAGAAAGGTGTGAACTTGACGGTCAGTACTAGTATTGATGTGTGATACATAGTAAAGGATAATATAATTGATTAATGCTACACAGCGTAAAAACTATGCTGCGGAAATAGTTTGTGGTAGTATTTTTTGCAGTGGGAGCTGCCCTCCCCATACGGAGACCGTACGTCCAGCTCTACCTGGAACAGTCCTGGGTATGCTTGTCGTCCTGGGGTATTCATCGCACCCTCATCTATAGAACATTAAAAATCCAAAGTGGATGGGAAGATCATAAAGGCATAGCCGGTTAATAATTTATGTTAAACCTCAGTTTATCTCAGTCTTAGGGCTTCATCTTCAAGGGTCTCACTCCCATAGGTTAAATGGGGTGCTTACTTTGAGAGACTTCTCAAAGGCAGGTATGATAGGGGATGGCAGAGCTAATTCTGTTCATCAGGCAAAGGGCATTGAACTAGCCTGTGTAATTCCCCACATACTCTCCTGGTCGTTCTAGCCAAAATACCTCCTTGCCCTGCTCTGTCTGTCTTCCCTGTCTCTTACTGTGTCGTCCCAAAGATGCCCACTTAAGAAAGGAAGATGGTTGCAGAAGGGAGGGTAAGGAGTGGAAGGGGTTGGGGTGGAGAAACAAAATGCATCTGCGTCAGTGCATTAGGCGTTCTGAAGGGAATTGCCCTGACTGATGCTGCAAGGCGAGGCTTTTGCTGCTGCCGCTGCTCTGGTTGGTGTTAGAATTCGAAACTCTTCTCTTTGTATCCCACATGGCAGTAATGGCATGTACCGCCACCCTGAGCCGCGTGGTACAGGTCGAAGCGTTAGGAGTGGTTCATCCTCTTCAGAAGCATCTGACTGACTGCCAGGAAAAGGCTTGGATAATTTGGGGGTGGGGGGGTGGGGGCGGAATATGCTTTAAGAATCAAAACTAAAGCACCATATAATAGGGTTCACATATCAAAACTTCACTATTGTATTTCTTCCTGCCTTTTATGTATGAGAATGCTGCTTTTAAGTTTTGGTTTTCTGATTATTCCTACATGAATGTATATTTGAAAAGCTGAGATATTCCTTGTCGTGTTGCAGATTAAAAATAATAGTTTCTTTACTAGGGCATGAGACAGTATATCGGTTTATGGGTATGACCCAGTGTGTTTAAAATGCATCTTCAGAGCCGATTTCGGAGAATTAAATTGAGACTTTTAAAGGAATATCTCCAGGTACTACAATCAACTGAAACTGCAGGTGTAAGTTCAGTGGTTCTCTGGAGAAACCTGTGGCATCAGGTGTTCTTTTTAACGGCCATGTGAAATATATCCTGCCCAGGCCATAAAACTGCATTGGGCTGACAGAGCTATAATTTAGTATTTTCTTCTTTTGATCTTTTACACTGTATCTTCATTCACAGGAGATCATAAACTTTACTGAGTGTTGCCTTTTGTATGGCATGCTGAGAGAAGTGCATTTTTCAAACTAGAGAAAAAAATTCCTTTAAGGTAATTTTCATAACTACAAAAACATTTCAATTTATGTTCTAAATATATTTGATGTGAAGTGAATAGAGTCAGCTTCATCAGCTCGAACTGTGTAGTTTGATTTGACAGCAGGGTTCGTTTCGACCTTTAATTGTTTCCTACATGCACTATTGTTAGACTTTATTAAATATGAATGACAGATAAAATATCTTTTCTCTTTAGATATAATGAAAACTTAGCATTATGCTCAATATTTTAATATCCTCCTAAATGTAATTAATAAGTACCATAAACTATCTTTACTCTTACGATGAATACTAAGCTGTAGTAAAATCAGTGATTCTCAGCCTTTTCCTTGCCCAGTGCATCTGACGGATGTGACCTGCTTCTGTTGCCCGTTCCCCTGACTGAGGAGACGTACAGTCAACCTTTTATCACCCATTGTGCAGGTTAAAAGGGCCTGCCTGCTGATTCTGTGTGCCCTTCCCCACAGACCCCATCTCTCCACCTCACACATGTACACCTTGAAACCTGCTGACTTAAATGATGTCAAACTAGTCGTGGAGGGGAGAGTGGGGACAGCTCAACTCGTTTCACGTTGAAGTTTGATGGTCCTTTATTTAACTCTGCTATGTTGAGATGACACCAGCTTGATTGATGGAAAACATCACAAGCTGGAATGCCTCCTGGCTCAACTGCATGAAGGTGACAAGCCTCAGAGCGGTTCCTGGCGATACTGTTAGCTTAAATGAGCCAAGGGTAAGTCATGTCATGCCATGGTATGGAGATAAGTGATCTGGGTCTTTCATAAGTTCATTTTCACTAAATTTCA
The DNA here is from genome assembly GCF_004115265.2 of Rhinolophus ferrumequinum. Classification (NCBI taxonomy): domain Eukaryota; kingdom Metazoa; phylum Chordata; class Mammalia; order Chiroptera; family Rhinolophidae; genus Rhinolophus; species Rhinolophus ferrumequinum. Next base: position 49,588,363 of record NC_046302.1, on the reverse strand, counting down.
GGAGGAGTCACCTACTGGTTTTACAAAACTGACTTTGTTAAGAGATCAAGTCATAGTTAATATTTTTAAATTATTTAAAATATTAAAAGTGATAAAAGGCCTAAAAGTGATAGTAAAATTTAATAAGATAAAACTCTGCTAGAAGTAATCTTTTTTTTACAGCTTTTTTGAGGTATCATTTATAGATCATAAAACTTATCCATTTTAAGGTTTTAAATGACTTAAGTGATTTTTTTTTAAATCACTTTAGCAAATTTCTGGAGTTGTGCAGCCATGACTACAATCCAGTTTTTGGACATTTCCATCACCCAAAACGCTCCCCCGGGCCTGATTACAGCCTGTCCCCATTCTTATCCCCAGCCCCACATAACCGCTAATCTGCTTTCTGTGCAATAGATTTGCCTGTTCTGGTCATTTCAATAAATGCAGTCATACAATATGCAGTCTTGCATCTGGCTTCTTCCACTTAGCATAATGTTTTTTGGCATTTATTTCTATTGCAGCATCTATTAGTGCCTTGTTCCTTTTCAGTGCTGAATAGTGCTCCATTGTATAGATATAATATAAAAATTTTGTTTACTTTCTATAGTGTAAGTCCTCATGGCTTTACTCTCTCACTTAGTCATCTCACCTCTGACGCCAAACTTTAGCCCCCGAGTTGGGGAGTAAACCTTCTTATGATAGGAAGAAGTCATGGCTGTTACGTCCAGCTTGTTGGATTGAGGATTTTGATCTCAGGAACTGGAACAGATTTTGAAATATCCTGTGAGAAACAGAAACGGAATAGAGTTGACTATTTCTGTGCCAAATATGAACACAGCCTAAGAGTTCTATGGCTAAACCAACCATAACTTGTAAACATTCACATAAATAGAAATGTATTACAAGCTTATTAGAGAAAATACTGAAAGCATATAGAAAAAATAAGAAGTCACCTGTAATTCAGTGTCTCAGAGAGAACCTCTGTTCCACATGTTGATGTGTATATCCTTTTAGCCTTAATTTATGTGCCAACATACAGCACAAGGTTTTGGTCTGGTGTTGGTTTTTTAAAAATCTGGTTTTCTGTAATAACCATGTCCCTATGTCACTAGGTACTCTTGAAAACATGAAGGGTATTGTGACTAGCGTGGTGTGAGTATAACCACGCTAGGGAGAGAGTTCAGAAAGACAGATGGTTGATGTCGCTTATGGACTTGAAGGTCATTGTAAGGAAGTAGGAATTTATTCCAAGTGCAAGATGAAGCGTGAGACTCTTGAGCAGGGAAGTATTTGCTATGCTGTACACTTTGAAACAACCCTCTGGCCACAGGTGGAGAACATAGCGTAAGGACCAAGAGGGCACAGGAAGACTGGTTAGGAGGCAGTATTCTAATCTAGAGATGATGGCAGCTCGGACTAGGCAGCAATTCAAAATGGTGACGAGAGGCTGGATATGTAAATATTTTGAAAGAGAGGGGAATAGAATTTGTTGATGGATTGGATGTGCTGGGAGATGAAAAGAATCCAGGGTAACTCGTAGGGTTTTTTTTATCTTGAGTAACTAAGTGAATGGTAAAGCCATCTCCAGAGACGGAAGAGGCTCTAGGAAGAGTGGGTTTGATGAAAGAAGGGGTAGGAAGTTAAGAGCTGCGTTTTGGACCTATCAGATTTAAAATGCCTTAAATTAGAATGGTGCTGGAGGGAGCCGTGGGCTCTTGGGAGAGTTTTTCGTTTATTTTTAGGATGAGAGAAATTGCACACTTGTGTGCTGAAAGATACTTTAGAGGGGGAAACTGACAGCATAAGAGAGGGAGGGAAGAGTTGGAAAAGTAAAGTCCTTAGTAGGAAAATTGGAATGGGATCCAAACTAGAATTGGAGGAGTTTGTTGTAGACATGCTCAGGTGCAGGAGGAACATGGACACAGGTATGGGTGTGTTAGTAGGTTTGAGGTTAGGAGTTCTCTCTCAGCACCGTCAGTATGTCCTCAATAAAATAAGCAAAGTCATCTCCTGAGCGGGGAGGAACGTGGCAGAACCTTGAGGAGAGAAGAAAGGACTTTAAGTGGTGTGACCCAGAGACTGAGAAAAAGAACTCACAGGTGTGCAGTTGGGATTGAGGCATTGATGAGAACCAAATCCCATCCGTGCCGGGAGCGCAGTGAGCCGCCAGCAGTGTGCGTTCTTTGTACCGAGCCCTTTGTCTAGTGTGTACGGCTTTCCCTTTCCTTCCATGCTGTTGATTCCAATGCCAGTATTACACTTATCTTTATGTTTTTGTATCTTATGGGGCTAGTTTACTTGATTTGGATATAGATTTTTTTTTGTTTCTTTAAGCATTTTGGGGTTTCTTTTTTTTTTTAGCATTCAATTTTGATGATATGTTTTATGATTTCTATTTTAGGAGAGTCTGATTTCAGTCCAGATTTCATCTGCCAGAAAGATTTTCTGATTTCTTTTAATTAAAAATGACTCTCTTTAATAATTCATTTAAGAAACATTCATTGAAGGCCCAAAAGGTCTTGCATTGGACCTTAGAGATGAAGTGGGGAAAGAAATAGAGATCATCATTCCTGCCTCCACGGACCTGGCAGTCTAGGGCAGAGGTCACTAATCCAATATCCTGGTATATTACTTTTACAGTGAAAACAAAAGTTTCAAAAATCTTACTTTAGAGTTAATATTTGTTTAGCAATTAAGGATCTGATTTTATTGTTTTCTTTTTAGGTCAGGAGCCTACCCTAGAGCAGACTCAGATTTCTAACATAACTAGTTTTAATTTCTAATGCAGGAAGATTCTAGAGAAGAATGCCCTAACCAGTGCCTTTCCAAAGGCAGTCTTATCAGACTATCAAACTTGGCACTTGCAGGCTCTCAACTTAAAAGTTGCGATAGTACTGCAAAGTAAAAATGAAATCTGCTCGAGTAGGAAGCCTGCTTTCCTGGCCTCCAGGGGCCTTGCCTGGCATCATGCAAAGCTTTGCTTAGTTTGCCCTACAGCCAGCAATTGACATGTTGGGGCCTATTGAATTGGAGTTATTGAGAAGTTGGGAGGGAGACCAGCCGACCTCTTTTCCCTTTATCCCTTAGTCCCCATTTCCCTCTAGGTAATTGGCCTGTTTGATATGCACCCAGTAGTCACCTTCCCAGATGTCAGAAAACAAGTCACATGGGGCCTGTTCTGGGGGCCATCCTGGGGTGAACTTTCTGTAACTAGCACTGTGACTCCGCCTGTTTTCTGGGGGTAAGGCAAGGATGGGGGTGAAATATGTTTTCCTTTCATCCAGCCAGCCTGGTTATTGGCCTGCTGAAACCTCCCCCCACCTTTGTGAAGGATGTAAAACATATGACTCTATTACCAAGTTAGATAGTTCCATACAGCTGGTAGGCATTGTAAGTAAATGTACCAATCTGTACAGCTTAGGCCCGCCTGCACCAGTGCCACCGTGTGAAGCCTCTGCTTTACTGTCCATTTGTCACATCTGTACCCTAGATTTCTTATCATCCTTCTGAATTTGTCATAAAGCTGTTGTCTGGTTAGACAGTACAATTTCTGTGTTTAAAGAGAAAAATTGAACATTTACTATTGCTGGTAAATGAGAACTGGGACTGAGTATTTTAACAGTGAAGTAGGAATATTTTCCTGTGAGTCCTCATCATGTAGATAATGTTGGATCTGCCGGCGGTTTCTGGGTGTGGGCCGGGATCTTGTCTCGTGAAGCCGAAAAATGGACACACGGATCAAGGACAGGCAAAGAGTTGTAAGGGAAGATAGTTTATTAGAGGCAGAAGAAGAGGTTGCAGCTCCCCAGGGGGAGTGGTTCTGAATGGGGGTGCCCAGTGACTGAGGCAAAAGCTCTTACTTTTGTACCTTCCCTTGCCTGCTTGGGGAAGGGGGCTGGGGCCTTCTAGTTGAATTCATCTATCAGGTTTGTCCTGTTTGCTCATCCTGAAGGAATTAACGAAATAACCCATCCCTATCTATGAGATTTGTTCCTTTGTCCGGCCAGAAGGGATTTGAGATTATCTATTACCTCAAGGCATATTCTCATGTCTCTGTCCTGGAGTGAAGGAGACATTCCAGGTCTTGGAGTTTCAGGATATGGCTGCTTTTTTGTTTATTCTACTAGGGACCCCCCTGTCTACCTAGCAGTCATACTAACTAACCTGTCTCAATAGTATCCATTCTTCTATCTTTTTCCAAAAGTCTGGGAGACAGTAGCTTTGATTCAAGATTTTTTTAAAAAGAGGTGTTTGGTTTTTTTTTTTTTATTTGTTTAGTTTCCTTACCTAAAACTTTGACTTCACTGCATATGAGTTTGGGTAACATTTTTCTTTCTTTGTGGCTGGTAGTTTTGTCACAGTCTAACTTATGTCAAAGCATAAGATGGCATGCTCCTAAGGTGTCAGAATATTTAACCTGGGGACATCTTGGGGAGTCCCTGGATATTATTCAGAGGGTCCAAGAATTAGAAGGGGGACATTGTTTTTGTAAAAGCCAGGATTTGAAATTTAGTTTCTGTTGGTAACAAAGACGCAGGCACTGCTAATACCAAACAGACATTTTGATAACATGCTACCGTTGTGGGAGGTACCTCAAAATACTGCTTATGTTCATCACTATTTCTATAACAAATTTGTTTTCTTAACATTTTACTGATGTTAACAGATATGTCTACTTCAAAATCACTGATACCATTTCTGTGTATTTGCATCTACATTTAGAAGCATCATTTAGAGGCGTCTTAAGGCGCTTCCTCACATGTGTTCTCTCTGCCTGTAACGTCTTTTTCTCCTTCTGTAGCATCAGCCACTACGTGATTGTCATGTCCATGACCATCGTTTTGGTGTTTCTCAATGGGCTGGCACAGCTGCTCACGACAAAGAAACTCAAACTGTGTGGCAAACCCAAAAGCCACCTCATATGATGTTGCCGAAGCCAACACTCAGCATATGGACCCTGGTTCTTGGTCTCCTTTTAAACCCGAAGCGTATCCAGATTCTACAAGAAGATGGATATTGATGTATGGCTTGTTCTGCTCCCGTGAAGCAAACTATATGTGGAATTCTGAACTGCAGTAAAGGAGCTTCCATTCTCGTTAGGCTTTGCACACGTGAAATAGTGATTACGTCTGTGGGAACGTGGAGTAAAACATTCTCCATTTTCATTTTTTCCCCTTAACTGGCAGCTTTTCTCAGTGACATTTCAGAGCCCCCGTAATAATCTGGTCCCCACTGTGCAGCTTCCTGTATACGCATAGGGGAATGTGCTCCCCTGAGGACGGTTCTTACCAGGCCCAAATCAGTGCTATGGCTGAACTTGAAGGGAATCAGCAGGTGACACCATAAATATTTACCAACTCTTCGCACTAGTTTTCCAAGTAGTTCTAACCACTAACGGTAACACTAGGAAGGCTGGCAGCATGTGTTACTCAAATTGACTAACGCTTCAGCAGAAAAAGTGTTGGCAGGTGTTTGTCATTTTTTTTCAGGATGCAATATTACCTTCAGCTTCTTGATGCTGTCTCTAGGGTTTTCATAGTCAACCAGCTAGATGCAGCTTTGACCGTCACTTGTTTGTTTTCTCTTTTTTGGATTCTCATGGAATTTCTGGAGAGAGAAAAGTTGAAAATGCTTAGTATTTATGTCTTGTCCATAGGAAAAAATTTAAAAGGAGTAGTTTTTAATTGTAGATTCAGTATCTGTTAACCCCATAACTTTTAATCGTTCATCACTTAAATCAATAGTTAAACTTTCTGACAAAATCATAAGAATCAGGATTAAAATTGCTTCTCTTTCCGGTTGTGAGATACTAGCCCAAAGGCCTAAAGTCCTCTTATTAAATTTAAATTTCTATTTGTAAACAAATTCTAATGGACCAAATATTTTGAGAGCAATTTTTATTTGGATTTTTCATAAAGTGACCTTTACATATCACTGTAGAGTTGGCCTTTTGCCCATGGTGTGCCAGTAGATTTTGTCTGGTGCTAACTAAGCTTTAGTGTCTGAGCAATTTTTAAAAATAATTGCGTTTGAATTAAGTTATTGCATTTCTAATTTGCATTAATGATGAGGAAGCCCTCTACAAATTACTAGCTTTTTCAAGTTGGCAGGTGAGTGAACGAATAAAATTTAGAAGATTCAAAACTGTTTCCCAGTATGTGCTGTCTTAATTTCTATTTATGATAACATATAATGTATTTGTGATATATTTCATGGTATACCAGAAAAAGCATTATAGTATAAAAAAAGGAAAGATGTGTTGCTGTCAGTATAAGATAAGACCACATGCATCAGTCTGTAATACAAACTCAAAGGGGACAGCTGAGAAGCTGCTGTAGCCGACAGTGACATTGGCAGGTGGAGAACCCGTTGCCTCAAAGGATTTTTGATCAGTTTTTTCATAACTCAGAGAAAACTGACTTTATAAACACTTATTTAGCTCCTTTTATATGTAGTTTTTCCTTTTGTCTTTTCCCAGATTTTCACACAGAGGAATTAGTGAATGTTTTATTACAACATTGTAAAAGGTGCTCAGTGTTTTATTTTGCTTTTTGAAACATGTGTTTTTTATTATTGTTTCAAGTTGTGTGAGTTTACAAAAGAGGAATGTGTGTCCACAGCCCCAGGCTCACCTTGCTGCCCTGTAACTGGGTCCTTCAGACTCACCTGAGTTTGCTAGATGGAATTTTCCTATTGCTCAGTTTATCAAATATCTTACAGTGTTTTGAAATGCATATTTTTGTATTGAATAACAGAGGACAAATAAATAAGATGTAAGTGAAATGTATTTCTGCTTAAGGCATTTACTTTTTCATTCTGTGAATACCAGATTTCCAAATTAAGAAGTAAAGTGGGGTGGGGGGTGGGGGTGAGGGTGGGGTGGGGATGGGGTGGGGTATCCTGTTCCGAGAATACTGAACAACAAAAAAGCCATGCTATGCCACATACACCATGAATAAATCTTGGAGGAAACACTAAAGATTTAGGAAACTAACTGCAGCCTGTCCATAATTTATCAAACAGATGTCATAACAAAAAGGGTTCCCTGATCAAACATATTTGAGAAACACCTAGTCAAACAAAGTTAAACAGGTGTATTTATTGTAGTACTCAGGGAATTTAACTTGGTATATGCATTGTGAGGGAGTAAGATAGCAGTGTGCCAAAAAACTCCACTTTCTTGGCTCCAGACCCTACCTTAAGGTCTCCCTTTCGACCGGGAGAAACGTACTTCAGAAATGTCCCCATATTCTTCTGCACTTAAAAACCTCGATTTGTCACACTTTTGAAAAGGGGTGTTGTATGCTCAATTGAATCTTGTTTTCCTGAGAGCTGGGAAATCATTTTCATTTTTACCATTAATGTGGGAAAACTTTTAAATTTCCTAGCAATTTTACCTGCCTGTATATAAATTATTCCTATTATCATTTAGTCGTTCATGCTACCAGGCGGGCATCCACTTTATCACATATCATCATACAGCCCTGTTAGAATTTGGACTAAGTCTTTATACCTTATATTTTACATCCTTTACCAGAAAAATAAACTCACAGCAAATATTGGCTTGTTTTCTCGTGATTTTTCCATTAAAGAAGGTGATTACTAAAGTTTTGTGCATTCCTTGGATTTGTTTTACTCATTTCTCCCTTTCCCTGTTGGCTCACTTCTCTACTCATGTCATTCCCTTTTCTTAGTCTCACTTAGAACCCTGTGTGTACATGAATGTATTTTTCTACATGAATTAGTTTCCATCCATTAGTTTCCATTAGTTCTTGCACGCAGTGTAGACACAGTGTGAGTGTGTAGTGTTCAGCTGTACCACTGTCTGCTTGGCACACCCTCGTCTGCAGTAACTGCCTCCGTTTCCAATCGTGTTTCTCTGGCAGGAGCCAGCTGGATTTTATGACTCTTCCCTCACCACTGTTGACTAGTGTAAGGGCCTACCTCTGACTCAAGCCAGGCCAATCTGAGTTCTTTGCAAGATTTTCAAGTTAGAACAGAGAAAAAGTTTCTAAGATGCAAAGCTCAAGAGTTGTTGATGGCTAAGTTTAATTGAGATACTCCTGTAATCTTCCATCACAAACTTACCCAATAGAAAGAGGAATTCATTTTACTGGTATTTCTAAGAACACAGTGGATAAGAACAAGTCCAAAGCTCCATTTTAAATGTTCATTACTGTATATGGTTTTTACCTTGTGCTTCTTAATTGGAATCAGGGGCACACTGGTTCAATGATATGTCTTGCGGGTCCCGTCGGCTGCATCATCTGTTGCTCAGCTTCCCTCAGTTCCAACCATTGTAAACCCACCCCAGTTATTCTGCAAGTTACTCGTTTCCTAAAACATTTTGTCTGCATCTCTGTTACTTGCAACCAAGAACTTTAATTGATATGCATACTTTGTGTCTGTAAATATATCACTTCAATATTTAGTGCACTTTCTAATTATGGTTTTAAAAAATCTTGTGATAGTATGTGTAGCCCTTACAATGTTCCATATGCTTTACAAATATTAGTCTACTTAATCCTCCTAACAACCCCATGAAGTAGGATGAGTATAAATAACTTTCCCAAGATCCCACAACTAGTATGTGGTTTGTTTGTTTTAATGTGGATAGTTACCCCAAAAACCTTCTGTCCTGAAATCTGCGTGAAAGCATTTGTAGATTTTTGCTTCTGAGAAATGCAGTCACTTTGCCTAAGCAAGTGATGTGAAAACTAGACTTTTTCAATTATTGTGGATAACCAAGCATAAACGGTATAATTAGGGAAACATGCTTTTGCAGTTGCACGGGGTACACTTACACCAGATTCATACCATTCACCTTTAAGGCACCGGTCAGCTGTCTTCCACATGGTACAGAAGGCAAAAGAGGAGAGTTTCCTCCCTCTTTAAAGGAGGGAAGTGAATATTGGCTATTTTTAAACACATGAAGTTTTGTAAAGACCTACAAGCCCCAGAGTACACGTAATATAGTGGGTTGAATTGTGCCCCTTCTCCCCCCAAAAAAGATATGTCCACATCCTAATGCCAGAACCTGTGTCGGTGACCTTATTTGGAAAAAGGGCCATTGCAAATAAAATTAAGGATCTTGTGATGAGAAGATCCTGGATTATCCAGATGGACCATAAATCTCATGGCGCATGTCCTTAGGAGAGATGTAAGAGAAGACAGAAGGAGAAGGCCGTGTGAAGATGGAGGCAGAGACCTGAACGATGTAGCCACAAGCCAGGGAACACCTGGAGCCACTGAAAGCTGGAAGAAATGAGGAAGGATTCTTCCCACCAGCCTTCAGAGGGAGCCCGGCCCCGCCTTAGAACGTCTGGCCTCCAGAATGGTGAGAGAATCCATTTCCATAGTTTTAAGCCGCCCAGTTTGTGATGATTGCTCATGGCAGGCCTAGGAAGCTGATACGTTTGGGGAGGTGAAGTTTACAGAATCAGCAGCTCCTTTTTGACTGAATCACTGCACGTGCGGCCAACTCACGTAACTTACTGGGTCCGAGTTTGAGTACCATCGTTGACCCTGATACGTGAATAAAAGCAAATCAGCACATGAACCTGAAGTGGAGTTAATTACTCTTCAATGTCAAGATTGCTGATAATTTGGCTTTTCTGGAACATTCCTGCCATATTTTTCTAGACGTAGTAAAGAGATCCTGAGACTTTCTTTTTTCCCCTTCAGTATTTTTGGTATTTTTGTGTCGGGACTCGATTGAAGCCCACACGTTGAAAGCTTGTGATAAGCCTGATTGTGCTTTAAACCGTGGCCCTGAGGGGGCCTGTTGGAAAGAGCGTCCCGCTCCCTGGATGCTGTGACATCCGTGACCTAATGCAGAATTCTGGAGGGAACTTGCCCACCGGAGCCCTGCACACACCACACCAGTCCTCCCAGTCTTGATCCAGATTTGGAATAAATGGGACATGCCCCCGCAGGCCCTGCGATGGCCTGGCACCATCACAAGAACGTTCCCTGACCCTGTGAGTGAAGCCTGGCCGTGGCGGCTCCTTTGTGAAGCCGGGACTCTTGTGTAATGTTAACTGACGTTCTGATTCCTGAGATCTTATCTCATGTCGATCTGATGGCAGGACCTGCTGTTCTTAATGCTTCTAGGACCTTGGAGGCTGACCAAACTCACAGGGTCTGAGATGGAAAAATAATGAGATGAGGGTCCTATGCCCTGGGTCTCTGCATTTGAGAGCTTGTGTGGTCGGAGGTTCATAGGTGATTTTATCTGGTGGTCTCGCTCCTTCAGGGGGCTGCTGACGCCGGGGGCCAAGCTGGTGAAGCTCGGATTTGGCTGTATGAGTTTGGCACAAATGTAGTGAGCATTTTGATATGAACTACAGATGGCATGTGGCACCTGTTGGTGTGTCAGATGTTTAATAAAAGGCCAGTTAGTACCTTTTCCTGCAAAGGACTCTGCTCTCTCTTCCCACTCCTAGTGGTGCCTCCCCTATGCCCAGCCTTCAGCTTTCATGACTGGCAATTTGAAGTTCTGGCCTTGCTCTTCAAAATATCCTGGGGTATAGCAGTCATCAGCACTAAACACCCTGCTCCCCACCTCATCAAATTCAGCTTTTTCAGACTGAGCCACTTCAACTGACTGCCCACAGAGCAAATGCAATTTTCTTCCTTCAAGAAAGGAAGTCTCACTTCCTTTCGGGCATCTATCTACCCAACCATCCTTCCATCACCCCTCACGCTCTCCTCAGGCTTTGCAGGTAGACAGGAAGGCTAGCAGCAGGTGTATGAGGAAAAAAAAGAAGAGTAGTTGAGGTCCAAAGAGTTCTCTGGATCAGTTTACCCAACAGGGACAGAAAAAAATGAAAAGTGGTCTAAAGCCATCAGAAGGATGGAACAGTCCTTTTCCTTTCTCAGTGTTTCTTACTGCCTCCTTTGTGTCCCAGTCAAAAGTGTGTTCCTGCCCAGGACAGCGCCATGGAGGAAGACCGTGCCATGGAAGGGTCATGGCCGTGGTCTCAGCGAGGTCACTGGCAGCCTCCAGGTCACCCCTCGGTAGCTGGTCCCTGTCTGTGTGGTGCTGGCACTCCGTGGCCTTGCCTCTGGCGACCATGTACGGCTGTGTAAAGTCTGTGCTGTTGTTTCACATGGAGACGTGATGACGCCCATCTACTGATCCAAACGACAAGCGCCTCACCTTGCTTTTTGGGAATGGGGCTATTGCTCTCAGTGAAGACTTTTCCTTTCTCCTAACTTCCTTACGTGGGAAGCAAACCCAAAACCTGGGCCTTGTTCGCTCCGTATTCTAAGGAGCTGAGAAAACCGACTCAGGCAGTTGCTATGAAAGGAACAGTGGCATCTACTCAGAAAACTCCAGTGACTCTGTAGGTTTTCATCCAGAAGATCATTTCCAAAATGGCATTTTGTTCAGAATTGTTATGCTTCACTGCACGATGATTTTCAGTGTGAGTAATTAGAATCACTATATGGACAAGAAGTTGTATAAACTCGCTTCTCTAAATTTAAAATTCCTGAAGAGAAAATTCCTGAAGATTGTATCAAGAAGACTTTTTTTTTTTTGTCTGCTATGACCACCTTAGTAATGGCATTTCCTTCAACTGAAATATTTGTGAAGCCTGTTAATTACTTGTGTGTCTTTTTAGAGCAGATGGTCTAAATGGCCCCAGCCTGTCTTAAGAAAACGGTTTGATTTATTATTTCAGAGTTGCTGACACTTTAGAAGGAGAATGAATTCAGTGGAATCCTGCTGCTGATTTGGTACTATTTTGGATCTCGGCTGTCACCACTGGCCAAGAGGGACGCCCCCAGGAGGACCAGGTACACAGAGACATGCAGCACCTTGCAACTGTCCGGTATTCTTGTGATCACCAACGTGTCGTTACTAGGAGGAAGGGGGAAGAGTTGGACGTGAATTTGCCAGCTGTTCCGTAGGAGCTTTCTGGATTGTAGAATCCAGTGCTCACGATAGCCTGGCTGCAGGAGACCACAGTTTAAGTGGTGACATTGGAATGTAATATGTGCCATTGGGAAAAAGGTACATTTAAATAGAAATAACTATTTATCATCTTACTCTCTTTTAAAAAGCTCATCCCTCGGGGAAAATCCTTCCCAGGCCACACTGATTTGCACATTCAGTCGTTATGGTTCCACATTGATCTGTGATGACCAAGATACCACCTCCTTCCTCCTTCTCTGGCAACTTCTGACGTGCCTGTCAAGTCCCCAAAGCAAATTGGGGACTAGAATGTCTTTTAACAGTGGCAGTAGCAGACCCAGAGCTATGAAGATTGTTGGGATTCTCCATGTGAGGAAAGCATACTGGGTACATTTTGAAGGAATAACGGACATCAAACTTTATGTAACTGTTATGTAAGACATTTTAAAAGTCTAATACTCTCCAACTTGAAAGGTTTGACTTTTTAAGAGGGGCCTATAGGCTACCATGCATCTTTACTCTTGTGCCAGCATCCATATAATGTCATTGGTTAGTTCTTGGGGTCGCAGAGTCTGTGTAATGAGACACAGAATGAAACTCTTCACGTGCTTTTGAAAGTCAAGTAAATGTGTACCACGCTTAAGACTTTATAATCCTGGATCTTGTTCACAATGGCTGCTCTGTTTTGGTTTTCTGCCTACTTTTAAATGATGTATTGAAAAAGGATAGAATAGCATTAACTACCCTGTCATTTACATCTTACTATTCACATTTCTGGAACCCAGAATACTCTTCCTAATTATATAAGTAGTCTGTGTAATTCTTTTGTTTGTTCCTTTCACAAAGTTTTACTGAACTCTTACTGTGTGCCACTCACATTCCAGTGAATTACAGAGCTATAGATACAGATAACTGGACTATCATGACATACTGTGTTTCCCCGAAAATAAGACCTACCCCAAAAATAAGCCCCAGTTAACATCGTCAGCCAGACAGATGCATTTAGTACATTATGACAATGTTCCAGAAGAAGATGCCATGACTGTATTTGAATAAATGTAGATTGTTGTACATGAAAAAATAAGACATCCCCTGAAAATATACCCTATTGCATCTTTCGGAGCAAAAATTAATATAAGACGCAGTCTTATTTTCCGGGAAATATGATATAAAACCCCTTCTCATTTTCGGGGAAACATGGTATGTGATATAACTTATATGCCCCAAGATGTATAGAAGCCCAGAACGGTAACTTTTGACAAGGTAGAGGGATTGGGAGGAACTTCACAGAGGTAATATTTACAATCGACCTTGTTGGGACAGTAATCAGGAGTTCAAACTCCCCATTTCTGTCTCCTAAGCTCAGCAAGACCACTGAGCTGTTTCGCTTCCTCTCTGTGCCACAATCTGGAAAGTGCCCCAGTCAGAAAAGGTTTCATGAGACTCATCTCTTAGGGATCACCAGGTGCTGCCTTTTGCCCACCTTCTGAAAACTGTAATTTCATATATTTTGTCCAGTGTTACAGTTGTTTGCTAAAGGAGGGCTAGTGCAGTACCGGTTGTTCAGCCACGGCCGGGAGCAGAATCCCAAACGTGCTACAATGGGAATTTCACTTAGAAAGACAGGTCAGGGAAGGCTTCCCTAAGGAACGGATGGCAAGTGGGGTGACAAGCGGCAGAGCAGGGGGTCACCCAGCCTCCTGATTCGCTTCTCTGAGATGAAGGGAAAAAAGGTTATTAGGATGGATTTAATGACATTTTGCCATGTTTTTCGGTTTTCATCAAACTTGTAAAAACTAAAATGTGTCTAGAGCTAGTTCCTGGGAAGTCCCCCTAACTCTTTACATTTGGGATGTGACTTTTTTTTTTAGTTATTTCTTTTGTTAGTCTAAAAAGAAAAATAACCTTAACGAGGTTAATGAAATGTCTTGAAGGAACATTATTAACATTTGAAAAGGAGGTCCATCTCTGGCAAACAGTAGAGCTTCGCCACGCTGGGACACTCCAGGTGTGTTCCACAGATGCCACGTCTGTGTCAAAGAAGTGGGATGAAGGGACTCGGGGACTGGGTTTCCATCCTCACTATGCCTTTCCTAACTGTCACCCTGGGGCAGGTCCTCGTCACCCCTGGCCCGTGTGTGCATGTGTGTTCTTTCTGGCTTCAAGACAGCAAGTAGAAGACTTTTGTTACATGCATGTGGTTTCGGAATCAGGCTGGCAGACATGGATTTGAACCCTGGCTCTGCCACCTCCACTCTGTGAGGCCTTGGACCTCGGAGAAAGGACTGCTCTGTCTGGAGTCCCAGGTTTCCCATCTTTAGAACTGCGGTGATGTTCAGGTCGTCATGAGGATACGTGGTATGAGAAGCAGTGCGCTCAGCCCAGGGCGGCACAAAGTAGGAGTGTGTAGTGGGCCACAAGAAAGTGAAACTCCTGGAGTAATGGGCGGTCAGTAACACTACATCCAGGTGTGTACCAAGTGTGGCGGTTCTACAGGTGCAGCTGACAGCCACGGGGAGCCCTACTGAGTGTAAAGCCTAACTAGGAAAACAACAATTCTAAACACTTAAAAAGTGAAGGAGGCAATGATTTTGACGCGTATATGGAATTGGGATTGTTCCTGAATGTGCATAAGCCATCCCCTTAGGGCTGGCAAGTGCAGCCAACAGCTGTGTCTAGTTTGGTCTTCACCTTGGTCTCTCACACTGCCAGCCTCCCAGCTCCACCAGCAGGCCAGCTAGGGGGCCTCCCGGGGCTTTTGTTAAGCTTCCTCCTTTCCCAGGGAAGCAGGAGTCTGCTCTGCTTTCTCTATACGTTTTCAGTCATCCCTCTGTTCTTGACTTTGGCCTCTCTGCACATTCCTTCCCAGGCAGTTCAGCATGGGCCCCTTGGGCCTTGAGGTGCTGCCAAAGCCTCTGACTCTTCTCTCCAGGTGGAAAGGGATAAATCAACAGAAAAAGCTAAGCTCTTGTGGCAGACGCTGTTGCTTGCTGACCCAACATCAATCATCTTTGTCTATTTTACTAACTGCAACTCATTTTTGTGCAGGGCGGCCCAATAAAACACTGACTTCCACCTTTGTGGTCAGGTGTGGCCAGGTGAGATATTCTGGCCAATGAGACTTAAGAGCCAGTTGCCAGGTGTGGCTCGTTATAATGCGGCTGACTCGGTAGGTCATGGCTTTGGCCCTCTCACCTTTCCTGGAATGCAGAAGCGCTGCTTGGAGCTGTGTGTAGGGAGAATTTTGCAAGCATGGGGCCGAAGATCATGTAAGGTCTAAGAATGAAGGCGCAGACAGCGGACCTACCGTGGGTTACTGGTGGCACCTTGGAGCTGCCACGGCTGTCAGACAGCCTGCCTCTGCACTCCTTCCTGGTGGAAAAGAGTCAAACCGCTGCTTTCTTTAAGCCATGATTTAGCTGGGTTTTCTATTATTTTCAGTATAATGCAAACCTAAGTGTGAAATTGAGATAAATATTTGTTTCTGCCTGTGGGAGAAGTGATAAGCTCCCCAGAGTAGGAGGTATTTAAGCAAAAGCTAGATGGTCATTACTCAGGGATGTCCGAGGGGATTCCTGTAGGAGATGGGGGTGGAATTTGGCAGAAAAGCAGAATGTTAATTTATAAAGGAAATCATTTGGGATAAAGGTGGCTTCTGGCAACTCAAAGTGAAGTTCTAATTACCATGAAATAAAATTTCTTTATCATTTTAGCACTTCGGAACCTACAGTTCTATGTGCATCACATATTTCTTTCCCACATTTTTTCCAAATCTATGGAGATTTAAGGAAAAAAAACTTGATAAAAACCTGCCAATTTAGGAAACACAGCAGAAGTTTCACCCAGTTTAAGTATACCTTAAATTTAAAAATAGATCGTTTCATGTCCACTCATGAGGGACTTCTAATTAGGCATGGCAGATTGAACACATATTTATCTTGATTCCTTCTTGAAACCTAACTAAAGAAAAAAATGTAAAATGTATAAACCCACAAAGACAAAGAGAATATAAGAGATGAGAAAAGCAGACAAGAGAATTTGAGAAATTTTTATAGAAAATGGAGAATGGATGCAGGAGAAGAAGGAAAATTAGTAGAGGAGAAAAAGGTAAAAATTAGTGCCAGCAACCTACAGCTAACACCATATTTAAGAGTGAAATATTATAGGTGTCCTGCCTGTGATTGTGAATGAGACAAGAATGCCTGATACTGACTTCTCTACTTCTGTTCAACATTGTACTGGAGGTACAATGAAACTTAAATAATACCATTTACAATAGCAGCTCAAAACACCAGAAATGCCTAGAAACAAATCTAGAAGAAGTTTTTAAAGACAACTTTATAAATTAAAAAAGAACAACAATGTTATTAGAAGAAATTAAGAAAGATCCAAATAAATGGAAGGATTTATGTCCGTGGATTGAAAGAAAGAATATTGTAAAGAGACAATGTAAACTTGTAATTCTTCCCAAATTAATTTATAGGTTCAGTGCATTTCCAATCAAAATCCCAGCAGGTCATTTTGTAGCAATCGATAAACTAAGTCTAAACCTTGTATGGAAATGCAAAAGGTCAACACTAGTGAAAACCATTGTGATGAAGAAATTCTTTCCAGAATTTCCACATTTATTCTAAAACTGTAATTACTATGATGTTAGTACAAGATAAACCAACAGAGAAGTAGAAAAGAACAGAATGTTCAGAAATAAACTCTTAATTTATGTGAAAGTGACCCTACAGAGTAGTGAGAGAGAGAGAGGAAGTTTTCAATACAAATGATATTGGGTCAGTTAGGTGTCCATATGGGAATAAAATCCGTCTTGACTCCTATTTCATACCATAAAAAAAAAAAAAAAAATCAATTCTAAGTAAATTTGAGGAAAAGGAAAACCACAATGCTTCTAGAAGATAACATAGGCACAAAATCCACTGATTACGTAGGAAAATATTGATGTTTTGCATTGCATTAAAATTAAGAAATTTATTCATCAAAAGGCTATTATGATAGTCAAAAGGATGTAATTAGAAAAATATAGACTGATGGCTTTAAATTCCACCCATATTCTGATGACTCACAAATTTGTAATTCCTGCCTGGCCTTCTCTGATCCAGACTTACGTCTAACTCCCTACTTAAATCACCACTTGGATATTTAATGCGCTTTTCATATTTAACATACCCCAAAACTGAGCTGCTTATCTTCTTCCCTGACCTGTCTTTCCAGAATATTCCTCTGAGGAAGCAGCCAGGTGTTCAGTACAAAGATCTTGGGATCACCTTTACTCCTCTCTCCTCCACCCAACAAGTAATCTATCAGAAAAACTCACTGTCATGCCTTTAAAAAATATCCATTAACTACTACTTCCGTGGTAGGCTGAAAATGTCCCCGCAAAAGATTTCCCATCTTAATCCCTGGAATCTGTGACTGTTACCTTATATGGCTAAAATGTGGGGGGACTCTTGGCAGATGTGATTAAATTAAGGATCTTTAGATGGGAGATTATCTAGATTATCCAGGTGAGACTTAAGTATAGTCACACATATTCGTATAAGAGGGAGACCGAGGGCGATTTGATTCCCACAGAGAGAAGGGGATGTGAGGATGGAGCTGAGCGCCATTAGGAGGTGCCGGCCTTGAAGATTAGAGTGACATGGCCACTAGTCCAGGATGCCGGCAGCCACCAGAAGCGACAAGAGGCAGCAATGGACCTGGAGAACACGGCCTTGCTGACACCTAGATTTGGGCCCAGTGATACTGATTTTGGACCTCTGGCCTCCAGAACTGAGAATGAATTTCTGTTGTTTTAATTACCAAAATTTGTGGTACTTTGTTACAGCAGCCACTGGAAACCCATAGAACGTTTTACCATTTCCCCTGCAACAAGCGTGTTTCAGAGCGCCGTCGTCTCTTGCTCGGATTATTGCCGTAGCCTCCTGTCTAACTGGTCTCCCTGCTTCTGGCCTTGCCCCACTCCCTATCGTCCAGTCTCAACACAGCAGCCAGAGTAACCCTTTAAAAATGGAAATCCGATCATGTCCCTTGTTTTTTCCAAAACCCTTCAGTTGCTTCCCATCCCATGCAGAGTAAAATCCACAAGTCTCATAATAGACTACAGAGCTCTATTTATATCGGCTCCCTTTTTACCTTTTTACCTGTCTGACTTTACTCCTACACTCCACTTTAGTTACATTAGCTTGCTGGATTTTCCTTAAGCATAATAGGTGTCTCTGTCTCAGGACCTTTGCACTTGCTATTCCTTCGGCTTGGATTGCTCCCCCTCTCCTCCCCAGAGCCACGTGGCGTACTTCTTTACCTGACAGAGCAGACCTTCTCTGACCTCTCTTCAAAGTGTCAACCCTCCAAACTCACTCACTTATATGGCCTAATCAATCCTTCTGTACTTCCTCCATAGTGCATATTCAATTCTGACCTATACATTCTTGTTTATTGTTCAATTGTTTCTCTGCTGCCATTGGAATGTAAACTCTGCAAGGGCAGGATATCTATCTCATTTTTTCACTATTGTATCCCCCAAACTTAGAAGAGCTATGGCACATAATGGATGCTGAAGAGTATTTGTTGAAGGAATAAGTAATCCGTGAATGCCAAATGAGTTTTATATTTACTGACATTTTACTCCATTAAAAGGTCATGCATTGAGTTGTAATAAGCAATCACCAAACTAGTTCCTTGATTTCATTAATATTCTCTGGAGTCAGTATGCTCCCACTTTTCCAAATGTCACTCTGGTCTGCAACTGAACTGTGTATGTTGGGTTCAGCTGTAATGTAAATAACAGGACAATCATGCATTCCAGAAATGAAGGCATTTTCTCCGTTTCTGTGTTTTCCCCATTCCGGTACTTTGGAAAGAAGGGATCAAGTGGGAATTTGGTATTCCTTCAAAGGGCGTTTCCAGTCTAACAGTCTGTGATCCTGGCTGTGGGTTTAACAAGCCACATGCCTCTCATTCATCCCCCGGGCTCTGTAGTCCCTCTCTTCTAATTCTTCCTCTCCCCAGTCACTTCCTGTCATGCAACAGTTTCAAAATTAAACTCCAATTCTAAAACAAATGAAGCAAGGCAGGAAGGCAGAAATGAATCACGAGCATATGGGAACAGTTTTGTTTGAAAGCATGATCAGCATTCTTTCAAACAAGCTGTGACCATATGGGGTAGGGTGCACGTAGAAGGAGTTTTTAAAATACAAGTGATAAACTGTGATAAATGTCTCAGTTATAAAGAGAAGGCTCACTAATGATTGGCTTGATAGAAGTGATACCTTAAATGAAGCTATCACTAAGGAGGCAAGATTTTGGTGTCTTCTTTTTTAATTGAAAGATCCCCAAGGGGTAGTCTGTGGTGAGTTAAAATTCTTGCCATGTATTAGCAAAAAAACTATGCACAA
Organism: Rhinolophus ferrumequinum; assembly: GCF_004115265.2. NCBI lineage: Eukaryota > Metazoa > Chordata > Mammalia > Chiroptera > Rhinolophidae > Rhinolophus > Rhinolophus ferrumequinum. The sequence continues at coordinate 49,569,055 of NC_046302.1, read as the reverse complement.
TTGGTTGGGTCTTGTTTCTTGGCTAAAACCTAGGTCACTTGAATTCAAATTTATTGGTATACCAATAGAAAGTTATTGTTAGAAGCAGATCTATTGTTTCTGGGTACTCATCCCTAAGGAAGACAGAAGAGGGATGTCTGTGTGTGTGTGTGTGTTTCTTTGTTGACTGGTTCTTTCAGTACATATTTATTGAGTTCTGACCATGGTGCTAAGCCCTGGCTATTAGATGATAGGCAGAAATCATCACATTTTCCGTCTTCGTGGAGCTTACAGTCCAAGGGCAACATCGTCAGTAATGAAATGGTCACACAAACAAATGACAAATGACAACTGTGGGTTGTGCTACCAAGGAGAGCAGCAATATATGATTCTAGGAGAGAGACTGATGGGACCCTGCCCTAGTCTGGGTGTCAGGAAACGCTTCCCTGAGGTGATGATTGACTTGCAGCTGGAAGATGAGTCATTTAAGAGGGAACAAGGGCTACATTGACAGAAAGGCGATGTGTGCAGTGGGCCCAGGGAGATGCGCTGCAGTGTATTCATGGAACCCAAAGAAGGCAATGGCTCTGGAGCTTGACGGTGAGATGTCAAGAGACAGGAAAAGAGAGCGAGGAGCGGGCATGACCATCCAGTGCCTTCTAGGTTGTGTTCAGAGTTTTGGTCTTACTCTCAAGGCGAAGCCGTTGGAAAGGGGTGTGGGGCACTTAATGAAGAGTATGTCCCCGCAGTCTCTCTCCTACACTCGCCCATTCTGGGTCACAGAAAATGAGCTGGAGGAAGGTAGAAGTAAAAATTGGTTACGCGGAATCAATTTCTCATTTGACAAATGAGTGATTACTGTGTGACAAGCACTGTTCCAGGTCCTAGGAAATGGAAGATGAACCAGAAACTTGCTGATCTCCCCTCATAAGGCTTCCAGTCTGAGATGCGACCTGCATTACGACAGTAACAAATTGAATAAAGAATGCATTGCAATTGACATAAAGCAACCAAAGAACGGCGTAGGACGCTCCCAGATCAAATAACACGGGTCCTCACCTCGGGGAGGACGGGTGGGGGCGCCTCGTGGATGGTTTCCACTAACGGTCAGGTTGACTAAGTGTTATTGGTAGGATTATTGGAAAGTTACTGGGGACTTCAGTTAGGTTTCTACCCCCAGTCCTTATTTCATTACATGACCTTGACTCATGCTTTCTCCCTCTGTGTATAAATGGCAGTGAGTGGGTAGCAAGGTGCCAGTGTTTCTGGCCAAACTGCAGATGTCCGCTTACTTGGAGTGCTATGTCTGGGAGACATATGTGATGGCAAATGAAACAATGAACGACCGTGGAGCTCTGCTTGCATTCTGTCTCTGTCTAATCTACCAGGAGGGGAGTAGTATTGATATTTCTAAATTAACATCCTTTTCCTTACTAAACCAATTACTTCCAACATGTTTATAGTTCATCACCTCACACTAGTATTTTTTTCCCAATCAGTTGAAGACAGAAAATCCATAAGCAGTTTATCAGTGTGAGATGCTGTTTGCATGTCAGTGTTGCCACCAATTTGGGTTTTCATCATTCTTTGTACTCCTAGCTCAGTCTCTTCACAAATTAATATGTTGATGTGAAAACAAGCAGTAATACTCGTTCATGTATGTGACCCAGAAACCAGCCAAGGCACACATCCCAGACACTTTGGGTGTGGTTTTTGTTCCTGAAGATAAAGCCCAATATTGTTGTTCTTTCGAATTGAACTAACCCTTTGCTGAAACCACCAGCCCTGTGCCTACAGTGGGACTATATGTGGCAATCCACAAAGCCCTATTGTAGTATGGGTTTGAATTCTCTCTGAATCACTTAACAGGACATATCTTTTTAATATATTTGATAATTCTGATTGAATATCCATCTCAGTCACTTAACAGTGTATATTTTGGGCAAGTTACTTAAGTTCTCCAAGTTTCCCTCTTTTCAGTAAAGTAGGAATGATTATATCTGCTCTGCCCTTTTGGTCTACTTGTAGAATTAAACGAGAAAATATTTGTGAATATACTTCGTAAACTCTAAGTCAGTATTTATCTGTAGGTTGCCATTATGTCCAGACATGGTAGAATTGCCTTGTTGACCCCAATTCTTCACCCCTTCCTATAACGATGTCCTTTCCCATATGACTTTTAAGTCTTCTTCTAAAGAGGGGAGGGTGTATTTCCCTGCCTGTTGACTTTAGTTGGAATGTACTATTTGCTTCGGCCAATATGGCAACAAAAACACGAGCGTGCAGTTCTGAGCCTAGATCTTAAGAAGCCTGATATGTTTCTGCTTGGTCTTGTGTGCTCTGCCAACTGCCGTGAGAAGAGCAAGTCTCTGTTCCCAGGCAGAGGATGAGGGGCACGTGGGGTACAGCCACTCTGGCTGCCTGAGCCCAGCCTAGACCAGCTGATGCCCAGCTGACTTTCAGAGATTCGTGGGTGAGTCTAGCTCAGCTAAGCAGAGCACCCAGCCAAACCGTGTGAACGCAATAAGTATATATTGTCATGTGGTGCCGAGGCTTTGGGGTAGTTTGTTACGCAGCATTAGTGTAGTGACAGTTGACTGCTACCTCGTCCATCTGCCATCCACTTATCTAGCCAAACTTGATTGGTTCACTAAGACTATGGTGTCTTCCAAGGACAAAGACAAGAGAAGTCAGTTTTGAGTAGACTTTTCCTCCTCTTTCCCTATCTCTATGCTCTTCCTTCCTTGGCCTAAGTTTCAAAAGTAAATAGCTCAAGATTTGCAAATATGAAATTCTCTGTACAGTACCCTACTACGTTATCTGAATTAAAAGCTCAATCGATATCTAACAAATAGTATTTTAGTGAAAATGTTTACTTCTAATTGATATGTACGTGAGGAGGCTCTTAGGATCCCCTGCTTTCATCGTTTAATTTATCAACTAGACTGATCTGTCAGTGCACACGAGAGACAGAAACGGACTGTGAAATTTCACCAAGAGCCTTACTGTCATCCAGCCTTGCTTTCTTTTTGATAATATGGAGAAAGAAGCATGTATATGTGATGCCACAAATGTGAATGATTTCAGTATGGAAGAGCAAACTAGAAGAAAGACAAGTGGACGTGGAGTTGTTCCTCAGCCTTCTAGCACCAAGGAACACTTTAATCACCTCTCCCCTTCCCCACCCCACGTTGTTTTCAAAAAGATTTTGTCTTTATAAAAATATTTGCATTTGTCAAGAGGTACTTTACTTCTCGATTGGATAGCAAAACCATGCATTACTGGTAATCAGAGTTTACCAGTAATCAAACAAGGTACTCGGTATTCCCATACTGAGTTAGCATTTTTAGCAAAAGCCAAGAAACTTAATATTTTAGTTAGCTTATGAAGTTGTTATTCCAGATAACTATTTAATTTCTATTGCTGATTTTTGAAATACGGTCAAGAATTCATCCTCGATGGGAACATTATTGTACATGAAAAGTGCATCATAAGAAAATACGTAGACATGGGACCCACAGGTTATGATCCTTTAATATGGTTTGCCTAGTGCTTTGAGCAAATGAGTAAAGATAAGGGGAGATGGGAGAGGACCAGCTTGTGGAGAGTCTTGAATGCCTACTTATGAATTGAGATTTTCATTGTAGCCATCACTGAAGAAATCATTAGATTGAATATAGAAGGACTAATAGTACGAATTTAGTTACCAAAAAAGGCGGTGGGTGGAGAAGAATGCATATAGATCATAACCAAAAGAAGTAAAACTTGGCTGACTAAATTGCCACCAAAAGAACACAGACAAGCCACAGCTTGTCTGCTCACCTATAAGGCAGTAGCTGCCAACTTTGGAAGGAACGTGTGAGCTTCACCAATTCTACATTTCTTACATAAGGGTTCCAAGCAAGCTGTTGTGTAATAGTAAGAGCTTGAATTCTGGAGTCAGACCATCTAGGTTCATGTTTTGGCTGTGCTGCATTTTAACTCTATGGTCTTACGCAAGTTCCCGAAGATTTGACCTTCAACTGTCTCATTTATAAATAGGGAAAATAATAATATCAATCTTAGAAGATATTTGTGAGGATGACATTTTTGTAAATTGTCCAGTGCATAGTTAGCAGGATTTCATTAGTTTCTTTTAGATTTGTTTGGAAATCCAAATGTCAAGAGACTTTATCCTTGGTATAGAACCACCAATAAATTCAGCCTTCTCTCTTCTCATCAGCTCATAAGATGCCAAACTGGCTGTTAATCAAGACCCTAATGAGAAAACATATGCTGCAGACACCAGCCTCATCTTGGCAGTGGTCTGCATTTGACTTGACAGTAAATAGGAGGTGACAGGTGAATCTGGTGTGGAGATTCCAGGAGAGTAGTTTTCCTGGAGGAGTTTCACTGGAAGCTCACATATTACAAATAATTATCATTGTGATAAACACATGAGAATGGGGGATAGAGGAAGCGTCTTGCAGTAGAAAGTCCTGGAATTCCTGGACAGGGCTGAAAATGGTAAGTCCGAAGTACCAGAGCTCAACCTCCTGTTGAGATTGTAGCTGCCATGACCACCACTGTTCCACAGATTTCTTTAGCAATTCCTTTGAATCAGCCATATCTGAATTTGGCACTTTTTTCCATGAATGTGCTTAAATAGATATTTAATCATAAACCTTCTCTTGGTTGAAGTTGTCGTGCAGGGTGTCAGGCGGGGTCTCTAGTCCCACTCCCCGCATAAGAATGCAGGATATGGTGAGGCCAAAAAAGAAGACCCACGGAGCCATAGATAGGGGAGTCACACCACTATAGTCTCGCTGGCGGCTGGGTTGGAGACACAGGAAGTAGGAGCCACACGATCTGCAATCCACACTCCGCCACTTGCTCGCTCAGCCACGACAGTTATATCAGTGGCCAATGGCTAACCGGTAACAGCTGATGGCCACCTAGTCACAGCTGATGGCCATCTACTACCTGAGCCAGCACCTTTCTATGTGAGGCTGAGAGCCTGGAAACTACACTCCTGGCTCTGTCCCCACAGAAGTGTTCAAAGTGCTTTCACATTTATAATTTCATGTTTTTTCACAATGACCTTTTGAGAAAAATAGGGTATTATCTCCCTTATCCAAATGAGAAATCTGAAATGTCAAATGGCACAAGGACGTTTCCTAATGCTCATGCTTAGTAAGTGGAAAAGATCCCTGTCTTTTGACATAAATTCGAGTTTACTATGTGTTTGTCCCTATATGAAGATGTTTAGTTCTTTTCCCAGTAGATTCTGGTAGTTACGATCCATTCCCCTTTTGGAGACTCCACCCCCCCAAAGGTAATGTTTTCTTATTCAACAGTTTATATCAAGCCTTGCTGCTTCGCGGTCACAGGAGACTAACATTTGCCATTTGTCATTCTACACAGTTTTTGGAGGCTGTCATGGAAAATTGGCACCATATCACTTTCTTTATCTGGTTTAGTGCAAGGCTTTCAGGAGATGGAGACTTGAACTTGGAGAGATGAAAGTTGAATTAGTGAACACCTGGTCAAGATCAGGTCTGATTTTTTTCCACACCTTAGGTCTGTCCACCTAAACTTTACTGAGTGGGATGTCAGCTGTAACACTATCAATTCTTTTCCTTTTTCTTCCCTGGGGCCATCAGATATAATACAATCCACTGTCCTTCACAGGAAACAACTTTCTTCTTTGGTTCAGGGTATTTCACATTCTTTCCATGTTACTCAACAATTTACGGTTATTTTGAGGCATAAACACCACCCTCACCCCCACTCTTTTTTCCCCCTCTCATTTTAAGCAGGAAATCACCTCTCAGAAACCCTTGGGTCAAGAAAAACAATTTAATGAAATCTTGTATAGGACATCTCATGAAAGTTACAGTAGCTTTTTGCAAAAATCTTAGTGTTCTCTTTTCTTTTTACTAGTAATTTATTAGTAATTTAGTAATTTATTAGTGTTAGTAATTTAGTGATTAGTAATAAATTAGTAACTTATATGTTAATGACATTAGTAATTCAAGTCAATTACTTGAATTACTAATTCGTTGAATCACCTCCCTAATGTTTCAAAAGGATTGTTTTGGTTACCTCTATGGTGTAACAAACCACCTCAAAATTTAGTGGCTTCACAAAAAACAACAGTTCATTTGCTTATGATTTTGCAATTTGGGCAGACAAAAGTAAAAGTAATTTGGGTCGTCCTGCTCATCTCCCCCGGAGACTCTCAGGCAGCCGCAGTGGTCGTGGGGGCTTGACTGGAGCAGAAACGTTCAAGATGATTTCCATACTGGGGTGAATAGTCTCTCCCCCAAATTCACATTTACCCAGAACCTCAGAATGTGATGTGATTTGGAACAGGGTCATTACAGCTGTCATTAGTTAAGATGAGGTCATGCTGCAGTAGAGTGGACCCTAATTCAATATAACTGGTTTCCTTATAAGAAGAGAGGACACGTAGACACGCACACGGAGAACAGCATGTGACAGAGGAGACAGAGATTAGAGTGATAATCAAGGAACATGGAGGAGGGCCAGCACCATGAGGAGCTGGAAGAGGCAGGAGGAGATTCCCCTTCAGAACCCCCAGAAGGAGCCAACCCTTCAGGACACCTTGATTTTGGACTTGTGGCCTCCAGAACTGGAGCCAGACCAAGTCTGTCTGTCTGTCTGTCTGTCTGTCTGTCTCTCTCTCTCTCTCTCTCTCTCTCTCTCTCTCTCTCTCTCTCACACACACACACACACACACACACACACACACTTTCTTTCTCTCTCTTCATGTGTTCTCTCTGCCTGAGTAGCTGGGTCTCTTTTTATGGAGGCTCAAGTTTCCAAGGCAGTGAAAGTGGAAGCTGTCTGACATTTTGTGGTTTGGGCCCAGAGCTACCACTCATTGACTTGTGCTGTGTTCTGTAGGTTCAGACAAATTACAGGGCCAGCTCAGATTTAGGAGGGGGAAACCGACTGCACCTGTTGAGGGAGGAGGAAGAAGCACACACAGGGTTGGGAGGAATTATTGGTGTGCACCTTTGGAGTCAGGATGCAACAGGACTGCAGCTGCCTGAGCTTCGTGCCTATTTCACTATATTAGCAACCTCTTAGTGCAAAGCACCGTCTAGACGTAGCAAGACTTCTCTCACTGATGATATTCTGAACTTACAAGCCATGTCTTTGAATGTCAGCCAGCCGAAACCTCCATGCTGACCTCTCCTCGCTGGGCAAGCAGAGGCCCAGGGGACAGCCCATGCTAAGGCTCCAAGCTAAGATTCAGTGTAGAAATGGGTGCAGTTGCCCATGGGAAACTGTCGTGGGACTCCTGTGGCAGAAGTGAGTGTTTCTAGGAGGTTAGTTCTGACCGCAGAACCTCCCACTCTCCAAGCTGGAGTTTAGATGACGGTGCCTTTCTGTGAAAAACTGAATGGTTGACACGATCAAGGCAAAGCCTCTGACAGTGAAATGGGAGGAAAAGCAGCTGTAATAACAACAATCCACAGCTGAAACTTGACTTGAGCCTTGGAGAGGCGACAGGCATGGAACTTGAGTCGGTCTGATTCTAAATCTCCGTTCCTCTGCTGTAACCTACACAGCAGTTTATGAAGCTTTGCAATGTTTGTGGAAGAATTTGAAAGATGGGTAAGAAAGATATAACTTAATAAGTTACTTTGTTATTAAGAAGTAGAATGCTGTTATAGGCTAAGGCAATAGATGACTCTCAGTCAACTTATGTTTTTTCTTTAAAAATGTATTAATATCTGACATGTACAAAACGTGTGTGTGTTCTATATGTAAATAATGAAGCACAATAATATAAACTCCTGGGACCCCACCGCCTCACCTGAGCACTGGCTCTGACAATAGCATTGCATCAACCTCCTTCCCCTTCTCTATCTAGAAGATCTCTGTCTGATCTCCTTCAAGCACAATTCTGAATTTTGGGTTTATCTTTCCCTTTCATATTGGGCAAATAGATCTTTAGATGTGAACCAAATGGGGAAATCTAGCTTGGCTCGTATTAACGCTGAAGCAATTCTCTGATTAATTGTTAGCACATTAACTCACCTGCTTTTTGTATGTGCTATAAAAGAATGACAGTGACATTTACGATGAGCAGCCTCTGGAAACAGTTGTGATTTATGAGTAGGCTGGGTTTTTATGAAGATGCTTCGTAGTTAATCAGAGGTAGCGGTTTCCTTCTTCTGGTCTTATCTGGGCATTGTGAGCCCAGGGGTCATTCAAAGACCTTTCTTCTTATTCCTGGGCTCTTAAGTTGCTTGTGTTTATCGTTTCTCGTGGGCATCTGGGTCAGCTGCGCCGAGTCTGCTCTGTGGCTTCTGAAGAATGGAGAGCCCAAGTGTTTCAGGCCAGAAAATGTGGCAGTTATGGAATTATACTGGCAGAAGTGTTCAAGTAATTTGCATAATCTGTTTCCCAAGAAAATAGCAGAAGCATAGAAAGGCTTTTACAGGGATATGCAAACTCTCAAAGGTAGAGAGTCCACTTGGGACATACTTGCTGTTGCATTACTTCAGAGGCAAATTCTGTTATGATCACTTTCATTGCAGACAAATACATTTTTTCCACTTGGAGAGTTTTTAATTTCATTTCCCTCTTATCAAAGTAAAATTAAATGCACACTTTTTTTCTTTTGACACATGGGTTGTCTTTTTTCTTTTTGCACATGGATTTGTAAAATTTTTTTTGCACATTTTGTTGTTGTGCTGGTACAGAAGATTTAATAATATAGTGACCATTACCTCCCCTCCGCTCCCAGTATGATTTCCTAGAGTCAGCTACTTTTAACAGTTCTCATCTTTAGTTCTTCTGGTGGCTACTTGAACATCTTTAAATAATATGCTACTTCTTGACTCGTCCAAAAACGTTGTTTATTCATCCATCCCTGTAGAAGTTTGACACTATTTCATTTTCTTTTACGGCCACAATTGCATGCTCTCTGGCCTCATATCTTGTTAACGCTCCCCTGCTAAGGGATAGGCATGCTCCTCAAACACCAGGTTCACTCCGGCCTCAGTTTCCTTGCACTTACTGCCTGGAAGGCATTCCTCTAGAGGAGCACACATCTCACTTGCTCTAGTCTTTACAGAACAGTCACCTCAGTGAGGCAGAGCTGCTGGCATTTCACTCCAGGCAGTGTAGCTCCAGCGCCCCCACTCTTACTATAACCTAAGTCAAGGTTCACACCGCATTGCGTTCCGTAATTATATTGAAATCTTCCATGAGTGGCTTCTTCAAGTTTGAAAACCAATAATGTGCTGTAATACTGTGTACTAGGATTTGTGTCTCTTTTTTGCAAGCCCAAAGTCATGACTCCTTTGCCCATCAGAGGAGAGTGTTCCTAGCCAAATCTTTCCTTTATGCGCAACTTCATTTATGTCCCTCTTCTGATCCTGGAGCCCGGTGAGAGGCTGTAGTCAGTCAGAGCTGGTCTTTCCTCCATTGAAGTGTCCAGTGGTTGTCCCTCTTCTATTCTCTTTGCTCTGATGGATTTATTCCTTCACTCCCATTTGCTTGGGACCTCTAGGGTAGTGGGTGGCATGGAAGAAAGGGGCAGAGCGAGGGAGAGAAAGCAAATACTAGGGCTCTGTGCCCTTGAACTGGAAGCCCCAACAAATGGATTTTTTGAAATTTTATTTAATCGCAAAAGGGAAAGGAAAAGAACTAGTATTTGTGGAGTGGTTTGTCACGTACCAGACACTACAATAAGGCCCTCTCACATACCCGCTAACTGGATTCTCTTCGTCCCTGTGGTGTGTGGATACATTGACTCCTGTTTGGTAGGTGAGGAAACTGAAGCTTCCCTAGAAGGTTAAGAAACTTGCCCATGATCACAGGTTAAAAGGCTAAAGGGTTAATGATGGATTAAAAGGGGGGATTTTAGATGCTTGAAACCTTTGCTTCACACCACCCAGGTCACGTCTAGGACCTTTCCCATGGGTGACTCAGGACAGAAGACACAGGATCATTATCGTCTGGGGACACTGGGGCGCATGGACTCCTTGAGGAGAGGCCTTGGCTTTGCTTACAGCCTCCTGGATTATCCATCGGCTGCTCCGGAAGCAGTCATCTCTGCAGCTCTCAGTGTTGCAACCTCAGACAGATGCTATATATCCTTGTGTTTACTATCTTGAAGGAATATTTAACTTTTGTTTTTGAGGAGTAGAAAAAACTAAACGATGGTAGAGTATACTTTAAAAGTGATAAAAATTGGTAGGCTACAAACTGTACTTCCAGACCCCCATGTTTCCAGAAATAATTTCATCATGTGATTAATTTATAGGTCTCTAAAAGAAGCCTGAAGATAACTACTGACAGGCATATGGTTTAGAGTCTTTGGATTCGAGCATTGTTCTAATTTACATGAAATTGAGTAATAAGATTGGAAACCCCTAAAAACAAGGCCCGGCTCTGTCATTTTTAATGATATTCTGAGAGTTCCTAAATGTAGCTTTGATGAAGCGTGGGTGTGTGGGGAACTGCTTCCGAAACTGCCCCACCCTTTCCACCAGGACCAATGAAGATGCGGAAGGTCTTGCCTAAGGTAGAGCTGACCTATAAGAACAACTGGTAAGTTTCCTAAAACCCTTCAGGCAATTACAGAATTCTATTTTGTAGCAAACACATTAAAGTCACTTCTAATCCACGTGTTATGGGGAAAATGAATTGCCTCTGTGCTGTCTTCAGAAATTCAAATTAAGTCCTTTTCCAAAGGGAAAAGAAGTTGCATAAATGCTAAGGTTGACTACTTCCTGATAAGCTCTATTCCCAAGAAGACAGTTTATTAGAATTACTTCAGGAAGACTTTAGGAAGGTTGTCAGCTTTTCCTTGTTTTCGTCTAAATGAACTCCTAATATAAAAATGTCCCTGATTTAGACTTTCGCAGTCCCCCGCTTACCGACGGACTGAGTTCCCCAAAGTGGATTCTAATCCAGTTGTTTGGAAATCGGAATGTATTTTTGCAGTGGAGCAATGTTATTAATGATGGTTACAGTTCCCAGCCAGCACACAAAACTATTTAACTCCCAGTGTTCTGAAAAGAATATTGCAGACTGGTGTTTTTCAAATAGAAAGTCACAACCAATCAGTGGGTCATAAAAGCAATTTAGTGAGTCGTGACAGCCTTTTAAAAGTAATGAAATGAAACTGAATAGAAGAGAAAAATATTAGAAAGCATCACAAGAGGTGAGGAGGGTGAGGCAATATCCACACAGCTTCTCTGTTTAGATTCACGCGCGAGTGTGTGTGTGTGTAAACAACTTTTTTTTCAGTCTGATGGGGATGGTACAATTGAATAGAATAAAATGTTGAGATGGGAGGAAAAGGGATTGAAATCATGGCGAGAGTTGATTTTCTTATAGCCTTAGAGAATCTACACAGGGAAAGAAGGAAGATGAAATCTCTGAATATTTTTAATGGAGAACATGAGTCTTCCACTGAAAATAAAAGTGTGACTCATGAGATATGCATAGAGTTTAAAATCCACTTGCTGAAAAGGGATAAATTATTCGTATTTTACACCTTATTTGGTGAAATAGTAAATGGGTCCAAGTAAATGAAATGTAAACACCATTGCTGTTTATATGATTTTTTTTAAAAATGGAGATATTTTCACCTGTACCAGTGGTAAAATGATGAAAGGAACTGAATCTCTTTCCTTTTATTTCACTTTCCACTGGGCTGGGCTAATCTGAGTTTCTGTCTCGTACTGTTCTGAAGTCCTGGGCCGTCACTTCGTCTCTCGGGTTTCTAAGGCTGTCCCCGGCTTCAAGTTTCCTAAAGGACTGACAGTGGCCCCTGGACCACAACTTCAGAAACGGTCATAACTCTTCTCGGTTTCTTTCTACTCACCTTTCAGAACATATTTCTCTCTTCTTTTCTAGCTCCCCCCACCCCCTGTTTTTTGTGGTATCTACTGTTCTGATCCCCATAGCTGAGTGGGTTATTTATTCTGCCTATATTGTTTCAGACAGAAATTGATAGCTTATGGCCACAGTACTTCTATATCATTTGCTGTAGCCAAGACATGGGAACAACCTAATTGTTAAAGGATGAATGGATTAAAAAAAATGTAGTATATATAAATGGAAAATTATTCAGCTATAGAAAAGGACATCCTGCCATTTTCAAGGACATGGATGAAACTTGAGGGCATTATGCTAAGTGAAATAAGTCAGAGAAAGACAAATACTGCATAATCTCACTTATATGTTGGCTCTAAAAAAAACAAACAAAAATTGCCAAAAAACTAAACTTATAGAAACAGAGAGTACATTGATGGTTGCCAGGGGTAGGGGGGTGAGGGAAATGGGTGAAGGTGGTCAGAGAGTACAAACTCCCAGTTATAAGCTGAATAAGTTCTGGGACATAATGTACAGCATGATGACTATAGTTAACAACACTGTGTAGTATATTTGAAAGTTGCTAAGTGAGTAGATTTTAAAAGTACACACACACACACACACACACACACACACACACACACACACACACTGGTAGCTCTGCAAGGTGATGAATGTGTTAACTAACCTTATTGTGGTTACAATTTCTCAATATATGCTTGTATCAAACCATCACGTTGTACACCTTAAACACACAGTATTATATGTCAATTATATCTCAGTAAAGCTGGAAAAGTGTATTACAAATTAAAAAAAAAAGTGTTCTAAATTTTTAGAAAGCACACAGAAAGAAGACTAAAGGAACCCATAAAAGTTGGAGCAGTTGTTATAACTGGGTAGTGAGATTATGAAAAAGTATTTGTTTTACTTTTAATATTTTCCTAAGTGTCTCCAAAATGTTACTCATAAAATATATTTTAAAATTAATACATTAAACAAAAACAAACAAAAATGAAAATGAATCCTGCTCTAAAAAACTTCCCTACTTGGAACAATAAGCCTCTTTCTCTGGCTTGGGATCTGTCCCTCTGAACTTCTTCGTCATCCTGCAAATGCTGAGCCACAAACAAAATGGCCACGTTTAATATGCCAACGCTGCAGGTCACTCCTGCAGTGGCAGCTGTCCTAGCGGAAAAGCCCTTTCTAGCCCCATTGAATAGTTTGGCTCCTTTCCTTCTCACAATGTGTTGATGACGTTTGCTCTTCCAAAAATCCTTATGAAAACACTTTTAGTCCTTGTTAACAAAAAGTCAACACAATTGATCATGTTGGCAGGATCTATAGGTCCACTTCTAACATTCAAACAGTCCTGATGAAAAGAAGATCCTTCAGTTGAGTAAGTACACAAATCATTACTTTAAGAGCCCAGATATCAAGTGAAGAGCAATCCACTTGTTTTTACATCACTAGTTCTCAAACGTCAGCATGCGTCAAAATCACCTGGAGTTATTGCTGCAATACAGTCAACTAGGCTCCACCCCTAGAATTTCTGATTCAGTCGCTTTGGGTGGGGACCCAGAATACACAGTTTTAAAAGGTTCCCAGGGGACCTTGCTGCTGTTGTGGCAGGTCTGGGGCCCTTATTTTCAAAAGCCCTGTTTCAGCTCTTGCTGGCTTGTCAACCACTTTAGCTGTAGTTTAGATAGATGCCTTTTTAAAATGACTTCTTTTATTTCATCCTCAAGGAATTTAAATGCTGATTTTAGGCTTACGAACCAATAGATTCTGTGGTTTGCTAGCTGTGCTCTGTCCCAGGGACAGATGTAATGCTGTACACGTGGACTCCTTCTGCCACTTGCCTGCTTCCCCTGGATGTGGAGAGAAGAACGCATAGGATTTGTTTTTTAATTTATTACTTTTTTTTATATTAGTTTCAGGATGAGTGCATAGGATTTTGATGTCAGGTTTTTGAGATATAGAATTACCAATGCAGCTGTCAAAGATTGTTACCATATCTTTTTAGTAGCAAAGATTGCTACTATATCTTTTCCAGCAAAGATCGCAACTGTATCTTTTTTCAGTGTCAAAATTGCTACTGTGTCTGTTTTCTCATCTGCAGTAGAGAATTGGGGCTTCTTATTTGGACATGAGCCAGAGGTGATTTTTAAATTACATAGAAATTACACACATACACACAAACACACACACACACACACACACACACACACTGACAATGGAAAAGAAAAACACTGCTCAGGGCTGGAATAGGATCTAGGGTATTAAATTGTAATTAATACCTGGAGTATGTGTGAGGAAGAGTGGGGAGCAGAGGGGTAGAATTTTTAAAAGGGAAGCACAATAGCTCAAAGGTGGAAACAGCCCAAATGTCCACAGCCTGGCCTGAGGTGCGAGATTGTTTCTGAATCACATGTTCGTAAACACGCCTTTCTGTGACACACTTCCTTCTATGAAGTCCTTAAAACAGTCTGGAAGGTAAAAGTGATATTCATGAAGTAGCTCCATAATAATACAAAAGGTAGTATCACTTTGTCCAGAGTGTTTTTTTCCCTTAAACCTGGGACGAGGCATGCATTGTCATCTTCGCCTTTCACTAGTATGGACGGATTGTTTTGGGAGTGTACGTCAGCTTACTTGGATCTCCTCCCTCACTTGGTTCCATAACGCATCCCTGGAATTTTCCCTTTGTTTAGCCTGTGTTTTCATTCCTTAAGTCGATCATGAATGTGATCCAACTTAATCAGCTGATCTAGGTTTCTTGGGGCTTCCTTTTGGCCCAGCTGGATTAGAGAAAAGCTATTGCTGAGCGCACACCAAACCTTTGCTTCACGGACTCCTTGGATGTTCTCGTGAAACGAGCAGGGGCGGGAGGGGAGGGGCGGGGGTCGCGTACAGGATGTCGTGGCCCAGGGTCACAGCCTCGGAAGCACCTTCAGGACCACTTTCCACACTAAGCCAATGGCCTCTCTCCTGGGAAAAGACATTTCCCAGTCTCTTGGCGTTAGGAACTCTTGACCACCAAGCTGGTTGTCTGAGTCCCCTATTGTTTTTCATAAGACCGTTTCTTTCGTTTTATCATTGGATAATATTCCTTAGCCTCTCACTGTTCATGCTTTTTGTTCCTATAAGCTTTTTTGACTTTTCAACCAACTCCCACCTAATTTTTTCACTCCAATCTCTGATGCTCTGAAGATAGTGCCAATTGCTTCTAAGATCTTCCTCAGGGGCTGCAATCAATTCCCTGAGGAAAACCCACTCTGTCTCTCTGTCTCTGTCCCTGTCACACACACACACACACACACACACACACACACACACACACACGATCCAGTCTCAGGCCCCACTCTAGAAAACTCTCTTAGAAGTACTGCTCGTATCTGGGATAATTTAAGCAGAACGGCAAGATCTAAAGCCTGACAGTTTTCCTGGAAACAGAAGATCCTCTTATTGCCAACAGTTTGAAATCTTTAAGTGCTCACATTTTTCAAGCCACTTTGCCAAACAGCTAAAAATGATGCAAGTCTGCATTATTTCAAGTCGGGTTTTCATAGTTCTTTTTGAGAGGCGTTACCTCTGGCCTATGTACACATGGGTGGGAAAATGCCAGCAAAACAGGGTGAAAAATATCTGTACTGCTTAGATATGGAAGGGGAGACCAGGTTAATGAATTCCAGGTGTAAATCATCCACACCAGCAATTTTATGGCTCTTCCCCAGGAACAACGCTGCCTCAAACGTCTCCGCGATTGGCCCAAACAGAGCACACAGAGCTCATTAGTCAGTGGATTAGCTGCGGGTGCTCTATGAGGTGAGCGGTGCTGGCGTGGGGTGCAGTGTTAATGTCTATCATTACAAAATGTAGCCTGAGGGGAAAGGCCCAGTCCAAAAACAAATATCATTCTGGAAAAGAAAGCCTCAAAGGCCTTCTTAGTTCTGATTCTCTGCTCTCGTCTTGTCCTCTCAAGAAATATAATTGTTAGTCTTTTAGTTTGCCAGTTGTGTTTGGTTCCAGCCTAAAGGAATGCCTTCTGTTTTCATTTGGTTGGCCTTGCTGGAAGGTACGCACTCAGGAACAGTCATGGGAGTAAGGAACAGGGGACTCCATGGCCCCTTTTGAGAGAAGACAGTTGGTGTGGAGACGCGACAGTGAAGGCCTGAGGAGGAGAGGTCGGCATGACTCACATTCCCGCCCACAGTGGGCGGAACTGAGACAAGGTGCCACCAAGCTCCCTCTAGTCCTTCGCCATCTCTACGCCCCTGGCAGCATCTACGGCCAGAAACAGTTCCTCCACCTCCTTATTCAAAACTGATTCTCTGTTCATTAATTCATACAACCACGAGGGCCCAGGCATACAGGGGAATGTGCAATTGTTTCAGATAGCAAAGCCTAGATATAAGGAGGGAAGCCGCGGAAACGTAACTCTTTAACCCTCAGTCTTCTGGAGCTTAGTAACCCAAGTCACTAAAGGAAATTTCCAGAGCCCTCACTTCGATCTGCAGGTATGGGTTATCACAGGTAACTTGCCTAAGAACTCTCTTAGCTTGGTCTTATAAATCATGATAGTTCCTTCTTATAAAAAGAGGGAATTGAAGCAGATAATTATTGGCCTTTCCAACTCTGCCATGTTCTGGTTCCTGGAAGTGTTAAGGTTGGAGTCCAGTCGTAGGAGAACTTCTCAAAGGTTTTGGCACAAAGCAGGCAGCCAGCCAGGGAGACATCACTAGGCATAGGCCCGAGGAAGCAGACAAGTCACAGAGGCCACAGGAAACAGAGGCCGTGCCAGCTCCCCCAAGATTCCACCTGGCCCAAGACAACATGGCTGGGCATATCTAGATGTGATGGCCAGTCCCCAAGATGTCCCCACTGATCCTTGCCTCCTGGCGTTCACATCTTATGTAACATACCCAGCCAAACTCCCCTCCCCCCACAAGAACAGGTCTGGCCTGAGAGACAATTGATGCTCTGTGACTTCCGCGCTAGGTCATGAAAGACATGGCGTCTTCTGTCTCGCTGTTGAATCACTCTCCTCTCACTCCTTATGGAAAACAGTATGGAGGGTCTTCCAAAAAATTAAAACTAGAACTACCATATGACTAAGCAATTCTACTTCTGGGTATTTATCTGAAGAAAATGAAAACACTAATTTGAAAAGATATATGTGCACTGCAGCATTATTTACAATCACTGAGCTATGGAAACAACCTGTGTCCACTGATAGATGAACGGATAAAGAAGATGTGGTACATACATGCAATGGGATGTTACTCAACTGTAACAAGAATGAAATATCGCCATTTGTGGCAACATGGATGAACCTAGAGGGCATTAATGCTAAGTAAAATAAATCAGACAGAGAAAGACAAATACATATGATTTCACTAACACGTGGAATCTAAATGCTAAAATAAATGAACAAACAAAACAGAAACTCATAGATACAGAGAAACAATTGATGGTTGCCAGATGGGAGCGGGATAGGGAGAGGGGTGATAAAAGGGAAAGGATTAAGACGTACAAATTGCCAGTTATAAAGACAGTCACAGGCATGCAAAATAGAGCATAGGAAATATAGTCAATAATATTGTAATAACTATGGATGGTGTTAGGTGGCTAGTAGACTTGTTGAGGTGCTTGCTTTGTAAGTTATATAAATGTCTAATCACTATGTTGTACACTTGAAACTAGTATAATGTTGTATGCCAACTGTAATTGAAAAATAAAGATTTTAAAATAATGACTTACTTCACCTATTTTGAAAATTTTAAAGCGTATTTATCAAAATTCATCCGAGTGTGTATCAAAAGCATGTTGATTTTATCTGCACAGAATTGTTGAGTTAATTTACTCATTTGGGATCAATGTAATTTCCAAAGATTCCCTGGGCCTGCCTGGATGCACTGAATGTAACTGACACCTGAACAAATAGCGGCAAAAGGGTTATGACCATGTGTAGATTGGCACTGTCTGGACTTCAAAGTCACCCAGAGTTTTGGCATCAACCCCAAAAGTGATTTTCCCAAAGAAAGACCAAGGAACTTCCCTCAAAAGATTGAATTCCACATGGAAAAACAGATATTGAAAATAAGATGAGGGGAAAAAATGTAGTCCCCATTCCCCAGAGGATTTATAAAAATCAGTTCCAAATATTCAGTGAAAACCTAGCAAACCAAAATGTTAGGAAAAGATATAGAAGAGTGTTATAAGTTCTGTTGGAAGAATAAGAATCCTGAAAAGGCCTGTTTGCACAACTTCTTTACTAATATTTCTTGTAGATTTTATTAGTCTGCCTTGAAAACACATGAAAATTAAGAGTGAGATGTAGGCCTGAATATTTTTGCTCAACCTTCTGGTGCTTTGGTATATGGTTGTGACCTGATGGGAATGAACAGTGTACAAAGCAAGCTGAAGTCCCCAAGAGGCACCCAACAGCTGGCAAAGCTCCAAGGACATGTTGGTTGAGCAGCAGTCCAGAACACTCACTAATTGCATCACCTGACTCTGCTAACAGCTCATGTTCCTAGAAAGTGGGGTCCCCCAGGTACATAGTAATACCAAACAACTTACAAATGGGTATGCTTCCTTGAAAATGGATAATAATTAATGCTTTGGAAGTTGCAAAAAAAGGTTGGGCCAACAAAGTGAGGGGCTACAACTGGATTATTGTAAGCACAGAGTTACTGTTTCTCTGATTATAGTTCAATGCCCATCACCCGGTGCCCATCTTTGTGACCTTGAGAAGCAGGGATAACCTGGGTGCATGTGGTTATAGGTGGACACCGCATGGTGTGGGGAGGAAAATAGAGGAATGACTCATAAACTTCCTGAGGGCAAACTATTTTTAGTTAAAAAGGATTTAGTCCAAATTTGATCATTGAGTCAACTGTTCTTTTTGATCCTTTTAGGTATAGAAGTGCAGCCATTGGCCTCTGGTCAAAGCTAAAGCTAGAATCCTAATCATTTTTACACACTTAGAATTTTCTACAGTTCAATCTGTCTAAAGTCAGTTTACTTGCCCAGCTGCCCTGACTGTAGTATTTCACTATTTCTCTGGTACTGAATGGTACGGAGACGTCAAACAAACTTGACAGTGATCTCCAGTAGTGAATTACCCCAGTGCAACTGTCTCTGAAGTCTACATGCAGGGCCTGAGAACACCCAGCAACGCTGCAAAAATGTCCTGTATTAGAGTGGAGATATTCCAGCAATATCAGTTGGAGATACTACTTATGCAAAATTCATTCTGAGGGAAGAAAGGATGTCAACCCCTCTTCAAAATAGCGGTGTCGATGGAAGAATAAAAAAAGGGGAGATGAAGGAGGGAAAGGCTCTCTCGGTGCCTACGGGAGAACAGAGTGAGTGAAGGGCAACCCAGACCAATTTTATGTTGCGTCACAATTTTGCCAAGGACAAAGCTGAATCTGAATGCGCAGCCTCCAGAGGACACGGTGCTCTGTACCCGTTGTTCAAGGTTCCACTGGGCACTTTCTCTTGCTGGAGTGGATGACATCATTGACAAGTCATCTTCAATTATGTCAGGAGTTTCAGGGACAAAGGACGGTAGCAACGGAATTTAGAAGAGACCAAAGATAATGCTCCTTGGGATCCATTCCCAGCTCTATCACTGACTCAGAGGCTGACTTTATTATTCCCTTTGTTATTAGGGCTGTTGTATTGGAGACCGATATACTCATAGTACTCAAGATTCAGAGGTCGACCCAGGGCCTCTCCTTGCTGAGTATCTAAGTTAAATGTAAACTTTCCTTAGGAAACAATTCAAGAGAATGGCAGATATGAAGCATATAAGAACCTAATAGAAGGAGAGTTGGAAATTTTGATGAATTTCCCTCTTAAACCTTTTTTTTTTTAATTTATTGAGGTGAAATTCATATAATATAAAATTAACCATTGTAATGTGAACAATTCGGTGATGTTTAATACATTCACTATGCTATACAACAATCCCCTCTATGTAGATCCAAGACATTTCCAACCCTCCACAGCAAAACGCCATCCCCAGTAAGTAGTCACTCTCGAGTCCCCTCTCCCTCCAGTGTCTGGCAACCACCAGTTTTTGTTCTGTTCCTGTGGACTTGTCTATTCTGGCTATTTTGTGGAAATGGCATCACAAAATATGTGACCTTTTGTGTTTGGCTTCCTTCACTTAGCCTAGGTGTATGAGGCTCGTCCATGTTGTAGCACCTATCAGTATTCTGGTACTTTTTATGGCTAAGTAATATTCCATTGTATGTATATACTTCATTGTTTATCCATTCATCTGTTGGCTTTCTTCACCAGGGACAATGGGACCCGCACAAGAGGAATGATTATCTCTGCTGCTCACCCAGATTGGCATGGCTGGGGTAGCGAGTGACTAAATTATGGGAAAACTTGGAGATCTTATAGATCCCATGACTTCAAGAGTAGATGAAGTAACGATTTGGGGAGAGGAGAAATCATTTAGAAATTAAGTTCCAGGGTTGGTCTGATTCATATGGTGGCTCTTTTGCCCTAAAATCTCTTGCCCCGATGTGCCCTAAATGTGTTGATTCACTGAAGACCACAGTAATGAGTGGTTGTTTGGAATAAGATGTGTCTTCAGGGGGATGTTGCAAGCTATGCGTCGTTTGTGTGTTAGCGGGAATCAGTTTATGCCGGTTGCTTTTCTGCTATTATAGCTGGTGTTGGTTGCACTGAGGCAAAAGACTCAGGATGTAAAAGAAACTGAAGAGCAGTTGGGGGATCAGAGCCTGGAGCAATTTGAGGGGGTGAGATGGCCCTGGCTGGGATGCTGAAGTTGGAACCGGAGAGCAGCTGGATACCTGGCGACTGAGATTCAAGGGAAAATGCCAAAAAGGAGGACAGACCCAAGAAACTTCTCCAGGCCATCATGTAGTTGGAACACAGAAATAATAGTATAGGCCTGAGGATGGGTTTCCTAAGGTATATACTTTAGCAAATACTAGGATAAGTAAGTTCACTTAGGGTAAACTAGATTTAGAAGAGTCTTTGCTGCAGGACCTCTCTGAGCCTTTAATATGCTAATGAGCGTCACGAATATCCAAAAGGGGACTGTCATAGGCGGTGTTTGGCAAATTTGTTTTCCCAAACGTTTGAAGCATGTCTCGTGGGACTCGTAGTGGTCAACAGGACACATTTTGGGGGAATTAATTTATTGTTTATTCAAAACAACAACATTAAAAATTTTGGGCATTGTTTTCTCCTTTGAACCTCAGCTGAAAATAAAGATGTTAGGTTGGGCCATTTGTGTCTAATTCTAGACTCCACAGCCCATGAGAAATGAGAGCAGGCGCCATCTGAATGAAGAGTGATTGGGCAGTGGAAGGTTGTAGAAACAGCAGCAAAGGCAACTTTCAGTCATTCTGAAATCTTTTCAAAGCCAATCTTACTCTAAAAACAGGAAAGGAGTTCATTCTTCATACACTCTCCTCATTCTACTCTGGCCCCTCTCCTGGGACCCAGAGCTCAGTGTTCCATGCTGCAGTTACCGAGTCTCCCTCCCCATCCAAAACGCTCAGACCTGCCCAGCATGTCTCACTGCAGTCCTGCCAATTTTATCTCCTAACTAGCTTTCAGCTGTGCCCCGCCCCCCGGACCCCTACTCCACCACATTTCCCAAATCTCAGTGTGTCTTCTGTCATAATCCTCCATGTGGTCTTCCCATCCTAGCACTTTCTCCACACTGCAGTCACCGACTGAAACCCAAATCTAATCCTGTCACCACCACCCAGCACCTCCTTCCACAGTTGCCAACTTCATGTCTTCCTGGTTTTCTTACAGCACGGGAAAAACTCTTTATGGAGGGTTGGAAGGCCCCATGCCTCACCCACCTCTCCTGCCTTATCTCATCCACGCGGTCCTTACTCTCTGCACTCCAGCCACACTGGCTTCCTTCATTCCCTCAGACTCCCTGTTGCCACCTGCCACAGGGCCTTGGCACACGCCACCCTCTTTGACTTTGCCATCCTGCAGCTCTCAGGTCAAGTCTCATTTTCTCAGAGGATGCTTCTCTGATCTCCCTGACTGGGCCAAATCCTCATGGTACCGTGTACCTCTGCTTTTTGCTTAGGACACTTGCATTTCATATGTCTGTCTGTGATTGTGTGACTAACGTCTATCTTCCACATGAGACTGACCAGTCATGTGCTCCATGAAGGAATATAATCTTTGCCCATCATTGCATCCTGGGTGCTTAGCATTGTGCCTGCATGTGGGGGACCCTTAAGAAATATGAGGAGCCCCGTCTGAGAATATTGTTTCATTCCATGGCATGAGTGATGGAGAGGACCTTAATCCCCTTAGAACAGAGCTTTTTGCCTGATGCGCATACAGCATATCCGCTTCCAGAAAATGTACACAAATGTGTGTGCGGGTACATTTTTCTGAAGTAAAGTGTCCATACTTTAAAAATATTCTCAGAGAGGAATCTATGAACTACACCTCTTTCCCCCCATAAAATGAATAACAGTGGTCCCGGGGTTGTTTGGATTTTCAAAGGAATTTCCTCTTACCCAGATGAATCTTAAGTAACGAATATGTGACAGGCACACACAAGATAAGGCAAGGTGAAGGCCAAGGCCTGAATGATTGGACTGGCAAAGATACAAGGAGACACTCTTTGGTGTAGAGTTTATTAGCTACATTGAGCGTGGAAGGAAGATTAACCGAAGTGCCAGTTCCCCATGGACCTAATTCCATGCACATGAGAGGAGAAACCGAAATGAAAGCACTGATTCCAACATGCTGTGAGATATCCCGTAGCTGAAGAGCTAATCCTAGATGGAAGCTAGGTGGCCTTAATCTGTAGCTTGATTCTGAGGGGCAAGCAAGGAAGCCTCATGCCTTTTTGGAAGCTGGGAGATGAAGAGAAACTACCTCATGACAGACTCCCAGGCCCGGAGGGGAGAGGAAAGGGCCTCAGAACAGCCCTCACAGGCCTCCCCCGGGGAATCACAAAGATTTTGGCCACAACTCTCAGGTAAGCCGTGAGTAGAGTCTCACCTGTGCAGCCCACGTGGATATGTGCAAAGCCACTGTTTTCTTACAATCTATCAACAATAGAAAGTGGATATTTCTAGGTAGTGTGAGTGAGGGTAATTTCAGCCAGTCAAACCACTCAAGGTGTGGGCAGGTTACGTCTAACCAACACCTCTCTCCTGGCGTCAACCGCTCAAAACACTGCCTGCTTTTCATTCCACTAAATACTTCGAGTCTCTAAAAGCTCACACATTTATGTCTCTTTCTGCCCCATAATGGTTCTCATGGCAGTAGCAGTAGGCCAGAGCTGTCTGGTTGTAAGAATAACAGTTTTGGAGATCTGGGACTGGTATTATTTTGGGGATGCGTCCTGCATGTACTACAATTGCTTTAAAATGAACTTTTCAAAAGTGGGGCAGAGTTTGTCTTCAGGAGGCAGCCTCGGGGCAGTTGAATGGAGGCCCGCTTTTGCTGAGACTGGGGAGAGTGTGCAGCCGCAAAGCCTCATGGGTCTGTCCTGCCCACCCCTGTGTCTGCTGACCTCAGGTAACAAGGCTTCCAGCTGAGTGAGGATGGGACACTTGCAGAAGAGACACTCCCTGGAAGAGGTGAAGAAAATCCCTAGAGGCTGGCAGAAGGTGCCAATTGAGTTCTCTTACAGTAAACTGACTTCGCCCCGGGTTATAAGCAGCCCACACTCTGATTTCAATAAGCTGGAGGGTTGGTACTTCTTGGTAATGAGCAGACTTTAAAGGAAATGAATCCAACTCATGAGTTTTAGTTCATTTGTTGTGTAGCAGAAAGCGCCCCTGTTAGTAATCGTAATAGCAGCAGGTAATGTCTTGGAACCAACTGACAAGTTAAAAAAAAAAAAAAAGGATTTGGGAATCAGACCAGTTCTCCAGCCTACTTTTGAGCTGATGGAATTTGTCTCTTCACACAACAGTGTGTGGGCCCTTCTCTGATCAAGAAAGAGGTGACTGTCTGTTCAAGGCAATGCTGGCTCCACACAGCGCTCAGTTCCCCTTTTATCAGAGGGGCCGGTTCATGTTTAAAGCCACTGAGAATAGTGTAGTGTTCACAACTGGCAGCATTTTTGGGACTCCACCAGGAGACAATATTTTGGGGAAAGTCAGCAAGTATCTCTAACTGAAATCAGTATTTATGTACCCAGGAAAACGCCCCCACGTCTATTATATTTACCCATATACAGTAGAGACAGTAAATGCCATGAGTTCGCACATTTTCTTGGGTTACAGCAAAAAGAATCGGCTAGTGGCATCGAAGAACCGAAAGCCCAGGACCGCTGTGGGCTTGGCTGAATTTAATGTAGTCGCTGTCTGCGAGTGCCAGTGATGGGGCATCCCCCCCAGAATGAGTCAAGCTGAACCATCACGGGGGTTTTATTTTCCAGAACCTTGCGGCCCACATTGAGAGCCTGGGCTTCCGGTAGGATCACCACCCCTTCCGGCTTCCATGTCGTCATGGACGGTGAGTGACATTCCCAGCAATGCTTCAGAGTGGCTGACGGGAAGCAGTGGACGTGAAACCCTAGGATTTGGTACAACATAAGAAGTGATAACATGAATTGGAAGTTCAAGCCCTGGATTCTAAAATGCTTTCTCAGTTTCAAGTTTGCTAAATGACCCTGACTTTGGTTGCTTTGTTTTCACCTGTGAAACGAGGATATCATTCTGCTCTGAATTTCAAGGATGCCATAGGAGCTAATAAGCTAAAATAATGCAAATCATGTTTGCAACTATAACACTCTGATAGAAATAAAGAAGAATTTGCTTGACCCTGCATAGCCTATGAATGGAATTAAGGTGGACACAGAAAGCTATTCTAGTTAGGTGGTTAAAAATGAGCAGTATTGCCTTTTTGTTTGGATTTTAATTTAAATCTGGGCTATACAAGAGAAAAACCCCTGACTGAGCATAGACGGGGACAATTACTGGGAGAGAAAAATATCGTTTTGAAACTTACGCCTTGTGGGGACAGAGCCAGGAGTGCAGTTTCCAGGCTCTCGGCCTCACATAGAAAGGTGCTGGCTCAGGTAGTAAATGGCCATCAACTGTGATTGGATGGCCATCAGCTGTGGCTAGTTGGCCGTCAGCTGTAACCAGTGAGCCATTGGCCACTAATATAACTGCTGTGGCTACGCTAGCAGAAAATGGGGGCTAGCAAGGAGATGGTGGCTGAGTTGGCAAGTGGCGGATTGCAGTTAGCAAGTGGGGTTGGTTGGCTGGTAGAAAAGCGGATGGCAGGTTGCAGATTGTGTGGCTCCTGCTTCCTGTGTCTCCAACCCAGCCGCCAGCAAGACTATACTGGTATGACTCCCCTATCCATGGCTCTGTGGGTGTTCCTTTTTGGCCTCACCATATCCTGCGTTCTTATGCGGGAAGTGGGACCAGAGACCCCGCATGACACGCCCAGTACCAGCACTCTGAAAGTATAAACCAGGTTTCAGAGAATATTATCTGGTCTCGGGGATGCAAATGCAGATTTCCTTTGCTGAAACACAGGTGATTATTTCCCTCATACTTCAGAGCTGTTGGAAGGGATCTTGACAATAGAAGGAAGAAACCGATGGAAAAAAATTCCTCTGCTCCCATTTAAAAATGTCACCCCCCCAAAGTGAAAATTTATAATAGTGCTTATCCTCCAGTAGAGCTTTGCTTTTAAGCTTGGCAAAGGACATCTTCAAATTTACCTCTTTTTTGCTTAAGCATCCTAATCTCAATGGCTAACGGCTGATAGCATCCCTCTACTGTTAGATTTACACAGACGGAAACTCAATCACTGAAAAAGCAAATCAAATTGGAGAGCATGAGTCACTGACCTGTCCGGGGGTGCAGCTGTTATGTATCAGCAGCCCAGGGATAAGAGCTGAGGAGAAGCAGCCCTGGGTTCCAGGCTTTTGCATTCCTCTCCTGCTTCAGGTCCCATCACCCTCTGTGACTCATGACTGGGGCACCAGTTAGCACGTGGATATTATGATGAACAAACAGACAACAGAGGGGGTGTGGCACATGCCAGTGTCCAGGGGACCCTGCAGAGTCAGAAACAGTGAGTGGCCTACAGGTCAGACTGCCCCACGCGGGGGCAGGTACTTCTAATTGGAAATGTGGAGAGGGAAAACGCTACCGGGAGATGCCAAACCACGCCCGTCATCTGGATGTCAACCACCCCACAACGTTTTCATCACAAGGAGAAAAAATATACTGTCCGGCTGGGTGAGCATACAGAGAAGTGTGCACTTTGGCTGTATCCCAGCATTTCTATACAGTATAGGGCAAAGAGGGGCCGAAGGAACAGGAGGACAGACATTGGGCCATACTGGGCCTATTCAGTGAGAGGAGGGGCTGGAAACGGGGTCCCACACTTGCCCTTAGCAGTAAGAGAGGTGGTTTTTAGTCCTGATGTAGGTAACGAGTTTTTAAAAACTTAAAAATTGAAGCGTACATTGTATAGTATTTTAGTCCATTCAGGCTGCGGTAACAAAATACTACAGACTGGGTGGCTTGTCAACAACAGGAATTTATGGCTGACACGTGTGGAGGCTGGGAAGTCCAAGGTGAAGGCACCAGCACAGGTGCATTCTGGTGAAAGCTCTCTCCTGGTTTCCCAGCCGGTGCCTTTTCCCTGTGTCCTCATATGGCAGAAGGGCGAGGGATCTTTGTGGGGTCTCTTTTGTAAGGGCACGAGTCCCGTTCATGAGGGCTCCATCCTGAGGACATAATCATGCCCCAAAGACCCCACCTCCTAATGCCATCATCCTTGGAGGCCAGGATCTCAACATATGAATTTTGGGGGGGACACAAGCATTCAGGCCGTAGCGTACAGTAAAGTTACACACAGTCCAATTTGATGAGTGTTTGCATATGCTTCTACTCATGTAAACAACCACTACTGCTTTAACCCCAGGACTCAGGCTCAGTGATGCCACTCAAAGGCACCCAGGTCCTGTTTTCTCATCAGGGGTTAATCCCGTTCTCGAGCTTCCTACAAATGGAATCTGAACAATACATGCTCATTGTGCTTGCCTTTTCCACTCAACATTATGTATTTGAGGTTCATCTTTGTTGGAGGGATTGGTCGGTAATAATTTGGGGGATGTGCTTTTCCCTGCCTTGGGGACTTATCTCACTTATACTGAGGTTGCTGGTAATTGTCACAGAGGACGGATATCCTAATGTGTAAAATTTCAAACTAGAAAAGAAGTTTTGTAGAAAAATATCTGCCAGTGGTCTGAGGGACACAAAAGCCCGTGTCATGTCACCGCAACGAAGCAAACACTGCCCACGTTGCCGGTTTTTACCGTGTGTGCCTCTCTGCTTCCCGCTGCGGTGTAAGCATTTCCTCCAGCCTTGCGAAGGTGGCCTTTTGTTCCCAAAGAGCCACAGAGCTGCTCTTGGCTAAATCACAGGGTGGTTAAGGCTGTGATTGCAATGTAGTAGCCAGCGTTCAATGTCACCTTTGCTGATCTAAAATTGCACACAGGTGGGCGGGAGCCCCTCTGCAGCAGACAGATCACAGAGGCTCTGTTTTGGATTGTGTGCGCACAGGGTCTCACCGCAGTGGACTGAGGTTATTAAACTTCAGGGACCCTTCTGAGAAGGACGTGTGGCTCTGCATAGCAGTGTTCTCGGGGACACTGTGACCTGGTGACCTCACACAGTGGAATCTCTCATTTGATGGAGAATCTGAGGCTCCTGGCCGGTAGGCTGCCCCAGAATAGCAGGGCGTTTTTTCTCTTTTCCGCTTTAGTACATTCCAGGGGACCAGGGGCCGTGCTTCCTGATCATAACTGGGACAAGGGCTTATGGAAATGTAATGAGATGAAGGACGCACAGAACCAAGTGTCCAGGTGCTGCAGTGAGACAGGCTGTGACCCTAACATCTGGTACCTGTGAAATAAACAGGTCTCCCTTTCCGTAGTTCTTCCCCTGCAGATCACCAAATAGCGAGCTAGCCCTCAGCTGAGGTGACATGGCTGCTCCCTTTGCAGTGACCACTCCAGCCTGTGGCGCTGGTGTCTCTGGGAGGCCGGGCAGCCCCTTCTCCTCATGAAGAAAATGTGAGTGAGAGAGGCGCCCTCATTGATGGGAGTGCCTGGTTTGCAAATGTAGCGATTCTCTTTAAGGTTTTGATAAACCAACAGACAAAAGCATTTAGAAAAAAGAAACAAGAAAAAGGTTATCGTGCAAAGCGCTGAAGGGAATCAGGCTTCAAAAGGACCGACCCTCCAAGTAAAGAACCAAATAAAGGAAGAAAACCACAGGATGACACATTGGTCAGAGTTATATTCTTTTGCTCATGGAGAACAGTAACTTTTTCACACGATCATTCTACCCGCTTCCACTGACGCTGTGAAAGTCGGCATTAAGCTATATTTGGCTTAGGGAGCTCAGGTTTGTAGGACTTGCTTAAGCTTTTATTATCTTGTGGACCAGACATAGACAGAGTGACCCTATTATTTTTGATTTACCTCAGGGTGCAAATCCTTTTTTTTCCCTGTTTCCTGACTGCGGTGTGTCATGTGCTTAATCATAATGGAAGCAGATCAAAGTATCTGTTTCGCTTCCAGAGTCCCTCCTTGGGTCAAGTTCATGGCCTTAGGAGTAAATTCAACCACAGAAGATGCTTAGTGATTTCCTGATTCAGTATCATTAGTATGGTGTTTTATTTGATGTGTTTTATTGTCACGGGAGTAACGAATGTTTAATACACACCCTCTTGTGCATTTTTTAAAATTTTTTTATAGCAACATGATGTTAAGGCTTAAGAGGTGGAAGTATAAGTCTTGGAAGTATTTCATTTTCCCTGTCAGTTTGTCCATTGAGATCATGAACCAACAATGATCAAATTTACTTCTCCTGGGCTTTGCCTGTAGTACCTTTAACTTTTGAATGTATGTATTATTCCAGAGAAATAGAACCAATAGGAGATTGATAGAAAACAGATAGATGATAGATAGATAGATAGATGATAGATAGACAGATGATTGACAGATAGATTATAAGGCATTGGCTCAGATCTTTATGGAGAATGGGAAGGGCCACGACCTGCAAACTGGAGATGGGAGGAAGCTGACGGTTTTTGAGCCCTAAGTTCCGCGGACCAGGAGCACGGATGGTGTGAGCCCCAGTAGGAGGGCAGGAGGAGACGGTGTCCCACCTCAAACAGTCAGGCAGAGAGGGCAAATTCAGGCCTCAGCGGACTGGGTGAGGCCCACCCCCGTGTGGGAGAGGGATCTGCTTTACTCAGTGTAACCTCATCTGGAAACACTGTCACAGACGCACCCAGAAATCATGTCCACCAAATATCTGGGCACCCTGTGACCCAGACAAGTTGACACATAAAATGAACCATCGCAGTGTATCAGGGTCTGATGTTTTCCTGGTATAGTCTTGTTTGTCAGTGTTCCTTCCAGGCCGGCCTGTGAGGCAGGGGTTCCACGAGCCAGAGCAGGTTGCAGAGCCAGTTCCTGGGAGGACACTGAAGGCCTTGTTCTGTAGGTGGAGGTGTAGGCCGTGGGCTTGTCTTACTTAATTAGACGAGATTTCTGGCATGATCATGGTACAGGTTTGATTTGATTTGATTTATCCAGTTGTACCTTGGTTGGAAGAACACATTTTTATTGCACCTCTGCAGATAAGTCCGTGGTGACAGAGAGAGAAGGAACTCTGCAAAGTCACTTTGAATAATGTTTAACCATCATTGCCATTGTTTTACCTTATTGTTTTTATAGAGTCATTATTTTAAAGTAGTCCCTCATGATTTGTCAGTTTATAATCTATATTAAGATCTTCCATAGGATTTCCCCGCCCAACCAAATCCTAAGGGTTCAGTTGGAACAAGATACTATTTAAAGAGGGTTTCATACCAGTTTGAACAAGTGTAGCCTGTTAGATTGAAGGTCAGTGCTGGATTAAGAAACAAGTTTTGCTCACATGTGCATTGAAAATAGAACGCTGGCCACAATGAACTCAGTTCATTCCATTCCTTTAGTTCTAGGGAATTAATTTGTGTTGTGTTGATGTCAGATTCCGCAGTTTATTTCCATGAAGTCATTTGCTTCTGGAGGGGGAAGTTCTGGGAATCCTGATTTGTTCACTTGCTCATCTCACAGAAGTGTCACCTTATAATGGGAAGCCTATGCCCGGAGTCTAGTCCTTGGGGTTTCAACTGCTCTCTGCTTCCAGAATTTTTTCCAGAAGATTTAATTTTTCATCTGTTCTTGTAGGACCTTTAGGTGAGTGTAAGGGAAAAGCAGAAAATGCTTGTGGATAACAAGACTCGAGGTTTTGGTTTATTATTTATAATAACCAAGAATACCAGAATGCAGAAAAGTCAAAACCTCTATTGAGATGTGATAATCAATCAATTTATAAGGATTTGGTTAATGCTTATCCTGAGGGGAAGAACACGTTATAAATAGTGGGGGCATCGTCACAACTCCAGAGTCTTTAATTTATCCCACAAAGTGCTTTCTCACTGTCATCAATTGAGAAGAGTCTTTCTATAGAAAATGAAAATGGCTCTTTGTAAAGTTAATGTACTTATTGACAGTTATTCTGCCCATCTTCATATGTGAACATACGTTTGTTTCTGACACCAAATGTCATAATTTCTAAAACATATTAATAGCACTTTATTTTTATATAATGAATACAGAGAGGTTTAGCTTTTTGACTTGCTGGTTTTTCATATTGTGGACATAGGAATGTTCAGTATTGTGAGGTTATTTTTATTATCTCTTATTTTAACAGGTGGGAGATCAAATCTTTGTGAAACCCAATGGAAATCTGGGAAACTCCAAAGACGACGTAGGTGGAATAGATATCTTTATAGTTTTAGAGTTCTGAGTTTCGGTTCTGAATTTGGGAAAGGCACTGGCAGAGTTACAGAGGAGACACACTGTGAGCACCAGTCACAGGTGTCTGAAGATAAGAAACGGTTTCGGATACTATTTAAAGGAAACACAACAATACATAAAAATGATGATTTGGAACTCTACTTCAAAACTAAAGATGGTTGTTAAAATTGATTCAAAAGTGTGACAAAAACAATGAGTTACAGAGCATTTTAGTAAGAGAGAGAACCACTGATACATGGACGAAAAATTTCTCTTAACTCCTCTTGCTTTGTTTTTGGTAGGAACATTCTACATATTCAAGGATCAATTTATCATTTTAAGAGAAAGAGACCCAATTGCCTATTTTACTCTTTTTGATTATTATCCATGTGTGGGGACAGAGCCCCAGAAAGCAGTTTCCAGGCTCTCGGCCTCACGTGGAAAGGTGCTGGCTCAGGTAGTAAATGGCCATCAACTGTGATTGGATGGCCATCAGCTGTGGCTGGTTGGCCGTCAGCTGTAGCCATTGAGCCATTGGCCACTAACATAACTGCCGTGGCTACGGAGGGAAGTCGAGGAGGAGAGAGGAGGAGACTAAAGGAGAGTGGAGGAAAGTGGAGGAGAGCCGGTCAGTTGGCAGCAAAGTGGACAGCAGGTCGCACGTCGTGTAAACCCAGCCTCCAGTGAGACCGTAGTGGTATGACTTCCCTACCTATGGCTCCGTGGGTGTTCCTTTTTGGCCTCACCATATCCTGCGTTCTTGTGTGGGGAGTGGGACCAGAGATCCCGCAGGCCGCCCCACGTGACACCATGTAGCAATTTGTAACAAAGAATGCACAGGTTTCTTTTTACTGTATGAATAAATAAGAAATCAATTATCACTGAGCCAAACTTACAGACATTTTAACATATTTTTTTGCTCATTTCAAGTTCTCTATATGCAGGCATTATAAGCCCAAGCTCTTAAGTTGACTTTTTATTTCTTTCTGCATTTGTGGTATATCCTCAAATTGTCCTCTATTACCTTCTTTCATTTTCTAGCACAACCAGACAATTTTATTTAAAACAAAACAAACAAAATACATCTATCATCTTGCATACATATCTCTCTATAATCAAATATATCTTTTAAAAAAATTCTTAAAGTACTAAATTTGTACATCCATGTTAACCTGCTAAATGATGGCAAGAGTATAGTAAAACTAGTGTTTTCAGGTGTATAAGATAGATACTGACAACTTAATTCACTATTAGTTCAAAGTCTTAAAGTTAATTGGTGGGGACATAAAATGGTGTAGCCATTGTGGAAAACAATTTGATTTTTCCTGACAAAGTTAAATATAGAATTACCATATGACCCAGGAATTCTATACTTGAAAGAACTGAAAACAGGTACTCAAACAAATATTTGTACAAGAATGTTGATAGTAGCACTATTCACAAAAGCCAAAAGGTGGAAACACCCAAACGTCCATCACGATGAATGGATAAACAGATGTGGTATATACCTACAATGGAATATTATTCAGCTGCAGAAATGAATGAAGTACTGACATAGGATACTGCATGGATAAACCTCAAAAACATCATGCTAAGTGAACGAAACCAGACACAAAGATTGTATATTGTGTGATTCCATTTATATGAAATATCCAGGTAAATCCATAGATACAGAAAGCAGACTTAGGGTTGCTTGGGGCTGGGAAAAGGGAAGAATAGGGACTGCCTGCCTAATGGGTATGAGGTCTTCTTTTGGGGTGATGAAAACCCCATCTCGTTGTGCAACTAGGTAGAGTTGATAGTTGTACAACATTGTGAATGTATGAAATACCACTGACTTATACACTTTAAAATGATTAACTTTCTGTTACATGAATTTCACTTCGATTTAAAAACTGGGGACTTCCTATAGATATAGGCTTTCATATGTATATATGATATATAGATTATAAACATTTAACAAGATTAAACCTTTTAAAGGACAATAGTTATTATATTTTTATTTAGTTGAACAAATATTTACATTTTTATAATAATAAAACTTTCATTGTCTCGTAAAGCTTTAAAGCATTCAGATCATTTAGGCTTCCCATGATTAAAATAATAAACAAAAACCCCAAGTTTTGTATAAACTAGAATATTATTTTTTGTGTTGTTATAAAATGAGGACAAAATATAATTGCTTTGAATTAAAATTTTCACCTTGAACAAGTCTATTTCTTGAACTTTTGAATAGATTTATATGTTATAAACATCTGAGTTGTGTCTCCCCAAAATTCAGATGTTGCAGCCCTAACCCCCAGTACCTCAGGATGTGACTGGATTTGGAGATAGGGCTTTTCAAGAGGTGATTAACATAAACATATATTTATAAACTAAATATTAGAAATTCTTTAAATTGTGGTTGAAGTTTCTTAGCACTTGTTTTAAATCTTATAAGCTGTAACCAAAGCTATTAATTTATCTGAAAGTTAAACTCTTGATTCTTCTGAGGGATAGAGTCAGTAAGCTTTTAAAGTGGTAGTAAAGCTCTCTGCTGCATGAGATTCTTTGTGGAAACCCAGAAAAGGCATGTTTGGGTCACACAGCACGTGAAGTAAGTGCATTCTCAGGTGAAGTCGTTTAGGCAGCTCTGCCAGGTGAGGCCCCTTCCTCAGATAAACGTCACTGGAACCTTCAGGTTTAGAGGTCAAAACATTGGGAAAAGACAAACATATATTTTTTTCTTGCACTTTCAAAGTGAAAGGGTGCCAGACTGCACATGGATCGATATGCCAAATGAAAACACAACCGGTAGTTAGTGGCAAACTACTTAATAACATTATTAAATTTAGCATATTGGTTTATGTTCATATTATATTTATTATGTTTATATTAGTTTTTATTAGTCTATTCATAAGGGGAAAATAATTTCTCACATGATCATCACATTCTCAAAGTTTATATTATACCTATAGTCACCACTATTATAAAAATCAAAGATAATGCACCCTGCCTTTTTAAAACAGATTTAAGGTTTCTAGGACCTATTCAAGTTTTCATGATCCTGAGGGCCATAACGAGGAAGAGTGACTGTTAATTTTGGTTTATCTCAAGGGGCAAAGATTTCCTTTTTCCCTATGTTAGTTATGTCATGTGCTGAATTACAACGGAAGCAGGAAAAAGTGTCAGTTTTGTGGATTTGACCATATGCAACATTTCCTGGAAACTTTGGAGTTTCCTATCACACCTGTTATTGGCTGAGTTGGGTCTCCCCCCAAATTCAGATGTTGCAGCTCTAACCCGAGGACCTCAGGATGTGACTATTTGGAGATAGGGCCTTTAAAGAGGTGATTAACTAAAATGAGGGGTTGGGTTGGGCCCTAATCCAATCTGATGATGGGAATTTGGACACACGGAGAGACACCAGGGATCCACACATGTGAGGATGCTGAGGGAAGGCGGCCGTCTGCAAGCCACAGAGTGCGGTCTCAGCAGAAACCAACCCTGCTTGAACTTCCAGCCTCCACAACTGTAAGAAAATACATCTCTGTTGTTTAGCCCCCCACGGTACTTTGTTCTGACAGCCTGAGGTCATGCATGTAACACCCTGAAAGTCCGAAATGAGGCAGGGTGGCAGCTGGCTGTTGTGACTTCCAGCTGGACTTTTTGCGGCAGTGCTTCTCAATCCTGGCTGTACATTAGAAATACCCAGGAAGTTTTTTAAAAATAACAATTCTCGAACCTCACCTCCAGAGCATCTGATTTAATTCAGCTGGGGCAGGCCTGGATATTAGCATGTGGCTCTTTAAGCTCCCCAGATGATTAAAATATGCAGCCAGGGCTGAGAACCCAAGTCCATTGCCCCAAGTTTTGCAGGTTGAGCTTTAATCTACCCAGAGGTCATCTACCCACGCCTCTGAGTTATGGTGTATGCTTTCTAAGTTCCATCAACTTATTTCTGAATTCTGTTGGAGAAACAGGAAACCAAGCTTGTGTTTTAACTTATAAACCTAAAGTAGGGTACCCTAGACCATAGCAGGGGCTGGGAAAAATACTTTGGCTACACATATTTGAACTAGGAAGAAATCATTTCTAAAAATCTATCAACCATCATTTCCTGATGTGGGGACAGAGTCCCAGAGAGCAGTTTCCAGGCTCTCGGCCTCAGGAAAGGTGCTGGCTCAGGTAGTGGATGGCCGTCAGCTGTAACCCGTTAGCCACTGATATAACTGCTGTGCCTGTGTTGGATGGTTGGATGGTTGGTTGGTTGGTTGGTTGGCAAGCAGAAAAGTGGACGGCGGATTGCCGATTGTGTGGATCCTACTTCGTGTGTGTGTCTTGCCCGGCCGTCAGCAAGACTGGGGTGCAGGAAGACCCCTTGTTGGGGGACTGGCAGATGTTTACTCCCTGTGTCTCCAACCCAGCCTCCAGTGAGAATATAGTGGTATGACTCCCCTATCTGTGGCTCCGTGGGTGGCCTCTTTGGCCTCACCATGTCCTGCGCTCTTGTGCCGGGAGCGGGAGCTGAGACCCCACGTGACACCCTGTACGACTCTTGATCTTTGAAATGGATGTATAGCCTTCTGGAGGACTTTAATATTTTGTCACTGAGATCAACAAACATTTTGATTTTCGACTTTGTGTGTGTGATGTGCTGTTAAATTGGCTTCAACTCCTGGTGACTCTCTGAATGAGTGATGTCCACAATGTCCTGTCCTCACAGCCCTGCTCAGCTCCTATAGACTCAGCCTGTGGCTTCTTTTATGGAGTCAGTCCATCTCACATTTGGTCTTCCTCTTTTCTTGCAGTCTTCTATTTTCCCAGCATTATTTGTCTTTTCCTGCCTTCTCCTGATATTCTGTTCTGTACCATGCTTCTGTGAAGCCCGATGTCTTCCTTCTAGGAGGGATATAGAGAGGAATGGGCCTTGGGAAAGTTCTAGAGGAGTATTTCTGAGTATGTCCGATGAGAAAAATGGTCACTGAAAAAAGAATTCTGCATTTAGCTAACTCTGGGAAATACTGCATCTGTATCTTTTCCTAGTGATCCATCATGCACATGAACATTTTAAGGGCGCCAAGAAATCCTGCATTAATTAAATCAGCAGTTTCCAGACTTCGGTGACCAGGAATTCCCTCTTTCCTTTTTCTATTTCCTTCAGATAACAGCCATTATTGTTCTGCAGAAGTAGTGGAGGACACTTAGGACAATGCCGTATTATAGGATTTGATCTACATTTTGGGGGTGGGGTGGGGATGTGTCTCTGATTTACTTGGGAAATAAATGCTTCATGCTGAAGCATATTTGAAGCTTCCGAGCTTGATTTAAGGGGCACGGCCTGGGTTGAGGCAGGAGGCGCCTCCCCTTGGTACTCTGTCCAATGCTTACTACATCATGGTGCATGCTCCATGGCCCTGGGATGTGTTTATGCCCATCTCCGACCCTAGACAGTGAGATATTGAAGGGTGTGTCTGACATATGGTAGGTAATATTTGTTGAATGAATGAATAAGTGAATGAATGAATCATTTTCTGCTGTGATAGGGTTTTTGTAGCGGTGCTACACCCCTCTGCTCTCCTAGTTGTTGGCATTTTTT
This sequence comes from Rhinolophus ferrumequinum, assembly GCF_004115265.2. Lineage (NCBI taxonomy): Eukaryota > Metazoa > Chordata > Mammalia > Chiroptera > Rhinolophidae > Rhinolophus > Rhinolophus ferrumequinum. Next base: position 49,532,777 of record NC_046302.1, on the reverse strand, counting down.
TGGTCCCGAAAATTAATATATGTCACTTGTTGTAACAGATTATTACACAGCAGGAGGTCTGGTTGAGGAGGCGTCATCCTTGGCTGGTGACCACCCTCAAGCCCAGGCCCCCAGACAATCTGAGAGGGAGAAGTAGGCAGACCTTTGTCTTTCTTGGGCCCCAGTTGATCTTCAGTTGAATGGATCCTAAGAAAATTGGCTCATTGTAAGTTACATTCTTGCACAGGGCCTGCTGGCACTTCCTTCTATATCCTATCTCGTTACTAGCTTAAAAGATTTCCAAAAACATGTCTCTTCTCATTTTATAGGACGTTTGTACTAACATAACAACAGAACATTTTCAATGTACTACTGAAATTACTTTTATCTTCCACAGTGTTTCGGTGACAAATGGTTTGCAAGATTATAAATCTCATGAAACAGTAATGTCAAGATGATGGCAGTCTTATGCAAAATTCATAAGTGTTGTCTAGAAGAAGTTAGCCAAGGACTTAAATGCGATTATGAGTGTTGTCATTACTGCAGGTGATTGTTGTTAAACCATCATCTCGATTCGGTTGCCATTTGCCCAAATAATGAATTGCTGAGAGTTAACTCGTCACTATGCATTTATTGAGAGCTAAGTCCTGCCCCAGAGGATAAAATAATATACAAAATAATTCCCGCCCTTGGAGAGTTTCCAATCTAGTTAACAAGACGTGAATAAAAGCAATAAACATATGCAAAAGCAACTTGCTGTTAAGTGACTGAAGCTTGATGATACGTTTGTGGTTAAGGCCTGAGGACCAAAGAATGAGTCAGGAGTTGCGGTTTAATCAAGAAAGATGGAGCCAATGAGTTTTAAAGGATAAATGCAGGAATGGTGGCATTTACAGGTAAGAGGAATAAGGACTGAACAGGAAAAACAGATTTATGAAGTGAATTGTTTAGAATAGCACTTGTACAGCAAATAAAGAAAAATATGTTACTTTTCAAAGATTTGCTTGTGCCTTGGATTTTGACATGGGAGTGTGAGAGCTGACAGGGGTCTTAGGACTGTGACACCTGGTCCTGTTGTGAGGAATGAAAAGGAATGAAAATGACCGAGCTGGAAGGGTTAAAATCATTTACGGTCATAGTTTCTGTCTGGTTGGCTAAGAAGTGGACAAGCATTGTCTCCTAAACAGGGATTCACAACCCAAACCTGTATTTCTTTCCGAAACTTGCATTGACTGCAAACATTTTTCTCCAGGCCCAGGATTTAATGCACCAGAACTAGAAAACAGTTTAAAGCCCGAAACGAGGAAATTGAATCTGAGAACTCCCTAACCCTTTGATGCTGTTGATAACTTTCTAAATTTAGTCTGTAGAAGGTGAAATTCTTGTCGGAGAAAGCCTCGCTCCCTCTGCCCCATGGCGGTTTGAGACATTTACAGTTGATGTGTTCGCTGGAAATTTGATGTTTGATTGAAGAAAAATCGTGGCAAACACCCGGAGGTGGACCTGGCATGGGGAGGAGGCAAGAAGAATTTGGAGAGGGGAAAAAAAGTTTTCCAGGTGATTTTTATGTCCTCACAATTCTGTCCCATGCAGGAAATTTGAGAAGCGTTTGTGAGCTCTGAATATATTGGCTTTCCCAAATAGGTTTATATATCATGTGATGCTTAAACAAATTCTATGCATGTAAAGAATGTTGGATTCAGAAAAAGAATTATTGGTGCTGTCTGATGGTGGTCATTGGGAAGAGATTAGAGAGAGCAGATTATTGATATCCATAGGGTTTTTTTTTCTTTGAGGATGATCTCAAAAGCTTGAAATGAGAGGACAAATTGATATTTAAAGACTCATATTTGTGTCAAGACTACTAAATCCTTTGTCAAGGCTAAGGTTAATTCAAACCTTGGGGCCACTGTAATCCCTTCCCAGCACTCTCTCTGTCTTTGAACATGTTCAGGTCTGGCAAAGCTTCATCTTTTGCAGGATGATTCTAAGGATGAACAGGGATAATATTGTAAAGCACGTTAGTGCAATTCTGAGGTCTGAGTAAGAGGGAGACATTGTGGCTTTTTGTTTTGACAATTATTAATATTAAATTTGATTTTTGCAAGCAGCCAAAAGTAATTTAAAGGGAAGTCTGAAATATAAGGAACGGACTTAAGCCAAGACCTGGTGTTTTGGAGCCCAAAATGCAGGCAAAAATGGTGAGATTGTTGGATGTGGTTCATAAGCTGAGAGTGAAAGGTATTGCATGAAAAGCTACTGGAAAAGACAAAGCTTCAAAAATATCTCAAGAGTAACTCCCTTGCGTGTTCAAGGTGACAGGCATGCTGTATGTGTGTACATTCTGGTACACTTTCTAGTGGGCACTATGGGATGTTTAAATGGGAATAAAAAAAATAAAAATTAGGGAGGGTGATATTGGTGGGGAGAGCTGGGGGTGAGGGGTGGGGTACAACCGAGAGAAACCAAGTAATAGGGTCCCAGCAGAAAACCACCCCCATGCTGAGGCTGCTGCTGCCAGAAGCCCAGGGGTCCCACTTGCTCCTGGCTCGTGCCCAGGTACTAAGGAAGGATCTTTATGGATGAGCCGGGAGCCAGCAGTCATTGCTGGCCTTGCTTTTGACCTTGAAAGGAAAGGAATTTGGATGGTTGGACATACGTGGGTGTGGATTCTGGCTCTACCGTGTATAAGCAATTGGGCAAGTTTTCTAGTCATTCTGAATTCACTTACCTTTTCTTAAAAAGAGGGGAGGGGCATTCAATGCATTCTTCAATGGAGTTTCTGATTTTTCTTTTGTATTATGAAAATTTTCAAAGGTTTCACAATTAAATAGAACAGTATATAATAACCTCCATGTGTTCATAACCCTGCTCCCACACCTATTACTTTAAGCCAATCTTATTTTTGTTCTACTTTTACCCATCATCCCCTCTCTGGATTATCATCAAGTAAATCACAGGCATCCTGTCATTTAAACCATAACTATTTCATCACGAATCTCTAAAAGATAATGTCTCTTTTTAAAACTACAGTCACAATTCCATAATCACACCTAAAAATATATGATCACTAATTTCATAATATAAAATATCAGCTACTCAGTCAGTGTTCAAATTTCTGCATTAATCTCATAAAATTTTTACGAATTGGTTCAAATTTGGAGTAAAATATGGTCCATACATTGCAATTGGTTGCTGTGTTTCTTACAGCTCTTTTAACCAAAGGTTCTTCTCTCTCCCTATCATTTTATCCCCTTGTTATTTTTTCTTTTTTGTACTGAGGTAAACGCCCTTGCAATTTGTCACTTGTCTTATAGAGGTTTCCCACCGTCAAGATGTTTTTAAAATGCAGGTATTGTTATTGTTCAGGTATGGCGAAGCCAACAGTCAGGAGACAACTGCCACTGAAAAGAGAGTTTGTAACTCACAGTTCCCAAGAGGAGGGGGTGGGTGGGAAGACGAGCAAGCACTGGTGGGGTGGGGGGCTAGGGGGGGTAAGTCAGGCTGCAGAAGGAGACGGAGGAAAATATGGGCAGGAGCCTTTATTTCAGTTTCTGTGAAAAAGGCGGGACAAGACAGAGTAAGCAAATTTAGGATTGGCTAGTTTAAATAATTTCAGCGGGTTTAGGAACTGTCTCTAGTTACCTGGTACCTGGCCCTGGGGTGACTAGGGCAGGGGAATATTGGCTTGGAATATAAGAGGGATGGAGGATGTGGGGTGTTGTCTCTTGTTTTAGTTTGCATATGGAAGGCATGCTTAAGGTGAGTCCTCCACTATTTCTAGGAATTGGTTAGCCCTGGGGTAGGCGAGCTCCCAGGGTCAGTAATGCCCCAGATGGCAAAAGACCAGAATAAAAAGACATGTTTAATACACAAGACTTGGCCTATTGCATCCCCCAATGTCATTTTATATCTTTCTTTGTCTCTTGTATTTGCTATAAATTGGTAATGAAATTTGGAGCCTTGATTGGATTAAAGTTCTATTTTTTGTGACTTCCAAAATGAACATACTATCTAATTATCTCTTCTTTTGTTATGGTAGCAGCCAATGATGAAAGCAATGGGCAAACTCATTATTTAATTAGGGATTGCATAATTAGGGATATCCTAATTCTACGATTCCTTCTTTATTTATTAGCTTGATAATTTTTTTTCTATAAAGAGAAATATCTCTTCATCGACTGTTTGGTAACTCAGAGATAGGTTGTTCAGGAAAGGTTGAGTAAATGCTTGATTCTTTCCTTTTATTTACCTGTTTTCAAAAATAATGTGTTGGTGTTAGCATCCTCTGAAAGTGACCAGTGAGTTTGTTTCATAGATGTAAACATACTTGATTAGTTTCAAATTGTAGTTATTTTTATTGATATTGAAAATGTCCCATTTGGGGCCACTGAGAGCTTATTCCGGTTGACCCCTGTCTTATTTTGACAGAACACCAGTGATCTACCTGTCTTTGGGGATGAGAAGAGGTCCAGGCCTATATTATACATTTCCTGTCTCAAACCTGGAACCGACCATGTATCTCCAAGAAGCCTTGTTCCTTTTAGGAACCATAATCTCATCACTTCTCAGTGCTCATTGCTTCTGAGTTGGTCTTTGTTTCTAGGTTCTTATCAATGGTTAGAGCAAGGAAGTACATGTATAAATCATTGATTGACATGTTTTTTAAGTTTCTTTTTAGTACTGGTTTCCCCTCTCATTTTTACCCCCCTTAGGTGTACTCTCCTTTCAGTTTGGTTGTTGAGTTCACATTGATACTTCCAACTCAAATTCAGGTACTCAGTTTTTTTTCCTAACCATTTCAATAATACTTCTGCATCACCTTTTCTGATGCTGAAAATCCTGGTTCCCAATGCAAATGAGTAAATCCTTACTCATTTGCTTTATCTCAAAATACAAAAACAACAGTCTCAGAATAACAATTGCAAGACTGACACCAACCATGTGATAACTGAAAACAGTTTAATTTCTTAATAGTTCTTTTTGTCCTTAGTTATAGTTCACTAAAGGATATTCATTTAAATTCTGTGTTTCAGAGTCATTGAAATAATCCTTCGCAGTGTGGTTATGCTGCCAGTTTGAGCCTCCCCTAGCCTATTCATTTGATTTATTTTGGTTTAGAGTCTTAAGAATTTTTAAAATTTAAATTTGCTTTAAGTTCAAGATATACTCAGAGAAGGATAACTTTTATCCCAGTCTTTTCCACCCTGTTCCGCTTGCTTCTATTGTTTTAGTTCTCGGTTTATCTTTTCTTCTCCTTCTCTTTCTCTTCCTTCTTCCTCTTGCTTTTCTTCTTCCTCTTCTCCTTCTCCTTAGTAGAAGCACATTTTAAAAATATAAGCAAATATTCATACCGCCCCACAGATAAAGTCAGTATACTCTCCATGGTTTTCTAAACCTTGCTTTTTTACTTAATGTATATACTGCAGATCACTAGAAGGGAATATTTTAAATACTAAATAAAATACAAGTCCACAGACTCTTATCCACAATTCCCAAATTGTCAGAGTTCTGAAAACCCAGAATTTTATTATAAGCTTCAGCAAACTCATTTGGAAAAAAATCAAATTTGAACACGTACAAAGTTATTTATTGTCTTTATTTTTTTATGCTTATGTGCATTTGTACTTGATACATTTTTGATGCTAGAATATTTAATATATTTGATTATGGGTCCAGCCTCATAGCTTGATGAAAGTGTTAAATAATATATAGTATATGCACTCTATTACGTTTCTGAAACCTGAAAATGATGACTTCTGAAATATATCTGGCTCCAAGGATTTCAGGTAAGGCATTCTGAACCTGTAATGTGTAAATCACTTGTTAGTAACTTTTAGTCCTTTTCCTTATCCTAACACCTATTTTTGGATTTTTTAGGAGGATTCTGACTATAACGCTCAGCTTCCCATTTTAGTACAGCCAGGTAATCATGTGACTCTCTCAATGTGAAATGAATAGGAACCAGAAACCCTCGGGTTTTCCTTGTACAAGACTTCCTCCTGGGTAAAGTCAGCTCAGGGCCAAAGATTTCTGGTGACAGACTTAGAAGACTTACGATTACAACTTTGAAATTTTAAGTATAATTATGAAGCAGATACGTTTTAAAGAAAATCCTGGCTAGAGTGTTTTCACAGAATTCCTGGGTGTCGTTGACCCACTTCTGTGTTAAAGTACCACAGAATTTGGAGGTGGAAAGAATATATTGGTCAATGGTGATAAGTGTCTTCCGGAAAAACTGGACCGACCACAACTTGAACTACCAGCCTTTCCTAACTTTGCCTGTTGCTTTTGTGGGGAACCATTGCGTTTACGGTGCTCACAGCGGGCAGGTATTGACAGTAATCATAATACCGCCCTACTTTATTGCCAAGTGGTTTTCAGACTTATTACATCCTAAGCTTTATCTGGGAGATAACTCAGGCCAAATGTTTTCACAAGTGAGAAAACGGAGGCCTCTCCCTTTGATGACCGTAAACTGTTCACAGTACTGGCTACTGGCTTTCCCTCCTCGTGAGAGGATTATGCATCCCTGTCCCCTTGACAGAGCCATTAGACTTGCTCTGGGAGTGGAAGTGACGTGGGCCACTTCTGGGAAGAAGCTTTAAGGGCCAGTGTGTTATTTCCCGTGTGCTTTTCCCCTCTGTCACAAGACTGGCCAGGTCCAAGATAGAAACCGCTTCCTCAGCCCAGACCTGAGAGCGAGGGTGACATGGCACCAAGCCGTGACCACCCAGGGCTGAACATGTGGTGTGAGTGGGAAATCAACTTTAGTTGGTACAAACCACTGCTGTTTGAGGGCTATTTGTTCCCACAACATAACCTAACTTATACAGATGTCTACAGTCGTGCAGCCAATGCTTAAATGTGATAGAGGCCCCCAGTGTCTAGGTGAGATCTTCAAGTTTTTCTAGAGACAGCAGTTATTCTTTTGATTTTCTAAAGCTCTCTCTCCTTACCTATTCAATTCTCTAAAATTGCTAGAGACACCTAATTAATATTCATAAAGTTCTTTGAAATCCTGTGTGTATGGCAAATATTAAGTACTAAAGCATCAGTATCTTTAGATACAGCAAGTATTAAGTAGTATTAAATATGCTCATCATCAGACAGGGCATGAAAACAAGGTGACTAAGATAGGAGTAATGCAGGAAGGAGAAGAAAGGTGGAAAGGAGACAAGAGGATATCACGATGGATGAATTTATTTGGTGTTTTAATCTTCCTTGCTGTGAACTGACAGAGAGGACTTTTGAAAGAAAGGTGCTTTCATCAATCTCTCATTTCTTTCACCAGAATAAAGAGATGGGAGAGTTTTATTCCATGAGAACAAACAAACAAACACACCATTCCTAGGATGGAATTTTAAAAGTTTAATTTTGGCATCGGCATTGTGTCTTTTTAATTTTAGATGCTCGTGTGAATATACTGAGTTTGGGGTTGAAGTTCTGTCTGTCCGTCTCTCTCTTTCTCTCTCTCTTTTCTCTCCTTCCCCCTCTTTTTCCTTCATTTTATTAAAAGAAAACCCCTAGTGCCAAGCTCTCATGCCAGTACCTGAGTCCATACAAGGAGTTGTATTACAAGGGACCTTACCACTCAGACAGTGACAAGTCTCGGATAGACTACTGATTTCTGTATCCTCACGGAACTGTATATTTATTCTAATATATTATACATCCCAGCATATTTATTCTAATATCTGTGGCTCTTTGAGGAAATCAATTAAGTGTGGGGAATGATATGATAATAAAGAAGCTGGGAAAACTCACCCTTTCTAGGAACTAAGTGTTCCCTGTTGTCAAAGAGACTTCGAGTCAGTGTATCTATCACGTGCCAGGAACATCGTGCTTCTACTGTCTATTGAAAATAGAAATTATCTCCGTAAAATAAACAAACAAAAATACCATGTATACAGACCAGGACTCCATAAACATTGAGTGCCTACTGTGTGCCAGACTTTCTAATACTCATCTCCCCCAAAAGCAATTTGGAATAACTGCAGGATTGGCACGAGATTCTGAATCCTCTTGGACCTGACTCCTAAGTACAGAACAATGGAAGAGATTGGAATAAACCCTTGAAATGCACCCATTGAGCTTGGCTTATGGAATCTCCATTTCAAGTGTAAATTGGGAAGGCAAGAAAGACCAACTAAATGGAAGAGGCTCAAACTGAGCACGAGTATAGTAGCATCTGGTCCTTCGTGCAGCTGAGAGTCCAGGATCAGAGGAGCAAATTCACCACCTGAGACGCTCCTAAACTCACTGACTCACCCTTGTATTACCAGCTAAAACGTGTGTTTCTTTCGAAGGATGATTACAATACAATAACAGTGATGAGCCATATTCTAATTGACTTGGAAGTTCCAAATCACACAAACAGTATTTTTTAAGAACACGAGCATCTCATATATATTTATACCCACAACCAGCATTTTGTTTCACTCTCTAGTTCTGCCATAACTGTAGGAAAACATATCCTTGGTTCTATCTTGGTGTCAGTATGAATTCAATTCTTTAGTCACTTATAATTTGACAATAGTGAAGCATCCGTTCCCTCCCATCAGCTTTTCCTCCCTCATAGATGTTTGAACAGATATGAGAAAAACAAGTTCTGCCAAGCAATAACTTGCCACTGCAGCTGTTTGGGAGGTAAAAGAACACAAGGCAAATTCAGTCCACTGCAAAGAGAAGCCTAATGGCTGTTGCCAGAGAAGTGGTAGCAAGGACCAAAGGCTAACTCTCCCCCGAGCCCTAATTCACTGTTTTGTTACTTCCCCACCGTAGTCTAGAAGGTACTTCTCAGCGGAACCACTCATTGGCCAGTCAGTGGGGTTGGCTGGGCTGTTTTTTACTGTTTTGCTCCCAAGGCACCAAAGACAGGAAGGCATTCTTTATGGTCCAGAGCCAAATCAAGTGGGTTTCATGCATTGTTACCATGCTTTCCTGAAAATAAGATCTAACCAGAAAATAAGTCCTAGCGTGATTTTTCAGAAGGACGTCCCCTGAACATAAGCCCTAATGCGTCTTTTGGAGCAAACCTTTTAAGACCTGGTCTTATTTTCGGGGAAACACAGTATTATAAAATCGTTTGGGAAAGGAGCTAGGAAAAGAAAGATGATTAATGAAACATATCAAAGTAAAGCCTTGCCCTGCTATCCCCTGCCTCTGCCCTATTCTAGTTACGAAATGTATTCTGCAGCTCTTAGGGCGAGGTGGCAAGGGTACCCATCATTGGATTTAAGTCCTGGTGGTACAGCTATAGGCAGTCTTAGAGTATTTACGTTGCTGAGATTGGGGTGGAAGGTGAGATAGGTAAAAACATGTGCAATTCAAGAAATGGTAATGGAAAGCTATTGATAGATGATTTAGAAATTTATTATGAACTAGAGGAAAACTGAGATTTCATGACAATGAATCACAAGAAAGAATCCTGCCACTTTCAGGTAAAAATGGGGACAATTCTTGATTATCTAACAAGGCCAATTAGTTGTGCAGGCATTCTCCGTATATTAGCTATCGATTATTACGAGACAAATTGACCACAAAACACAGCAAACCCAGATACGTATTCTCTCACACTGTTTCTGAGGGTCAGGAATCCAGGAGTGGCTTTGCTGGTGGTGTTGGCTCAGGGTCTCATGGGTTCACCATCAGGAAGTCAAGCAGAGCTGCAGTCGTCTGAAGGCTGGGCTGGGGCTGGAGGGCCTGTTTCCAGGATGACTCATGACTACTGCTCTTCTTGGTTGCAGGCCGCCCATTCTTGCCCTGTGGTCTTCTCCGTAAGGCTGTTGGAGTTTCTCCACAGCATGGCAGCTGGCTTCCTCGTAGAGTGACCTGAGAGCATGAGGAGGAAGCCACCATCACTCAAGGAGGAAGCCTTGAGTCACTCAGTTCTCACGTGGTCACTTCTGTCATATTCTCTTTGTCAGAACCAACGTACAACCCACACCCAACGGGAGGGAAATTGGGATCCACCTTCTGAGATAGGAGGAGCAAAGAATTGTGAACATATTTTAAAGCTGCCACAGTCATGAATGCCAGGAAAGAATTCTGTCACTTTGGGCCACACAGCTTACTTTTTTTCATTATCTAACATAAGCTGTTTCATGCATTCTCCATCATTTAACCTTAGGTTGATCTTGTTAACATAACAGAGCCTTAAAGAACACACTTTTGATGATGGAGACTGGGAAATAATGAATCTGTCTGGGATTTGTAAAGAAAATAGAATTTCCCAGTTGGCTTACCTTGAGATGGTTCTGGCAAAAGCCATTTAGAATCCCAGTAGATAAGCTGCATCCGAGCCACACCAAGGCCACACCCTGGTGGTCAAACTTGCTTAAATGCTTACTGCTAGCAGCTGGCTTTCGTGGCTGACCCCGATTATGTTTTCTTCTGCCCTCAATCAAGGATGGTGCCTGTTCTGCGTTGTGCATGTTCTTTCTGGGACCAGAAATTTGGGGAACGAGAAGGGCACACATGGCGTGTCATGTTCAGTTAAGGCAAGACCATCTGATGGGACAGGATGGACGAGACCCCTAGCTGTGCTGTGTGAAGACCCCAGGGCAGTTTAACCTGAAGAATGCACTGTCCATAGATCCTTGGGCTTTACCGTGGTAATGCAGGCTGGCTGAATGCCAGCTGCCAGCCTGTGTGTCTCTTTGCTTGAGGGCTTTTCTGGCAGCTGGAGCCTGATCTCTCATGAGCAGCCCTCAGTCAGTAACGGATGGGGGTTGGTGTATAAACCCCCAGCTCCCTCACCCTAATGTGGGATAGCTCTGAGGCTCGTGTTCTACACTGGCTTCCAGAGTTGCCCAAGGATTGAGCTCAGGGTGTCTATGGTGGCAGCTGGCTTGATAATAACACACACTTAACGGGTGACTTCCCTTCCTCTCAATTCCCCATTCCCATACTAGTGTTCCCTAGAACCACCTCCCCGATAAACTAGTACTTGCCTTTGAACAGATCCTTAGGGAATTCAAATTAAGATGGTGGATGGCGTGACCACTGTCGTCCAGTGTTCGGATCACCGGCATGTGGCAGAGTGACTAGATTATTACTCAAAGGGGAGACCTAGAACCACTCAATAATGCTTATCAGGATGCGGATTCTAGTTTAGTTTAGCATAAGGAGGAATTGTGGAAATGCTTATGACGATTAATTTTATGTGTTGGCTGGGCTAAGGGATGCCCAGGTAGCTGATAAAGCAATTATTTCTGGGTGTGTCTGTGAGGGGTCTCCACAAAAGATTAGCATTTGAATCCTAGACTGAGTGAAGAAGATAACTCACTGATGTGGGCAGGCATCCTCCAATCCATTGAGGGCCTGAATAGAACAAAAAGGCAGATGGATGGCGACGTCACCCTCTGAGCTGGGACATACACATTCTCCTGCCCTCAGACATGGGTGCTCCTGGTTCTCAGCTTGCAGACAGCAGATCAGCAAGTCGTGGAACTTCTTGACTCCATAATTGTGTGAGCCAATTCACATCTGTATTAGTTCTGTTTCTCTGGAGAACCCTGACTAATACAATGCCTAGAAATGGAGTGGGTTGCCTTGGGAGGTAATAAACTCAGTAGTTACATGGAGGCTGGTTAACCACCAGGGATATGTGGTTGATGTGAGGCCTCACCTAAGTGACTTTGAAGGTCGGGAGTGGGTGTACCATCAAGCTAATGTGGGTGACACTTTCAGGTCCATCTCTTGCATAGGCCCCTTTCAAAGCCCAGCTATGTGCTTGCATGGCTATACATGGCCGTAAATGTGTAGATCTTTGTGTCGCAATTGACTAAGACCACTGTTTCCACCGCAACTTCATTTTCTTTCTGGAAATTTCTTGAAACAGAATTTATCAGAATTCCAGGGTTTGTAGATAACACATACATGTATCAGAGCTGTAAATTAGCACAGTTCTGTGTGGAGTTACAGGTTTTTATGCATCTCAACATATTGGATTGAATTTTAGACTATCTGACACATCTTGTCTTGACAAAGTATGGTGGTTCCAGATGGAATAGCATTCAAAATTGCTACCAATGCAGCAGAATAGCTTGAAAAAACAAGTGACAATGGCAAAAAAAGAAGTTCCAGGGACAAAACTCTTATACTAAGAGTAATTTGATAACACTATATGTCACTCTTTCAATGTAGCAGCAATTATAAAAGCGTTAAGTTGCTTTTGTGTGTTCTTTAATTTTAGGTTAATTTGTAGTATTTTTGCACAATTTTCACAGCCAAAATTTAAAATATGCAGGAAGAAAGGATCATAGTGGAAACCCAAAGGTAATCTGATGTAAAATTGTTGGGGAAACTGACCTTAAAATGGTTCCCCTGCCACGTGGAACTGACCTAAAATGGTGGCCCCAGGGGAGAGAGAGGTCCCCAGCCTGAGCCCCAGCCCACTTCCACGTAGCCCCCTCCAAGCCACACCTGGAGCCACTCACCAGACGACACCTACCCCTTCCCCGACTCAAGGCAGTCCCCAACCCATAAAAACCTGCTCAAAACCTTGCTAGGGGCTCAGTCTTTTGGGAAAGATCCTGCTGAGCCCACCGGCATAATAAAGCTGTTTTCTCCCTGATCTCTGCGTGCCGCTTGAGTTTCTCGGTCCTTGCCGTTTTTCTGCAACAAAATGGTTGTAGTATTTCTCAGCTTTTAAAGTTTATATCTGTGAAGATTTCTCATTTGAAATAAAATTCACTTTTGCCCCTAATTTTGCATTTTTAATGTGCCCCTCAGGTTCTTTTATTTCAAGAGACCCACATATAATTGGGATCTCCCAATTATAAAGTCTGAAGTACTTTTTAAATTCTGAGATTCTGAGTCATTAATTCTTCTGCTTCTGCGAGCTGAATGGTAACCATATTCTTTATTTATCTGATTAGGCATATTTTGTAGAGTTGAGTAATGAGAGATGTGTCCCTCTCGCTCAAAAGGGCAGAGAAAATTCCCAGTCACGCTTTTCATGAAAATCTTAAAATACAAGAGACCCTCTGTTATCTCTCTCTCTGTAGACTTGTTCCCTCAGGGGGCCATCATTTTGGATGCCTGTCCATACTTTGTGCAAAGACTTTCATAAACTCCAAAGACTTTATAAGTGTGTTATTATTTACATATTGTCTAGGGCCGCTTTCACATGACAACTGCAAAGTTGGTGTGACAGTGACCGTATGGCCTGCAAAGCTTAAAATATTTATTATCTGGCCCTTTAGAGAAAAATGTCTGCCACCCTCTAGTCTAGAGGTAATCTTCCAGCTGGACAAAATTAGTCTCTGTGGAAGTTTGTAACATGGATACGTATAGGGGAAAAATCCTTTTTCTATTAAAAAATCACAATAAAAGGAATTTTCATTTTATAGTAGGAGAATTTTTTTTAACTAAAGAAAATGTGGGGGAGGGCTGTGAAAGTTGTGAAGCTCTCTATATTTGGGTCAGTCTGTTCATTTTATGCGTGCAGGAGAGGGGAGTGATTGGTTTAAAATCTAGGCTGTGATGGCAATTGGCATCAGGCATCATCTTCATAGGAAACCCTGTAGCCTCTTTAGTTACACTGTAGTGAAGATAGAAAACGCTTAGTCTTAGCCCCCATGGCTGGGTCTCTTTCAAATGCAGGTTTGAATGTTTATGGATGAGGGCTTCCTCCCAGTCCACTCTTCTAAGCTGCTCTTTTCCAAATTACCTGTTCTGTGTGCCTTTTCGGTAAACACCTGAGCTCAGCTGCTCCTATTGACCCCTCCAGCATCAGCAGCCAGCACTGCCTCTGTGACCGCGAGTGAGTGCTCGTCTGTAAATGTATCTGGGGCAGACGAGCACAGACAGTCTCTCCCCGCCTCCCTTAACCTCATAGCTGTCTACACACTCCATGAACTTTCCTGCCTCCTGTCTTTGCATTTTGCTGTTTCCACTACGCCTCTTGTGCCTGTTGAAATCTACTCACTTTCCCCAAAATCTAGCTGTACAGAGCATGAAACCAAATTCATCTTGTCTTCCTTAGAGCATGCTTGCTCTTAGAGGAAATGTGCTCCTGTCTCAGTCTTGCGGATCTGGCTTTCATCCCCAGGCCTTTGTGCAAGTGAGGAGAAATTCATTAGTGGTCTGCTGCCCTGCCTCTCCTGAGCTACATTTTTTAATACTTAGAGGAAAATTCTAAATTCACGAAAGGCTGGAGCCTGCAAACCACAGGGAAGTTTTCTGACTCTTTTTCAGGCTCGAACTAAAGTCTTTTGAAATTCAACCACAACTTCCCGATAAACTCTGTCAGGTCCAAGCTAGTGTTGTGTTCTTTGGGCGGCTCCTGAAGGCCTCACGGCAGTGGCTGGTGTGTGAGGTCATGTGGTACATGCTTCTTATTAGGAAGGGAGGGAGAGAGGAAGAGGAAGAGGAAGAGGAAGCGGAAGCATGGCTACAGAGGAGTTGTGGGGACAGAGTCCCAGGGAGCAGTTTCCAGGCTCTCAGCCTCACGTGGAAAGGTGCTGGTCCAGTTATTGGATGGCCGTCAGCTGTAACCAGTTAGCCAGTAGCCACTGATATAACTGCCGCGGCTACGCTGGCAAGGGGGTTGGTTGGTTGGTTGGCAGACAAGTGGATGGCGGATTGCAGCTCCTGCTTCCCATATCTCCAACCCAGCTGCCATTGAGAATGTAGTGGTATGACTCCCCTATCTATGGCTCCATGGGTGTTCCTTTTTGGCCTCACCATATCCCACGTTCTTGTGCGGGGAGCGGGAGCTGAGACCCTGCATGACAGGCGTGCTTGGTAGGAAAGCACCTATTAGACCCGATTTCTGACATTTCAGGGGCTTATTAAATGACTCTGACATGCTTGGCACGTTCTCTGAGAAAACTTGCTTGCAGTGGGTGCATTCCCGTGACCGTGGCAGGGCTGCCAAGCTGCACAGCCTGTGTGCATCCAGTGTACAGGCTGACCCGCCGCATGCAGCCAGCCCCAGGGAGAGCGACAGGCGCGGCTTTCTAGGTACAGGTTCCCAGATCTGACTCCCAGCTTCAGCATGTACTCGTTTATTGGTTCTGCACAAGTTCCTTGAAGTTCTCTAAACTTCTATTTCCTCATCTTTCAAATGGGGAGAATTAGACGTCACTGTGTTGTTAGGAGGATTTAATGAGGTTAGTAAGGTGTGACCCTGAAGAAAATGGCAACTGTATAATGCACATGCTCTCTGTGGCACGTAACTGTGGTTAGTTGTGACTCTTTGCTGGGGGCTAATGTCCCTGTGCAGTATCTGAGCACAAGAATGGGTCTGGGTGCTTTTATCATGAATCTGACTTTATTGGTTTCCTAGGGCAGCCATAACAAAGTACCACTCACTGGGAGGCTTAAACAGCAGGACCTTATTAGCTCACGTTCTGCAGGCTGGAAGTCAACACTCAAGGTGTCGGTGCCACACACCCTCTGCGTCGCCAGTGCAGTGTCCTTCCTCGCCTGCTCCTGCTGCTGCTGCTGGTGGCCTGCTGTCCTCGGCGTTCCTGGCTACATAACTCCATTCTCTGCTTCTGTCACCACAAGGTCTTCCTTCTGTGTCTCTGTGTCCACATTTTCTTCCTCTTACAGGGACATCAGTTACTGGATAAGTCCCCCCCTAACCCAGGAGTACCTCATCTTAACTTGCATCTGCAGTCAAGACCCTCTTTCCAAATAAGGTCATACTTGTAGATACCCAGGCTTAGGACTTGAACATATTGTTTTGGAGACATAATTCCACCCCCAACAGTGACTGTGAACCTAGTGTGAGGTGGTGGCAGGCAGGAGAAGGTTCTCTCCAGGAACCTGCTGTGTTGCCTTGGACAAGTCATTCAACATCTGTTGCCCTCAGCTTCTCATCTGTACCATCTGTGAAATGAGATTAGATAAGGTGCTTGCTCAGATCCCTCAGCATTAACACTATGGATTCATGAAATCTCTCGAATTCCAGATTCGCTGAACCTGAATTTCTGTAATGGGGGTCTGACTAAAGGAAGGACAGCATCAGCCCTCACAGGGGGTTCCCATGGGATCATCCCGGGGGTTCCTGATAGCAGCCATCAAACCTTCAAAAGGGGCCCCCTTTCCCACCAAAATGTGTTCTCTATTTTCTTCTTTCATTCCTAAACCACTGATATTAAAATTTATTTTCAGTTTTATAAAACCTGCCTCCATTTTAGTAGATTATTATGGGATCCAACTTTATTTCCATCGCTACGGTTGGCAACTTTTTAACACAGAGGTTTTTTTTGTTTGTTTTTTTGTTTTGCTTTGTTTTAACAGGAAAATTCACACAGGGAACTGACTTCAAATGTGTTTGTATTCATCTCAGGTCTTTAGAGGCCCAAATCTTCCAGGGGGACCACTGATGTACAGGTGGTTTATGGGCTAAAAATGGACCTAGAAACTCACATCTCATGTGAACCTAAAATAAGGGGAAAAATTATTTTAGTGAAGTAATTGAACATATTTTATAGCCTGGAAGGATCCTTAGGGTATCCGTAGAGTTTTGTTGTTAAATAACTTTTAAATCTCAATGCTACCAAATCTTAGAAGTTCTGGTTTTTATTATGAATGATATCATTAGGAAATAACTACATTCTTTGTAAGGATTATATTGAATATACCACAAAAAAGATTTTTCTGTATGCATGCCTTAAATAACATAAACTTGCTAAACTGATTATGTAAAGTTTGGAAAAATAAGCAAACATTTGCTGTATAAATATTTCTAATATCTATACTCTATATTACATATACTAGGAACTATATTTTGCCTTTCTAGTGGGTTTTGCAAGTATGGCTGCAGAATAATAATGATGATAATAGTCAAAATAGGATTGCAGAATTTTAATTGAAAATAATAAAGTACTCTGGAACCCAATAATGAATATAAATCTCACATAACCATACCATTAATTTCTTGATTTATTAGGAAAGGATTGGCAAGGTATAATTCAGCCTGGTTCCTCTTAATGTCACATTAGTTATGAATTAGTGGCGTCTGAATTAACAAGATTTCATTTTGAGTGAAACTTTACTGTTAAAAAAACTTTGCTTCAGTTCCATAGCATTCTTTTTGTGCTTGTGTCCATGATATCTGTGATAACTGAAAGTGCCCGCTCATGGGAGCCAAAGCTGTCACCTTGAGGACCATACTAGCAGGGCCTCATGTTTGAAGACCTGTCTGACTTGTGCTACTTGTGATTAGTGCCGTTTATTGTAATCCTGAGACAGCAGTCCGCTCTCTCATGATGGCTGGGAGGCAGCGTCGTGCAAGGCAAGGACCCTGGAGTCAGACAGACCTGAATTCAAATGACATTTCTGTAACTCACTAGCATGTGCCCTTAACGTCCCTGCATTTCAGGTTCCACATCGATAAAACGGGTCCTACTTCACAGGCTAGTTACAGAATTGAACGGGACAAAGCAGAGAGGGGGCTCTCTGCTGCACCGTATAAATGCCAGCCAGTAGTCGGAACTTCTCCAGCTCGCCCTCTCCTATTCTCGGCAGCGTCTGACATTCGTCATAGCCTTAGACGAAATGGTTATGCAACAAAATTGAAAGCACCACTCTCTGTGCTCCTGGAGGTGAAAAAGAATTGGGCCTCATTTGATCTCACTATGGGACAGTTGGTTTGGATTAGAGGCTCTCACAGAGGCCTTTTAGGTTTAATGCGAGATGAGCCTACATGGTATAGTAAGAAATATGTATTTAGTCTTTGTCCCGGGTTCCTGGCACAGAGATCCTAAAACCCTTGGAATTTCCTCAGTGATGAGGTGGTAGGACAATTTTTGGTTCTTCATAACAAGCTCCTTTCAACTATATCTGAGTTTTTATTAATGAGGTGACGCTTTGCAGGGGCCCCTAGATAACTTCAGGATGTGGGGGGTAGAGGCCAGAAGGACCAAACAAGCCCTGATCAGAAGGTTGGAACTTTCAGTCTCACTCCCTGACCGCTGAGGAGTTTGAGTTCAATCACCAGTGGCCAGTGATTCAGTCCATCATGCTCACCTAAAGAAACCTCCATAAAAAACCCCAAAGAGGAAGTTCAGGGATCTTCCAAGTTGGTGAACACATTTATGTACCAGGAGAGTGATGCACCCAACTCCACAAGGACAAATGCTCCTGCAGTTGGGACCCTTCCAGACGTGCTCCGTCATCTGGCTGTTCACTTACGTCCTTTATAATAAACTTTAATCATAAGTAAACATTTTCCTGAGTTCTATGAGTTGTTCTAGCAAGTTATTGAACCTGAAAGAAGGTGTGGGAACCCTGGAATGTGTAGCCCAGTTGGAGAGAAGCACGAGCAGTCTGGGCATCCCATCTGAGACTGGCGTTTCAAGGGAGAGCAGTGTTGGGGGCCTGAGCCCTTACGCCCACGGGATCGGATGCTAACTCTGGGTAGTCCAGTGTCAGAATTGAATTGAATTGTTGGACACCCAGAAGGTGGCAGAGAATCAGAGAATCTGAGAGCCTATAATGACCATTTCTGATAAGTTTCGTAACCCAACTCAGTCGTGTCTCCTGCTTCTAAACCATTAACCAGGGGGTAGCTGGAACAAAGTTTCTCAGAGTTCTGCGTGTTTCTTCCCAGCAATTCCACAATGAAAGTGCAGTGACCGTAATGGGGAGGGTCACCTCTCTCCTCTTGACTGCTGTTAATAGATAGGCATCTTAGAGTGAGAAATCGATGGCCTAAATGAGCAACTACAGGGCCAATCGTCAACAAAATAGAGGTTAGTTATCATGGCCAAGGTCATCCTTGTAGGACAAAAGGGGAAGCTGCATGTTCGACCTCTCACAGGTACCATACTGTGATAGCCTTGCAGATATGTTCAAAACACTGCTTGATCCAGACGGAAAATATCCCTGTGTTCCTCAGGATTTTGACTGCAAATCCTTTCTCGAAGTGGGCAGGGAACAGCAAATACAAATAAATATGTCTCATCTTCATTATCTTATCACTAGGATGAATCGCATTCTGAGCAGCTTCCATGCCCTCAGAAATCATGTGTTTACTCCCGTGGTTCATAGTTTCAATTTTTAAAAGCTTTGCCACAAACCATTTTCTTCCAGTTCTGGGCCTATGAAGCAAAATGAATGTACTTGCCTCCTTTCTGCGGTGTCAGCTCAGCCCCGTTAAGTTGGATGCTATAGGACATGTGTTATAACGCTCCATGAGAGCTAAAAAATGTTTTCCAGGTTGTAAATTGTATTTTCTTTATTTAATTTTTTGTCTTTCACAGACAGCATATTCAGCACAGGCCTCCTGGGTCTTTTATACATTAACAATTCAAAAATCATTGACCTATAATAATATTAAAACTCTCATTTTATGTCCAGCTTACCCATAATAGAATCCTCTTACATGAGTTAGGCAGAAACCTTGTGGATAGATACTCTCACCTCTAAAATACTAGGGCTTTGTGGAGTACGTAGGGATTGTAAATTTAAATTGTGGGCCGTTTTATTGTTATAGATTCTATCATTATCATGCAATTACAAAGCATTCTAAATTTTATTAGTTAATCTATTTAGCCATCTCCTGATCAGTATTTTATTTTAATTTCATTTGGTCAGGATTAGTGACCCAACAGGTGAAAATGAAAGCAGTTCATAGTGAAGGAAAATGTTTTCAGGTTCTTACAGGTGATGAATGAGACCTGAGCATCTCAGTGATTCGAAATCAAGAGGCCGTTTCCACAATAACCTGGCAAGGATTGGATTATGTCACTTAAGCATCTTGTCTTTACAAAAAGTAGTTTAAGCGTAGGACATGGAAGGCTTGGCTGAAATTTGTTTCTCCAGCTAATCTTTGTCCTTATTAATCATGGAAGTTAGCCCCTTGGCCTGTTTCCCAGTGGAAAACCAGAAGTGTTTGTTTAAAACAACAATTACACTGAATGTCTGCCAGGGTTTGATTGTCCAGACAAGTCATAATGTCATGTTAATGACAGCTTGATCTAAATGTTATTATTCCATTTTATTGGGGGTTGTATTATGAGAAAAAAGGAAGACAAGTCTAACGCTGTAGCTGTATATGGCCACTCAGTTAACCTTCTTTCTATGTGGCTGTTTATTTCATTTGCTTTTTGCACAATTATTTGGAATACCACATAGTTAAGCCGACTGGGTCATTACAACAGCTAACAGAATCGACTATGGAATAGCATATTTATTTTGGCCATGTTAGGACCAATGAGGTCATGTTTTAAGGTTATGTAACCAGTTTATTAAATGAGATGATCTCAGTGAATACAAACAGGACGTGACGTTATTTCTTTTTCCCTTCACAGCTTTGTCGGATCTCTGTTCCCTGACCTGTGACAGCGCTGTGGGCAGGTCTCATTGCTTTGGTTCTAAGAACAATCTCACTTTGGTGGCCGTGACTCATTTTCAAATGTTAAGAGGTCCCCTCTAACTTAAATCAAAAGTTGAGTCTCCTCTTCCATCCAGAGCTTCTTTCTTTCCCACCTGGGCCTCACCCAGCAGGACAAGGCCAGTTCCCGCACCCTTCTTCCTGCCTACCCATCGTCTTGTTGAAGACCTTGCCGCCCCCAGGCACGAGCTTGGTGGCTTCCCACTGCAGGCCTGGAGTGGGAGGAAGCTGTTATTCTGCCACTTGATAACTTTCTCCAATGACTCTTCCCTATTTCTAAAAGCTGCTGGAGGTGGACTACAGGGGTTTTTCTCCTATTGTTCTCAGCACTGGGGCTGTAGTCACAATAGGTGACAACAAGAAAAGCCCCACTACACGTCTTTCTACAGATACCTATGTCATAGACAGATAGATTCCCATGTAGCAACTTCACATGAGCAGAGATCAACACAATTCCTAGAAATTCTGTTGTTTACTAGAGAGTGTTGAGAGAATAGTCACTATTGAGCTTCAGGTGCTGTTATTTTACGCTGTGAGGCCTAGAGGATGTGAGTGACTTCTTAGATTGTCTCCATTTGTACGTGATAAGGTGACATCAGTGTCTACATTGACATGGGTGGTTCTCATTTGTCATAGACAGAATCAGGGCCACCTGTCTCTTCTTGGTACGACCTCCAGGGTAGTGTATGGTCTGAATAATATGGTCAGGCGCTTATTTCTGAGCTTTGTGCTATCTCTAATTTGTTTACATTTTCATTTACTCTGTTGGGAATCAATGTGGAAGATGTTTGAAGAATATAATCTAGAAAATTCAATTATTCCACGCCTGGAAGGCTTTCAAAGATTACAATGCTGCGTAAAAAATGTGTAAGCATTTATTATTAAAATTAAATAAATGTTTGCTCCATGCAATTAAATTTCATGTCAAAATGGTTTGTGTAACTTCTCAAAACACATTTTGTGTTATTTTTGTTTTGACTTTTCCTAATTTCCCCCAGGCAGAATTAGAAACTGCTTTCCTCTGTTCCTCCCATAGCTTTTTCTTTATACCTCTATTTGATCTAGATTCAATTCAATTTGATTTGATTTAGTTTCAAATAACATTTATTAAGTGCAAACTATGTGCTAGTTATTGTGGTAGGCTCTGGGGGATGAAAAGTTGAGTTGTACCTCCCTTCAGACATCTAGAGATCTAGAGTGTGTGTGTGTGTGTGTGTGTGTGTGTGTGTGTGTGTGTGTGTGTAAACTTTAATGTGTCCACGAAAGAATGTCCAGCCTAAGAAAAAGTCTTATAAGAGTTTATTTGAGCCAAACTGATGACAATTGCTTGGAAGCAAAATCTCAGTGGATTGAGAAAATTCTCCAGAGAATGGCAGTTTTACAGCTTATTTTATACATTAGAATTCAAGAGAGGTAAGGAGGGTTACAGAAAATCCACTGGTGGTAGATTAGGGAAGTGGGAGAAATCTCTGAGAGTGGGTAAAAAGAAAATCACAGAGACACATGCTTCTTTTACGTTGGCAGGTACAGGGCAGCTAACATTTACAGCATATAGAGATGGTATGCAGGCAACAAGATGCACAAAGACAGTAGACAGTTTTGAAGTTAGATTGACCTTTGTCAAGGAAGTTACAGGCGTGGGATGTCAGTACCCACCATAACCTTCTGGTTAGGATGTTTACGTTCAGACCACCCGGCCTGGTTACTTTGGTCTCCGGGTTTGTATGCCTGTTATGCAGCCCCCTGCCGTGTGCTTGTCAGATTGAGTATTAATATATGATTTTCGGTGCCTTGAATTAACTATAAAAACTTTCAGCAGCACTGTGCCCCTTCCCTTTTGGAAGGTTTCAAATCTTTGTGAATGGGTGGAGAAGGTCCTCCCGCCACCCCCATGGAAGAGGCACAACAGGGAACTATGGGAGCACAATTTTTCTTTCACTAGTTTTGCCCTTGAACTTGGTGAACGCAGCTCTGCAAATTGGAACTATTTCTGAGGTTTCCAAGTTGTTCAAGTTTCCAGCAAGTGTGCCAAGCATGGTGGCAACTGTTGGGGCAGGGAAACATTTCCCATTACCTCTTTCATTCCTCTGGCTGGTCAAAGAATTTAAACAACATACAGCAAGTTACAGGAGAAAATCCAATTTTTAATATGTCAGCGCAGGGAATTCACAGAAGCATGAATATTCCAGACAGTGAGGCAATGTTGGGTACATAAGACATTTTGGACAAAGGACAAAAAGTTGACGGATGGCGTATTAGATTTCAGAAGTGAAGATGGGTGATTTACAAGTAACTGAGGAAGAGTGGGGCACACGTGACACACTTTTTTTTTTTTTTTAAAGATTTTATTGGGGAAGGGGAACAGGACTTTATTGGGGAACAGTGTGTACTTCCAGGCCTTTTTCCCAAGTCAAGTTGTTGTCCTTTCAGTCTTAGTTGTGGAGGGTGCAGCTCAGCTCCAGGTCCAGTTGCCGTTGCTAGTTGCAGGGGGCGCAGCCCACCATCCCTTGCAGGAGTTGAACCGGCAACCTTGTGGTTGAGAGCCCACTGGCCCATGTGGGAATCGAACCGGCAGCCTTTGGAGTCAGGAGCATGGAGCTCTAACCGCCTGAGGCACCGGGCGGGCCGCCACACATATTCTTGCTAGGCAATTCAGAAACAATGGGACACGGGGTAATCTAGCCACCTTGCTTGGAGTCTCCCTGACTGATGCTTGGGTGAAAATGCTTGAAGTGGTTATGCCAAGTCTCCCTTCCTGAAGCACGTTTTTCTACGTGAATCTTTTTAAGAAAAAGAGGAAGTAAAAATTCTTCCTGAGTTTGTTGCATTTAATTGATTTCAGTCCAAAATAATCTGCATACCTGGGTGGCACATTCTGGGGACACTCACTTCCAGCCCCCACACCATCTTCTTCTTGCAGTCAAGCAGTTTTTGTCACGTGCTCATCACTGTGACTTGTGTACTGAGGACCCAATCCTGAACATTAAACCGTTGGTTTATACAGGAAATTTTTATACAGGAAATAAAAGAAAATGAGTGAGAGCCCAAACCATGATTACGAAATCATTGCAAATGGAAGTATTGGAAAGTCAAGATTTTGGCCTTGACTTTTGAATATTAGCAGACATTTTAAAAGGAAAGAACATTAAACTAAACTAAACCAAAAAAAATGTTGATAATTTAATTAAATTAATTCAAGTGAAAATACAAAACCACAGGATAATGATCACCATTTGCCTTTGTTGAATAAGCAGGATAGATAGACCCACATTGTAGATATTTATTATTGTAATTTTGGATTCTGAACAGGATGAGAAAAACATCTTCCTGTTTACTTCTTGTCTATAAACATGTTTCGCAGCCTATTCGAACTCCTTAGAATCAAAAACACTTTCTAAACCATTTTTGTGAGCCAGCAAGTTTGATAGCATATGAGGTTAGCTGAATGTAAAAGACCAATAAAAGAAATAAATGGTGAGAGATAGCAGGAAAACAAAGTGGAAGGGAAGGATTTCAAAATTAACGGAGTGATTTCCATTTTGTACATGCTCTGGAACAAATTATGGAGGATGTGAACTTTTATTCCTTGGGAATTTGAAAGACTTTATTAATGAAATAACCTGGTTCTGGAGCCTCTTTTTGGGAGAGTAGTTCTTTGATAGTTTTTTCAGCTTATTGTTTCTGCTGTAGTACATTTTTAATATATGGCTTCAATTTTGGAAATTTACATTTTTCAGAAAACTGCCAGATTTTGAAATATATTAGCATAAAGTTGAACATGGTATGAAAATCACACATCCAAGTCAATGCTAATCTATTTATTTATTTATTTATTTATTTATTAATTATTAGTTTCAGGTGTAAAAAACAATGTAATAGTTATACATTTACACTCCTTGCAAAGTGATAACCCCCCCAATCTATTACCCCCTGACATCGTATTACGTTGTCGTTACAATTACGTGTTACGTTACAATTCCATTGACTATATTCCCTATGCTGTACACCACATCCCATGACTGTGTGTGTGTGGATAATGATTATATATATATATATATACATATATATATATTAAAAAAATACACTATATGTGTGTGTGTGTGTGTGTGTATATATAGTTATAGTTATAGTTGACATTCCATATTATTCAATTTCAGTTTCAGGTGTATAATGCAATGGTCAGTGTCTACGCAGTCTATGAAATGATCTCCCTAATAAGTCCAGTGCCCATCTGGCATCCTACATAATCTTTACAACATTATTGATCATATTCCCCAAACTGTAGTTCATATCCCCGTGGCTGTATTGTGAGTATGAATTTGTACTTTCTAATCCCTTCACCTTCTCCCCCATCCCCACCCCCTCCCATCTAGCAACCATCAGTTTTTTCCCCCTATATCTGAGTCTATTTCCATTTTGTTTGTTCGTTTATTCTGTTCTTTAGATTCTACATATAAGTGAGATCATATGGTAATTATCTCTCTCCCTCTGACTAATATTCTCTAGGTCCATCGATGTTGTTGCAAATGGTTAATATTTCATTCTTCTTTGTGGCTAACACTCCATTGTATAAATTTACGACAGTTTCTTTATCCAGTTGTCTATCTATGGGCATTTTGCTAGTTTCTATATCTTGGCTACTGTGAATAGCGCTGCAATAAACATAGGAGTACATATATCTTTTTGAATTAGTGTTTTGGATTTCTTTGGGTAGATCCCCAGGAGTAGAATTGCTGGGTCATAAGGTATTTACATTTTCAAGTTTTTGAGGTACCTCCATACTGTTTTCCATAGTGGCTGCACCAATCTGCAATCCCACCAGCAGTGGACAAGGGTTCCCTTTTCTTCACATCCTCGTCAGCACTTGTTTGTTGATTTGTTGATGATAGCCATTCTGACTGGAGTGAGGTAGAATTTCATTATGGTTTTTATTTGTATTTCTCTGATGATTAGTGACATTGAGCATTTTTTCATATGTCTGTTTGCCATCTGTATGTCTTCTTTAGAGAAATGCCTCTTCATGTCCTTTGTTCATTTTTTAATTGGATTGTTTGCTTTTTTGGTGTTGAGTTGTATATGTTTTTTATAAATTTTGGATATTAACCCCTTATCAGATGTGTCATTGGCAAATATCTTCTCCCATTCAGTAGAATGTTTTTCTGTTTTATTGATGGATTTCTTTTGCTGTGAAAAAAACTTTTTAGTTTGATATAATTCCATGTTTATTTTTTCTTTTACTTCCCTTGTCTGAGGGGATATATCAGTAAAAATATTACTTAGGGTAATGTCTGAAAATTTACTTCCTATATTTTCTTCTAGGAGTTTTATGGTTTCAGGTCTTACTTTTAAATCTTTAATCCATTTTGAGTTTATTCTTGTATATGGCTAAGAAGGTGGTCCAGCTTCATATTTTTGCATGTGTCAGTCCAGTTTTCCCAGCATCACTTATTAAATAGACTGTCTTTACTCCAATGTAAATTCTTGCTTCCATTGTCGTAGATTAAATGACCATATAGGTAGGCATGGATTTATTTCTGGGCTCTCTATTCTGTTCCATTGATCTATGTGTCTGTTTTTATGCCAATACCATGCTGTTTTGATTACTATAGACTGGTAGTATAATTTGATGTCAGGTATCGTTATACCTCCCACTTTGTTCTTATTTCTCAAGATTGCCAGGGCTATTCAGGATCTTTTATGGTTCCATATAAATTTTAGGATTATATATTGTAGTTTTGTGAAAAATGTCATTGGTAGTTTGATAGGGATTGTGTTGAATCTATATATTGCCTAAGGTAGTATGGACATTTTAACTATATTCTTTCTATTCAGGAGCATGGTATATGTTTCCATTTAATCATATCTTCTTTAATTTTTCTTTTCAATGCCTTATAATTTTCTGAGTAGAGGTCTTTTACTTCTTTGGTTAAATTTATTTCTAAGTATTTTATTGTTTTTGAAGCAATTGTAAATGGGATTGTTTTCCTAATTTCTCCCTCTGATAGTTTATTATTGGTGTATACAAATGCAACTGATTTCTGAACATTAATTTTGTATCCTGCTACTTTACTAAATTAATTTAACAATTCTAATAGTTTTTTTGGTGGAGTCTTCGGGGTTCTATATATAGTATCATGTCGTCTGCATATAATGACAATTTTACTTCCTCCTTTCCAATTTGGATGCCTTTTATTTCTTTTTCTTGTCTGAATGCTGTGGCTAGAACTTCCAGAACTATGTTGAATAAAAGTGTTGAAAGTAGGCAACCTTGTCTTGTTCCTGATCTTAAGGGGAACACTTTTAGCTTTCCCCCATTGAATATGATGTTAGCTGTGGGTTTATCATATGTGAACTTTATTATGCTGAGATATAATCCCTCTATTCCCACTTTGCTAAGAGTTTTTATAATGCTAATCTATTTAAATCCCCCTCTGTATTTGCTGTTGCATACTTTACCATTTCTAAATTTGTGTTATTTTTGGTTTTTATTTCATTTAATTTTTCAGACGTGGTATAATTTGCTTGTTTTCCCTCAAATTTGTGGACCACAGTTTGGTTCTTGGACCTCTTCTCTTTCTTCGTGGAGTTCCTTGGTGATCTCATTCACATCTGTGGTTTTAACAAATTTCTACCAATATTGCTTTAAAGTATAACCCAGATCTAACTCCAGGGATTCAATCTAACATCCCCAATTGCTTGCTGATCTTCTCCACCTGGATATGCTACCAGCATCACAAATACTTTTCTTCTTCTTCTTTTTTTTTTAATTGGGGAATATTGGGGAAAAGTGTGTTTTTCCTGGACCCATCAGCTCCAAGTCAAGTCATTGTTTACAATCTAGTTGTGGAAGGAGCAGCTTACTGGCCCATGTGGGAATCGAACTGGTGACCTTGGTGTTATGAGCACCACTCTAACCAACTGAGTCAACCGGCTGCCCTCAAACACTTCTGGCTCCTAAATGCGTCTTTCCCTCCAGTCATCCTCCTTCACTGACTGCCTCAAATCTCAAGGATAGCACTGCTACTATCGTCACCATTGTAAACAAAAGTTTCACAGGACTCTATGGAGGAATTAAAGAGTTTTATTCTGATATGATTTGCAAATCAGAACGTAGCCTTCGGCATGAACTGAAGACACGATCTGAGGTGGGAAAGAATGAGGCAGGGTTTTAAAAGCCAGAGTCTAAGAGAAGAGTTGTTAGGGAAGCAAGACCATCAACTTGCATCACTCATTTTCTGATTGGTGGGGGCAGTTGGGCTTTCAAGGGTCTGTGACTCAGTGGTCAGCAAGTGAGGTTGTGAGATGAGAACAATGGATAGTTTCGGTTGACTCATGGCCAACAGTTGGAGTCATAAGACATGGTCAGCAGGGGAGCAGGGTGGTCACAGGCAGTGGCCAATGCCTCAGTTTCTCTTGGAGTCTGCAAAATAAATCAGTAAAACAAGTTTTGTGGTGAAACAGACGATACAGAGAATGCAGTTCATCAGGGAGACGGAGCCAGAATTTAAACTGCAGTGTGGCACAGTCACTCGAGCAGGGTCAGAGCCCAAATTGCAGAAGGGTCTGGATATTCAGTCACAAAATGATGATATTAGAATCCTCACCACCCAGGTTGTTTTCCCATGGGCCATTTATCTGGGGATAGTTGTGGGAATCCAAAAGGAAACTCTCTTGTGGAATATTTCCAAGAAAAATTTAGTGCCACTAAATCTAAGTTCAGGGCATAATTCAGAGGAAGCATTGGCCATGTCTCTACCTTTATAGTTAGCCACCCCCCCCCCACACACACATATATTTGTCATACACGCACTTGTTACTATCTGTGTTGACTGTTTTCGATCACAAGGAGCAATTTTCTTTTTATTTTAACCTAGATTCTAGCTGTCCCGGGTGTAAGGCATCCATTGGAGACTTCTGAGATGAGGTTGTTGAGGTTAGTCCTGCAGGCTCAAGGATTTATCACTATGGTATCTTTCTGCAATTAGTTGTCAAGTCTCATCAGTCCTGCCTCCCATGGTCTCCCATTTTCAGTCAAATCTCCCCCAACCACCCAACGTGGTCTGGTTGGTGCTGCTGAGCAGAGGTTCTTTACAGGGCTGCTGATGAGATTCCCTGGGAGCTTTTGAAAACTCCCTGCCTGGGCCTTCCTCAAGCCCAGTGAAATCACAATCTCAAGGTAGGGGCGTGGCTAGACATCTTATTGTTTAGAAGGTCACCCTGTGACTCTAAGGTATTGCTAGCCAGTGGTGTCCACAGGTGGGCATGGCCTTGGCATCTGGTGTTGACTTGGCCATTAATTACTATGACTTGTACAAATCATTCACATTTTGTGAGATTCAATTTGCAATGCTACAGAATGTGATAAAACCTTCCTCGCCCGATTATTGAAGGAGCAAATGAAACAGTGGTATGAAAAGGCATAATACCTGTCAAGAACTAGGTGCTGTTGTTATGACGACCATACCCTAACTGCCACCCGGCTGTTCTGTTGTCGTCCTGATCACTTCTTGGGCACTAGTGTAATGGCTTTCCAGCTGTGCCCCTTGTTTCCAGGATCTCTGTCTTCAAGTGTTCCTCCACGCCAGGGCCAAAGTAGCTTTTCTAACTCACACGTTTTCTCAAAAACTATCCTGTTTTTCATTTCCAAACAAAGACTACCCACTCTAGACATCTTCAAGTTGAAACCCCAAATTACTTTTCTCACTTATTTTCTATTTCCTAAGTACAGCCAGCCAGCCAGCGGACGTTTGAGTTCTGATCAGATGGCAGCACCATCTTAGTGCTGGGAGAAAATGCAAAGATGAGCCAGAGGCATGTGGAATCAAGGAGCTGACCATCTAGAAGCTCATAGAAGCTCGTGAGTTTTAGTTAACTATAATCTCCAATGACACCTTTAATTTTTCCATCTCTTTGCCTCTGTATTCTCCAAGGCAAAGAGGTACACAAAGCAAAGTCAACCTTAAGTGGTTCTTGAACAAACTTTAAGAGATGACTATAAAGTCATTATTACTAAATGGTAAAATGACTGGTTCTCATGTTTTTGAGGATAACAAGAATTGGCAGGGCTGGCTTCATGGATGTGTGACCTGTGCCGTCACTCAGGCCCTGCACTCTGAAGGGTCCCACACGTACTTTCATGCTCTGTTGTCCCGATCTTGAACTTCCGAGTAACTTTGGGGCAGGGGAGTACTGGGAGCCACATGCCAGACTTCGAAGCCGCTTGCTGACCCTGAGCTACAACAGGAGAGTCTTGGGAGAGACTGAGATGACTTGGAGCCAAACCAAGCAGCATTGCCTTGACAGCTGAGGTCTCTGGGAGGTGTCCCGGTACAGTGACAGGGGAAGGGCTTTGGGTTCAGCAGACCTGGGTCACGCTTCTGTGCCATTTACTGCTCATGGCACTTTGGGCAAGGTACTTACATTTTCTAGGCATCAGTCTCCTCATCTATAAAATGGGGATGGTCATACTACTTCTAAGGTTCTTGCGAGGATGTGTGGAAATACTGCAGGTGATGGTGAGAAACACTATCTGCTGCACAGGCTCAACACCATCCACTAACAGGAAAGAAATTATCGTTATTTACCGGTTTGGGGCTTGGTTGACATTCTGAAGTCCCCTTGCCCTGTAGCAGAATAATTTGTGTGCTTTAAAACAGTCTAATATGTAAACGTGCCAAACTGCTGTGGACATTGTGAAGGGGGAAATATGAAGACATTGAAGGAACAAGGTTGAGAATCAAATGGGGGTGCTTTACTCCATCCCCCCCTTCCAGCACACTCCACCCACTGGGAAGGGAAGGGAACTAATAGCAGACCTCAGACATTGAACCAAGAAGAGGGAGAAGGTATGCGGAGAACGGCCTATTAGGTTTTGCCCTTCCTTGACCTCTGCAAGGGTCTGACCTCCGGGTGATGCCAGAGGTTGCCATCTCTCCTCCTGACCACTAGAGGGTGCCCTAACTTGATCCTCTGGGTCCAGAAGGGACAGAAACAGATGTTTGTTCCCTTTTGTTGGAATGATTGTGGCTACTAGTAGCTGAGGGCAGAGCCGGTGGGGAGAAGCAGCTGGGTAAAGCCAGGTCTGCACCTGAAGCAGGTACAGGGGTGCCAGGTCAACTTGGGTGAGACGCAGGCTAGGTAGGAATGGATTCTGGAGGAACTGGAGCCGGCTGCTCGGGACCGGTGAGGAATGGCATTACATTCAGACTTGAGTCTTAAAAAATAGTAGTGGAACCTCCTCATTCTGTTGTTCTTTTTCTCTGTTTCAAAGATGCACCATTTCACTTTCTGACAGCTGGAGCAGCAGCAGATTTAGTGGCCAAAGAAGGTGAGGAGCTAAGTGGATGCAGGATCCTGACAGCTGATGGAAAGGACAGTAGGAATAGCATGGATGAATAGAAGGTGAGGTAGACCTGGAAGGAAGGCGAATAGGACAGACGATGGAGGTGAGGAACAGAGGGGTACGAGAGGGGCTACACCTTCCACTCCTTCCCAGGCTGATAGGGGCGGGGGGGTCACTCCAAGCCATTAGGCAGTAAGAATAGTGTCTCACGTTGATTGTACAGGAATGGAGTTGAGTTTAGAATGACTTCCCTCTACCATACTTATAGCAAAGACACTAGCAACTTACGGTGGATGTGGGGACCCTAGCCCCCCACGGCACAAATACGATGAGAAAACAGCAGACCCCTGTCGTTGAGGAGGTGTCCCGAGGACTGTGGCAGCATAGGCTAAGCTGACATCAGCCAGGACACACCAAAATGGCCATATTGTTCAGGGTCATCATCCCAAGGATTGGTGGATGCCTCTGCCCACAGCCTGTTAGACATGTTGACCATCACACCTGACTCTGGTCCCAGAATTCTAGCCAGCAAAACTAGCCAGCTGTTTTGCAATGTGCATTGTTCATATCAAAGAGAAGATTAAAGAAAAAGAAGGCTTTGTTCAGCCCGTCACCACTTTTAGAAAAGCAATCTGAATATAGCTCGTGGGAAAATCCTTTGGGATTTCCAAAATGTTTCAGTATTTTGTTCCAGATGAGGCTTCATTGTCTTTAGATAGTACTTGGTTCTGAATAGGTAAGATATTAGACACTGTGTCATGTATACTTGTAGTAAGTCCTTCATTTAGAACACTTTATCAGAGTAAGTGGCCTGTTGGGATTGGTTTCAGTAGCGCCCTAAAATAAAAACCAGTTTCGAAATTGCTGCCTTTAGCAATCATTATTTGTAAACTATCTTAGACTATACATGCTTGAAGACTTTCTTGTAGACTTTTAAAAAGACTATATATACTTTAAGGCGGCAAATACTACATAAAGGAAAAATAAATTTTCAAATCGAGTAAGAAAAGTCGCTCTTCCTCCTGCATATTTCTTTCTCCTTTACTTTCACACAGAACACTTCACTTCTGGTCACCAAATGTGTGGGTTTTTCCCCCCACAACAAGTAATTCTGTATAACACCAGTTGGGTGTCCTATAATTGAACTCATTTACCTGGAGATAGCATCAGATGCCACAGGTTAAGGGTTCAGTTCTACAAGATTGCTCCCCACTCCCAGACGCCAATCGCAAGTCCAGGTTGTCACCTGTGCTTCTGACCAATCAGCTATAAATGGAAAGTTCCCTGGACCCCTCCTCAGGTTTGCTTCATTTACTAGAGCAGGTCACAGAGCTCACTGTTACTTGCTGCTTACTAGTTTATTGTAAAAGGACACGATAAAGGATAGGGATGAGCATCCACGTAGAAGAGCTGTGCAGGCCAGGTGTGAGGGAAGGGGCGGAGCTTCCATGCTCTCCAAGCGCAGGGCTCTCCCCTCACCTCCACTGCTCACCAACGCGGAAGCTCTCTGAACCCCATACTTTTGGGATTTTTATGGAGGTTTCATCACGTAGGCATGATGGGTCGTTAAATCCATTTCCAGCCCCTCTTCCTTCTCTGGAGAATGGCGGGGGGGGGGGGTGTGGGGGTAAAGGGAGGCTGAGAATCCCAGGCTACTAATCATGCCTTGGTCTTTCTGGTGACCAGCGCCGATCGAGGAGCCCACCCGGAGTCATCTCCTTAGAACAAGAAGACGCGCCTGTCACC
The DNA here is from genome assembly GCF_004115265.2 of Rhinolophus ferrumequinum. Lineage (NCBI taxonomy): Eukaryota > Metazoa > Chordata > Mammalia > Chiroptera > Rhinolophidae > Rhinolophus > Rhinolophus ferrumequinum. The sequence continues at coordinate 49,500,351 of NC_046302.1, read as the reverse complement.
CAGGAAATCCCAAGGGATTCAGGAGCTCAGTGTCAGGAAGCAGGATCAAAGACCAAATATTAGAACAAAAGAAGCTCCTAGCGCTCTTATCACTTAGGAAATTACAAAGGTTTTAGGAGCTCTGCGCCAGGAACCAGGGGAAGAGACCAATAAATGCTTTTATTCCACACGAATCAATTTGGTTAAACATCTATTAGGAAGGACGATAATGTGTTTGGTTAAATATGCCTCTTTGGCTTGTCATTGATGGCACGTGAAAGCTGTCTAACCATAGGCGCCTGCTTCAATGTTTTTAAACAACTTAATTGAGCTATCATTTATGTACCATAAAATCCACTTGTTTTAAGGGTACAACTGTCACCATAATTCAGTTTCAAGATGCAGTTTTAACATGTAAACCTCAAATACGTTAAGCAGAAAGCTCACCATCATTAACCCTCATTACTGGGCTGGATTACCATCTTTAGGGTCTTACACACGGAGCAGGGTAGGGTTTGTTTGTTTCCCTGTCCAGATTCGTCTTCCTCTCTTCATCCCTCCTTCTCTCCCTCCCACTTAGTGTACTAGGTACAAGTGGAAAGATAATTCCTGCCCTGATCAGGAAGATAGTCACGAAAAGCGATGAAAGACATCAAGACATACTTTTGTGGAAGTATCATCCCCGACAGAAGGGCTGTCTCGAGTATTAAGGGGTCACATTGACCTCAGTCCACCCAGGTCCTGGGAAATGTAAGGGTTCAGCTCAATAAACATTTATTGGGTGCCTGTGCCCCTTGCTGTGGATGCACAAATAAGAATTCATCATTGTGCCGATTTAAGCACCTTTAATTAACTTCAGGTGACTAAGTATCAATTGGTGTTACTGGTCTGACTGACCTTGTGACCCAGTTCTAGTCTCTTGACCTTTGCCCTCAGGGAAATACATGTTTACCCCGTTTTATTGTGCTGCACTTTATTGTGCTTCACAGATGTTGCGTTTTTTTTTTGTTGTTGTTTTTTTTTTCACAAACTGAAGGCAAGACCCTCTTCCACAGAAAGATTACGAGTCGCTGTATTGTGCTGGTCTGGAACCAAACCCAGAGTATCTCTGAGGTGTGCCTGTACAGATCTCGTCTTGTACCCCGTCTAATAACGGGGAGTCTTCCTTTATTGACAGGCATGACTTACTCCCTCACTTCCTTCAGCTCTCTGCTCCAAAACCACCTTCTTCCTCACTGAGCTAAAATTTCAGCCCTCTTCCAACACAGAGACTTCATAACCCCCTTCTCTGCTTGATTTTCTCCCCTTCCTTTCTCTACTCTCTAACACACAATTTATTTTACTTATTTATTATGTGATGTAGTCTCTGTTTTCTCCATTAGAATAGAAGTTCTGCAAGGGTGGGGATTTGGGTCTGTTTTCTTCTCTGGCCTAACCCTAGGGTCTGCTTCCCAGTACATGGTCCAAACTCAAGGAATATTTGTTGAATGAATTCATGAATGCCTGATCCTTATCTTGTTCCCCAGTGTTGGGACCCCATCCTGACAATCTACTTTTTCAAGACTGGGGATGCTTCTGGATCCCATCTCAACCCCGAGCATGGGCAGTGCCTTAGTCTAGAGTGTGATTCTAGAAGCTTAGATCCCACGGCCCACAAGCTAGCAGCTCAGAACACTGCCTGGTTTTAGTTGGCTTGCTCCTGGAATTGCCGCCCTGAAGAATCTGTTTCTACGTGTTGTTGCCTGTTGTTGCCTGCCCCACACTGGTCCCCAACTAGTCTTAAGAATTGGCTTATCCCAGTATGCCCCAGTTAATTAACCTCCTCTGTGTGATAGCCTTACAAGACTGGACAGAAGGCAGAACACCCATGATGCTATGTGAATTAAAATACCAGCCAGTGGGAATGAATGACTAACGATGGAAACGTTTACCCCACACCATGCTGAACGCTTGAATCCTCCCAAAGAACTGCTTTGAAAGCAGCTGGAAAAAAAAGAGTTTAAACATTTTGAAATAATTACTGATCCCTGAAATTAGCTTCTTAAAAGCAGTCTTTAAAGTCCCTCCTGTATAATCATAATATTTCTGGGCTAAATTTACCTAGTAAAATCTTGGGTTGTTATAACTCACCATCCTATTCCAAGTTCCCAGCCAACATCAGAGTTTTCAATACTCTCATTGCTTCTCATTGGAAAAAAAAAAAAAAAAAAGAGTTTTTTTTCTGCCATAAGGTTGAGGCCGAAAATAAAGACTCTTGAAGTCTTCTCCTCCAAGAATACCTTAGGCTTTTAAAACACATGTAGCTTTCACTCCTGCCAAGTAAGTGTACAGTACAGGTTATAACTTCAGGGAACAAAAGCACATGGATTAGTCAGGTGAATGCTGTAATTGAAATCCTGGAGAGGTGTGACCCTCGTCAGGCTTTATCTGTCTCTTCGTGGCCAATTTCTGTATGTGCTGAGTGACACCACATTTGGAGACACTACTAACCGGCTTCATTTGTGGGACAAGGATCGTCAGTTGAGTACATTGTGAATTTTGGTAGGTCACACAGAGCCCCTTTGGTTCATCAGGTTTCCTTTTCATCATCGTGGCAGAAGCACTTCAGTGAGCTGCTGGGAGAGATTAGAATGGCAGTTCTCTCCTTTTGGACAAGACTGGAGGACATAAAGAGAGTTCCATGCGGATATCTGGGAAAGGCTGCACACTCCTCTGTTGGATGACTGAGGGAACACTCGTGAACCTAGTGCTGGCTCCAGTTAAGTTGGCAGGCTTAACTTTACCAGAGTCATAGACTAGAGGGTTCCATCTTCAGTCTGCATAGAAACCCTCCTCTACCGTGGAGAGCCTGGCAACCATTCTCTACCAGCCACCTCCCTCTTCTAGTCTCCTGGTTTGCAGTTAACAAGAGACCATGTCCTTCGATTTCTTGGGAGAACTAGACATTCTAAGCACGTCCCTGCGGTCTGAGTTAGGTTTTAAGGTGGAGAATCCGGTGGGCCAGAGATCAGGGGGTTCGCGCTGCTCTAGAACCCTCAGGACTTGCACCTCCCTGCTCGTCTCCCCCAGCACCCATCCGAGGGAGCCAAGTAGTGGGGCAATCCATCCGGGCGTCCGGTCCACGAAAGCAGGACCTGTCCTGGCTGGACTGTGTGAACTTTAAGGGTCAGCTACAAAGTCTCGGCGGTGACACTGAGCCAGGACAGTGTCTGGAAACCTGACGACCTCAACTCCTCCCTCGATCGGTTCCCAAGTTGAGAGCCGACTGGTTCCCGCCGGCCTTGGCCTCCACCTCCGGCACGCCCTCCTGCTGGCCGAGCTCCGCCTCCTTTCACACCTGATTCCAGCTCCCTTCCCACTTGCTCGCGTGGAAAAGAACATCGAGGTCCCTGCCGAGGTTGGGCACTTGAGGGTAAGGCCGAGGGAGCGCGAGAAGGCGGGCAGCTCCTCACCCCCGGGGGGTTCTGAGATTCCAGACAGACAGATCGATGTCTGGGACAAATGGAGGTGGGGGGACTGGAGGAGGTGGAGCCGCGGGGGAGGGGCGGTGCCGCGGAGAGCGGAGCCTGTCCTCCCGTCCCCACCCCCTTCGGTGCCTTAGTCTGGGCGGTGACACCAAAAGCTCCCGCTTGCTGCTTGGCGGCGTCGTCCGGCCCAGAGCGTGGAGGGCGGCGGGGCAGGTGGGGCGCCTCCCGAAGGGCGGAGCAGGGAGCTGGGGCTGCAGGCGCTGACGCCGCGCTCCCCGCGCCCGCCAGGCAACCGCGCCGCGCGGCTGGCGGAGCTGGTGGCGGGCGCGGCGGGACCACCCTTGTGATGCTGCCGCTTCTGCAGGAAGCACCCGAGCCCGCTGCCCAGAGAGGTCGGTGAGTTTCGGTTTGTTTCTCTGCTCTGCCCCTTCTGGGTCCCGGGCGGCGAGAGGGGTGCAAAAGGATGTGAGCGGCCGCATGTAGAGCAGAGAAGCGGGAAAGGGGAGCCACTGCCTGGTGTAAAAGGGGTACCCTTTGGCGGGTGGATGGGGGTGGCGGGGCCGCCGGGGTCCTGGGGACCGGGGGGTGCGGCGGGCGGCCCAGGAGCGCGAGGGAGGTAGTTGCATTTCCCCAGAGCGCTGGTGGAGTTGGGCTGGCGGCTGGGGACGGGGGTGGGGGATGGCGCTGTCAGTGGCTCTGCTGAGTCCTCGGATGCCCCCTGGAGCTGTGGTCCTAAGACGCTGCTCGTCTCGTGCCCGCGCCTCGTGGGCGCGCGCGCCCAAGCTGCGCCCCCACCCCGCACACATCCGTGTCGGTCCTGTCGAAAGCCCCTCGTCGGGCGCCTTCCCCAGCGGCAGAAGTTACCTTGCTTGCCCCTCGGCGGCCCAGGGGGCCCCTCCCAGGAGGAGAAGGCGCAGTGGCGGGCCAGATGGTGGGGGTCTTTTGTGCGGACCCACGCGCTTTGGGCTCTTGGTTCCTGGAAGGGCAGCGGCAGGACAAAGCAGGACAAAGCAGGCTGGACTCCTGGGACGCTGCTCGGGAAGCGGCGTCCCCTGATCCCGCCTAGGGTGTGGGTGGGTCAGGGGAGCATGACATGGTTTTGCACAGAGTAGAGTAATCGGCAAAATAGAGTGACAGTGACTTGATGAGGTGGCCGACGGGGTGAAAGAAGGAAGGATGCTTGCGAATGCAGCTCTGGTGTGTGTGTCCGGGCTGGTGGCTAGGCGCCCCGCATTCCGCTATAACCGGGTTTACCTAGTAAATATTGCTAGTGTGTATTTGACCCAAGATGTTATTCTCCGCCTTCTCATATTTCTTTCCGAGGAATTACAGTCGCTAGCAGACGCGCTACCACCAGAGGAGAACTTGGGGGCGGGGGAGACTGCAGAGGAGTGGGGGGAGGTGGTTATTTATCCTGTAGAGACAATTAGGAAGCGTTCCGCCCCCTCCGCGGCCCGCCAGCCCTCCACACCTCCGCCGCCTTCTCCCACCTTCCCAGTACACCCACCCGCCGCTGCTGGCCAGGAGGGTGCTTGGATTCCTCTCTGCTGCGCGTACCTAACCCTTACTGCATGTATTTCACTGCAGGCTGAACAAAGCTGAGGCTCAATTGTGCTTCCTGCTTGTCAGCCTCTTGCTTCCCAAACGCGTGCCATTTCCACTTGATGTCATCACGCAGAAGGGGGTGAAAGGGACTTGGTGACACATTCAGGTAACCCCAATAATCTGAGTAGCCGCCCGGTGTCTTTGGGTCATTTGGGCCAACAGTGCTTGCACGGGGCGGTTTGGGTGGTTTCTGCATCACCATTCCATCCCTATTTGTGTGGAGGCGCAGTGGGGGCCTGCTGAAACTCCCGGTTCTAAGAAAGAAATTGCCTGTGACTTTAAAACCTTCTTTTTGAAGAAGTCATTGAGAGCAGGGTGCGTTCGGGTTGTATAAATTCCACCTGGTTTCCTTTGATAATAATTTTGATATAGTCAATACGTAGGCAGTTGTATCTGAATTCTGGGGTTTGGAAATATGCCTGCTTCTTAACTGTAGTAATATATTTTGGCTTCAGTCTGTAAGTGGGATAGTGTATATTTTGTTGTTGTTTGTTTGTTTGAAAAGCTATCATTGTAAGGCTGATTATAAATTTGACCAGTGCTCAATTAGGGCACTGGTCAAATGTAGTGACTTTCTTATGAAATAATGTCTCTCTCCCTATCCCTTCCTTGTAATAGTGTTTGCAATATCAAGAGGGACATGCCAGCTGTAAGTTACTGGGAGGTAGAAGGGAGGGCTGTTGGGGGAGCAGAAAGCAGCTTTCGTTAAGTTTCCATTTATATAGCTGTGAACCATTAGGTTCTCAGTCTGCATTTTATCTTTAGGTTTTTGGTTCTTTTCCAAAAACTCCGGCCTGTTCTTTTCTTTCCAAGGATAGTTCTGTTTTGATGTCAGCCCAACCAGATCTGGGGTTAATCGTGATAGAGCTCAATGAAAACGTAACCTTCAGACGTATCAGGACACCTTGGCGTTGGTGTTCTCTCCTAGAGGGCTGAGTCCTGGCGTCCTACACAAGGTAGCAGGATAAGAATGGTTATGGAAATGCACCAGGGTTGTCTCGTTGGAGGAGGGATTGCTGAGGACCTAGGCTATGCTGGTGCTCTCTTACACTGCAGCAGTAGCAGCAGCAGTGCCTGTGGGAGATACTCTCTTCACCACTCCCCCCATCCCCAAATCCCTTAAAAAATAAAATGAAAAAACTTGAGAGATTTGTCATTCACGTCTAAGGTAGTTTTTGTTTTGAAAGGTGACTTAAAAAACAAAACAAAACAAGTGACACTCGCGTTTCCCCTTCTACTCTCAAAGCATGCAGGAATCACTAGAAGTAGGTGAATTATCTAGTCCCAGCTGAAACAAAGGCCAAGGCTTTGGAAAGATTAGATTTGTAATGCTGTTAAGATAGAGGTATCTTGACAAGTAATTTTTCTGTCAGCAATAATGCAGGGTGTGTGCTGTGTTCCTGCAAGAAGAAAAACCATGGGATGGGCTTATAAGGAGTGTAATAATGCAATAGAAACAAAGGGTGTGGTTGTATGTTTTTTTTAAAATAGAAAAAAATAAATACCTCACACACAAAATTCCACATGGGAAAACAGCTGCCTGCACATGTAAACGCACGTCCAGGAACAAAGATGGCCATAGTACAATGTTAGGTTTCACTGTGGTTTTAAATTGTGTACAGTCAGGAATTATAATCAAGTGTTGTATTGATGGTCAATTGTTTTATGGCGTGTGTGTGTGTGTGTGTGTGTGTGTGTGTGTGTGTTTTGTTTTGTTTTGTTTTTAGGTGAAAGCTCCCCACCCCCAGATGTCTGCAGTAGTGTTTAACTTTAGGTTGGGGGAGCCCTAGAGGTATTAAACAAACCTTTGCTACCAGAGCTGGTTTTACAACGTTCATTTACTTCATTCAGCAGATATTTATCAGACACCTGACATATATTGGGCTTTTTTATAAGGGCCAAGAGGTGGGGGCGTGTGGAGGCACAGAAATGAACCACCTTCAGGGAGCTTAGAGGGGCGATGGAGAAATAATGATCTGATTCTAATTAAGTTCAATGGAAGCTCGAGAGAGTAACAAAGAGTGGTATTAGACTTCTGAGGAGGGAGCATACTATCATTTGGCCTTTACTTGAATGCCTCTTTCATTGCGGAGCTCACTACTTTGTAAATGAGTGGACCTGTTGTTACAAGGTGACCTTTTCTTCATAGTATTGAAACTCTTCAGCGGAATTCCACATAAATGGTTAGATTTCACCATTACTGAAAGGTTATTCTGTTTTCATTCCTTCCTCCCTCGGTGTTGTTTGAACCTGTCTATCATGTTGGCACCCTCTACATTTCAAGGTATTATTCAGTCCCTGCTGCATTTGAATTTTGAAACAAATTCTGCTTTTCTGTATAATCTGATTTAGAAAACAGATGTGGGCAGGCGCTTTTGCAGGTTCCTCTTGTTTTTTAAGTCGGTGATGTATCAGCAAGATAGGTTGGATTATTCCTCAGTAACAAATAAACCCCGCATCTTAGTGGCTAAAGACAGTGTCTTTCTTTCCCATGCTGTGTGTCCAGCGTGGTCAGCAGGTGGGTCCTGCTCATTCAAGTCACTCAAGGACCCAGACTGATGGAGGTGTGCTCTTCCATGTACCTGCAAGATCACTGCAGCATTGGGAAGGAAGCTAGATGGTCTGGCTCTAGTAATCAGAACAGACCCAGAAGTGACTAATGCTGTATCAGCCAGAACCAGTCCTGTGCTTCCATTTAGCTGCAATTCAGTATTTCTTGTACTGAAAAGGGAGAACTGGATGTAGGTGAGCAGCACTGATGACATCCACAAGTGATGTGGCCCAGGCAGGGTTGTAAAGTGTGTTCCCACCGCAAGGAAGTGTGTTCCCACCAGGCCTAGCTCAGTGCTTTGTAGGTGCTCAGTATTACACGAGTACTGACTGAATGAATGAATGATAAATATCTTAAAGACTCTGGTCCCACCCCAACCCGTTCCTTACTGATCTATTGGTGTTATATTCACTAATATGACTGTACACTGGTCATCAAATAAACAATGGTAATTTTCTCTCTTTTACCTGTTTGAGTAGTTGTTTATTCTGAAATGTTAAGCCAGGAGATATTTCCCAGACTGGTTCTAGGAGGTTCGGTGCTAGCATTATGTAATAGAGAGGTGTTACAGACTTTCTCTCCCTCACCATCTGCCTCTTGTCTAAGACTTTCTGAGTTTGTTTGGAACAGTCCAGGGTAGGAAAAGAGTGGCAATGGGCCTGGCCTCACCCAGGAGGTGGCCTTGCCCAGCAAGGACTGCAGGGCAACAGATAGGACCTGGAGAAGGCAGGGATGTGTGTAGAATAGCCTTGGCTTTCTTTCTTGGTACTTTGAGGTTTGGTAAAAGCGATTTGAGTGAGAAGTTTTTTCTGGTCACAAGACTGATAGAATACTCAGAGAGTCTGGGGCACTCACGCTTCCATCAGCAACCATGGTAACGCGAATGGTGGTCGGTTTCCAAGCCTTCCTGGCCACACTCGCCCTAAAAATAGTTGAGTGCTATGGAACAGGCATTGCAATGGGCTGTGGATGAAGCAGTTGGTGGCTGTACAGAGATTTTGCTCTGGGAAGTGCTGGTCCCTCAAATATGTTTGTTCATGTTGTGATACGTGCATGCGTGGATTAGAATTTTAGGATTTGATGAGTACTTTTAGCTTAAGCATGGAATTTAACTAAATAGTATTGCTCTGACTCGATAATCACCTTACTGAAGTCATCTTTATAAAGACAGCTTTCCATAGACAGGTGACATGGTAAACTGTTAGCCCCAGTGTCACAGGGACTAGAGGACATGAGTATTGGCCCAAGCACACAGAGGCCACCCTGGGTCCTTCCTCTCAAGTGACAAAGTATTGCACCCAGAAAGTTCTGCAGTGCAAAGAACCAGCAGGGAGAAACCAGCAGGGAGAACGAGATAATAGCCCCTCCTTGGCCTGTAGGAGCCAGTGCCAGGTGCCTCGGTTGGGCAGAGAGCGAGGCCCAGACCGAGAGGGAAAATGAAGCCATGGGGGACTAGTCTTGAAATACATGTGGGAAGCTCCAAAATATATGTCCATATTTTGTTTGACCTCTGACTCCCCACGGCTTAATTTCATAATGAAGCCAGCCGTCCAGGTAGAGGACCTTTGTGGCATCAGCGTGGTTCCTGGCGCTGGCAGGCAGTGTCGCAGACGCCGGAAGGGGAGGAAGGCGTTGCTTTTCCTGCTCCTTCCTTCACAGTGTTTTTGAGCGTCACCTGTGTGTTTCAGGAGCCTGCTTCAAAGACTGACATCACAATCTGGAGAAAATAAGTACTTATTTTATGTTTAAGGATTTTTGACTTCTGGGTCGACCTCCTGTCATTGTAAGATTAAGAGGAAGGCCTCGAGTCGTGTATGAGTGACTTACACTTCCTCTGGGCGGTTCTTGAGAACTGTGATTTCCTGGCCTAGACGCTGGATGTCTGCTGAGACCTGGAGTACATTCTTTGTACAGTTGTGGGGGACAGCCTGTGCTCTGCCGGGAGTGGAGGGGATAAGAAGGAAATCGCCACTCGATTGTTAATTCCTGTATCAATTAACTCACAGCAAACATCCTACATGATGAAACTTATTCTAACATCACGTGGGCTTCCTGGATATCAGACCTTCAATGGAAAAAGGGGATTGATGAAATGCGGACGTGCCACTGGTAGGGGCAAGGTCCCAGTAAGCGCAAACTACAAATCTGTGTTCTGTGCTTCCGTTTTCTTTCTACTCCTTTCTATCCCATCTTACTCTTACCTACCAAGGAACTGTAACTTTCCTGGAATAGGTCCCATTTATCAATCAGATAATTACCGAGATGCATTCCTCCTCACTGAGGATCTCCAAGAATTGATGAGTTTTTTGATAAAAGCTTTGACAGTTACTGTGGAAATAGGGAGCATTATTGCTATGGGCGTTCTGTTTACAAGCAGATTAACTGTCCCTCCTTAGTGACAGTTCCCACATTCCCTTAATTGCATTCCCAATGCCACATCCTAGCTGAGAACCTTATTTCTCTCTGGGCTTTTAGAGTGGGGACCCTCACCTCCTGGCTTCCCACCCCAAATCCGTATTACAAAACACCCTCACCTTTAGGACCAGGCTGTTGTAATTGTTCATTCCTTTGCTTAATAACCTTCAGTGGCTTCTGTTTTTTGAGGGTGGAGGGGATTGTGTTAAAGCTAATATTGCTTCGTCTTTAAAGTTTCCCCCAGCTTAACTCTAGAAAGACTTGGTTTCCAACCCTGCTTTTCTCTGCCTGACTTTAAAATACCCTGTTAGCTGGGATAGTTAACTTACTCACTATTCCTCAAAAATGGTTTCCATAGTATTATTCTTAATTTTGGAATATTCTGTAACCTAAAATATCCTCTCCTTATAGCCCATATTTAAAGGTGGGACTCAGCTCTTAACTCTTCTAAAAAATTAACTTCATCACTTGAGTCCTTAGCAATCCTTCACTCCTCCAAAGTTCTTTGGCAAAATCCATCTTTCATTTCATTCAACATTCATTCATTCAAAGGGCACTCATCATAGATTGCCTTATATTAATTACCACCTAAGATTGACATGTCTTTTCTTTCTGTTTAATTGCAAAAGAACAGAAACCCACTCAAGCTAAAGGGAGGTGTATTGAAAAGATGTTCCAGGACATCTTTTGTCATCAAGCCACATGTCATAAGATTCCTAGTGAGCAGAAGAGTCATTGCTCAGCTGGGGGAGAAGGGTACAGTTCCCCCAAGTGGGCCTGTGAACTGTCACATGTAGAGATGGGGACAAGCAGGATCTCAGGTCCCTTGAAGTTCCTTGAAGATAAAGACTGGATGAAGTTTAACCCAATTTCGTATTCACCCCCATGTTTGTACAAAGTCAGGGCTCAGTAAAGACTCAATCATTGACGACACAGAAATGCTTTTGACCTACTGCATTAAAGGAATTTTATATGCTTTGGGCCTATAGATTTTAAATGAAGTTAAGAGAAACTTTTAACAGCTTTGCCTGCTTGCATTAATAGTGATTAAGAATTGAATCAAATTACAGTGGCCAGGTCGCGGTGTGCATACCAATGGTTGGGAGGTGAACGTTCTCACCTAGGATTATCATTCTAACAAAATGAATTACTATCGACAGTCTGTTTTTCAACTCCGATTTGCTTCTTCCCAAAACAACAACAACACAAAACAAAAAACTCTCTCCTTGGTGACGTACGGCAAGCAGCATGAGAACTTTACACCCCACCAGACCACCCCACGATCTCATGGAGCAGACTTTGCTGTTTGGCTTTGACACATGTGGGTGACAGTGCCCACAACCAGCTACCACGTCTCCCTGAATAATTAACTGGTGGCTCTAAGTGTCTTTGTGATAGACATCTGGTTTACATCACCTCTTGATTTTGGATACTCATCCACATGATCGAAACTCTTCTTTCACACTCAGAACGCTTGGTCATTATGGATAGTGTTATTAAGAAAGAGGAAATGTGTTCAGCTGCTTGGAGAAAATGGCCTAGAATACATTAAAATGATGTTCTCAGCTTGATGAATAGTGAATGGAGCTAAGACAAATGTCTCAGAAATAAAGCATTTAGTGTGATATTCTTTTGCAGTTGTATGGCTCTGGGGTAGGTTTGCAAATTGTTTCCTTGCAGGTTGATATGAAATTAAAAGTGCTTGGAGAGCCCATGGCTAGATGTCTGTATTTTGTTAGAGTGTTTGCCCCTTTGTTGCGTGAGACATAAGGATTACTGTCATTTTAATTAAGTAACAGCTAAGTCAGCCATGCAGGTAGAGAGCCATTTCGGACTGGGCTAAGTACCTGTCCATCCACTCTTACTGCATCACACTAACATTTCAGAAATCTATGAGAGAAATCCGTCTTTTCACCAATGGTGGTGGGTAAAAGAGCCTTTGAAACACTGAACATTGATGACTTAACCCTATATTAGGTATACAATTGTGTTTATTAAATTTATTCAAATATTGAGTGCAAATATTGTTTGCCCGGCATACTTCTACAAAATTCTGACAAAAACTCCTGCCTTGCCATAGCTTAATGTGTGAACTTAACTCATAATTAATTTGGTCTTCTGCTTTTTAGACAATGGCAAAGCTAAAAGGGCAGAGAATAAAAGAAATGTATCTGATGCTTTTCTCTCTCATTTCTTGATCTTGTACCATACATGTATATCCACACGTTACTCAACTCTAATTCAGTTGAGTCGTTAAAAACATTTGAAGGGAAATGGGTTTGGGTTCAAATGTGAGCTCTGCCATAAGAATATTGAGTAAATAAGGTCTGACTGATCCTGGTTTCCGCATCTGGACAATGGGGGACAATCAATACCCCTGAGTTATTGTGAGAGTGAGATCGTTACATGAAGTGTTGCTTCATCCGTCATAAGCACTGCATAAATGGCAGCTGTGATTAATGTCCATTTTATTCAGTGTCGACCATCCACCAGACATTGTGCTGGATTCTGGAAATCTCAGAGTGAACAGTCATGGTCTAAATAGAAGCAGCTCTGAAACTAGCCACAGAAATAATCACATCCAAATAACTACACCCTTTGGCGTTTTCTATGAGGATTTTTTTGTATGTCACTGTCCTTAGAGTTTTGTCATTGGAGAGTCTTTGGAAAGCTTGCTTAATGGCCCAGAGTTGAAGATGACAGGCCTTCTCCGGAGGAAGCCAGAGAAAGCTGGGAAGTTCTGAGACAGCCTCAGGCCACCAGGGCCTGCCTTAAAGAACAGCAGTTTTTTTTCCTCCTGTGGCCTCGCTCCTCCCGAGCAAGTGAAGGACCTCCGGTAATGGACCTCCCTTTCCTCGGGTCTGGTTTCTCAGGGTATGATGAGCCACCGACTCAGTTTGTCTAGGACTAAAGGATACCCGGATTGACAGAGTTTCCTGTTTCCAACCAGAACAATCCCAGGACAGCTGGGGCAAGTTGGTCACCCTACTTAGGAGCTCTGTCCTTGTTCTGCGATTGTTGTTCGGAATCCTGAAACAGGTTTTGTGGGCATCTCACATGGTGAGACATACAGCCACCCTAAGAGAAGAGGCAGGAGAGAACGGGGGAGGCAGTGTGGCTTTGTTAGTCCCTGTATTTATGAATCTGCTTTTTGGGATGGCGTTATTATGATGATGACTATTTTAAGGAAGAGAGCTCTTTAATAAAGGCAAGAAAACTAGGCTACACGCTTTAAATGTAGAGTTAATGAGATCTTTAAAAAATTCCACTTAATCAGTGGTGTTTGCTGTGCCCGGCAGGATTGTTGCATAGGGCTTGGTACACAGTAGGCACTCAATAAATACTTGTTGAAGGAATAGTGGAATCAATGTATTCTTCAGAAATGACTTTGAGAGCTGTGGTCCAGTTCAGGCTGGGTTGCTGATTTTTGTAGGATTTCCGTCTGGGCCCTTTGATAGCTAATGTGAAAATGCATGAACCTAGAGCTGCTCTGGGTTCCTTGTCGCACTGATATCCGGAGTGTGTTGATGTATGAGCTTATGCTCTTCTTGACTGTTTTTCCCCTTCTTGGTGGAACCACATGATGCTAGCAGATGAGTTGCCTTATCTTTTGGCAGCTCGGCTGCTTCTGGACCATGTTGCAACGTGAGCACAGTATGGAGTGTGATGGGGCGCGTGTGTACATGGTGCCCAGTGCTTTCCTCCCAAAGACATGGAAGGGATTTCCTAATGAGTCTGTTAATGCCGAGTAGGGCTTGGGAAAGGAACCAGGCCTGGTTCCTTACTCCTGAGTGGAAATAATGTGAAGCCCTGGCTCCAATTTGTCAGATTTCTCTCTGAATCGTTAACTGGTGGACTTGATGGTGTGGGGGTTCCGAGCCAGTCCACCCAAGAGGTGCTTCTGTGGTATGTGGATTGTTTTGAGCTAAGGGCAATGTTAGCTTCAAGTTCCTGAAACTTCTGTCTCTCCCTTAACCGCCTAGAAGAACTTGAGCTAGGGGCTTTGGCCATGGTAAGGTTATCAGTGATAATCTCTTTTTGACCCATCTGTATGGTAGAGCAAACTTTTATTTATTAAACATCTGCTCTTATCATCCTGCAATGATCCATTGAAGGCCCCCAAGGTGCATTTCCTCATCCCTAGCTCAGAATGTCTTACATACCTACATCCTCTTTTCCATCTCTGAAGCTCTCGTGCATGTGGGATCTCTGACTCTCTCATGTATGTGGAGTTCTCATGCGTACGTAAATATTAAATTTGATTATTTTCTCTGGCTAATCTGTCTCATGTCTATTTGATTATTAGACCAGCCAGAAGAACCATGATGGTGGAGGAAAGTTTGTTCTCTTCCACAATGGCAACTGATAAGGCCCTTAGATAAGTCACGGATTTTTCTATTCGTTAGCTGGTGCCTCAAATAATAACCCGTTGTGTTCTGTTTCTGTTATCTGGGGATGTTAGGTTGGTGCCAGCTGGACCTGCAGCAAATCACCAGAAGAGTAATTAGCTTGCTGGTTGCCAGTTTTGTAAACCCCATGCACATAGCAGCTGAAGGTAATTGCTAGACATCTACATCTTCCTTTCAGTCAGATTTCCCTGTAATCATTATGTATACCAAGATATATTCATTTATGTTCCTGATAAGCCAATTTCTTCGTGGTCTATTACTTCATCTAAGAAAAGGTGAATACCTTGTTTCTGGAAGGAGAATCTTAGGCAAACAGAATTCATTTAATAAATTACTTTTATTTCTGTATACAAAATGCTAAATATTAATTCAAAGAATTGGTGTTTCTTTGCAGAGTCCATAGTTTACTTATTTTTTCCAACATTGGAGTCAAGTCTATCAAAAATTAATCATGCATACACTTTGGTTTTATGACAAATAATAAAGTATTTGAGAATTGCATCCCCTTGGCAGTTGTATTTCCTTACGAGAAATTTGTTGATTTACAACAAAAAATGTCTTCACTAAGAAGTTAAAAGAAGATGTCAGATTTTACCCCAGACTTACTTCACCTGATCCGTGGGATCTATCTGTCAAACCCTTTCTTGAACGTGCTGCTTAGAAGAACTTTCTGTTGGGCTCAAGACCAGTTTGCAATGGGAATTGAAAAAAAGGCGCTGTCCAGACAATTTAGAATTCTGTGTAAATTCGGAGGGCACTCTGATTTGAAGTCTAAATGTGATTCAGCCTAGTTCCTCTAGTTGCCTCAGCTTTCGTTTTATTCTTTACCTTTGACTTATTGCAAAGGCCAGCACCATTAGATTCTGTTTCCACTTGTAGTAAAGGCGAATGGGGTTTCATTTAGACTAAAACCCTAGAAATAAAGGACTTGATCTCCTGCACTTTGGAATTCTCGCCCCACCATAGGAGGAAGTGGTTTCCGAGCGTGCCGTAATCTCCTCTGGGTTCTGGAGTCCGCTTCCCTCATTTAACTTCTCCTTTGAGATTCTGACTTGTAAAGAAACAAATTTCTTCCTTTATGAGGTTTTTTTCAG
This sequence comes from Rhinolophus ferrumequinum, assembly GCF_004115265.2. Taxonomy (NCBI): domain Eukaryota; kingdom Metazoa; phylum Chordata; class Mammalia; order Chiroptera; family Rhinolophidae; genus Rhinolophus; species Rhinolophus ferrumequinum. The sequence continues at coordinate 49,484,831 of NC_046302.1, read as the reverse complement.
TGCTAGGTGATGGTGTCGTTTGATACAATCTATTGTGCTTAACAGCTAAATGTACTTTGTTTTCCCAAAGCTGATCACAGTTAAGAAAAGTAGAGAGAGAGAGAGACAACAGTATGAGGACAAGTGAGGAAAGAGAATAATGGGGTAAATTATTATGTAGGTATATGGTATTTTTTAAAATTCAATTTTAGCTTCAAAATCAAGAACAACTGTGGTTTTTTGATTTGTTTACAAGCTGGTGTTGGGTTTGTGATTAAAAACGTCTTGCCAAAGCAAGTTGAAATTGTTCTTAATATTATTCTACAAAAATGACATGGAAATTATTCCAGGTATTTTCTTTCCCAAACTATGTCAGAATCCACAGTTCACGACAATTTTGGGAGAGATAACTATTGTACAAAGATAATAGTGTTTATTATATGCTTCAGGCGCAGTGCTAAGTGCTTTAAGCATGTTATCTGGAGGCAGTTGAGCCTAGAAAGTTAGGTGACTTATCCAAGGTCACGTGGTGAGTTTATGCCAGAGCTTGGATATGCCAGACCAGGGCTATCTGGGCTCTTAACTGCAGCCTGGGAGCTGCACTGACAATGGGAATTAAGAATCGAAAGGGGTGAAAACTCTTTAAAAATAAAAACAAAACGGGTTCAGTGTAACGTAAGTTAAGAAGAGATCTGACTTCTACATGGTCCTGTCTTCAGGAACAAAGATGGATGATTTTAGTCAACCACCTGCCTGAAACATTTGAGGTTGACTTTGAGGCAGTGTTGTTTGAGAGTTGGTGATAGTTTTGTTGGGAAATTTGCAGTGAGATTTCCTGCTATTACCTCAGCTTTGCCCAATGCTAACAAGTTTCTGTGAAGTCTGGTGGTGTGAAATGTTTCTTGAAGGACCACTTTGACAGAAAGCCAGTGTACGAGCTCGTAGGTGTGCGAGACATTCGATCAGATGCTGAGAGCTGACGATGCCACTAAAAATTATGTTTGAGCAAAAATGCATTTTTATAACCTCCCCTCCCCTAGTTACTGTTTTTCCCCATACCAGAAGTGGAATAAATCATATCCTTTTATATTACCTTCCTTTGTTCATGCAGTTCCCATTTCCTGGAACGCCTTTTCTCCACCCTGCCCACACCCCCCCCCAAAAAAAGAGGAAAACATCCCCCACAACATCTTGATGGAAAGCTGTGAATACTATATGCTTCCTTCAAGACTTTCTTCCCATTGAACCTGCCCTATGGATCCTCCTCCAACTCTTAGGAAGAATTAATTTTCCTCCCATTTGTTTTTTTTTAAATTCTACTTACTTCTGTGTATGATAATACTGTGATTGTTGATCCCCTGCTCCATTGTGAATTCTTTGACTGTAGGGACCTTTTCTTATTTAGGAGTTGGATGAATGAATGAATGGAGGAACAAAGAATGGAGGAACAAATGAATGAACAACTATTGTTATCATGGATTTGTTGGGATTAATTAGAGTGTATGTTAGTGGAGAACAGTAGTAGACCTGAGCATTGACATGTGATATGGTTGGGGCTGGATAATTTTTTGTTTTTGGGGAGACTGTCTTGTGCATGGTGGGATATTTGGTAGCAGTCCTAGACTTTGCCCACTAGATAGATGCCAGTTGCCCAGTTGTGACAATCAAAGATGTTTCTAGACATTGCTGAATGTCCCTAAGAGTCTGCCACTGTTCTAGACTACTTTCTAGGTGGGACCATGGGACTGGTTCTCACCAATGGGATGTGTGTGGAGATGAGAGGCAGTTAAAAGTTGGGTGCCATTTCTGCACTCTCTTTCTGGTCTGCATGCCAGCTGTAGGTGTGGCAGCGGAGAACTCTGAAGCCCTAGGGTATGATGGAGCCACAAGATGGAAGGAGCCTGGGTCCTGAATGACCCTGTGGAGCATAACCCCCTTTACCAAGCTGCACTGGAACACAGTGTGAACAGGAGATTAAGCCATTATTGCATTAGGCCAATGAAATTTGGGGTGTTTATTTTGATAGTCAGTCTACCTAGCCTAATCTTCTCTCACACTTGGGATGAAGAGAACTTGTTGAAGCAGCCATGCCTATATTCTAAGTAGTGAGTAAAAACAGATTCCAACCTTGGAAAAAGGGACAGATTTTTTTTGGTTTGTTCTTATGTAGCATCAGTCTTATTGTCATAATTCTTATCATTTCTATATCTTATCAGAAAATAAGATGGTGATAAATGTGAATTTGTTATCCTATCACTCAGATCATTCTGACATAACGAGTAGCTTTGAGCTATAAATAATTTTAGTAAAATGTAATAAAACATCAAGTGTCCAAGCAGTTTTTGTTTTACTGTGTATGGATATGTGTCTGCAACTCAAGTTCAAGTTGAGATATTTGTAGCAATTTATGTTTAATGCATTTAAACAGTTTTTGGGGAAAATGGCAGATGTTGATACCCTATAGCCACAGCTGTACCCCACACCACTAATAAATAAATCACTGTATGATGTGATGGGCTTGAAACGGACTCATATATTCTTAGTACAGCCAAATGCTGTGGATTAGTGTCCTTTAAACAGCTGACCTCAAAACCTTGCTTATCTGACTAAATTCAGTGCATAGTTCTAGTTTTCTTTTGCCGCAATTATTGTATTTGTGGTTGTGTCCACGCAGAGCCACTGACCAAAATGCGTAAGTCAAACAGCTACATTTGTCATCCATCTGGATGACAACAATGGCGTTGTTTGTGGGAAACAATAGCTGTTTGTGGGTGTGCCCTTTGATGTCTGAAAGCTTTGTGTTTGATTCAGTGATCTTGGAGCCTGCCCCGTTTGCATAGCATTCAATCCATTGTACAAAGAGCAACCCCCAGTGAATTTCACCCTACCTGTCTGTCAGTCAAAGGATCCCTGTCAGGAAATAGAGCAAATCTGAATGACAATTTTAAGATGGTGAAGTCTCTCTAGTAAAATCCTGATAGGCATCCTAAGTACCAAATATCTGATTCTTGTGGAGTTTGTTTTTTACCCATATAAAAGAGTTTCATAATGATAATAAGACTAGTTAACAATGGCACTAATTATGTGCCAAGGTCTAAGTGTTTTACATACAGTTTGTATATAATTCTCACACAGTCTTATGGGGAAGGTCCTATTAGTATCTATTTTAATTTATTTACAAGAAATTTAGGCACAAAGAGCCTAACTGACTTGCCCAAGGTCACAAATAGGTAAAAGTCAGAGCTGGGGTTAGAATCCAGCCCCAAATGGCTCCGGAGTTTATGCTATAAGCCACTGTGGTATGCTACCTGAGATTTTTCATTCTGTTAAGGAGATGCACTTTCTCTGAGATGTCCTGTATTTTAATGACTTCATTGTATACAATGAATAAAAAGTTATTGATATTGTTGATTTTTGCATGGTTTGAACATAATTCCCCAATTTAGCTGCTAGCTGATACTCTTATGCTCTCCATAACTCTTGCACAATGCTTTCTTGTAATAAAGTCCTAACTTACAACGTGGGCTTGATTATTTCATACAGAGATGCTCCTTGAGGCCGTTATCCCTGTAGAGGTAGGAACACATGTACACAAGGAACTCAGATGCCAGGTGGTATTGGATGATGTGCTATTGGAGTTCAGAGGGGAAAGGCGACTTCTTGCCAGAGGTTGTAGAATGGCCTCATTGAAGAAGTAGCATTTGACGGTTGCCCTTGGACACGTGGGCAGGTGGAGTGGCATTCCAGAAGCAGCAAGGTGGTCAGGGAGGGTGGACCTTGTCTTCTGGACAACAAATAATGCACTATGGCTGGAGCTGTGAGCCAGACCAGCAGGAAAGGGATCAGAAAGGTTGGTGGGAATGGGGACTTTGGGACTTACTTGGCAGGAAGCCAGTGATGGTTTGGGGGCTGGGAAGGATGTGAGCAAGAAGCTGCGCTTTCAGAAACTTAATCTGGCAGCCCTCAATATGGATGGGAGCAGGAAAGGACGAAGGTGGGGAGACCAGCTGAGGTCCAGAGAAGATCTGAACCCCAGGGGAAGGTGACAGGAATGGAAAGGATACATGGGCGCAAGAGACATTTCAGAGACAAAATTAGTAGAATTTTGGAGACTGATTGAATGCGAGGTGGAAGGTAAACAGATTTTCAGGTCTGAGGTCCTGGGTGAATAATGGTAAATATAAAATTGCATGGAAAAGACCAGATTTGGGAGAAATCTAGAGTTCACTTTGGAAATGGCATTTAGCAGAGAGGTCAAAGCTGTGCCTTGAGAGTAATCCACATCCAGACGGTCATTATGAGTCTGAGGTGGAACCACGTTGCCAAGTGGGGGAGAGAGCTCTCTAGAGAGCTGGCTGCTGAAAGGACATAGGCCAAAAGGGTGGTAGGAATAAAGGAAAAAATCTGTTTTTTAGAGCAGAGGTCACTTGCATGTATGGAAAAGTACAAGTGATAATGTGACGTCATGTTTTGTATCGCTTAATTTGTATTTATCATCCCCCCAATTGGTTATGATTTTTCCTAGATTTAAAATATCCAAATTGTTTTACAGACTGTGCGTGAGGAATGTTCCATAGGGGACCCTGCCTGGAACATTGGGCATCTGGTTGGAAGACCCTCTGCTCATCTGAACTGGCTGTTAACGCATCAGCCCCAGGACATGCTGGGGACTGGCCTGCCTGCCCCTTGTTGGCTCCTTGACGATGCCTGCATTCTCTTCCTCTGTCCCTCTGTTTGAATCCTGATTCTTCCTTTAATACCCTACTTAAATCCCATCTCTGAATTATGGATGATTGCAGCTGAAAATGACTTTTGCTGCCTCCCACACCTCGCAGATCTTACTGTAGACCCTGGGGATGGCCAACTGCTGAGCCGTGATAGATGTGGGTTCCCTGAGGGCTGTGCCTGCCTTACGCGACTTTGCATCCCAGGTACCCTGCTTATTAGACTTGTCACCACTAAATGTTGTCATGATAGTTCTCTTATGACTCTAACTGGTTCTTAATCTTCTTAAAGACTGCAGTGACCTGATGCTTTTTTTTTTTTTTTTTTTTTAATCTCCTGCCCTATTTTGATTATGGTACTTTCATGCTACTGATTGTTAAGAACATATCATTAGGAAGTTTTCTTCTCTTGGAGCACAGCGTCTCTGTAACTGAATCTTGTATCTGTAGTCAGAAGTATAGTATGTTGGTTACCACCATCGGCTTAATTTGTATTTGTCTTTTATTCAAAAGACATATTGACTATTGTGCTGGATTCTTCTCTTTGGTCAGTTAACGCGCTGTGAGACTGGCAGCAAGGAGATCATTTTGGGGCAAATTGCTCTGAGTTTTGCATTTGGTTTCATGGAGATGTTGGAGGTAGGTTTTCAGGAACCCAAATACACTCAGAGCCCAAATGGGTAAAACAGTAGTGGAAGCCTAAAATTGGGTTTTATATGTCTGAAATTATATTAATCAGACAAAATTCACTTAGTATGGTGTGAGGAATGGTCATGAATAAACAGAATGAAACTATGCCTGTTAAAACAGATTAGGAAAATACTGAGGGAGTGCAGTGGCTTTCCTCTTCCTTCCATGAGACTTGTTTATTCATATAATCTCAGTTCTGCCAGCCTCAAAGACCCCTAGTAATTAGTACTGATTAGTTAGAATCGGCTGTCATCCTCTCTGGCCCATTCCATTATCTCAGAGAATAAGTCCACTTTCTTTATGGATTATGGCAAAAGGACTCCTTCAGAGAATGTGTTAGGTGGATTGATATTCATACCTGACTTTTGAATAATCAGAGTTTAGTACATTGGCAGAAAAAGAAGCAAATGGTGATGGGAGCCCCACCACTGTAAGATATGAGGCCTACCCATTTTTAAGTATGAGATTGTAAAATTTTGAGTAAAAATTTAAATGTTGAATATCTTTGAACTGAGTTTATAAATCAGATCATTGCTAATGTGTACTTGGCAGTAAGTCCAAAGCATTTGTGCAGCTCTGTGTAAGTTATCCAATTAATTCTCAGAATAATTTAGGAGTAGGTTCTGTTTTTATCACCATTGTTTGGATGACCAAACTGAGGCACAGAGATGCTTAGGAGCTTGCTCAAGGTTATGGTGCCAAGTGGCAAAACCAAGTGATTTTGTGCATGGAAACCCCAAAATCTGATCCCTTGTGGCACGGAGCTATCAGCTCATTCCAGTGGGCTTTCAAACTTTGCAGAAGTAGTTGTTGAAAAGCACAAAAGAGGAAGAAGGAGAAGGAGAAGAAGCTTTTATCAGAAACAAAATATACTCACAATAAGCGTCTGCGTAGTAATTAATTTCTGGCTACAAAGATGAACATGATATTAAAAATGAAATACTAAAAATGTTAGTTTTAATTTCACTCACTCGGTGCTCTAGTCATAATAGAGTTGTAATTAATTATCTTATTGTGGCTATGTTGTTTCCATACCAGAAATTCATCTGGAAATTATAGTGCAACAAATAGCTGCTGAAATCATGATGGTAGTGATTATATCCATGACATAATTGTGTAAGTATAGAATACTGAGGTTATTTTGAGGAAAGTCAGCTTCAGTAGAATAGTGAATACTTTTCCAATGTAGGACAAGCCAAAAGGAAGGAGGCCCAGTTATGGAGCTGTAATATATATATAACGGAAGCAGGTGAGTTTTCAGGAATACTTTGGAGATTAAAAATTAGACTGCCCAGATTTAATTCAGAGTTTTTAACCTGACAAGGGTACTAGCACTATTATTGGCTCTGGTACTAAGTTTTTTTTGTTGTTGTTGGTTTTTGTTTTTAATAAGCGTTGTTCATCTCTAGCAGGTCCTGTGAAGTCTCCATGTCTAGTTGGAAGTAACTTACCTCCCCAGGTTTACTGCCCTCCCTACTGCAGGATCCCTTTCTGGAATCTCCCTTGCAAGAAGTCTTAGCTTTTGTCATGAATATTTCTAGGTGTCAGGAGCTTACAACGTCCTGAGGAGACTGTTCCCGTTTTATAGTCAGAACACCTGAGACGAGATGAGGTGAATTGATAGTCCATGATCTCTGCAGTTCAGAGGTGGGTAGAACATGCCAGCTTTTCAGCTGGGTCGTGCCCCAGCAATCGCTCTGTGCCCCCCTCCAGCCTTTCCTTATGGGAGTACGCCTCTGGGGTGCCACTGAACCCCTTCAATGTCATCCACCCCGCGGGTGGCCGTGTCCATGGTTTTACCGTTAGACATTCATGCTTTGTGCTATGAAAACAGCAGGAATTGTGGTCACTTGGTAGACTGAGGGTTGTGTCCCTACTCTGCTACTTAGTTTTTAGCCTTGTGATCCTGAGCAAGTGACTCCCGAGCAAATGACTTCATTTAAGATGAGACCAGCAGTACCTGTCTCGGGAGGTCACAGTGAAGGTTAATAATGGTGACTGTTGTGCGTGGAGCCCTTGCAAGGTGCCAGCTGCTGTTTTAAGGATTGTGTATATGTTAGTTCATTCAATTCTCAAACCATAATCTGAGGTAGGAACCGGAGGCAGCCCCAGAGAAATTAAATGATGAGGCTGAGGCCGGAAGCTGGTAGACAGACAATTCAGCATAAATCAGTTCCTTTCTCTTTTCCTTTAGGGTTTTCTGTCCATGAGTCCTTTGCTAAAATGCGAGTGCCCCTGTGAAGGGTAACACATTTACATCCCTAAGGCTAATCATTTGAATCCCGTATCTAACCATTCCCTCAGGGGAGCAGGTGCAGATGGGGGCGGGTCTACAGAGGGAACGTGAAAAAGAAGAGCACAGGGGGTAACATTTTCTAGGTGGGTTGGGCGGTGGCAGGGCCCCTCCCCCGGGTGGTGGGAGGAGTAGGGTGAGCATTAGAAATGGGGCAAAAGGCACGAACACAGGAAGATGGGGTGCTCCCTGTAAACTGCACCTTTTCCCTGCGCTGGAGTCGGCCCTTACCCTGCCTTCACTTCTCTTTTTCTTGGATCTGAAGAAGCGAGGTCTACAAACACACTGGTAGGAAAATAGGACTTTGATCATTTTTCTTTCTTGGTTTGTCTTAAAAGAATTCTTCTTCTTTCCACCTCCTTATAAAATGCGCGCGCGAACAGTGATGCAAGACCTAAAGGCAGTGGGATTGGGGGTCGTACTTGGCCAAGACACAAACACTGGACTGGATGTGGGAGCGATGGGATTGGCAGGGATTTCTCAAGGGGGTCAAGTCAGCTGGGACGGACCAAAGAGTGAGGGGACAGGTGGTGGGAACCTGAAAGGAAGCTGTGCTCGCCACCCTTTTGTCCGTGGGTGGAAGGAAACCAGAGCACCCAAGAGTGTTTAGTATCAAAAAGCCATGTGGGAGACAAGGAGATGAAATGTATGACTGCAGATTGTTTTTAAAGTGCCGTGCTTGTGTATATTTGCAGTAACAAATCCCATCTTCAGACACTCTGACCAGTAACGCCTGTTTCTCTTGGGAGTGCATAGGCCACATCATGCCTGCAAGGAAATTTGGCCACCAAAGCTTTCCTGCATGCTTTCTACACCCCCACCCATTCTGGTCTCTTTATAATCCCAACAGCAGGGGATTAGTGTTAAATGTGGGTCCCGAAAAATAATATTTCCATATTTTCAAGTTATTTCTTATCAAGAGGGGAGGTTTGGGAGAAATGGAAAGATAAGATTTGACAAGATAATATGGTGATCCTTAACTTGAGTCAGTGGAGTTGCTCAGCTTTTTTTTTTCCTGGATTGAATTCAGGGTGAACAAGCTCGCCATTGAAATCTATATACGAAAATACAAATGTTCATAGTGAATCCTAATTACACTAATATGCTCATGGTTTCCTGTCCAAAACATCTGCTTATATAAACTTGCTCATATATTTTTTTGTCTTTATATCATTGTTGCTCGTAGAGTTAGCAGTTGAAATTTGCCGATAGAAATTTCCCATTTGTATGTATTTCACGAATTAGAATTTTGTGGTTTCGCGAATTAGAATTAGAATTGAAATGGTTACAGCTGTGGTTGGTTTTACCTAGTCCTACTAACAAAGAAATGGAGAACTTAGGACACAGAACAAACAAGATTACTTGCAAAATGTTATAACGTTCTAAAAATCTTTTCGAAGAACTTCAAATGCTTGTGAAAGACCTGTGTCCTTACAAATGATGAATCCATTTCAATTCTTCTATGTAATCATTAACGTGGTGGGAACCCTTCGAGCTTCCAGTCTGGGCAATTCTTTATCAATCCGATGTTCAGGCCCCTGTGAAGAATCCTGTACGTTGCTGGCCCTTTCATGAACTGGCCTTAGTAATGCCTGCTCCTACATTTCTACACTTTTCTGCTCTGCATTTTTCCTCTACATAACTACAGGGCAACCTACTGATTTATGCTTTTCATTTGTTTAGTGGAAGACTTCGAGGTTGCTTCTAAAGTTTGTCCCGATCCTCATGACCTGAAGTGGCCTTTCTGGGTGCCCAGTGCAGTGAGTGCCCTACAGGGTCAGCTACAGGAGACCGGCTGGACGTACCTCCTTCCTGGGGTCTCTGAGCTGACACTGAGCAGGCGTGGCTGCTCGGAGACGTTGAATAAACTGGGAGGAAAAAAGAAATATTGGAAAACATTTTTTAAATGCTTTTTTCCTGGGAGAAACACCCAGAACATAACAGTTATGTATTATAAGCCTTCAACAACACTTGAAGGTCAGTCTCTGTAGCCAGCAGCTGTTCTGAATGCCGCTGCTGCTGTGAGAAGGATGGGGGAGACATGGGGGCCCGGCCCCACTTCTCACCGTGACTTGCCTTGGAAAGTTTGGAGAAAGAGGCCCGGGCATCCAAACTGCCCCCTGGGGGCTCGTTAAGTTCTAAGAAGGTGAGCAAAATTGGTTTAATATATGGTTTGTTTTAGGCAGCGTATTAGTTTAAGGTTAAATTTGCATAAGAGTAGAGCTGTATTTTTTGGTGCATTGTGTATTTTTATAGTACCGCAGGGTTCCTCAGAGAATGTGCATGCACTGGACATTTATAACCATTTTATGGAATTTAGGAGCATTATTTTACATTTTAAATTTTTACCATGAGTTACAGTTGTTTTCTTTTCGTGCTGCACTGCTGTTGGTGTCAGGGTTTATTGACGCTGACTCCCAGTCAGGAATGGATGCCCGGATGGTGCTGTGGGGAGTCCGGCCTGATCGCTTCGTGGTGGGGGCCACAGAAGAGCTACAGGGAGTGAGTACGCACCCTCCTTAAAATTAAAAAACAAAAAAAAGAATTTCTTTCAAATATCTCTTTGCTACCCCTCCTGCTTCCAGGAAACACCAATAAAAACCAGTGTGACTGGTGGACTCAGTTTGTCATCACTTGCTTTTGTACTGCATGGGTCACTCTTGAGTTCCCACTCTGAGGATCATCTCTGGCCAATTTTAAATCCAAAACAGCCTTGCTTCATAAACCCATTAGCGAGTGAGCAGATATCTAGGTGCTGTCCCCTCCCGTGGTGGGGACATATGAATGCTTGGTGGAAGAAAAATTCCCTGACAGCCAGGGCTCTTAAAAAGTGCACATAAACCCTTTCTATCTTCTGGTCCCCACTCATAAGGGACCCAGCTGAGTCGGGACCAGTTCCTCAAGTCTGTCGTTTGGTTTTATTCTTGTTTTTCAAAGTGTCACTGCTGCTTTGCTAGAGCACATTCATTAGTTCCAAACATTACGGATCATCTCACCAAGGCCCTGCTAGGCTGTGGGGACACAGGGGCAAGTGGTAGAAAAGCCAGAGCTATTGCCTTGGAGAAGGTCACAGTCTTGAGGGGAAGACACACGAGCACCCCTGGTCTCAGTAGAAAGGAGGGAATGGTGGACCAAAGAGATGAACGTGGCACTGAAGGAGCTTTGGGGGGAGAGGAGACGCCTGAGGGTGTTGCAAAACTCTCTGCGAGAAGAGGCAGAGGGAATGGAATGTGCCCCGGGTTTGGAAAAGCTGGAGTGGGGTGTGGGTCAGATGGAAACGTAAGCCAATCACCAGAGGACCCACAGACCCTGGTGGGTGTGTGAACCGCACTCCGTTGGTAATGAGAAGTGGGCAGAATATTCAAAGCTGTGTTGTGGCATCATCCAATGGTTCAAGGCCTGGGAAATTAGGCAGGGAGTGTGCATGAGAATCCGTTGCTCTGTAACTTGAGCAAGTTTTTGAACATCTTCGCTGCCATCTCTTGATCTGCAATTGGGGACGATGAGGGCGCCTTCCCTGAGTTATCCCAAGGATCAAGGAGTCACCATAGGTAAAGCCCCAGCTTGGAGCAGCACTCCGGAGGAACGGTGGGAATAGGATTTACCACTTCGGAGCAGTTCCCTGGTGGTTGGAGTGAGGGAGAGACTGGTGACGAGGGACCTGGTGTGCAGGCTTTGTGTGGTCTGGCTCCAGTTTGCAGCGAGGTGTGCCCTGTGGGACACTATCCTCTGAGCTTTGGAGTTGGGGGTACATGGTCAGGACATCCCTACCTGCTTCTCCACGAGTGTAGGGTGCTTATAGGAACAGACCTACGAGACATTGTACGAGGCAGAATAACCAGGGCTTGATGAAACGTCAGAAGCATTATATGATCTTGTCTTTCCGATGACATGTTACTCTGGTGCTAACAGGGAGACAGGAAATTCAATCTCAGCTGACTAGCTTTCCTTGCAAAGTGAAAGAAAAGGGCCATTTTTAGAGTTTCCTGCAGGTTTCCTCGGGGAGGTGTGGACAGATACCATGGGGATGTTGCCTTCCATTTAAAATGCGTTTCCTTGACAATCTATTCGACTCTATGCCTGAACTCTAATGTGGAGGAAACTCTTTTCTGAGGCACCGAAGTATTAGTCCATTATGAACCTTTCTGAGGAAAGAGAGGTTCTAAGTACTAAATCCCACAATGCAATGGAGGCTGCTCCCGGGGGATTAGCTGGGACTTGGGTTTAGGCAGTTTGCAAAACAATTCAGCAAAGTATAAAAGGCAGTGGGGGAAATGGTATTGCTTTTTTGTGTGCTGCCAACCTGGTTTGTCACATGGATTAGTACTTCAGATAGGAACAGACATGAATCACTGCTTTGCGTTTCGCATTTAATTTTATCCTGGAAGCAATTTCCTTTCAGATTTTCGAGCTGTAGTTATCATTAATGAATTAAACATTATGAAGCCCAGAGAACTACTAATTCATTTTGAAATAAGTAGACATGGAAATCTGAAAAAGAAACCTTCAATTTTTTTTCAGTGGTGTTTAATATTTTCAAGCTGACAAAATGTGGAACATCATTTGGTAGGTGTAATTTCCCAGAGTGCTCAGTGGTCGGTATTGCGCGGTATATGTGCCCAGCATCTTGGCTGCAGGTGTTGGGGCATGAAAAATCAAGTTTTGTCGGTGAGCGGGGACTGGGTATTTTCTAGATGGAAAAGATTAAAAAGTATGGACAAGGCAGCTGGTTAGAGTGAGAACCCTTCCCCCACGTTTCTTGTCCTCAGGGCTTTCCAGCGTAAGGCTTTCAGTCTTATTCTTTCCCGGGACACCTGCCACCCCACTTTGTCCCTGCCCTCTTCCCCCTTATCAAATGTGGAAGGGGTTCATTCAGTCATCAGAGGTGGTTGGACATGAGTCCGTGGGTGCTCCAGCCTCTCACTCTCTGAAAGTGCAGGGTGACTGGTGTGGGAGGGCCGTGCCGTGTCCGAGAGGGACTTAGGGCCTTGTCTTTCTTCTTCCGGTCGAACCAGGCAGGTGGCCATGCTGGGAAAGACGTTCTGAGAGTAGACATGTATTTTCTCTTTCCTAGTCCGTGCATCAGGAGGTTTTTATGATACCTCAGCTGTTCGTTTCCCCCTTGTAGTCATTTCCTAGGGCTTCCCTAACAAAGTACCACACATTGGGTGGCTTACAACAACAGAAATGCATTCTTCCCCAGTTCTGGAGGCGGGAAATCTGAATTCCACATGTCAGCAGGGTCACATTCCCTCTGAAATCTGTAGGGGAAAACCCTTCCTGGCCTCTTCCAGCTTCCGGTGTTGCCGGCCATCCGTGGCTCGTAGATGCAAAGCTCTGCCCTCTGCCTGTCGTCATACGGCCTTCTGTCCTCACGTGTCACTTCTCCTCCTCTTAAGGACACAACTCGTGTTGGATTAAGCCCCCCTGCCCTGTCCAGTATGACCTCACCCTAACTAATTACACGTGCAGCAACCCTATGTCCCTGCGAGGCCCCATTCTGAGGTACCGGAGGTTAGGATTTAACATACGTTTTTTGGAGACACCATTCAACCGGTCACCACCATCCTCCTCTGCCCCTCCGCCCCCCTCTCTCAGGTGGCTTGATATTCACACTGCAGCTTCAAGCCCATTTTCAAAGGGCAGCATATGCCACCCTGGGCAGCGATGCAGCCCCCTGGCTCTTTCTGGAACTGGTAGCGGTGACATTAGCCTCTGATGACTGTCATGGAGCCCCTGGGAACGTGGTCTGTGAGAGTCAGGAGCATTCCAGAAGCAACTCGGAGTTTGAATTAGCACCAAAATGGCCCTCTCACGCTCTGCTGCCCATTTCACTTAAGTCAACTAAGCCTGAAACCAAGAAGCTTGGATGGTACCGCTGGGAAGTACAAAAGTCCTTCCAGGTTTATTGGAAACAATTGCTTTTATCAGAAGTACTGAGGTGGGAATTGGAGCAAATGCATGCTGTCCCATTCTGTGATGTGGTGCGAGCACTCGGTGGCTTCTCAATGGTGCAGGCAGGTGACGGGGACGCCAGGAGCCCTCACACTGCGTGGTGATCCGGGGTCGTGGCTGAGGGACATCAGATCGGCCCACGGGGGTTAGAAAGTTCCTCCTCTGGCCTCACAAACTCGGTAATTGACTTTACCTGGTGCATAAGAAACATGACTTTCCCCAAATAAGGTTCAGTAAGAAAGAAGCCAGGAGACCCCGAGTTTAGTCCTGGTTTTGCCCCAGTCTCACCGACTGATCTTAAGCCCATTTCATAAGAGGGAACCTGGGTTTCTCATCTCTGTGTGAGAATAGTGAAATTTGCTGCATCATGATGTCTGCAAGGCAATTAATAGGTTGCTGTTTGCCAGCCATTGGCAGACCTCAAGTAAACAGTGAGGGTGAGAATGAGGACAGCCACTTGCTAGCTCTGTCCACGAATAAACAGTAGCATCTTAGAGGCTTGAACCGAGGTAGTTCAGTAAGAACAAGGTCTGAAATGCAGAGATGCGGACGGTCGCTGAAGGAGCTGCTGGTCTTGTTTCCAGGGCCTGGCCAGGCCCAGAAGGCATGCTGTCAACTTGCTTGGTGGGAGCCCTGGGTGGACGCCCACCTGCAGATTAAGTGGAGGAACTGCAGGAGGGCTGGGGGTGGTGGTGGCTGAAGCATCCCCTTGGCGTGACAAGTTGCAGTAGGATGTTGAAGGGGACAGAATTGGTGAATATCTGCAGAGGTGGTGATATCTCAGGCATAGGCACCTGATCCTAGGGTACAGGATTGGAGGGAGGGCAGGTTCAGGTGGCTTGGGGGAAGCAGGGGCAGCCAGGAGCTTCAGAACTGGAGGGCTAAGGAACCCAGAAAGGACTCAAATGAAGGTAGAGGTGCCTGGGACAGGAAGTCACAGCCGAGCTGGCAGTCAAGGGACTTGGGTGGGGTCCTGGAGGGTTGCACCCAAATTACCTAGATGCCTTCATTAAGGTTAGGGCTGGTCCTAGAAACTGGGGTGGGGGAAGGGATTCCAGGTGGAAGAAATGAGGGCTGGGCAGCCTGACTCCAGGTTGGGACAGACCATGCTGGGGACGGAGCCATTGTCCTGCCCAGCCCCTCTCAGGGTCTCTCAGGGTTTTAGCCCTGCCGCATTTATTTCAATACATTCAGAGAAGATCCCAAAATAAAGCTAAACTCATACCCACCTCTTCAGCACAGACTAGAGAGTTATTTTTGCTGCTGCTGCTGCTATTGTTTTAGTTATCTGATTATCTATAATCACAGGGCAAATGCATTATTTTGGAAAATACTGCTGAATGTAGGTGTTTATACATTTCCGCGGCAAATTTACTTTAAATGACTATTGATTAACAGGGCTGAGGCTGAGAGGTTTTTGGTGATATGGTACTATCCAAATATAGAATGAACAAAGGTCTGCAGTCATGGTTTTGACTGCTGGCCAGAACCTGGAAGACGTGGAAGTGGAGTGTGGGATTCTTTCCTACTTTTGTGTCCCCTGGATGATCAGAACATGGCCGTGACCCGTATGGTGTGGTCATATAAAAGAAGTAACAGCAGGTGAGGAGGGGAGGGGAGCTGCAGTCCTAACACCAGACTGAGAGAAGCACTCTCTTCTCTGTCTCTGCTCGTGGAGAAAACTCCATTTACGTGACTGTCGAAAATTCGCTTCATTTTGCCAGGATTCAACCCAGAGTCTTCTGAGGCTCTGAGGGTTCAAAACCAAGCCCCACCAAAATACATGACCGCTTTTGATGTACAGATTATTTCAGTTTCACCATGAAAACAAAAAACACATGGACCCCGTGTTTGAGGCATTGAAATAAGGAATTTGGTGACTTGGGTTTATGATTCATTTACTTTCCTTAAAGTCTCAGTTTCTCATCTACAAAATGGAAGAATTTCCTACAGTTTCTCTCTTATAGTGTTGGGGGTTATCCAGTGAGTGATATACACAACAGTATTTGAAAACTGACATATTATACAACTGGTATATAGGAACTATTGGCACAAAGGTAAAAAGTCAGATTCTCTCTCTTTTATGCCTAGTCCCCTGCATCTATTTTAATTATATTCACTCCAGAATTTTGATGGAAAAATGTTGGGTTTTCCTTGTTTTACTACTTAATTAATTTAAAATGTTATCCTGAGTACCAGCACTATAATCTAGATGAGGGCTGTTTGAAGAGGAGGAATTGTGCAGAAGGATGTTTGTAAATAATGCTTAGGTGACACTATTGTGATAATTATGGCTTTTTGAAGATGAGTTTTATAGAGAGTTCTCAATTTTCCTGTCACTTTTTTTCTGGGCTCCTACTTAGCCAGCCCATTTGTTTCACGGAACTAGCTATTCATTGATCTGAGTCCCGACACAGCTCAACAGCTCTGTGAGTCCACTTTCCATTTTCTGTGGCTAATTTTGCGGACCCTGAAGAGGACAAAGATTGCTCTATTGTCCCCCTTCCCCACCCCTGGCAGCACATCCCTTAGATAGTCAGTTTCCAGCTCCAGTGAGTAGCCATCCCTGGATCAGAGGGACCTCAAACGGTGTGATGAACCCTTGGTGGCGAGAAGGGCCCTAGTGATAATGCTCCCTGGGGAGTCTGCACACCAAGGATAACCCCCACGCCACACATCCCTTCGGTGCCTGTACTTGGGGGGCCCTGAGTGCTGGAGGCTGCGTGACAGTGCAGGACCCTTCTGCTGATTAGTGTAAGACCCTCAGGGGTCTTTGAAACAAACTCGAGGGACCCACTGTGTATTTTACCGTGTGTTCTCCAGCATGCGTGTGTTCTCCAGCATGTGTGTTCTCCAGCACGTATGTATTCTCCAGCATGTGTGTGTTCTCCAGCATATGTGTTCTGTGTTCTCCAGAGTGTGTGTTCTCCAGCATGTGTGTGTTCTCCAGCGTGTGTGTTCTCCAGCTTTTAGTTGTTAAGCATCTCAAACATCAGCTTCATTGTCTTCACTTTACTCACCAGCTCAGTTGGAATCTAATTTCAGACACAAGTCAGCCAGTGATGGATCTTTTAGGAGCATCAAGAGTCAGACCTAGAGGAGCCCTTGGGGTCCCCTTGTCCAGCCCTCTCACTTTGCTGATGGGAACTCTGAGAAGTTGAATGACTGGTCCAGGTTATCCAGCGAGTTAATGGCAGAGCCAGGACAAGAACTCAGGGCTCTTCCACCACCTGGAGGCAGGGAAACATCGAGTGGTCACATTTAAGTATGGAGTAAGGAGTGCTTAGAGGGAGTCTCTCTTTTCGTCTAGCTAGGTTATGTTTGAGGATATGGTATTGCCAAAATATTGAATCACATGGATTAGAATATCCTAATTTTATTCCATGGTTTTGGTTGAATCCTGGTAAACCAGAATTCCCTTATGATGCTACCCTGTTGAAAAGCTTCACCAAATGCATTGGTTTGCTTTTCTGAATTAATGACCCAAACTGACTCTTCAATGTCAGGGAATCTTGCTGCCCCTTAGAATCATTCCAAATATTGGTTATAATTATAAAAAATTACAGCTTCAGAGCATGGATTTGGCATGGACACAAGCCACAAAATATATTCTGGCACCGCCCCTTCTCCCCATCACATGAGCTTATTTTTAATATTTATAGTATAATATTCTAGTTGTCTGAATTCTTCTGTATGACCTTTAAAAGCGCTGTTTGCTGTTATTTTATAGTTTTGTGGACAGAGTCGACGAGTTGCTCGTATTGTACCAGCTGCATTCTGATGAGCCATTGATTTTTTTTTTTTCTTCCTCACCATTTTCACATCAGACTGAACACAGACTCAGGCATGGTACAAGCTTGGCAGTGAGGTTTGCTTGGCTTGTTTAAATTCTCCTGTTGTTTAAGTGGCTGTGATTCAGCACCAGGTTCTTTTCGAGCAGAGGAGATGTGAAACCCCAAGACACCCATGGAAGTTTGACCATCGTATTAGAATACCCTTCACATAGAAAGCCTTACCCACCACTTCCCAATCACCCCAGCTAAAATCTACCACATTCCAGAAGATCACTGACTGAGACTCTAATTACCACCTCTTGGCCCTCTTGAGTTCCCTCCGTTGAGAGGAAGAGAGAAAGGAACCATGGACAATCACCGAGAGGACAGTTTCCTATCTAATGTTTCATCGGTTGTTTCAAACATGGAGGATACGGACAGCACCTATTACAGATTTTCCTGGAGACAGTCACTGTGTGTGTGTGTGTATAAGCTTTAGTAAGTGAAGATGGTTTTGCTCTCTTAAAATTGAAAGCTTGCTTTTCCCCCCATGTACTTTCCTGTGTGACTGATCTCTCAGATAGTTGTGGCATTGTAATCTGTATAATGAATTACTGCTTCAGTGGGCTTGCTGGCTCTTCTGGGCCACAGGGAAGGGGTCTGGTCTGAGACAGGTTAACCAGTGGTGGGGCATGGAACTAGAAGTTTCCACTTGGCATGTGTTGGCTGAGGTACAAAGATAATGATTGGGGCAAAGTGAAAACACTTCTTGTTAAATGTGGTGACAACTTGGAAAAGATAATCATATTGCAAATACCACCTTATCATGGGGAGGCCACAGGAGTGCCGGGAAGAAAGTAGGGAGTTACGAGGTCAGGTTTAAATTCAGCCCTGTCCCAGATGTGGGACCTGGGTAAGTCATGCAACCCTGAGCTTCACTTTCAATTGAAAAAGGAGGGTGTGGGCAAGGGGCATGGGCATCATGGCGATGCTGGTGGTGGTGTTTGCCTTCCTGTGTGGGAGGCTGAATAACGGCTCCGGGAGATGTCTCTGTCCCCATCCCTGGGACCTGTGAATGTTACCTGACTTGGCAAAAGGGACTTTGCAGAAGGGATTAAGGACCTGGAAATGGAGAGATGATCCTGGAATTATCTGGATGGGTCCACTATAGTCACAAGTGTCTTTATAAGAGGGAGGGAGCAGAGGAATCTGAGGGAGGCGCAATGAGTCGAGGAATGCAGGTGGCTTCTAGAAGCTGAAAAAGGTGAGGAACAGATTTTCCCCTCAGAGCCTCCAGGAGGACGCAGCCATGTCCCCACCTTGATGTTAGCCCAAGAAGAATAATTTCGAACATCTAGCCTCCAGAGCTGTAAGAATACGATTCCTGTTGTTTTAAACTATTAAGCACGTGATAATTTGTTACAGCGGCAATAGGAAACGAATACACTTACCTACCTCCTAGTTCTTGTAGTGGTTAAATGTGACTTTGTATTTATAAACCTCAAAGTGGTACATAGATATTAGTACTTTTAAAATGAATTTTAATATTCATCTGCGTTTCCAGGTTAAGGTGGTCAAGACACGTCAGGAAGACCAACCAGAAGAACAATCCTCAGTCCATTTCCATTATATAGCGAACAGACTGTGTCTGAAAATTTAAACCCACGTTATCAAATAATTATTTGTGAACTTGCTTATGGTCATTGGCGCCTGTGAGTCACTTTGTATGTGAGCAGGCAGGTGTGTGCCTTACTTTCTGTACTTGTGGGTCTCAACCTTGGATGCTCTTTAGACTCGCCAGGAGAGCTTTTCAAAGTCCAATGTTCAGGCCACACCCCAGGACAATGATGTTGGAATCTCTGCAGGTGGAACCGGAACATCAGTATTTTGTTAAAGCTCGCCAGGTGATTGCAGTGTGTTGTGTCTGCTAAGTAAGATTTTAAGTCAATTCTCTTTGAAGTCTGATGAACTAGATTTTCTTTGGAGT
This sequence comes from Rhinolophus ferrumequinum, assembly GCF_004115265.2. Lineage (NCBI taxonomy): Eukaryota > Metazoa > Chordata > Mammalia > Chiroptera > Rhinolophidae > Rhinolophus > Rhinolophus ferrumequinum. Next base: position 49,465,430 of record NC_046302.1, on the reverse strand, counting down.
TTGGGGTAGCGGGGGCAAAATGCTCTGCCCAGGACTCTGTCATATCTTTCAGTATTAACATATCAGCTTCTGAGCTGTGGTCTATTTCTGGCAAGAAATAAAAAGTACTAGGCAATATGCCTCAGATGTTTAGCAGCGATTGGGGTACCCTGGTGGCACACACAGTTTCAATAAGCAAACACTCTTCTCGTATTGCCCAAAGGTTTTTAAAAGCCGTCGTCGGTGGGGCACAGGAGGGGACGAAGACGTTGAGACTTTCTCTTCAAATGGTGGAGCCTCTTAAGACTTAATAAGTATTGCTTTTACATATGTTGTATGTCCTGTCTCCAATCTAGAGGAGAAAATGATCATTTTGAAATTTCTTCCTTTGGAACTGCTGTCGCCAGAAGCTGTGGGTTTTGAAAATCACCCTCACTGCCTTGCTGTGTCCCTGGGGGCTTGGAGCTGCAGTGTGCTGCCAAGGGCATCTCTGGGCCACCTGTCACTAAGAGCGCCTGGCCTTTGACGGCGGGTGACATTATCTGCCTTATATATGTCACAGGGAGGGTATTATAGATAAAAGTGTTTCTGTAAATCACAAAATGCTGTGTAGGTGTTGCTGTTGTGTTTTCAGTCGGAATTCTGGGTTGAGGTTAGAAAGATGATAGAAACCCCGAGCTTTTAATAAGCTTATTATAATCATGTATGCACACAGATGGGGTCCTTATTTTCTAGGGTTCTTAGTGACCAAGCAGAGGCACTGGCTCAGGTACCCTTAGATGGCATGAGATTTCTTAACTGGTCATTTAAGCAGCTGGGTTTAATTTTCTCATCTACTAATGGAAACATTAATAATGCTTGGCTTTCTTAAGGGTGCCCTGGGTAAATTTGGGTGTCCAGATAGAGATAGTAGGGCAGTATTTGAGGATAGCTCTGGATTATATTTGTCTCAGTTTCAATCTTGTCTTGGAAACTTACTCTCTGGGGGATACTCAGGAAGCTATTTCACCTCTCTGTACCTCAGTTTCCTGCATCTGTAAAATGGGCGAATAAAATACTGTCTCATAGGGCTGTTGTAAGGAATAGCAAAGGCACCGATCCTGGGTGTGTTGCCATAGCCCTGCTCTTCTACTTCCTCACCCTTGTATCTGGGGCAGACCAGGACCGGATAAGTCTTTTCTCCTCTTTTCCTCCTTTCTTCCTTCCCTCCCTTCACTAAATATTTATTGGACACCTACTACCTCTGGAAACTACACTATGGATATAATTTTTATGCAAAGTAAACACTCTTGTCTGGAACTTTAATTGTTTAAAAGTTTGATTTAAAATATTAATGGTGATGGGAAGGGATTGGGTGAATCAAGCCTGTCTGTTTCTGATAGGTCAGAAATGTGAGACCCTCCATGGTGTATCTGCACCAGCCAGAGGAAGGTCATAAGATGGTTCTGCATGTAGATATCAGCAGATGGTCTTAGGGACCAGCCAGAGGACGGTTGTTGGCATGTTGCTGAGGTACCAAGTGGTCCCCTGGGGGGTAGACGTGGTTCTGATTTGATTGGCCACATAACTAATCATCTGTCAAAGCACATGTGGTGATTGGGCGTTTCCAGATGCCTGCTGCTATGCCAGCTGTCGGGGGTGCATGGTCCCTGCCCAGATGGAGTTTCCCGAGAATCTGGAGGCCTCACAGTGGAAGTGTGGGGTACTTAATGGTGCGAATGTTGAGTAGAAGCTTCAGGAAACTTGGACTAGATCCCTGAGCTCAAAGAATCACTTTGGGTATTTTATGGTTCATGAAATTGTTTATTTTTTAGCCTATTTTGGGGGTACCTTTCACAAAGAGGTTTACTTTGCTTTCATGAATTTATACCTTTTTCATAGAAAATGGTCCAAAATGAAATCCCCTTTTCTGAAGATTTCCCTCGGTACAAATTTCTTGTATTCTAATCAAGTCTATGGAGCTTGGCCCTGCTTTTCAATAAGTTGGATTTTATTAGTGATTAGAGCTATTAATCAAGTTTGAGGGTGATCGTAATAGCCAATTATGGTATTTTCAACTCTTGTCAAGACTGAAAAAGAGAATTGTTTTAAGGACCTAGAATAATTCTAGAGAATGCTCAAAGCAATTCGGCCCTTTCCACAATTCCACTTAGAACTGCATGTGAAAAATGATGATGAGGGTTATGATGATGGCGATGATTATGTGCTGTTCCCAGTGGTTGTTCCATGTCAGACAGTCTCCTGAGGGCTTTGCACACATATTGTCACTTTATCACCCAGCAACCACCTGGGGCCGTGCTTCCTTAGTGTTCACATTTTACAGATGAGGGGCATTAAGGCACGAGTTTGGATAAACTGTCTAAGTTGAAAAGGCTCATCAGTGGGAGGTCTACCATGTGATTCCAGATGGGTCTGACCCAGACGTGCTTTCCACACATCTGTATGACTGCCTTGGGCAAAATCCACTGGCAGGAGGTCGGGAGAGAAGAGCCACTAAAAGAGACAGGAAGGATCTATTAGCTAATTCACCCCAATATGTCCCTGACAGGTTTGGATGAGTATTTATCTTAGAGATCGGTTCACTGAGCTGCTGAGAAATCGAGAACCGCTTCAGATCACAAAGGAAATCATCAATGGAATTTGATCCAGAAGCCAGGTTCTCCTCAAACTCCTTCTACAAAGACTCAGTCTACGCAATTGCAGAATCCACATCAACTCAAATGAATGAATGAAGGAGAGATCCATTTTGTTTTGGGCAATCTGAAACCAAAGGTTTAAGAATTCGCATCAGATTCGAAAACTTCTTTTTTCATATTTTGGAAAACTGCACAGGCTTTGGTGTGAGGTCAGTGGTTGCTCAGGGCAGGTTACTTCAACTTGGTGATGTGTCCTTCCTCTGAGTGCCTGGTGGGAAGAGTGGGTGCTAATGGCACCTGGAGTTCTGTAGATATTTGCTATAAATTGCTCAGTGATTGGCCACTTAAAATGCATTTTTAATAACTTTGGAAGAGAGCATAGTTCTCAAAACTGTGATCAGGGGTCTAGGGAAATTCCTCAGGGTCAACTTCAAGGTAGCAGAAATGGAGATTTTTCTAAAAAGGAAACTCTCTGGTCAGACCATGGAGCAATCCCATCTCAGTTATTGTGTGTTGGGTACTGGAGACCATTTGCTTTGGACAAGGGAGTTAGCACTTAGGTTTTGATCTGTTAACCCCCCCTTCCCCCACCCCCGCAGGAATTCCTGGCACAGACTTCTCTTCTAAATCCTAGTAGATCAACAGATCACAGTGAGGAAGTAAGGAAAGCTCACACGGGCCCTGTTCAAGACCGCTACTCAAGCTCTTCCCTGGTCAAGAGTCCAGAGCCTCCGTTGGCTAACAAGGGCATGCTGGACACTCCCCACTCATCCCTCCAGATCATTCTCCCACCTTCCTATGTCTTCTTGGGCTGCATCACCCTGGCTCGCTTGCCCTCTGGCTTCAGGTTGGGTTTGGCCATTAGCAGGAGATGTTGGGAGAGGTCAGAGCGCTCCTCTCCTCTCCCACATCTCTGCTCCCTCCCTGCCTGAGCGCCAGTTGGTTCCCTTCCCCTCTCTTAGCTCCTGCTGGGCAGGCCCTCTGCTGTGTTCCATCCAAGGTTGTGAGCTTTTACTGATTCCAGTGACAGCTCTTTCTCTCGCCCTCTAGCCCTGGGGTTGGGAGGGGCCTTCTGCTGTTGCTAATGCTTGGGGCCTTGACAGGACCCTCAACCCTGTACGGACCTGCACACAGTCCCTTCCTCAGCCTCTCTTCAAATTCTCCTTAGGAAAACAGAGCTGAGTCCAGCTGCGGCCATGCCCCTCCTGGATCGCTGTGTGTAAGAGAGCTGAGCGCACGGGTGTTGCTATTCCGTTACTGACTGCCAGGTTTAGTGGGGGAGGCTGATGGCACAGGAGTGGTAGTAATGTTTTCTCTTTGACTCTATCTGACATATAAGCTTCTCTTTTAGGATATGGAATTGGTCAAATGTGGTGTAATTATAAATGGTCAGAAAAATTGCGGAAGCACTATCGGATGCAAAAATACAGAGAAACCTAGAAACGTGTAACTGGTGTGGTGGGAGGTGGAGAGCGATAGGGTCAGTAAAAGCCTGTTTATCCTGCTACCTCGTAGGGCTTTCGTTGGCGAATGTGATGCAAGACCAGAAGTGGTTCCCTAATCGAGTGTCTACTACCCTGTCTCCCCGAAAATAAGACCTAACCGGAAAATAAGGCCTAGGATGATTTTTCAGGATGACATCCCCTGAACATAAACCTTAATGCGTCTTGTGGAGCAAACCTTAATATAAGACCCAGTCTTATTTTTGGGGAAACACGGTATGTACCAGGTAGGTTTAGAGGCTGGAGAAGCGACACCAAATACGACACGCAGAGCTCATGTTCTGGAGACTTACGGGTCGACTCCAAGCAAAATAAAGTAGATGACTTACATAAGTTGTTAGAAGATGACTGTGTCTGGAGAAAAAATAACCAAAGACAAGGGAGAGGGGATGCTGGGAGGTATTGCAGTTTGTAAAAAGGCAGTCAAGGAAGGGCTCTTTAAAAGGTGGTGTTTGAGCACAGACTTGTAGGAGGTGAAGAGGAAAGGCACATCGACATCTGAGAGCTGAGAACTTTGGTTTTACTTCTTAAGAAATGAGTGGCTATTGTAGGTTTGAGGAAGTGATAGCTTGCTTTGACTTCTGTTGTCACAACACTCTAGATGCAGTACCAAGGGCAGACTTCAGGGGGACAAAGGAGGGGACGTGGAGCCCGATGAGAATATCGCCAATACTGGTGAGAAGGGTGGTGGCCTGGCCCAGGGCGGAGGCAGAGGAGAAAGGAAAGGTGATTGGATTTGAGATATTTTTGAAAAGGTGAAGCTGAGGGGGTAGGAAGACTATGAGGTTTGACAGCGATAGGAGTCATGAGTGATGCTGAGCTGTTGGAAGTTGCCAGTAACTGAGCGGGGAGGACTGTGGGAAGAGCAGGCTTTGGGGTGGGCTGGAAGGAGACCAAGAATTCCATTCTGGACATGGTAACTTTGCTAAGTCTACAAGAAACCCCAGCGGTGATCTCAAATGTGTTACTTGTCAATGTTTGAATGACAGTTTTGAGTTTCAAATTGTATCATGCTTGGTGGCTGGCTTTCTCTGAGATGTGTTTTAAGAAAAAGAAATGTTTACACCATGGCTGTAGTGATTTTGAGAGTAAGCCTCAAGGCAGAATATACAATGCCTATATTTTCCATTGATGCAAAAACCATCTTTGCATAGTTAACAGATTCAAGGACACTTGTGGGAATTTATTCTGAGCCAAGAGACTGTTGGCACTGTTTTACCAACTCTGACTATAGCTGCACCAAACCTTTTTTAGAGCAGAGCTGCGTGTTATGGCATTATGCAATGAGGGTTTCAAGTCAGCCACAAAAGCAGACCTCATGCAAATGGAAATAGCACATTTAGCAAAGTCCCAATTTGCTTGTGTGTCAAAGCTCTGCTGCCCGTTTAGATAGATTTTTTTCTATTAAATATTATTCTGGTACCTCTTTCTTGTGCTTTTCTCTCTCGTGTGTGTGTGTGTCTGTGTGTTCTGTTTTCTTACTGGCAGTGCCACAGTTGCTCCCACAGTGAAGTTAGACTATAAGTATGGGGAAAGATCACCAGTGTTTATTGAGCAGTTATTATGTGCTGGCTACTGGGCTAGATTCCTTACTAGTTACCCATTTAATCCTCAAAACAATATTTGGAGGAAGGTGTGATTGTTCTTGCTTAACAGATGAGAAAACTGAAACCCAGGGAGGTTAAGTGAGTTGCAAAAGGTCAAGTAGCTAGTGAGTGACAATAGTTGAACTTCTAGTATGGATTAGTGAGGATTAGTGAATTTCCAAGGTCTAGGCCCTCGGCTCTGCCCAAGCAAAGTTCTCTTTTCAGGCAGTTTAGTGCTTCTAGCTGTTGGTGTGTTGCTTTGTCTGACTTTCCTACTGTTGAAGAAGAGGAAGCTTCTGCTTCCAGCTTCTTTCATAAATGTCTCTACTGTGTTTCCCTGAAAATAAGGCCTACCCCGAAAATAAGCCCCAGTTAAGATCGTCAGCCAGATGGACACACTTAGTACGTTTTGATGATGTTCCAGAAGAAGATGACATGACTGTATTTGAATAAATGTGGATTGTTGTACATGAAAAAATAAGACATCCCCTGAAAATACGTCTTAATGCATCTTTTGGTACAAAAATTAATATAAGACCCGGTCTTATTTTTGGGGAAATACAGTATAAGACCTAGTCTTATTTTGGGGGAAACACGGTACAAATTTACTGGAATGTATGGTGCACGCCTGCTGTGTGCTCAGTGTTGGTAGGCGGCAGTAAATCCTCCGGGGGCTTAGGCTCTAGCAAACACTCAATAAGGAATTACATGGAAACAAAGTGTGAGGACAGGAGGGGAGTGCATCAGTCTGTTTGGGGCCCCCACCATCCGACCTTAACCTCCAAGCCAAACAGTTGTCCAGCCAAGGACGGAAGGAGGAAGGCTCTTGGCAGCAGGAAGAGCTTGAACAACGACAGGAGGTCAGGCTGAGATTGGAGCAGATGAGGTTGCACTGGGCACTGGGGAGGGGGGAGGGACGTGGGTGGGTCTCGGGTGCATAGAGTGGTCCACTGTTTGGGACTGAGAGACTGTCGTACTTTTGACTTTTTATTTCACCATACCATAGCCACTCTCCAAGATGGTTTTGGGGTGACTTTTTTTTTTTAATTATTATTAATTTTTTAAGGTTAGGAAAAAGCCAAGAACAAGAGCAAGCATGCATGGTTGGATTGAGAACTGGCTAAAAGTCTGAGAGGGTGTGGGGTTCATCACATGGAAGTGATTACTGGGAGGAGTGTTTTCATTGGGAGGACTGTCAGCTGGGCTGCCTCTGCTGTGGGAAGCCAGTTTCTCGAAGGGTGGAGAGTGCGCATGTATTTGAGGGTTAATCACATACACTGGGCAGTGTCTTCAAGTATGAATGTGCCCACCCATTGAAGATGAAATGCTAGAAAAATTCTCCAAACATGTTGTAAGGGAAGAAACCTTTTTGACGATAAACGTCAAACTCCAGCGCCTTCATAGATGACAGGCTGATGCTTTCTAGCACAGAAGCTCCCGGGTGGCCCAGTTGGCTTGAGTGGCAGCCTGCATGGTATGCATTGTGTACCCACCTGGCATGAGCTGGCATGTGGGCTTGGCGCGAGGTCTGGCACTCAGAGCGGCTTCATTGTCTAACCAGGTTTTATCTGAGATCCCTAGCGTTCCCCTGCTCCTACAGCACAGCCAAAACTGTCACCTCTATAAGTGAATAATAAAATCATCTTCACCCAGCCTGCCTACTAGTATAAAAACCCTGCAGGGTCACCAACATTTTTCTGCCCTCATATCCACTTATGGCCCCCAGGAGGAACAGGGAATAAAATGAATGAAATAAGTTCTTTGTTATTTGCCCTACATAAATCGTTCATCACTCGGCTGAGTAGGTGAATAAATGCCTTTTTTCAAGGCCACCATGAATTTCTAAAGGTCATCAGAGCCTTTAAAAACTAGGATAAAATGCATTTTGCACGTTCCTTTGAGAAATCAAGTTTCATTGCATCTTATTGACCTCACTGGAGATACAAGTTTCAAGCACATGTGACCTGCAGACCCGTTTATCAGTACTTTTATTCTCTCATAACCCCCAAAGTTACTGGGTAGACGAAAGATGAATAATTTGTTGGACTGTTTGTGCTAGTGATTTAGAAAAAGAAGCTTACCTACGAGGTAAAAAATGGTGCTGTGACTATCCTGCAGTCCCGAACGTGTTTCTCATGCACACACAACAATAACAAATACACAAAAACCACAAGGGCCCATGTGACTTCTTCCAGATCCATATGTTGAGTGTTCTCTGCCATAGTGAAGGTCGGCAGTGGGTATGTTTTTATGATGTCCAAAGTCCTATTACTCATAACGCTTCAGATTAGTCGTATGAGGTTTTATAAAAGGAGCTCGCTCATGAATTTGACTTAGGCTTTCAAGCAAAGTGGTCAGCATCATTTGTGCTTTGTAGAGTTTTTACACTTGTGCTTTTTGGACACCTAGGTACCACAGGTTTCTGAACAACAGCTGACAATCCTGAAGAAAGTAACTATCTAATTTAGTGAGGCTTGACTTGAAAAAAACACACCGTTGACCTAAGCCGGAGGTGGCTTTCCTGTTAGGGTGTGCATGAGTTGCAAAGAAAATAGTTTTCCTCCATCGCTCAGAAATGATTGTCGAGGTGCCCCTGGGACCGCGTGGGCCATTCTACAGTCCTTCCCATAGAGCAGGTCAGCAGACACCTCGCCAGGTCTGAACTTTAAAATGCAGGACGCCTGGGAGGAAACCCACCTAAACCACTTCCATTCTGTGGAGTCACATGGTTGTGATTGAAGTGAGTTGCCAGAACCAGTCAGGAAACAGCAGCTCAGTAAAGCTCACCCAGGAAGGTGCGCGAAAGGCAAGCACTTGGCCTCTTGCCAGGAAGGAAGGGCTAGACCAGAGGAGAGCCTGGTGCAGGTCCTAATTTTTGAGAAAACAAGTCTCCAGGAAAACAAAGCCCATGTGACTGTTGGCCTGAGTCTGACAGCTGCCAAGCTTGTTAAAAAATGACGACGGCCTCCAGAAGTGAAACGGGCTGCTTGGAACACAAGAGAATGCGCTCTGCTTTTATGTCTGGCGTGTGGTCAGCTGTCAGTTAATGGAACTGTGCTGTGAGTTAGAAAACTAGGCCGCAAAGGGTCTTTCAGGAAATGTTTATAATGTGGGATTATTCTGACCCTCGTTGTGTCGGCTGGAAAATGGAACAATGGCTTGTTCAAAACAAACTGTTCAGTAGGAAAAAAAAATGTAGTAATGGGAATTTCTGGTTAAGTATATAACAAAGTGAATATGATACACTTGTGGTGAAAACAAATGTGAACCTGTAAGAAAAATGAGAATGGAGTTTAGTGCTGTGATTTGCTGTTACATTCCCTGTGCTGGCATCAAAGTAATGCCTGCTAGTCTCGCCCCCAGGCCAAATCCACCCTGCCTTTTGTTTGTGTCAATAAAATTTTATTGGAACACGCGCACATTCATTCGTTTGCGTATTGTACGTGGCTGCTTTCTGCTGCAAGGGCAGAGTTGAGTAGTTGTAACTGATACTGTATGGCTGGCAATGCCTAAATTATTTACCATCGGTCCCTGTACAGAAAAAGTGTGTTCATCTCTGTTCTGGAACAATGCCGCTCAAAGCGGCACGGGTGATTCACTGGTACGTTAACATTAGAGAAGCAGTGACCGCGCGTAGAGGTTCTTCCTCTGGGGCTTCAGTGATGGAACTCCCTGAAGTCACGGGCACAATTCTGTTTGTAGTTTTTTGCACCTCTACCCTCTCAGAGAGGGTACCCTATCACTGTCTCAGAATGGTTGGTAACCCCCAAAACTTAAGAATCATTCGGCTAGAAAAGGAATGGTTACAAAGGTCTCACTACCCTGCATCAAAAAAATGTTAGGCCCTCTTGTACTCATGTATTTATTTATTCTTAAATAGAGAGTATGAGATTTGTTGCACAGCACGGCTATGGGATATGCCATTTGTAACTACTATTAGTGGATAAGACTATTTCATGGATATTGGTTCCTTGAGCTGTAATAGCTAGTGTCGTATCACATTGTGGTTCTGGAGGTATTTATTATGTGCCTCTCCCACCGTGGAAAAACGAAAGCTCTAAGGTCCATTTTTTTATGAGGACCCACTAGAAATCACTGCTCATTTGACTGACAACGTTACTAAACATCCATCACTTACGGAACCTCTGTAGGAATTTCTAAAAAGCGGAAGATGGACTCTACAATGGTCTGAGGCTGACTTCTGATCGTGTTTCCCATAAATGGCTGTTTCATGACACTGTGGGACTTCTTCACCCCATATCAGGCTCCTACAGTAGGTAGTAGGAACCAGAAGACGTATGTGTTTTTTCTAGGTTACCTACATGCATACCTGCTTCTGGGAATGGAAGCTGGGCAGATCAGTAGGGAGGAATAACACTGATGCCTGTAGAAAATGGGTGTCCGATGTAGAGAAAGGAAAGAAGCTCAGAAAAGCAAAACTAGCTGAGGATTTTCGACCTTGAGACCAAAAATCACCCCCACAAACCTAAAAAGGTACATGTCACTTTGCTGCACCACCAAAAGCTTCCTTTATCCATTAGACATTAATGTAGAGTAAGCTGGACTACACTGTTAAGAATGTAAAACCTTTTTTGGTTCTGTTTTTCAAAGAGGGAGTTCTCCTCTGGGACAAACAGGTCCCCAGGGTCCTGGGTTCTGGGAGCTGGGGTGGAGTTGTGTGCAGGGCAGGACTGGCTCTCGGGCTGCCTAGGACCCAGGGACTTTGAAAGTCCACCTATGAAGCCAAGAAGTTAGAAGCACACAGAGAGAGTAATATGGTGAGGAGCGAGATCAATGCTGACACAACAGATGGAAGTAGGAGCCCCCAGAGCACTGTGGGAGGCTTTGGAAGAGGGGGAGGAGCTCTGAGAGACTGGACAAGACCCCCTCTTTGAAGGCACAGCTCCTTGGGTTGTGGGTTAAGAAGGAAAGACAGACTAGTCCAGGTCTCAGGATCCCAGGAGATTCTACTGATGTTGAGTCTTATCTGCTTCATGGGAACAAGACTTTGCACGTCTCCAGTGGAGCTCAGAGGGTACATATATTTCCTAGCTGGGTTCTTTGACAGGGCCTGGGAGCTGTGATACCTAATGGCCACGAGCACACCTATTACCCAGGTCTTCGTTTTTAAATGCCATTCTGCACTAAAAAGAATGAATTCCTTGGAGATAATAACTGATTCTGGACCTGGGGCAGGGTAAGTATAAGATGAGTTTAAGTCTTTTTTTTTTTTTTTTTTTTGCCACAAGGAAGTGCTGACAGAGTGATGAGCACAGGTCAGAAGCATGCAGGAGCCACCTCGAAAGAGCTCCCAATCGCCAAACGGGGTGCATTTTCAGCATCAAAATAAATATAGCAGTAATGGATTATAATTCATTGAATAACATAAAATACCTGAGTCTGTACTAATATGAATAAAATAAATAAGGAAAAGAGGACATTCTACCTTCCACAGAATGTCAACTAATAAATGTGGAAGAAAGGGTACAGTTAAAAATCATGATTTCGCAACCATCATGTTATAATTAATTCAGACAACAAATTTCCAAGCATGCTAAAATTAGTGGGCCAAATAGTTTGATAAGGAACAAGATATTTACATAGCCTCAGAGTATCTCTCTACAAAATAGTTTTTAAATATAAAAGGGAGGGGATTAAAGAAACCCAGGAGACACAAGTGATCAAGTTAATATAACACAACCACTTACTAGGAAGGAATGAGAAAATTACAGCATCACTTCTATGTCTACCTTCTCCCCACCCAAAAAAAGAAAAAGAAAAAGAAATACATAACTTGAATTTGTTCATGAGAAAATATCAGACAAACTCAAATTGCGAGGCATTCTACAAAAGTACTTCCAGTAAGCTTCCAAACTGTCAAGATTACGAGTCAAGAGAAGACTGAGGAACTGTTTCAGGTGGAAGAAAAATAAAGAAACGTGACAAGTGAAAGCAACGTGTGACCCTGGATTCTGTCCCTTTGCATTCTTAAGACATTTGGTGAAGTTTGAACTGTGGAGTCGGTGGTAGTGTACCAGTGTTAATATCCTGATTGGAATGGTTCTGCGGTTATGTAGGAAATACTTTGAGCGTAGAGGAATAATGGGACCTCAGGTCTGCAACTTACTATTAAGTAGTTTGGGGACGGGAGAAAGGTATTTGTTGTTTGCAACAAGGTGGGGTCCTATAGGTAATCATTCTGTTTATTGAAGTTGTAGATGACAGTGGCAAAGGTCAGCTCAAATAGCAGTCAAGTGAAGAAGGCTGAGGATGAGTTGGCAGCCTATCTTGTCTTCAGCAGAGAAGCAGATTCCAATGGGGATAAGAAGGACCAACGAACAGATGGGAAGTATCAGTTTAGGATAAAGGAACATAAGCTACAAAGAGGCCAAAGGTTCCCTAGGAGGCAGTAAATGGGAGGCAGGGAGTTGAGTCATGAGAAAGGGTGGGGTCAAGACTTTGATGGATCTGGATGTAGACGTGAAAGCAGGGGTCTTGAGTGGGATTTGAACAGCAGACGAGCATCCATCTGTGTTGTCCTTCGCTGGGTCCCCCAATGCCTTCCTGGTACGTGGCATCTCTACTATCTCTTCCTAGCCTTGATTGTTAGTGCTGTCAGGGGATGCTTTGGGACCAAGTTGGCGGGGGGAGAGGGAGGTGCCAGGGACTTCAGAAGGAGGATAACAGTTTATTCTAGAAAGACAGTTTGGTTTAAGCTTACACTGAGGTGCATTTCATTTTATTTTGGTTCTCTGAGATTCATTAGAAAATCATGCTGGCTCGAAGTACAGGCCGAAATATAATGATTTAAGTATTACTCCTGTGCCTTTGGTTATAGGGCTGATCTTTAGAGTCGTTTTTGTGATTGCTGTTCTGGTCCCTTGAACATGCCAGAGTAGATGAAAAAGCAGTAGGGGAGTCTGAAATCGAGTGTATAGGATTGTTTGTGTTTCATATTAATTTAATTCACCGAAAATATGAATTCCTAGCATGTGCGTAAGTGCTGCGGTTTACAAAGATAAGGAACATAAAAAAAAAGATAAGGAACATGTGTTTCCTGCTCTAGAGAAACCGAAGTCTGGGGAGAGGACTGTGAGTGAAGAAGCAGTTAGAACCCAGCATGGGAAGTGGTTTAACAGGGGCTGAAAAGGGCTGAGGACTGAGGGGGAGGGAGCCTCCAGCTTCGTAAGGGTTGGGGAGGGCAGCCTTCAGGTACATGAGGGGGAGCACAGCGGCCAGGAACCAGGAGATGGACGGTGTCCTGGTGCCAAGGGGAGGGTGTGGGGATGGGAGAGGGGCCTGGCCGATGAATGGGGTGGAAGGACCTGCGTGCCCCCCTGTCCCCTCCCCCGTAAAGTCTGGAGGGACGCCTGCATTTGGGCGCCATGAGTCAGACACTCTGCCTGGCAAAACAGAAAATTAATCAAGAAAAGCACAAAGTCAGTTAATAGTTTGCTCGGGCTGCTGTGACAAAGTAGCTCAGACCGGTGGCCTAAACAACAGAAGTGCATTTCCTCACAGTTCTGGAGGCTGGCAGTCCGAGATCAAGACGTTGGTAGGCTGGTTTCCTTTGACACCTCCCAGCTTGCAGGTGGCCATCCTCCCTCTGTGTCGTCATGTGGTCTTCCCGCTGTACTAGTCTTTGTCCAAATTTCCCTTTCTTAGAAGGACGGTCATGTTAGATTTGGGCTCACCCTAATGATCTCATTTTAACTTAATCACTTCTTTACGGGCCCTGTCTTCAAAAACAGTCACAGTCTGAGGTACGAGAGGGTAGGACTTCAACCTATGGATTTTGGGGAGGCACAATTCAGCCCATAACAGAACATTTTGTTTTTGTAGAGCCTTCCCCAAGTTTTTAAAGTGTGATTGGCAGCTTTTCTAGATGTGTGAGAGACTTACTTTAGCCGCATTGAGGCTTTCTCGCACCTGTAACCTTAGAAATAGAAGGAATAAGTAAACAGGTGGAATGCAGATGGGTTTTAACATTTTGCCCCATTTGCAGGTGTCATGACACTTCACCCCAGAACACCTCCAGCATGAATCTGAGAATATTCTCCTACAAAATCACATCATCAATGACACCCAAGAAATTAACCCTTAATTCAATAATATCATTTAATATACAGTCCATGTTCAAAAATCTCTTATTACCATACAGATCCCCCAACCCCATCCTGGATCCCACTGTGGTTTATGCATCACATTTGGTCACCCATATCCTCTGTCTCGTATCATCTAGAACAGTCTCCTTGCTCTTTGTTTTTCTTTCCCTGACATTGGCAGTTTTGAGGAGCCCATTCCAGCCCTACATGTCTCGTGCCCTCATGATTAAATTCAAAATGAACATCATAAGAGATGCTATGTGCTCCCCACGTGGGACCGCTGGAGGTACCTGGCATCGTCGGTCTGCTCCATTAGTGGGCAGCGCGAAGTCTGTTCTTTGGTTAAGGTGGTATCTGCCAGGTCTCCACTGTACAGCTGACTTTTCTCTTTACCAGTTCATAAGCAATCTGTGAGCTGATATTTCGAAGTAAGTAAATGTCCTGTCTTTTAACAACTTTTCACCCAGTGATTTAAGCATCTATGGATGATCTTTACTTAAACCAGTCACTTCATTTGGAGATGGCAAAATGGTGGTTTTAAAAATTTAATCAGTTGTTTTTCATACCTAAGCTAGCAGTCGTCAATTGAAAAAGAAAAATCCTCCCTCCCTCTCTTTCCCCTTCTCTTTCTATGTTTTTTTCCCTTTCAATATCACTGTGGAGCCAGGGGATAGTTTTTTGTGTTTTTTTTTTTTTTTTGATATAATGTCTTATAAAACATCACGTCTCTCTTATTCAGCTCAGGATGCTATAACAAAATGCCACAGACCAGGTGGCTTAAACAACAAACGTTTATTTCTCCCAGTCCTGGAGGCTGGGAAGTCCAAGATGAGGTGCAGGCAGATTCAGTTCCTGGTAGAAGCCTCTTCCTGGCTTGCAGATGGCTGCCTTCTCACTGTGTCTTCAGATGGCAGAGAAAGAAGGGAGAGAGGGCTTTGGTCTCTTCCTTTTCTTATAAGAGACTGATCCCATGCTGGGGGTTTCACCATCATGACCTCATCTAAACCTAATTACCTCCCAGAGCTCCCACCTCCAAGTACCCTCAATCACACTGGGGGGTAGGGCTTCCACATGTGAGTTAGTGGAGTAGGGAGACACAAACATTTAGTCTATAGCACCATCATTCTTTTCTATGTTCAAATGTTGCCAAAGTTGACCCGTACGGTTCAAGTACCTTCAAGCTAATGCCTATCTCCTATGGCCATTTGGCATGTCCCCATCTTCCTTACTTGATGGTGCTATAGAACAATTCAGGCTCACTTTGTATCTTCCCTGCCCCAGACCTGGAACCAACCATTTCCAAAGGATTTCGGGTTCCTTTTAGTGAGACACGGTATTTAGAAACCAAGATCTAGGAACTAAGCATGCTCATTTTTGCTGGACTGTCATTGTTTCTAGGCCTTTTCAGTGGGCAAAGCTTAGAAATATCTACATGTAAGTCATGATTATATTATGGTTCCAATTTAAATTCAACATAAGTTTCTTCTCACTTTCTTTCATCCCAGTATTTTTATTTTCCTTCTCCCACAGTGAGAAAATCCTGTTTCCCAACAACATCCCATAATTGCTTATTTGTTGTAGTATGTAGTATACACAAAACAGTTTCAGAATTACTACTGCACCCGCACCAATACCAACAACAGAGCAACTAAGTGCAGTTCGAGATTGCTGGGAAGTTTTTGTTATTATTCCTATTAAAGAATGTATCCTACTTCGGGTGTGCAGACTGCTTGTGTTCAAAAGTTACAGGAACGTGTTTATGTTGTCAGCTTGAGTTGAGTTTAGTTGTTTCTGTTTCTGGTTGATTTTGTTCATCCTTTTTGATTTAGTTAACTTTTGTTGGCTATTTAAATTGTTTATATGACTCAAAAGCCACAAATGTACAAAACGTGTACAGACAGAGGCCTCTCCCATGCCCTTCCTCACTGTTCCCACCCACCCCCTTACTGGTGACTGTTTACATTAATTGCTTTGTCCCCGTTTATTTTTGTAAAAATAAGTACATATATATTCTCACTCCCCTTCTTTCTTTCACCTTGCTTGTTTTCAGTTAACAATATAACCAAGCTGTCATTCCAAAGCAGTTCATACACATCTTTATTCTTTTGTGCCGCCACAGTCTAACTACTCTATCACGTGGACAGGTGTCACTTAGTTTCTGTGAATGGGAATTTAGGTTTTTTCCTTTTTACTCTAGCATAATTGTGATTGCAAGTAATAGCGAAATGAATTACCTTGTGGATATGTTATTTTGTATCTATGGAGATGTATTTCCAGAATGAATACTTAGGACTGCTGGGTCAACAGGCAAAGTTATCTATAGCTTTATGAGATAATGACCCATTTTCCTCCTACCATTTTGTTTCCCCCAAGAGCAACATTTGAGAGTGTCTGTTTGGGGGTAGATTGTAGAGCCCGTTTAGTTAGAGTAAGGAATTATCAGCGGCTCTCAACCCTCCACTGACATCACAATTGCTCAGGGAGCTTTCTGCAGATAGGTATGTTGGGACTTCAGCCCCAGGCACTGATTTATTTGGTCTTCAGTGGACATGATGAGTCATGGATTCAAATATTTTGTAGAAGTACTAGTTTAACATCTATATTTAGTTACCTACACAGTAACTCTTTTCTTTAACAAACTTACCATTCCAGGAGGAGGTAAATAAAAGCATACTGTTAATGTATGAACCTTATCATGCTTATGAATTACCTACAAATAATGGTGACCGGATATCCTTAACTTCTTAAAAATGGCCTGATATCAATTAGTTTTCATTCGATGAGGCTTTTTTGAGCACTGACTGAATGCCAGTCATTGCTTAGGTACCGAGGGAAAAAATACAAGACAGATCGGTCCTTGACCTTAGCGTCTTCATTGTAGTTGGGGAGATGCAAGTAAACAGGAGTCCATTAAACACCTCAGATGGCTAAACACGGGTGTGTGTGTAGGTTTCTGCCCTTGACTCCTTTTCCAGTGGGGGAGACACAAGTAATCAGAATATGATCATTATAGAAAGGGGTCCGCAGAGATCACACGAGTGTTGTCTAACCCAGCTAGAGTGGTAAGGGCAGACTTCTAAGAGTTGATGATGGACATTGGGGCTGAATTTTTCCAGGCCAAAAAAGGGAGGGATAGCACTTCTAAGGTAAGAGAATGATGTATGTACCAAGGTTTAGAGGTGAGAGAGGCATGTTGTGTTGCTTTTAGAGACATTCAAATGGCTCAGAGTGGCTGGAGCATGGGATTCAAGCCAGCGTATGACAAAAAGATGATTGGACAAGTAACTAGAGGCCACATTATTGGTTCCAGTGCCTGGTGCATAGTAGGTGCTCAATAAATCATTGGATTGCATTGGATTGTTGATTGCATGAATGACAACTTGCTGATTTGTGGAATAGAGCAGTTTTGCAGTGGTGGCTTTCTAACCACACTCACAATAGAAGGAGTTGGTGTTCCCAATGTATTTGATATTTTATCTGGTAGATAAAACTGAAATTTTTTTATGCAAATGACAATCTGATTACAAAAGTAGCCATAATTGAGGACGGTCACCTGCCTGGTGTATCGCCCTATTCTGGATAGATGGACAGAAAGAAAAACCTCTTCAAATTGTTGTCACGATGTTTCTGTCTCTTTATCTGCTTATTATAATCCAGTTTCAGGGATAGATGGAATTTTAAAAATGCATAGCCCCTTTGGCCTTAGAGCCTGAGGAGTCCTTCCCTTTAGCTAAAGAAAAACAAACTGACAAGATAACAGACAGATGTTAGCTCTAGAATCACTTCCTCAGGAAATCGTGTGTGAGAGTGTCTGTGGTCTCATTGACATTCCATTAGACGGGAACAGAATTTCAACAATTAAAGCGATCATTTGAAGGACGGGAGTTCCTGGTGGAAGCTGGGATTGGATTTGCAGCTGTAGCAGTGGGGCCCCTTGAATCACCTTAGATCTGAATTTCTTGGAGGCTTTGCTGCCTCTTCTCCCCTTTTAAAGTAGGTACAATTTGACCTTCTTTTAAGTTACTCAATAACCAAGAACATCAGAGAACTATTTTCTGAAATAGACTGGCTGTCTCAATAAACCAATTTAATCCGATTCCCGAGACCTTCCTCAGTTAATGCTTTGTGAGAAATCTATTTTCATTTCAATCTGTATTTGTTGTTTTACTCCTCTTATTGCTATGTCGCTATGACAAGTGCTAGCATATACATAAAGCAAGGAAACGGCCCTTTTGTCTGTTGGTAAACGTCAGTGAATTTTAGTAGCAACATTGAGTCAGGAATAGGAGGAAGCTCAGTGCCATCGAATAAGTGACACACGGACTTGAGATGTGCTTCACCATTTCTTCTGCCTTGATAAAAATTTTGAATTCAGCAGATATGCATAGATTTACTGTGTTATTAGAGGAACTCACAAAATGAGAGCTCACTGACAAAGACTCAGCAATGGCAGCGATAGCAAATTTCTATTTGGCGGTTGAAAACACATTTTTCCTATCAGGCAGGCGAGCTCTAGATTGGGATGGTTTCTAAAATCCTATCAATTTTATCTACTGGCTTGAAGGACTGTTTTCATTTACATTCTACTTACAAAATGCATGCTTCGTTCAATCAGACTGTTTTAAATTCAAAGGTAGGGTTTGGGTAATGTAGAAAATATGAACTTAGTATTAGTGGACACGTTTTGTGCCTATTCTAAGAAGGTAAGTTATTGAGAATTTTTTGCAAGTGAAATGAAAGTTGAAATTCAACAAGTGATTGGTAGACTAAACAAGGTGTAGTGCTTTAATAGGGTGTACTATATGGCTATTTGGGAAAACATTTTTGCCCTACCGAATTGGGGTACCAGTTTTCAACAAATAAGACATCAATTATTTAACTGAAAATACTAGCTTAGAACAAATAAACATTCTGTACTATAAAGACGGATACTTTTATGTTGTAAGTAGTTTTAATTAAGGTGTGTATTTAACACACAAATTAAGTATCCATACAAAAATTAAATATCCATGTATTTTAAAAACAATACAGATTTTCCTTCTGGTCCAAATCCAAAATGTTTTAGAAAGACTTTGACCCAACCAAAAATAAGTAAATAAATAAAAATAAAATAACCTTTTGCATTGGTGGAAATTACTATTTAAGTGTTGATCATTACTGATTAATTCTGATGGTTAAGAGACTCTCAATTGTTTAAAAATATGACAGATATTTTACTTCCCCTAAAATTGAATATATTTGATGTTACAAAGAATATTTGCAATAACTCCATAACAAAATCAGTTTTAGACCTTAGGAATTGTCTATCTCTTAGTTTCCAAAAAAAAAAAAGTTAGATTTTATGTGGTCTATATGTATATACTTACAGATCATGACACATATACTATATTCCCACACTACTATATTTAGAATATGTATTTGTATTCTAAAGGGTTACATATTTAAATACAATGTTTTGGAAGTAAATCATTTTTTATTTGATGATGAGACCTTTAAGCTTTAATATTTTACAAGAAAACATTTTTTATAGCGGTCATTGACATGTGAAGATCTTTAATACAATGAATTATTGCTTTCTATTTGATGTGAAAAATTGTATTTTTACAGTGTTTTTGTTTCTAGAGAACTTGATGAGAATAGGGGATAAGCATTGTGTCCGAAAGTGCTTAATTTTTTTCCTCTTGCAGCTTAAATACTTGTGCATAGCCTTGGGGAGAAACATTTGGGATAATCCATAGCCTCACCTTTCAGTTTGGGGATTCTTGGAAAGCTGAATATTCTTATTTTCAAGATAATAACAGTGAGTGGCAGGCATGCACTTTTATCCAGGTGTTACTGAATAAGTGAGTGCCCGCTATGTACCACCTACCACGGTCAGCAAACTTCATTAATCTGTAAGGATATGATTGATTGAGGATGAGGAAGGAGCTCACACTGAATCCGTAACAAAGGGAAAGATGGTGAATCTAGCTTTTCCCCTTGTTGATTCTGTAATCACAGCCCAGTGATTAGAGAGAAAGGAATTTACAAGGCAAGAAATGGCTGTCGGCCTAGAGATAGTGGCTATTTGACAATGTGATGACCTAATAGCTCTGGCACCACAGAACGTCTGACAAGTATTTTTCTGTAGCTTTTCAGAGGTGAGAATGTGAACACTGTTAAGGTTTAATAGCTATAAACGTAAACATTTGTGATTCAGTCTCTTCCCCTCGGCTTGTTTTTTTCTAGAAGTCCTATTACTGAAAATAATCTCTCTCTTTGTTGTCTAATAATTAGTGAACTATAACTTCATATAAATAAAATTATGTGGTAAAGCTGGTTTCCCAGTATTTATCTAAATTTCACATAGAAGACAGGACATCAATAGATAGGAAATTTCGAGGTTCAGAAGTGTTTTGGCCAACTCTCTAACCTTCAGACCACTCGCTATAATACGCTTCATCAGAGCTATGCTCCTCCAGTGGCCTGAACCAGAAACCTGGGACCTTCCCTCATTCACTGATCCTTTGCTCAACCCCCCTGCCCCCCACCCAGTTCTGGGAACTGTGGTGATAGTTACAATATTATGAATGCACTTAATGCCACTGAATCATGCACTTTCAAATGGTTTAAATGGTTGGAAAAAAAGTGATGATAATGTAGTTATGATTGACAGGTCCTACTGTTCACAGGAGAAAATCTCAACTGCCCAATAGGAAGGGAAGAGGCCGCTCTTCCATTCTTTCCCACATTTTCCCACAACAGAAGAACTGCGTCTGCCATTTCCTGGGGGCCTCGGCCTTGCTCAGTACCCCTTGGCCTTAGTACCTCCCACTGAGAATTGGAAGGAGGAGGCAAAGGACCCTGCTTTGGCTTCATTCTTCCCCTCGTCTCTCCTCCCTCCTCCTCACCTTCCTCTTTCTCCCTCTTCTCTTTCCCTCCCTGCTCCCAGAGCCTATTTGCTCTCCTCGGGGGTCAGGTTTTGCTGTCTGCCCCTGCTGCCACCTAGTGACCTGGCCTTTCCCAGCCTGCGGGGACAGCTGTTCTCTTCATTAGAACTGGAATGTGAAGGAGGAGGAAGTGCCAGTTCAGCTTTGGGACCCAGCTGTTTCCTCCAGTGTTGCTTGAGAACAGCGTAGCCCAGGCCATGTTTAACCTCCACGTGTTTCTTCACCTGCCTCTCCATTGGGCTCGGAGCATGGAGGGAAGGGCTGTGCGTCACTGGCTGATTAGTTAATACCCTCCAACCCCACCGCCCTGCTTGGCAGACCGGCCTTCTCTTTCCATCTCATCGGATGGTGATTGTACCAGGAGGAGCCAACTGGGTGCCAGGTACAGTTCTAAGTGCTTACCCCGTGTTAATGCATTTTATTCTGAACAACCTGTGAGGCGGGTGCTCTTACTGTTCCCTGTCACAGAGCTGTTTGTGTCACTTGCTGGAGGCTACAGCTCTGGCCCCTGCCCCTAACCATACTCGCTCTGCCTCACCCAGGTCTCTCTGTCTTTGCAAATGCTGCGTCCTCACTCTTGAAGTGAAAATGCCGCCTTTTCCTGGAGAATCTTTCCTGGCATCTCCAGACAGACCCAGGCGCTCTCTCTCCCACTCCTACCTGATCCCCATCTTAAGCCCAAATCATATTGTGCTGCAGTAATTGGCATGGCTATCTTTGCAGGGGAGGGCCCCAGCTTTCTTTCTTTAGATTCCTCCAAACCTAGAACGGCATCTTGTACTCAATACATATTTGTATGAATGCATTCGTAGTAGTAGTTGTTACTCGAGCGTTTTCTCTGGGAAATATGAAGGCGAAGGTGAACGAACGCCTTATTTCCAAAAACACAGTCCTAGGTCATCTGACAGTACACTCAGAATATTGCCACTTCCCCCTAAACCAAAACCCATCCGTAAGGTTTTAAACACTCAAAGCTAGAAAGCAGAACAGAGGCTACCCGCGGGGGCCGGGCTGGGGATAGGAATGATGGATAAAGGAACATTTTGGGGTGACGGAAATAGTTTGATTGGCGTAGTGGTTACACCATGGTGTACATTTATCGAAACTTGTCGAACTCTATGTTTAAAATATGTGCATTTTATTGTTGATAAGCTTTACATTAAAGGTGACTTAAATATAAGAAAGCAAGAGGAGAAACCTTTGGGACTTATTGTTTGGTTAGGAAAGATGGATAAATGACTGATGGCATTTGGTTGCACCACTGTTCAGTATGGAGTTTGGGCGGTTGTACTTTTTTTCTTCCTACCTTGTCTAAATGGAAAATCAACCCTCATTGACTTACTGCAGCTGGAAGGAAGAGAAAGGAGAAGTAATGAGCAGAGTGACAGCTGACTCCCCTCGGCGCTTAATTTTAGTATGGACGCCTTTAGGAAATCTTTGCAACTTCAGTTTGAGGCTGAACTCCTGCGATGAATCATGGATTCGGAGAGGGGAGGTGGGGAGACTGCAGCAATAAACTCTCTGCTCAGAGAGAATAATCTTATGAATGACTTTTGAATAGACTTCGTCAGAGAAAGATCTGTAAAACCCACCAGGTTTTTAATGTACCATTCTTTTCAAGTGCTTAATATAGAGTGTTCTCCAGTTAATTTGAAGAATCTTGAGGGGAAAAAAAATACATATTCTAAGGCACTTTTGAACGAATGCTCCGTGTGGGGTATTGACCCAATGTCTATTCTGGGTAAAGCTGAGGTTCTCCTGGCCAAAGGTAAATTTGTTCAGCTCCTTCGAGGCTTGCCATAACTAGTCAAATGAACACAGGAATTGTATCCAGAGTTCAGACTATCAGGAGGCATTCTCATCACGTCTCTGTAGTTCCATCAAGTGGAGGGTAGCCTGTGATTCGGAGCTGTCATAATGAATTCTGGAGTCATCGATCGTGTTGTTGAAGTAACAGATCCACATTTTTAAGTGTGAAGAAAGTTTGGAAGTCTATCTGTATGTCCTTACTAATGGTCTTAGTACTTGTGTTGGCAGGACAGGCAAATGGTGGTGATTTTTAATGTTTTTTTGCTCAACTCTCTTTCCTCCAGTTGCCTGGAAACAGTCATTTAAAAAGATGCTGCATCTGTAAAAGCTGGTATTCCCTTGTCTCCCCCAAATCACTACCAGAATATTTTGCATTCTGTAGCTTGACAGGAAACTCAGGTAAGATGACTAATGTTAGAGCAATATGCTAATTTGAAGATCAGTGTCTCCAGAGTAATATACTGAATTTAGGGGATTAAGGGCAGGGCCAATGAGAATAGATCTGGGGTCAGCAAATGGTGGCCTATTGGCCAAATCCAGCTGGGGCCTGTTTTTGTAAACGCAGTGACACATTGTCTGTTGTCTGTGACTGCTTTCACATTTTGATGGCAGAGTTGTTGAATATTTGTGAAAGAACCTATGTGACCCGTGAAGCCTAAAATACTTCTTACCTGCCCCTTTACGGAAAAAGGTTGTGGGGTCCTTGATGTAGATAAAATGTAGCGAGAAAACATTTAAAAACAAATCGCCTTAAGGTTTTCACTTTGTGCTAGAATTTGTGGTTGGGTAAAAAAATAGGAGTGGGGACTGCACATGCATGGTTCTTGTTATGAAAATGCAAATATTTACCTTGGAAGTTTGTCTGGGGCTTTCAGTAGTCCTCTGTGCCCTGTACATGACAAGCAGGGCAGTGGGGGCCGCAGTAGAGAGGCGTTTCCTGTCCAGGAAGCTCACCGACCGGGGATCTCAGTCCTTAATGCACAACTCAAATCCCCAAACCCTTCTCCACAACAATGACTTACTGTGCATTCCTGGCATTGGGCTGTCTTTAGATGGCCTTGAGATACTACCTTAAACTTCTGTATCTTTTGAGGGTGTGGATACAGAGTCCCAGAGAGCAGTTTCCAGGCTCTCGGCTTCTCGTGGAAAGGTGCTGGCTCGGGTAGTAGATGGCCATCAGCTGTGACTAGTTGGCCATCAGCTGTAACCCGTTAGCCATTAACCACTAATGTAACTGCCGTTGCTAGCATAGCCACGACTGCAGTTACAATGGGGGATTGCAGTTAGCAGGGGGTTGCTTGGCAGGCAGAAAAGTGGACGGCGGATTGCGGATCGTGTGGATCCTACTTCCTGTGTCTCACCCAGCCGCCAGCGAGACTGGGCAGGAAGACCCCTTGTTGGGGTACTGGCAGATGTTTGCTCCCTGTGTCTCCAACCCAGCCGCCAGCGAGAATATAATGGTATGACTCCCCTATCTGTGGCTTTGTGGGTGTTCCTTTTTGGCCTCGCCATATCCTGCGTTCTTATGTGGAGAGCGGGACCAGAGACCCCGCATGACACCCCCCCATGACAGAGGGTCAGAGACCATTTTGCTGCCTAGGATGGTGCGGACATTGGTCAGATGTGATGCTTAATCAAATAAAGGAAATTTCGGTGTCCTTCCCTCTGACTTTTCTTGCGCTCCAGTGTCTCTGGGACCAGCTTGCGGGCTCCTTGGGTTCCAATACCCTTTCCAGCTCAAACAAATAATGATAGTGCTTTGCTTAGTGGTTCTAAGCCCTGTGCGTGATCAATTGAAAATATATGATCACTAGACGAAGAGTCTCCTTTTGGTGCCCTGTCTCCCCTTCCTCCTTCCAGTGGCTCTTTACACGGCTCTTCCTGCAGGTTGCACATCCAAGCCCCGTGAGGTCAGAGACTTGTTTGGCACGGTGTCCCCAGTGCCTTGGCCCTTGCTCGGCACACGGTGGGTTCCCAGTAATTTGTGTAGTCCTCTCACTACATATTTTGCATTAGTAGATGTCCAACCATTGGGAAGACTTCGGATTTTTGTTTGTTTTCCATTTCTTTGGCTTTACTTCTGTGCCTGACTTGTCAGTTCCTTCAGCTCTACTCAGAATTCTAGGAGTTGGGGTAACTGATCATTTTGCTCTGCCTACCTGTCTGTCTGATGGCATCTTTTATCACCCCTTCTCTCCAGGGAGCCTGGGGATCCCCTGACAGTCTTTTATATTTATCCCTTCACTGCTTTTGTGACTCTCCGCAACTTTTTCTTCACCATCGCTAGGTGATCAGAGCAAGACAAGGAGAGGCAGTGTGTGTGATTAATGCTTGTGTTAACCGTGGCCTCTGTATGAGCGGGACAGCCATGCCAGCTTCTTTTCAAAGAAGAGTTGGAACCACCTTCACCTGGTAGCACGTTTAGGTAATAGGGATATCCTACTTGATCTGAGAAGGTTACTGATTAGACATCAAATAGTTATTCTTTTGATGTTACTACAATGTTGTGGCATTTGTTACGGTGTTAGCTCTAGTTAGACTCATTCATTAAACCAAAGGCATAAGGAAGAAACTTGTAACGTAAGCAGCCTCCCATTTATTTAGATGCTTACTATCTCATGTGAATGTGCGCTCTTATGAGATCGTTAGCAGATAATATTTACAAATTGCCTGTCAGGTGTAATAAGCATAGAACAAACAGCTTGACAGCTCTGTCTTGCTGTCAAAAACCCAGGAGTGTGTCTAGCAATTACTTAGGTCGTAGAATTATTTTTACCAGAAGATACTCTAGGGGATCATTTAGTCCAGTGTCTTCGCAGGTGAGGACACTGAAATTTGTGGAGCGGTGATTTGCTTAAGGTAACCCATCTACTTAAGGGCAGAATTAAATCTAAAATCCTTACCTCCTGATTCCTAATATAAATAATTATCCGATAGATATTAAAACAAACCAACCAACAAAAACCAGTAGTTATTATCACACATGGCAATACTGAAATTTGCCTTTAATTCCTTAAAATGTCTTGATTCCAATATACTTTGATTTTAAATATGTATCACTATACTGTGGGTGGGTCAAATTTCTTTATCTTTTTTTAAAACATTTTTGTTATTAGTTTCAGGTGCACAAAACAATGTAATAGTTAGACATTTATCATTTACATCCCTCACACAGTGACAACCCCCCTACCCCATCCACCACCCCTCTGACATCGCACACAGCCATTGCATTTCCACTGTCTCTGTTCCTGATGCTGTACTCTGCTGCTTTTAACTATATATATGTATATAAAATTGCAGTTGACATTCATTATTGTTCAGCTTCAGCTTCAGGTGTACAGTGCAGTGATCCGGCATCTACATCATCCCTGAGGTGGTCTCCCTAATGAGACAAGTGTCCATCGGATACCCTACAAAATCTTTACGACATTATTGATTACATTCCCCAGATTAACTTTTGTATCCCGTGGTAATCCTGTGGTTACCGACTGTGCTTTCTAATCCCCTCACCTTCCCCCTTATCCCCTCTCCTATCTAGCAACCCTCAGTTTTTCCTCTATGTCTCTGAGACTGTTTCTGATTAGTTCATTCATTTATTTTTTTCTTTAGATTCCACATATCTTTTTTCTTAACTTAAATGCTTTTGTATAAATGAAATGCTCCTGGAGATCGTGGTTCAGTTTCAGCTGTTTGCCGAGTTGTGTTTTTGCAGCCCCCGGATGGGCCTGTGCAGACAGGGATGGCCCCTACACTGTGATCAGGTCCCTGGGGCCCACGGTTGGCCCAGCGGGCAGTGCTGGCAGGGCCAGACCTTTGGTAGTGTGGCAAGGCCCTGGGCTGACCGTGGCATCCTGCCTGATCTGCTGCTCTGCCTGTTTAACCCATTGATCTTTCTGTCCCACCCGACCTGCCTCAGCTACCAGGGCCAGTCTGCCTCCAGCACTGTCACCACCCTCTGCTCCATCCCCTTTGGTCACGCAAGACTTTTAAGTGACCATTTTCACTTTCCAGATTCTTTGCACCATCAAACACAGCGAACCAGGGTGCTCATTGGAGGAATTAGTGCCAATGGTAGAGGTTGGGCCGATGAAATTCTCATTTGACATTCGTCAGAGTCCTGGAATCCACTGCCTTTTCCATTAAAAGAAAGGCAGTAGCTACACCAATTGAACTCTACGTGTATTAGGCAGGTATGTCCTGAAAGGATTGCGCTTTGTACCAGGGGACCAAGTCTGTGACATCTGTCACCTCCAGGCCGTTCCCATTCTTGCCACTAATTGAAGTGTTTGGTAAGATCCAATATAACTAAGTGGTCTTGCCAGCCGAAATACCAAATTAAATGGAATTGTACTTATGCTGTTGAATCCCATTTCCGATATTTACATTTTCTCGAAGAATTAAGTAAATGGCCTACATCAGAAAGACGTGCTATTTCAGTAGAATAAGAAATGCAGTACAGTGTCTAGTTTACTCTCTGACTTTGAGATTTTTCTCAACACAACCATTAAATTTAAGGTCCTCACGTAGACCGTCAAATGGACCAATTCAAGGTCAACCAGATATAATTATAGATGTAATCAATATCAGTTCTTGCAGCAGTTCTGAGGGGAAGCTCCATAACGAATGCCACTGTCGCAAATCTAAATGAGGATATATGACGAGTTTGAAGAGTCTTAAGAGTAAAACAATCTGGATTATTTATTTCGTTGGCTTTTTTATCCTCATGCCTGGACTTTTAAAAGCAACTGGGGTTATAAAAATTCAGTGTTGGCACCCTTTCTGATTTTACCACTCACTAAAGTCAGGAGAGTACTTTATCATACCCGCACCTTTTATAAAGATGCTTAAAATGATATAGTTTAAAAAAATAAATTTTATTTTGTGAAGATATATCAATGTTATAAAGCACCAAATATTCGCTGCTCCCAAACAACAGCAGCAACACACACACACCCCACACCCCTTTGGGCTTTGACAGTTTTCCCCCCAAATCACGCTTCCCCCATATACATGAATCTCAGTCCGTTTATTAAAGTATTTTAAAACCAAGGCATGTGTTAGTATCACTTTCAATGATTATTCAAGGCCTTTTATCTGCAGATTGTGTAATTGACGTTATATATGAAACTAAGTACCATTTTAGGAAGATGTGTTTGAATGTATAAATTTTATCCTGTAAGCCATAATTATTTTGAGAATGACCTCCCTTAGCCATTGTGCCTCTTTTCTGTGGTCTTTCTCTTTAATCTTTGCTTTAGGTTCTTTCAAAATAAATTGTAGTGACAGTTAAAAATTGTTCCAATGTACTTCAGTATATGCTTGTTCTTATGCATTCCAGCAAGGTACTCTTTCCTTTGAAATTTAATAAGTATTTCATTTGAGCATCATGTCTTGCCAACACACAGGTGCCTAAAGCAGTTGCCAGTGTGTGCTTGTGGATGTATTTGACCAGGGATTCTGACTTTCTTTTCTACCTAATGTGGGCCTTGTTTCCAGTCCCTTTCTTCTATCATTGACGAACATCTTTTGAGTTGATGACGAAAGGGAGAAAGAATGATTCATCATTAGCTTTGGTCTATAGCCGCATAAATTTTCTTCTCTTTACTTAACTAGTCATCATCATTACTAGCTATGCTCCAGAAAGTAAACTGGAATGCAGTACAAGCTGGCTTAATAGAGAACAAATTGGCGTGTAAGTCGGAGAGGCTGCTGTCACAATAGCTTGAGTGGCTGAGCTCGGAAAATAGGAACTGTTTTACCGTTCTGCTGTTCATTTTGTGTTCCACTGGATTGTAAGGCCTAGAGCTTACTTGGATGGAGCTGGAAACCGAGTAGTATAATCTAATGTTTAAAAGGGAGCTCAGCAGCAATTAAATGAACATTGCTTGGAACATAAATTCGTGAATAAAATTGCATGTTGTTTTTCTTGAGAAATGATGGTGTTGGCATGTCAGGGGGCAGGGCTCAGGAGAACACGTGCACTCCTCCCAAGCTGTTCAAAGTGGCGGTTCTTTGAGAGCCTGGAAGTGCCTGCGGGCAGAGCACACGCAGCAGTGTGGGGAGAGGGGAGGAGCAGAGAACTGGCACCGAGTCCTTTACTACCTGACAGTATGTGAACCCGGAACTCACGTGACCTTCAACCACAACTCCATCATTAAATGTAAAAAGAAAGCAGGCGTGGCCAGGGAGGGAGCAGGCTCCAAGGAGGTATGACTTGTACCAGTGTCACAGCCACCAGTGAGAGAGCAAGGATGTGACTCAAGAGTCTTTGAGGCCAAAACCTTCATTCTTCTCATTTTGCAAAGCTCCTTTTTTTTTTTTTTTTGGAAAGAAGGTAAATAATATGGAAAGAAGAAAGGTTAAGAAATAAATCGGTGGTCACGGTCACAGTTTTTGTTTCTCAGCTGCATTTAGTTGGAAGGTTGTTATCTTGAGTGCTGTTGTTGAGGAAAGTTCTCTCCCAATTCACGAAACTGGAGGAAATCTATGCTTTTTGGGGTACCCCTCCCCAATTTTGTTGTTTCTGCCATTGGAGCTCAAAGTGATCAATCCTTCCCGCCCAGGCACATTCCCATCTTGCTACAGTCTCTAAGATCATGGCCCAGCCTCTGTCAAGGAGCTTGAACATAAGGATAGATAAGAGAATTTGCCAATATTCCACAGCAAACCCTGTGTTTTCTTTTACGAAATAAACCAACATGCAAAAATAAAGTCAGTACCTTGATTATACTATTAGAAGAATTCTACCCTTGTCGCCAGCACCTTTGGGATTTCTCTTCCATTCCATGTTTACCATCGCAGCGGTCCACGCTCTTTCCCACTTCTAAGCTCCACACATGACCTTCGCTTGTACCTGTGGCTGGTGGTCACCGTGCTGGACAGCATAGGCCAGACCACCTGTCTCTGAGCTCCCTAGCCTGCCTCCTCTGCCCCTTGTCACTCAGATTTCTCTAATCTGAAAATGAAAAGCATTAAAAGCTTTCTTGATTCGCCTCCCTCTGAGCTCCCGTTGTCCTCCTCTAGTCACAGTGCCTCACAGGGACTCTCATCGTGACGGGGCTCTTACATTCTAGCCCCCCTCCAGTCTCCATCACACCTGCTGAAACCACTCAACAATACGAACCACCTCCTGGTCCCCTAACCCTGAGGTCTTCCCTCGGCGTTCACCCCCACAGCCTTATGCTGCTCAGAAGTCGCTTGCCTGGGACATGTCGATGGTTTCCTCCCACTCTGCCCTCTTCTTCCTTTCCACGGGGCTTAAATATGAGTGCTCCCTAAGCGTCTCTCTTTTCTGTTTTGACTGTTTCTGGCTGATATCTCTTCACTGTGGATGGTCCCTAGATCTCTTGGGTCCAGTCCTGTCTTTTCTCTGCAATAGCAACCCCACGTTTTCCGCTTCTTTTTGACTCTTTAATTTCTTCCTGAATAACGTATTTCTTCTATCTCCAAGCACCTCAAATACAAGAGAGCCAAAATAGAACTCATTGTCTTTCTCTTCTTCCCTCTCACAGCCTCATTAGAGCACACAGCCAGATCCCACTGGACTTCTGGAAGACCTTTCCGTAGTTTGTATCTCTTCAAGCTAATTGCCACTATTTACTTCAGCTACTCATCACTCTTGTCTAATATTATAATAGCTTCTCAGCAGGCCTTTGGAATCTCTCCTGAATAGAGCTACCTGATGAATCACTCTCGTACTCTCAGGAGTAGAGACTGGCACCATTGCCCAGTAGAACGTCCCACATCTGTGGCCTGGCACTCAAGGCTGTCTGTGGTCTGTGGTCTCTGGCCCACAGCCTGTGTCTGGCTATGCTCATTTCCCCACTTCCTGTAGGAGGACCTCTCCCCCCACCCCTGGCTGGGCCTGTGGGAGGGTGCTGGCAGGTTCTGTGAGAACTCTGTAGACGGCATCTGTATCCAAGACCTAAATGTAAGAGCTAAAGCTATAAAACTTTAGAGAAGGCATCTCTAAATTACTCTTGGATTAGAAAAAATCCTGTAGCCAGTGTCACAGCTAGACCATAGAAATAATTCTGTAATTGCTCACTTCCTTACCTTTGCTCATGCTGATTTCTGACCTGAAAATAACCTGCCCTCTGATTTTACATGTCTAAATCCTCCCCCGTAATCCAGGCTTGTCACTGAGCTGTCCTGATTCCTCCAGCTCCTGTATGGCTTCGTATTTATATAATAGCTGTTTAAGTCCCTCCACTATTTACTTCAGCTGGGAGTTTCTTATGGGCAGTGACAAGGTCTTTGTTACGAGGGATAAAAACACATACCACAAGGCTTGACACATGATAGCTCTTCAATGAAAATTTGAATGAACAAACGAATGGAAGAGAAAATATATTTACTCATTCTTACCTAACTTTAAATTGCTTATGAGTAGGATTTGGATCTGATTCATCTTTATATCCTGCATGAGCTAGCATCGTGCATGATAGATACTCAATAGATATTCCTTTTATTGTTTTCATTTTTTTCAGTTCTGTTGAGGTATAATTGACAAATAAAATTGTAAGATTGTTTAAAGTGTATGTCG
The DNA here is from genome assembly GCF_004115265.2 of Rhinolophus ferrumequinum. NCBI lineage: Eukaryota > Metazoa > Chordata > Mammalia > Chiroptera > Rhinolophidae > Rhinolophus > Rhinolophus ferrumequinum. The sequence continues at coordinate 49,434,339 of NC_046302.1, read as the reverse complement.
TGGTGATTTGATTGATCTGTAAATTGTGAAATGATTCCCTACCACCTCTCTGACGAACACATCCATTACCTCGCTTATTTATCTTTTTTATGAGAACATTTAAGTTCTACTCTTAGCAAATTTTGATTATTCAATAAATATTTCTTGAACAAGTGGATAGATAAATAGTTGATTATGCTATGAGCTTTCTGAATGCTGTATTACTATATTTTACTTTCAATAATTGAATTTAGGGGCTCTTACTACGGCTAAAATATTTTAAAAATATGTTGCTCTTTTGATCGTCATTATTAATTTTTATCACTGATTATTATTTTTTATTTTAAACTTTTTCTGTATTCTTAATTTTGACTTTAACAAATCACATATCATTGGGGAGGGGTGCATTTTTAGTTTCACAAAAGAAGTTAGAAAGAAAAAGAGGGTTCGCCTTTTAAGAAAAATGTGAAGGAGCTTTTCTATGTTGTTAGCTCCTGCCTCTGGGTATAGGTGAGTTTCTAGGACTAGCAATTATTTCTACAATAGTGGCTGAACAGTTCTTCTCAGCGTTATCATGGCTTCATCCAAGTACACATACTTTGGATGCTTTCGATAGGAAACAAAGTTGGGCAGCTTTTATTGAAACACGACTGGAGCTCTAGGAGGTTCCCAATTAAGTTGAATTAAGTTTCTCTGCCTCCTGTCAATACCAGGAGGCTAACACTATTCCTGTTTTTCGGTTGTTTGTTTGTTGTTTGTTTGTTTGTTTTGTGGTGAAGGCTGCCTGCCAGTCTTCTCTCACAACCTTTCACTGTATAGGAGTTGATTAGGATCAGTTAATTCATAGTCTTTGCTTGTGGTGATGTTACTTGGTGCAAGCCTAAATAGTAATGAAATTAAAAGAACTGCCTGAAGAATATTCACGATCCTGTGATCCTGTCTGAAGGTTCATTGCTGCTGGTGGTTTTGTTGTTCTTGTTTCATTTTTGTCTCTTAAAACCAATTGACAAGAATTACCTCGGCTCACATGATTAGGTGGAAAAGATAATGGATGCCTGTGTGTGCTTCTTTGGTGGCATCATTCTCATGACCTATAGGAGAGGAACAGTCTTGACCCATATAAAATGAGCGAACTAGTTACATGAAGTACCTAGATCATAAAGCCACGGGCATCTGGCAATGAATGCTTATAGGAGGGTAAGTAGAGTCGGGAAAAGAAGGTCGGAAGATTGAAGGAAAGACATTTACTTTTAAAAATGCTACAGACTTATTGGAAGCAAGATAATCTCTCCAGTGTATTTAGATCATTTCTACGGTGTATTTAGAAGAAGAATAATCCAGGTCCACTGAAATGCACAAAACAGAAAAAACAGACCTCCCCTTTACAAAATATGGGGGCACTGTGTTTCCTCACAGAGATATTCGTTTCTTTAGAAAAGAGCAAAGTATTCGCCATGACAAGCTATTTGAGACAAGTCATTCACCTGCCATTGGACATTACGGGAGTTCTACAGTCTCACGAGTGGGAAATTTTTACGCTTTTGACCCAGTGTCAAGACTTCTGAGCTGTGGCATAAATCCATCGGCTATGTTGACATCTCAGCTTGTTTGAAGTAACTAATTTTGTGTGCATTTTTTTGTCTCCTTCAGAAATGAATACACCTGAGTGTGCTAGACGCCTGTGAGCTCTCCGATCACCTCCCGGCTTTGGAAAGACTCAAAGAAGGAAGGTGCCGGAGTAGTGGACTCTAAGAACCAGCTTCTTTCCCTGAGCCTTTACGTCCCTGCTCCCAGACCGCGATGGAGACGCTCTCCCAAGATTCTTTGATGGAATGTCAGATCTGTTTCAATTATTACAGCCCCCGGCGAAGGCCCAAGTTGCTGGATTGCAAACACACCTGCTGCTCGGTGTGCCTTCAGCAGATGAGGACGAGCCAGAAGGACGTGAGGTGCCCTTGGTGCCGGGGCATCACCAAGCTGCCCCCAGGCTTCTCCGTGTCACAGCTCCCCGACGACCCCGAGGTCCTCGCTGTCATTGCCATCCCGCACGCCTCTGAGCACACCCCCGTCTTCATCAAACTTCCCAGCAATGGGTGCTACATGCTGCCCCTGCCCATCTCCAAGGAGCGAGCACTGCTGCCAGGAGACATGGGCTGCCGCCTGCTGCCCGGGAGCCAGCAGAAGCCTGTCACCGTGGTGACCATCCCCGCCGAGCAGCAACCCTTGCAGGGCGGGGCTCCCCAGGAGGCGGTGGAGGAGGAGCCAGACAGGCGGGGCGTGGTGAAAAGCTCCACCTGGTCGGGCGTGTGCACTGTGATCCTGGTGGCCTGTGTCCTGGTCTTCCTTCTGGGCATCGTGCTCCACAACATGTCTTGCATTTCGAAGCGCTTCACTGTGATATCCTGTGGCTGAAGAGGGCGGCGGGGAAGGCTCTTGTGGGTGCCACGTAGGGGCCGAGCAAGTGTTGGTGATGGGATGGAGGTGAGAAGAGGGGGGCGACGCTGATGCTGATCGTTTGGTGCTGAGCGCTGGCCTCTGGGCTGCCCCTTGATGGACCCAAGACAAACATGAAGGGCGGAATGGGAGGTCTCAACAAGGTACCAGGCGGATCGCTCTGAGTACTGATGGCAGCAGCTTCGAAGACGATTGCATGCATCCTCATAGTTGTTTATTCAATGGACTGTAATTTATGATTTTTCAGAATCATGTTAGGAGATAGACATTAAAGTACTTAGACGTTAAACTGTGCAAGTGCATACAATGTGATCTTCTCTAAATGTGGTAGATTAAAACAAAGATGCTATGTATACAAGTAGAATTAAACCTGAGAAATCCATGTAAAAATTCAGCGATGACATGCAGTGCTGGTTTCTTTCCTTTTTTAAAAATGAAACCCGTCTTCATTTAGTTGCTAAGGCTTTTTACACTTTTGGGATGGCACCCAAATTAAAGTAAGTTAAGCAGACAGTCATTTTTGAAGAAAACATTTGAATGTTTCCAATGTGTTGTGTTTTTGTCATGTACCTTCATTTTTCTTCCCTTGTAATTAGAGCTCGATATGTGTTTATTAAATGAAAGCCCAACAGGGGGGCAATGAACAGAGTGACAATGAGAAGCGCCTAATCCCACAGGAAAACTATATGCCAATTTTCAAGCCATCTCAAAATAAGAATTTTAAATGTAAATATTGTGTATTTGTGTGTGTGCGGGCGCGCACATGTGTGCGTGTGTAATTTGATTTACCTCAGGTTTTGAATTTTTTAGAAGAATCCTGGGGGTAAGACTTTGAGGACATGAATGAGTCCAGGGTCTGAAATGGTGGTGACCTCCTGGGCATCAGGACCCACCCACTAGGATGTCACATATTCATCACTTCCAATACTTGCTCTTTTACTGTGTATTCAAGTCCTGTATTCTGTGAGGCACAAACGGAGAATAACAGAAGATTCTGTCTTTTCTCCCGATTTTGGGGTATTGTCATCACCATGAGTATTTTTCACTGATGACAAACCCGGGCTGGCATTTTAATAGACGGTCTATGATTATTTTTTGAAACATATTGTTCCATGAGAGTTAAATCATTCATAAATCCAGTTTCCTCTCGTTGTATAAGTAAGAATATTTCTTGTATTTTGAAACATGCTTTTATTGAGGAAAGTGGCAAGGTAAACCATTGGCTCACATTCCCAGTTTCAGTGGACCAGTCCCTCCTAAATTATCAAATATTCTTAAATGCACAATTGTAGATATGCATGAAGAAAGATCTGCTAGTATTCAATGATAAATTCCTATGCCTGGATGTGTGTGCATTCAGAAATAGCTGCGAGCTTTACAGTTATTTTCTAATTTATGTCACGAAACAAGTGGTATGTGACAAGGACTCCACTCATAAATATATCTATTTATGTTCCATTGAATCCACGAAAATAGGGGAGAGAAAGGTAGGCAGTGACTGGTTGCAAAAAGCAAGGCTCGAAATAACCCTGTAAGATGGAGATAATTTAATTTACTTATATGCTAACTATTACCTTCAAGCACACAAAATATGCACATTAAAGTGATGGAAATTATATGAGATAAAATGACAATATAATGACTAGAATCCAAAGCTAACACTGTTCATTGGTGTGAGGATTCAATATAAAAATGTTAATTTGGGTTTTTAAATTTTTTCGTAAGACCTTTAGGAAATGTATTTGAAAGCTCAAACTAGAAATTAGGTTAAAATGCCATTTTATTGTGTAAGCTATTGGGCATTATACAACAAATCTAGGATTTATTTGGTATTAATAATTTAGGTATCATATTAGCTGAATTTTATCCTCTGTTACATAACATAATATACTGTTGGGTTAGTGTCAATTTCTCAGACTCAACCAGGCTGCCGTAACACATGTCTGACCTAATTTCTATTTCTCTTGGAAGGAAAAAAAAAAAAACTGACAGAAATATAGCATTAAGAATACATCTCACGTACATGCCATGTTCAAATTAATTTTGTAACTGATACCTATATTGTTCATGAACAGTATGAAATGACTGGCCATGTAGTATAGTAGGTGATAGAATTCTTTGTTAAGTAGGTTATACACAGACACTAATGTGTGTGACAGCACAGTGCCCTGTTTTCCTTCGTGCAAAACCATAGTGTAAAAATGTCCACGTAACTTGTACTTGAAAACAATCCCATGCTGGAGCTGCAATTAAGCAGTGCAAAATTAATCAGCTCTATGCTAGACTCTTGACTTTACAATGTAAGGTAACAATAATGAAAATCAGAATTCTTTGTGTGAGTCTTACTGACATAAGAAACATTGTTTATGTGAATTCTGCCTGCAGTTCCTTGTGTACCTGTTTGTTAGTGTGCATTCTGTGTGTGTGTGTGTGTGTGAGAGAGAGAGAGGGGGGTCTCATCCTGCCTAATAGAATTTGTATAGACTTAATGATGTTTTAATGTTATTTGGCATCCCATTGTCTGGTCTCTGCTGGCATTAACCCATAACACTAGCAACTCAGCTACCCCATGTGACAAAAGTCCAGTGATAACAATTGGCCAGAATTCACAGTTGCACATCAATGAAAAAATTCCAACTGAAAGCACAGAAAGTTAGAGCTGAAAGCAACCTCTGATAGTTTCATTTTGTAGACGAGTCCCCTGAGGCCCACAGAGGTGCATGGCAGCTTGTAATTCAGCAAAAGGGAGGCACGGCCTTTGCACTGCAGTTTCCTCCTGCTCCCTCCTAGGCCTGTAGACACCTCCATTGGGCTGTGGTCTTTTTCAGGGTAGGTGAATACCCTTTACTAACTCAGCTCTTGCTTTAAACTTTTGGGGTTTTTTTCTTTAGTAGATTTACGTATTCATTTTAGTTAGCGTCTACCTCTGGGAAATGAAAGGAGGGTTGATTTAAGGATGAATATAGACTTTTAAAGAAGACCATGCAATTTGAATTTTTGAAATTGCAAACCATTGGTTTCCCCCACTCCTCCCGCCCCCCTTATGTAAAAGACAATGAGTGTTGTGTAAATAGTAAACTATAAGCATGAATTTTCATCTTTATTAATGATCTTGACATAAGCAAGAGAATGCATAATATGTTAAGTAGAGCCAAGTATGCTGTCAGAAAGCATTGTCTTTGGAAAATTTTTGTATAATGACCTGGGGCACAAGTGGTAATGAAAAGGCAAATCAGTTCTCCGTTCCAGTTGCACTTTATGATCAGAAAGCTTTAAGGTATTTTGTTTAAGAATATAATTAAGTTTAATCTTGTACATGACTGAAGAGTGGGTCCCATGAAGGTTAAACCGTGTGCTGATGCAGCCCTTGGGATCTTCTAGCTTGGCCACTGTTCAACGGAACTTTCTGTGATGATGGAAATGTTCTATAACCTATGTGGTCCAATACACTAGCCACTGGCCACCTTGGCTATGGGGCCATTGAAATGGGGCTAGTTCGACTGAGGAATTGGATTTTGTATTTTATTATTTAAAGTTATTTAAATTTAGTCACTCACATGGCTAGTGGCTACCATATTGGACCACACAGTTCTGGATGGTTGTTCAATGGGATGTAGCATCAAAGTGTTGTTCAATGGGATGTAACATCAAACTGTAAGAAGACAGTTTGTGGTTTAGTAACATGCAGTTGGCTAAAAAAAAAAAAAAAAAAAAAAAACCCAGAAAACAAAAAAATAATCGTTTCTGGGCTTAAAAAGTATGTGATCTCAAGTATGTCAGTAAAAATTTATTTATTGCCCTTTGGGATTATTGCTTACATACTTTGGGCCAAGGAATGATCAGTGAAGCTTTAGGAGTGCTTTATGAAGCCCCTTTTCTGGGATCATTAGCTGCATGTGAATGTGTTGTCCAAAAATAATAGACAGTAGCTGTAAAACGTTTGACTTGCAAACTATGCATGACCTGTACTGTGAAAATGTGTTTAGGGTCTGTCTTGCAGTCTTAGGCAAGAAAAAAAAAAGCCTAATGAAATTCCTCTTCACTTCCAACATCTTACCCAGACTTCATTGCTGCATTAGGAAGGTGTGAAGTATAAGAGCAGCGTGTTTTGCAATGTTCTTAGAGAGTGCTTTTGTTTGCCCTTGAAGTCTGCCAGCTTGTCATTGTGTTTGGTGTAGGCATCATTTTTCATTTGCCAGACTAAAACATAGGTACTATTTTTAGGGTGAAATTTGACATTGTTTTAGTCTTGTTCGGTTTTTAAAATTTTTCATTATCACTGAAAGAATTGAGATTTGCAGACTGGCACAAAGGCACTTTTTTTTTTAACATTAAAAAACATTGCCCATGGAATTCAAAGACTTGAGGGTTATTAAATTTACTAAAATTGCTCTGTAAGTGAGTAAAGAGTAGCTGAAAATTCAGTTTGATTTTACATATATATATATATATATATATATATATATATATATATATATATTCATGGAAAGGTCAGACTCTTCCTGATAGTACAGTATTTATTCCAGTCTAGATTTTGGTTTAAAGAGTTGCCATAGCTTTATTTGAAAACCCATACTGTGTCAAAATTGGTTAGTCTGCTTTCCATTGTTTCTAAATGTAATGTGAGCCAAATACATTTGCTTCAATTTAGCAGAATTGAGTTTATTTTTTCCCCTCCTAGAACTCATGGATGGGTACTGACTGTTCTTTTCAGCTTGTCTTTAAAAATTAAAAAAAAAAAAATTGCCAAAATAGGAGTTTTTCTTTGGACTTACAAGGAAGTTAGAAGTCCAAAGTTTATCAGTATGAGAGGAGTGATATGCAAAAGGCTTGAATTTCTATCTTCTCTGAGAAAAATGATGCTGCTAACCAGTCAGCTTTTTGTTTCCACACAAGATATGTCATCAGTCAGTTGATCTGTCATCCGTGACCTAGAAGAAAGAGGCTGTTCCTAATCATTTCCATCATTCTCAGTAAAATATCATTCGCAAAATAATCCTTACCAAAACAAACTCCAAAAAAGAATGTGATAGTCAAGATAATTCAATAACTGTTTTGAAAATAGTCTATTTCAAAAGTGATGGTGAGTTGCTGAATTTTGTTAAACATGAAACACTTAAAAATAAGTGGAAATTCAAGACATTCATTTTTCTGAATATATATACATATACATGTATATATGTATATATATACACATATATATGTGTATATGTATATATATATAATTTAGCAGTAATAGGGGTTAAAAATCAAGTAAAAATGTTACACGTTTTCCAATTTGTGGGTTATATAATGTTGAATTTAGATGTTAGGATCTTAACAAATTCTATAGGCTGCTTACATTGTGTCCAACCAACCATTTTGGGGAATATCCATATAACGAAACTCTTGAGACTTTTCAAATATATGAAGAGGTGGGTTTGGCATGCATTTTATTGGAAAGCCATTGATGGTTGAAGAACATAGGCGGGTGGGGCATTTAATTTTTGTCTTTGAAATGGCTTATTGTTTGACTCTGCTTAAGTGGTCATGGTAGATCACCGTCATTCCTGAACTCTTACAATATGGCTCTGATTTTTCTGCTCAAGTTTCCTTGCACAGTCAGGCCAATGATTTTTTTTTTTTTTTTTTTTTTTTTCAGAATTCACTGCCTGGGGTATCCCACTATGTATATTTCACTTATGATGTAGTGGTGCTTGAAAACACTCATTTCGTTAGCTAGACTTTATTATTCTAGTGTAAAGTTTTTGATACTATTCATAGTGACCTTTTTAGGGACAATCACTAATATTTGTGGCAATGTACTGAGGGGTCTCTTGAAGTGTGCAACAGCATGTGTTTTCTTTGTTTGTTCCCTGGGGATGTTCTCTTATAGCTGTTCCTATTCTTCTAGAACTGCTCTAAATTCATCACCTCAGAGTGTAGGGCTAGGAGCCCATGTGAAAGTCTTCTGTGGTCTCCCGGGGGTGTGAGTTATTGGGCTGTTCTAGCAAGAGTTTTCCAAAGGCATGCTCAGTTTTTAATTTGACATTTGCTTTTTGAGAATCCAGAAGTAGAAGGTTGGATAGGATGGTGGTGAAGGAGCATGGGATACAAGAAGAAGGGAATAGATGAGGCAAATGACCCTGAAAGGGGAACAAGTTGACATCTGTGTCATCTCTATTCAAATAATGGGAGGATGGAGTAGCTGGTATCTTACACTGTGTTTCATAAAATTCCTGGCTGAGGGACAACCCATCTATTAAGTAGATCCTGTGTAGGAAGAGGTGGAGATGTGGCTTTGGGTCCATAGCAACAGATGGGTGGATCTGCCCAGAGAGTGAGAAGATATTTGCATAAAAGGGAAGGAAATCTGTAATGGGATTATAGCTCCAGAACAAATTGTATAGGAGCTGGAGAAAGAAGCATAGGACAACTGGGAATAACTTGGCCAAGCATAATTTGTCATTCCAGTATGGCCTACCAAATTCAATTCAAGATGTTTAAATTGAAGACATACAGGGAATGTGCTCGGCTGATGAAAGGGTCCCATGAGGCCCCACTGTGTTGTCAGCACACTAGGCAATTTCAGAGCCTGCTCTAGAGTTGGTTGCTGAATCATTACAAACTCCAATAACATCCTCTTAACCATTGAATGCACGCCTATGCCTATGGATGTATCTTGATTTGAGTAGGTTAATACTATTGGGAAGACTCTTTCAAGATTATTCGGTTTCTATCCTTGCTGTTGTCATTTATTACATTTTTTTCTTCCACCATTTGTTTCTGTTTGCCTCACTTGATAGTTGCAGGTGGGGAGGCTGGTTTCAGCTTGGGATGTTACAAACTCCCAACATAAGCCATGCAGCTGCTACATGGGGTTCCTGCCATTCTTACGGTTCCATTGGTGGGTTCCCTGGCCCTGTTGATAACTGATGCTCCAGTCAAATGGCTAGATTTATGCTGCTCAGAGGCTGTTAACTCAAGTCCTTGACGTGTTTCATTTACAATTATGTGGATTATTTATTTTAGGAACTTTTCTTTTAAAGGGCCAAACTGCCCTACAGATAAGTGAGCTGCTGGGCTGTGTAGAAAATATTGTCCAAATGTTGCCAAATATTGACTTCATAAAGGGGATATCCAGCCGCTGTTTATAAATCTGAATGTCTTAAAAGCATTCTTGCTTGCTCTCTCTGTTGTAGATGGTGTCTTAGTAAGTCCTGAGTTTTTCCAATGAACCCAATTTTAATATATGGTATTTTTGTATGCCAAACTGGTGTCTTGTCCTTTGTATATGTGGTAATGTTGATTTTATGACTACTGTTAAAACACATTTGCTATGATTAAAATTCATAAAATGATTTCAAATAGACTCACGTGTTGGTTTTCCATTTCCCCCACCCCAGGGAGATAAAAAAAAAAATTGACTGGAATTTTCCATCGTCAGCTACTCTTAGAATTTTAATAGACTAGGATAATAAAGCAACAAGGAGTTCCTGAGCCAAGGATTTTAAGTGGAGGTGACCTTCAAGTGGCTTCTCTGAGAAGCCAAAGAACTCATTTGTAACGAGGAAGCCCGAGCATGTTTTTGTGGCTTCTGGTGGCCCTACCTTTATCCTCCACTGTTTAGAAACAACTCCATGTGTGTCAGGCCCCAGGTGGACCATCTCGTACTGAGTATAGAACAACTTTATGCATGTGTTGTGAGAGGCAGTGTGACCTGCTTCGGCTCTGAGTCTGAGAAGCTATCCTTCAATAAATGGTTTTCATCTGTGGGACAGGGGGGTTTGGAGAGCCTTTTGTATTTATTATTTTTTTATTAGTTTCAGGTGCACAAGACAAAGTAATAATTAGATGTTTATCATTTATATCCCTCACACTGTGCAAACCCCCTTCCCCCCGTCCACTATCCCTCTGACATCGCACACAGCCATTACATTTCCACTGTCTTTATTCCTAATGCTGTATGGAGAGGCTTTTTTAAATAAAAGGATCCTGTCTTTCAATAACTCTAACTCACCTCAAGGAATTTCAATTCAGTTTAGCAGGTGGCCTGATTATAACGAAGGGGTTAATAATCAAATGTGCACGGGTGCTAGTATAGGCACGCTCTGACTCAGAAATAAATATTCCCCATGGTTTAAAAAGTGAGAGGTTACTGTATTCAATATGCATTTCTTGTACCAAAAAGCAAGCTTTGTATTAGGGAGTCCAGATTTTTGAAAGTGAAAATTTATTTAGCATATTTTAGAAATTCTGGTATGGATTTCCCTGGTCTCAAGTGAAGTGGTAGGGGTTGGGTAGCGATTCTTTTATTAGAGAGCTGCTTGCTCATGCTTGAGCTTTTCTGTTAGAGATTCCTTAGCTGCTCCATTCCAGGGCTAGATTGGAGGAGGCGTCTCTGTAGACGTAATGGGAGCCAGGGCAAAGGAAAGAGCATCATGGGAGAGCCCTACATGTGTGTCTTATCTGGGGATAACCAACTTTGGCCACTTCTTCAGATGACATTCTATTTGGATGGCACAGGTTTTCTGCCTCTGGGGGTAGGGCTGAAAGGAGAGGGTGAGCTTATGTCAGCTCCAAGATCATTGCCATTTTGGCCCCTCCCTGCAAAGGAGGACTGAGTGTGAGTAGCTGAAAGTCCAGAGTGGGGTGGCAAAGGGTGTGTGAATGGAGCCAATCCCAGCATCCATTGCATGTCACCTTTACATTTAGTCCTTACGTATACAACACCCCTTCTAAATACTCAGCCAAATTTCTTGAAATGAAAGTCTGCCTATCTGCCAAGCCTTCATTTTTCTGAATGCTTTTGTTTCCAGTGATAATTCTTGGAAGAGAGGCCCATTTTCGGTGTACACAATGTAGCACGAAGGCTGATAAACTGAGGGAAGAGGAACTGGTCCTAGAATTAGACGGAGCTTCTGCTTTTTACAGGTGGGAAAATTTTTGCACAATTTTACTTGATCCAAAAAAATGATAGAGCTGTCATTGAAATCAGTCTCTCATTCCACATCCCTACTGCTCCCTGCATTCCCCATCTTTCTTCACACTATTGTGCTTGATAAATGAGTGCTTTTACTATTATTATTTGCAAGAGTAAGTGAATGTATAGAAGTACGTGTGTGTGCATGTGTATAAGCGTGTGTGTGTGTGTGTGTGTGTGTGTGTACATACACATGAACATTTCATGGATTCTTGGCACAGATTTTTTTTTTTTAAGGTTGAAAAAGTGAAGATCTTTAGAGAGAGATCAGAGTATCTCTCTCGAATTATGAGGACAATTAGAGACAAAGAAGTTCCCCTTCAATCACTCAGCATTCCCACTGACCACCAGGTACTAGAGCTGCTGAGACCAGCAAGACAAAAATGTCCCCTGTCCCCATGGGCCTCACCGTCTTGTAGGGGTGACAGGCATTAATAACTAAATGATGTTCGTGTCCAATGCAGAGAGAGATACATGGTGTTCGAATGCATTTAACAGGGAAGAGGGCAAGGTGACCTGGTGGCGTCAGGGTAGGGACGTAGTCAGAGAAGGCTTTCTGGAGGAAGTGGCTTCTAGCATAAGATCTGGAGGACAAATTGGGGCCAGTGAGGACCATTTGTAGAAAGACATTCAACATTCAAGAAGGGACAATAAAAGACAAAGGAGGCATGAGGGCTTTTAGGAGACAGAATTGGCTTTCCTTGTTCGGCTCCCTGTCATTCGGGCATTGCCTTGTGCCATGTGACACTGCAATGGATGATATTTCAGTATGACTCTCCAGTCCCCAAGAATATCCACAAAGGAGCGTTTTACAAAAGCACAGTATGGCTCCATTTCACCGGAACATATTTTCATCAGACATCACTGTGTGAGATGAGCCCCACAGTGGGCATTTCAGCTCACTGTGCTTGCATAACACGCGGCTATTTTCCTCTGCATACGTCATGTGCAGAGAAAAGGACACGTGGAATCTTTAGTTTCAATACTTATGCTTAGTTTCTGAATCAAACAGACTTTAGAGTCTGATCTCGCTGACATAGGCTACAGAGCAGCCTCTGTCTACCTTTTCCCCAAAAATAAGACCTAGCCGGACCTCCAGTTCTAATCCGTCTTTTGGAGAAAAAAATTAATGTAAGACCCGGTCTTATTTTAATATAATATAAGACTGGGTCTATAATATAATATAATATAATATAATATAATATAATATAATATAATACTGGGTCTTATGTTAATTTTTGCTCCAAAAGATACATTAGAGCTGATGGTCCGGCTAGGTCTTGATTTCGGGGAGACACCGTAAGGCGGTCTTGAGGAAAGCATTTCCCAAGCTATATTTTGAGATATCAGTAGGGGTTTCACATGAAAAAATTTTGTGGTTAAATAAACTGGGAAAGCACTGAGTTAAACAGGTAGTGTTTTAAATTGTAGAACTTTTCAGCGCTTTATCATGTGTATTAGTTCCCTAGAGAAACAGAACCAATAGGGTGTGTGTGTTGTGTGTGTGTGTGTGTGTGTGTGTGTGTGTGTGTGTGTATGTGTAGGTGTATTCTCTGCCCCCCTATGTATGTATGTATATATACATGAGACCTACGTATGTGTATATGTGTACATAGTGTGTGCATATATATACACACATATATACATATATATACACATGTATACATTTCTATCGTATATACATATGAGTATATCATACATAGTATACAAGCATATACATATCTATCTGTCTATGTCTATGTATCTGTCAATCTATGTATCTATCATCTATCTGTCTATCTATGTATCTATGTATCTATCTATCTATCATCTATCTGTCTATAATCATCTATAGAGAGATTTATGTTAAGGAATTGGCTCACATAATTAATTGTAGAGGCTGGCAAGTCCAAAATCTTCAGAGGAGGCCAGTAGGCTGTAGACCCAGAGAAGAGTTAGTGTTGCAGCTTCAGTCAAAGGCAGCGTGTGGGCAGAATTCCTCTTCCAGGGGTGGGGTGGGAGGGTCAATCTTCTCTTAACATTGTCAGTTGATTGAATGGGCCCACCCTCCTTATGGAGAACAATCTACTTTTCTCAAAGTCTGCTGGTTTAATTGTTAATCTCATCTAATAAATACCTTGACAGCAACATCCAGACTAGTGGATGTTGACCAAATATCTGGGTATTGTGACCTCTCCCAGTTGACACATAAAATTAACTATTACAATATACTAACTATTGCAAATCTCTAAAAGGGGAGCATATTACATATCACTTTCCCCCAATTTTTCTGAGTAAAGAATCCATTATTTGCAGAACACCTATTAACATTTGGTAGAACACAGTTTGGGGAATATTAATTCTGAATAATTCATAGTTTTGACTTTCTCCAGATAAAATCTGGCAAAAAAAATGCATTAAGTTCTTATTATTTATGTCATGAGATTAAATCATTAGCTCATATGTTTGCTTCTTTATTTTAAAACTGTATCATGCAAATGTAAAATAACCCAGTACTTGTGTTAGATTTACCTTGATGGCGGATTGTAATTTGCATGCTGAAATTCCATGCACTGCACACATTACTAGTGAAATGTTCTCACATTAGCAAATTATAGGGGGATATATGTAACATCTGCTTTAGTAATAAGGGTATGGATGATTCATACTTGAGCACAGTGCATATATACCAGAGTAGTTTTGGAAAATTATAGCCTAAAAATTCATAAATATTCATTAGTACGTTACAAACAACACACAACAAAGTAAATTGATAATGATGAGCAGAACTAACAGTAATTTGCCATTAAGAAGCAAGAAGAGCAACAATTAAAAAACATGATCATTCCAGGCAGTACTGATAATGAATCCGGATCTTTCCCCCAAATTGTAGGAGTTCAACAATTTGCATACTCGTACTATATGCCCATGTGCAGTAGGAGCCTTGCAGTGTTAGTAGTAAAATACTGAATTAGTAAAATACTGAATTAGTAAAGTACTGACTTGGAGCCATGCTTAAACTCTAAAAAGCATTCATTTTAGTTTAAAAACACCAAATTTAGCAAAACATAGGTAGGCAGTTATTAATGAGTTAATCTCATTCAGGCAGTTAAGAAAACATTTTGGGTTGGTGGGTACAACCGTGAGTGAGGAAGACCTGTTGCCACCCCCCACCCCACCCCCACCCCCAAGCAGTACTTTGAGAACCACTGCTAGGGGATTAGGCAAATGAAGGAATTTATAAACATATGCAAAACATAAATAAATTATTTCTTCATTTCATAGAACATTACTTTAATAGAAATATAAATTTCATGGCATGAAATCAATAGTTGTAATATTTACTTTCAAATATGCTCAATATATAGGCTACGTAAGGACTGCAGGCTCTCCTATGAATTTCTATTATATGGTCCCCACTGCACAGTTCAGTTCCCTGTTAAATTACCTTCCCCCGCCCCCACCACTTAGGACAAATCAAATCTCCTTCCTAGCTACATGTTGGGCAACCAAGAAATGGTCCCGATTTGATCCCACGCTCATCTACCCCATCCGCCAACCATCGGAAAGGTAACATTAGTTCCAAAATAAAATGGTTGCACCTCCTAAAATTTCAGCCCAGCTCCCCTAGTCTTTTGTAAGGAGGATATTTGGTGGTTTTTATTTTCATGAATACCACTATTAATTTCAGCATGACTTCAATTTATATAATTCTGGCAAATGGGGTTTTGCTTTTAAAAAAAAAAAAAGGATTGACTGAATATGTAAATTTTGAAGAGAAGCAGAATGAGTGAATGTGGGGTTCAATGGGGAAAGACCTCTTACAAGAGGTTTTGAACTGGGGGCCACTGACAGGAGATCCTGTGGATCCTGCCTGGGGTCTGTTCCTGAGAGGCTGGGACCCAGCCATGCTTTGCACTCACCGTAGCCTTCCCCAGCACCCAGGGGAGTGACTGACACTCCGGAAAAATGTGCTGGATGAATGAGTGTGTGAGTCGTCTTGTCCGCTGCGATAACTCAGGAGCGCCGGCTTTGGAGGCACTGGCGGTTTTGGAATACCTGGGTGGTTGGGGCTCCCTTCTTTGCAGATCTCATCCCTTTCTGCCCTTGGATTCTTGCGGTTGCTATGGGGAATGGTTTGCTTTCTCCTGCCTGCCCATCAAACCCGTTTTAATGAGCTGTTCCTGTTCAGCTGTCTTCCTGCGATAAAGTCATTTCCTCTTCCTCAAAATGTTCATTCTCAAGCTCACTGGCTTGGCAACTTTGCTTGTTAATCAGAATTCACTGATGTCAAGTCTACACCAGCCCTTTCACTTTGACCACCTCCAGATGTTGTGCGTTCCCAATAGTCTGTTCAATTGAATACACGATCACGCTCTATTTTGTTCTAGTTAGTTGTGGTATGTGCTGTGTGTTTAGGAGGGAGGGGGCAGGGCCTGGATGAGGGTGAGGCAAGTGCGGCCTCTGGGAGGTGCTCTCTCTCAGGGAGGCCTCAGCCACCTCACCCCAGTCCCAGCTCTGGGAGAAGAAAGGGAGGCTAAGTGTGCGCATGCGAGCGTGTGTGTGTCTGTGTGTGTGTGTGTTTCTATCTCATGTATCTAACCCAAGAAGAACCAAGTATATAAATCCCCTATTAGGAAAGACAATAAAGATGTGAAAATTTGAGCTACTTCCTCCTTTCTGAGGGGTAATTGAGGTGAAACAACCTTACCTTCTCTTTGGGCATCTACATTAATTGTCAAGTAACTGTCACTGATTCTACTTTGGAAAAGACCTGAATGCAAATCTCAATGGAAGGTTCTAGAAATTATAAGGTGAATTGAGGCTATGGAAAAAGGCATTTGGGAGGCAACACCTCAAATATAACAATGACTAACTGTGCATATAGGACTCCCTTTATTTCTGAATTTTTTCATGCCTGTTGAGTGAGGTTTCCCCCTCTTTTTGCTTTTCCCGGAACAAAAAGTCCATTTCTTATTCCAGTCCAGTCTCCACTTTGCTCTTCAAGACTGAGTGACTTGAGGTACATCTAATTCAACTGGATTTATTTGAGAAGCTCCAGCCCTAATTTATTTATTCCATTTATTTTTACAGCATGCCCATTACCCTGGGATTCTGGGCACATATAAATGATCTGCTAGGGGTTGGCAAACAAGGAGTGGTGATAGATGGATAGCGAGCAAACAGTCTGAAAACATTCATCAAAAGGACTCTTCCCTTCCAGAAATGCTTGGTTAAGCAGGTTGGTCTTACAGTTTTCTTGGATGCTGACATTTTAGGTTCACACTGCTTGCCTATTTATTTGACACACGGCAAAAGCAGAAATCCCTGATGGAGGATGGGACAGTCAGAGAGGAGCCCTGTGCTCAGTGAGGGGGCACCCAGAGGCCTGGCTCTGTCCCCCGGATGTCTGTTGATTTTGTGATTTACAAAGGAGAAGGCTCTGGAGTGGATGATTCTGTGTGTCCTTGGAAGGTCTCTAGTAGTTCTAACCAGTATTCAAGGACAAAAAAGAAAAAGAAGGGCCGGCCCGGTGGCTCAGGCGGTTAGAGCTCCATGCTCCGAACTCCGAGGGCTGCCGGTTTGGTTCCCACATGGACCAGTGGGCTCAACCACAAGGTGGCCGGTTCAACTCCTCGAGTCCTGCAAGGGATGGTGGGCAGCGCCCCCTGCAACTAGCAACGGCAACTGGACCTGGAGCTGAGCTGTGCCCTCCACAACTAAGATTGAAAGGACAAGTTGACTTGGGAGAAGTCCTGGAAGTACACACTGTTCCCCAATAAAGTCCTATTCCCCTTCTCCAATAAAATCTTTTTTTTAAAAAAAAAAGGAAAAAAAGAAAAAGAAAAGAAGATGCTAATCCCCACTACCAGGGGGTCAGGAAGGAACAAACTGGAGAGACACCCAAGCTACCTATCTTCTGACGGTTCCCACGCAGGAGGAAAGAACTAACATCGAAAGAATAAAAGAGGAACCAGAATGCCATCTCTCTTCCTCCTTTGAAGCCCCATCTTCGCTGAGGAGACCTGTTAGGACACCACACTGTCCCTGTCTCTTGATCTTAGCCTTTGAGGAGGTCACTTCGCCTCTCCAGACCTCCATTTTCTTTCGTTTCTTTTTTAAAAAATACATATATCTTCATTTTTTCCAAACGTATAGATTTCCCTAGACCTCTATTTTCTTATCTGAGAAGATGAGAAAGTTGGTCTGCAGGAGAGTTTTTCAAAGAATGTCCCTTGGGAAGGCCAGGGACCACCAGCAGAGGGGGTGGGTCGGTGAAGACTGAGGCCACAGCAGCAGGCCAGCAGATACTTGATCTGGTCAAAGGAGTTCTACTGGCAGCAATAAACTTGAAAAACACTCTTGGTGATTTCTAAGGTGCTTTTCAGTTCTACTCTACTTTTTCTCCAGCCAATCTTTCCCCGCTAATCCGGTGGTCTCTCATGTGGGTCTAAACTCGAGGTTTGGGCAGCGTCTCCCATGGGGGTTCGGGAAACAAATTGCCAACATCGTCTTCTTCAAGGCTGTTCGACCTACCAGGTTATTGTGGGGGTTGCACTTGGAGGCCATTTGTCATTTTCACAAAGTTCGATGGGACCAGGGGCTGATTTTAGAAAAGCAGCATCAGATCCCTATGGTTGAATAGGCCTCTCAGCCCAGCATGCTCTCTGAGTGGATGTTGTTTCTATTACAGCAGGACTAATCCCTTTGTACAGAGATCAAACGCACACCCAGTCCCACACATACAGTAGCCGAATCAGCCAGGTTTAACTCTTAAGGAAGTGTGGAAGACGTTGGAGGTCTGGGAGCCACAAATGACAACTGAGCAAGTGGTGGACGATGTGACTTTGCGTGTTTGAAGGCCCTTGTGTTTCGGACGCAGGCGAATGGAGACACCGGACAAAATTAGTGTGTATGAATGGACAGAACAAAGCTCACCTCCCAGCTCCCACAGATGGCAGAGGAAACTAGAAGCAATTAAGCCTAAATGGGCCACCCGATGCTCTTTGGTTTTCCTCGGTGATCAAGACGGATCCTTGTGTCGATTAGCCTTTCCCCCTAACGAAGAGGTTTTACAGACTTCATCCTGGCAGCAGGAAGGAGGCAAAGGCATCCTGTCAGGCACCCGGTAAATCCTCCTTATTAACTGTGCCAGAGTTGCATGAATAAGCCGGCTCACTGCTTATTTAAACAACAAACTGGAAACAGTCCTGCATGCCTTCCCATTGGCTGGGCCATTTGTGTCGAGATCAATGACTCCGAGAACTCTACAGTCTGGTAAACGTTCCGGCTTTCTTTGAAATTTTCCATTTCCCTGACTCATAATAACCCATTGCCAAGCAGATTTCATTTCCTGCAGATGCATAAATAGGAAAATTGTTTCGAGCTATGATGTCACCTGGGCCAGAGTAAGAAGGTTTGGGTCTAAGCTTAGGCTTTGCAGCTTGTTATCTGTGTAACCTTGGGGAAAATGAGGTCATCTCTCCGAACCTCAGTTTGTTCATCTGTAAAATGGGGGTGATAGAACTTACTACCTCACATAGTTACTCTGAGGATGAAGCAAGATAATAAAGCTTGTGAAAATGCTTCAAAAAGCTTAAAAATACATCATGTGTTAAAGAAATGCTTCACTGAACCTTGAATGTTCATTAAATACCTGTTAAATAGAAAGACTTTAAAGACTGTGAGGGATAATAAAAGAAGAACTGCATCTGTTTATTTTTATTCTACATCCTCATGGCCCAGTTTAGATGCTCACCAGGAGATTCCAGTCGACTCTTGGCTAATGTTCCTGCCTTCTGGTCTATCTCCACCACCCGTTTTTTATCCTCTTCACTAATGCGACTGTGCTCTTTCAAAAACTGCAGACCCCTGAGTCTGCCCCTCTCCTGATTAATGGATGCTCTCCAGGGCTAATAAAAGGTATGTCAGGATTTCTGCCCCGACATTGACTGGCCCCATTCAATGGATTGGATTCCTCCTTTTACTACCCTTCCTCCCACGGTTCCTTCTTTCCTCTTTTCCTTCTACATACTTCTGTCATGTTCCCTATGAGAGATGTCGCTGTGATCCTGCTGTGTACTGTGTCCTCTGCTCCCAAACTTCATTGTCAAGACTGGGGATGGGGCCTCCCTGTGTCTCACAGGGAGACGTGCATGGGCTGTGGCAGCAGCATCTCTTACCACTAATAGTCCAAGGTCCCTGATCAGTGCTTGGTTAGCGAATAGTCTGTATTTACTAACAAGGACTTCTTTTAATAAATTACTTAAATATATACATATACATATGTATGTATGTGTGTGTGTGTGTGTGTGTGTGTGTGTATAGATATAATGAACTTTCGGTAATTATATTGTTTCAAGAAAATATAATTACTAAAAGTTTTTTGAATAAACGGGTGCCACTGTGTTCATGTATACACGTGTTACATATAACATTGGATATTAGCACACAGATGAATTATTCCTATCCTGGTTTTTCAGATGAGTCTAAGGCACGGAAAGGTTAAATAACATTCCTAGAACCGTACACGTAGTTGATGGTGGTGCTGGGATTCAGGTCCAGGTCATCTGAAAACCATAGATTTGGACAAAGAGAATTAAAGCTCTGAATGATGTGTATAGAGGTGGTTTTATGCGAAGAGCGTGATCATGTTTGTATATATAAACCACTAAAATAGAGAAAGGGGTGAAGGAAACATGGGGGGTGGAACAAAATAAAAATGGGTTGTTCACTCCAACATGGATGGACCTTGAAAACCTTCTGCTTAGTGACATAGGCCAGACATAGACAGACAAATATTGTATCATTCCACTTATAACAGGTATCTAGACTAGGCAAGTTCATAGAGACAGGATGTGTAGAATAGAGGTCACCAGGGGCTGGGGGGGCAGGGAGGAATGGGGGGTTAGTGTTTAATGGGTGCCTGGTTTCTGTTAGGGATGATGAAAAAGATTTGGAAATGGATAGTAGTGACGGTTGCACAACACTGTGAATGTACTTAATGCCATAAAATAGTTAAAATGGTAAATATTGTGTATGTTTTACCACAGTTTAAAACAAAAATAAAATAAATGGGGAGGAATGCAGTTTTATAATCCAGGACAACAGCTTCCTCCTCAGGCGGCCAGACACGTGAAGCGTGATTGAGGGCTCTGCCATTTGCTCTCAGCAAAGAGAGTTTAATTAATCATGGCCAACCCCTCTTCAACAGCTCTTACCAGTGAGGCAGCAGCTCAGGACAATTATTGTTGACAGAGCAAAATTATGAGCCGGGGAGGAATATCTTAAATTTCCTCTTCAAAATTAAAGAATTATGCAAAGTAAATGCACTATATCTTATCAATTTAGTCAGGGTTAAATACATTCTGCGTACAATAAAACTAGAGTTGTTTAAAATGCAAAGACTCCCAAGAAAGGAAAAGAAAGAACTTTTCTCAAGCTCCCCACTGTGCTGACCTGGGTCAGAGTTGCAAAGTACCAGTCCAGTTCGGACAGAAACTGTTTTATTTGACCTGCAACCTTGTTTATCTTAGTTGCCAATATTTAAAAAATCTGGCTCTTATAAATATCTGGAGTTGTAACTTTTCCAGGAACACAGGTCCCACTCTCCTACGTAGCAGGTGGGTAGTGGCTGCCCATCTAGACTGGGCATGTGGCCCAGATTTCTGTCTCCAAAGTTGTGCTCTTAACTACTGTGCCCTGTTGACATCTCTAAGTATGATAAATATCACAACAGAGATGTAACTGAAAGGTGAGAGTGTAGAACTTAGGAGGTGGAAAATCAAGGAAGGCTTCTTGGAAGAAACGGCATTTGATCTGGGCCTACCTGAATTACTAGACTTCAAGGGGAGGACATTTGAGATTTTAATGTAAACAGGTATGGAGTCAAAAAGACATAGGACATGCAAAAGGAGGACAAGAAATTTGTGTTTGGCAAGAATTGCTGGGTATAAAGAATGGAAATAAGTTAACTAAGAAAATTTGAGGTCAGATCACAGAGAGTCTTAAATGCCAGGCCAAGGAGTTTGAACTTTGTTGAAAAAAAAGCAATAGTAGCTAATGAAACTTTAGAGCAGAAAAGTAAAAGGAGGAAAGGCTCTGTGTTAAAATGAGTAAACTGACCAACAGTGTGAAGAGTAGATTAGATTGGGGAGAGTTTGTCTGGTCAGGGAGATCAATTAGGAGCCCTGAAAAGGGCAGTGTTAGTGGAATGAAAAATGCACAAAATGAGCAGTCATTGTAGGAGTAGAATTTGTAATGACTATGAGAGGGGAGGGTCAGGGGATAGGGAAAAAAGAATAAGAGATAATTCAACCTAGTGAAACGTCTAGATAATTCTTTATTTTCTTACAATTTATACTTTGTTTCTGCTTCTAACACTTACCTTTGATTCCCCAGACAGGAATCAACAAAGGAATTTTGGTGCAGACACTTTTTGTGATATTCACTGAATGCCAGTGGAACAAAGCTACTTAAATTATGAGATGTAAAGCTTCAAATCTCTTCTCCCAATGAAAATCTCATTAGTCTGCCATTTGAAAAGTAGCACAGTCAAATCTGACTTTGTTTAGCTTGTACGGTTTGATCCCTTTAAAGTGATAGTTTTTCAGGAGTGTGGCAGGAAGCCTGAAATTTCAATTAGATAAGCCAGAGGTTTACCTGTTGGAGGAGAGAAGGTATTATCTTCCTGTTGCTAGGTGATGGGTCTCTAAAGCAACAGTTCAGTCTTAAAGGCTCAAAGCTGTTTTTTAAATTCCTTTTCTTTTGAAAACAAACATCAATTTAAAACTAACCCCCGATGCTATGCCCTGGTTTTATAAGGAATAAAACAATCCACCAAACCTTCTGCTCCCCAAACTAGACAGCCCTAATGTACATGGATGACCAATCTTTATTGTATCTGTGGGGTATGGATAAGAATGATGACCACTGAGATTAATGCTAGGATCCGCTCTCACTGCTTTGTCTGCTTCGTTGAATCGCAATTCTATGGTGTATGTACTATTTTTCTTCCCTTTAACGGACAGTGTGATAGTTACTTTTATGTGTCAGCTTGGTAGAGCTATGGTGCCCAGTTGTTTGCTCAAACACTAGCCTAGGTGTTGCTGCGAAGGTATTTGGTTAGATGTGATTAACATTTAAATCAACACACTTTGAGTAGAGTAGCTTATTATCCATAATTTGGACCTCACCCAGTGAGTTGAAGCCTTAAGAGCAAAGACTGAGCCCTGAACCCCCCCAAAGAAAAAGGAATTGTCCTCAAGAGCACAACATAAAAAGCCTACCTGAGTGACCAGTCTGCTGCCCTGTGGAGGTCTGACTCAAGACTGCAACGTCCATTTTTATGAGAACTCTCACCTGCAGCCTGTGCTATAGATTTCAGATTTGTGAGTTCCCACAATTGCAGGAGCCAGTTCCTTAAAATCTGCACTGCATTCTCTCTCTCTCTCTCTCTCTCTCTCTCTCTCTCTCTCTATATATATATATATATATATATATATATATATATACACACACACATACATACACATATATGTGTGTATATATATATATATATATATATATATATATATATATATATAAAAAGAGAGAGAGAGAGAGAGAGAGGGTTGGCCATATATATACATATATATGTATATATACACACACACACACGTACACATATAAAATATCTATATCCATAGCCATATTTATACCTATTGGTCTGTTTCTCTGGAAAAACTGAGGCTTACATAGGCTAACTTGTTCAAGGTTACACAGGTAATAGGTAGTAAGTGGTGGAAGTAGACTTGAGGAAAGTCTGCTCTTCTAACCGCTAAGTCTGCTCTTCTAACCGCGTGACACACAACCTCCTGCACAAGTATAGGGAGACGCTCGTGTATTAACACTTGCCACACACAAGTGTGGCACTTGCCCAGACAGAAGAAAATTTTTAATAAATGTTATCAAATTCTAAATGAGGAGGTGCAGATGATAGAAGAAACTCTCTGGCTTTCTCCTCCTAATTCCACGTTCTCTCGTCTCTGAGGGAAGAGCTCTGGGCTGAGCCTGCTCAGGACGTAGTATATTCTTCTCTCTTTCCCGAGCCTCTTTCTTGACCTGGTCCCTAGGAAGTCTGACTCTCTAGAATCCCATAAGTGGTTCTAACGTAATTCGATCAGAGTTTTGGCCTAAGGAAGAGGAAGATAGTTTGGGTTTGAGTCCTGAGAGAGACATATTCACAACAGTATCACAAACATATTTCTCTTCTCTTAAAGAGTTGGGAATTTGGTCCTCATGGAGATTAAGGGTATACATGAAATTTATGAAGCCACTTTGCGATAGGCAAGCACAGTCCCAGAGGTGGAACTTAGTACAGTCCAGGGGGTGAAAGTAGTGTGCACCTCCAGAGCCCAGAACTGCATAAAGGGTAGTGATGCAGCAAGGTGCCTTCTTCCCTGGGCTGCATTCACTGGGAACAACTAGACCTGAGTGGATATGGGGCCTGGGACCAAAGGGGGAACTTCTTTTATGAAATAGCAATTTCTTGGAGATTTTCACGTAAAAGCCTGTATCTTAGCAATGGGACATTGGAGTCGATTATTTGCATAAATGGCCACAATGATTCCCTTCTCTGCCCTTCAGTAGTCCCCTCCCACATGGACTCTGGGCTTAGCCACATGAGTTGCTTTGGTCAATGATACACAATCTCAGATGAGTTGAGCGTTGGGAGTTGCTCTCCCATTTTTCTTTTTTTTTGAAACCCTGAGACCACCATGTGAAGGAATCTGGGCTAGCCTGCTAGAGAGGGTACGAGTCCACATGGAGAAGAGAGGAGCCATCCCAGCTGGAGGGCCCGAAACCAACCAGTCTGCCAGCCACTCGTCATGGGTGGGAGTGAGGTCTCCTCAGCAGTGGACCATAGCACATGAGAGTGCCCAACAGAGATCAGCTGGGCCTACCTAGAAGGAACTCCCAGCTGATTGACAGAATTGTGAGCTAAATAAAATGGTAATTGTTTGAAGGTACTTCATTCCAGGGAAGTTTGTTATGCAGCCTAAGCTAACTGATAGATACCAGTACCCTTCAATAAACAAAGGTACTATTTCCTCCTAACAGGATTCTAAAATATGTCTATCAACTTAAATAGACCCAACATACCCATAAGCTATTAACCTTATGAATGACTTGAATTTGTTGCTTTTCTATACTTTATATGATTTATGATCTATACTTCAGCAATTCAGTTGTTACAAGACACCAAATATCAAAGCATATTGACTTTCTATAAAGTCAAAATTCAACAATTAAGAGTATTTCATAGTTAATTTTAGAGTTGTTTGTATCTTGATGTCAATACAATGAAAGGCCATACTGATGCCAATATTACTAACGTGTAGAATTTGCATAATGTTTCACATTTCCAAAACTATCCAACTGCTGTTATTTAGACAATTTCAACAGTATTTGGATAAATGGAAGCGTATACATTCTAATATGTGCTAACCTAAAATAAAAAGGCCTTTCAAAGTGAGAGGCAAACAAGCGCTTATTGAGATCAATAAGAATGGCTATTCAGGAATCATTAATTCAGGCAGAAGCCCACATGATGTTCGAAATAGGAGACAAAAGCAATGGGCATTTATGAGAAAGGAAGAACAATTACATCAGTAGAAGGAAGGCATTTCTGTTGGTACAGAGAATATAACAGTGATGTTAATTCTAAACTATGTTCTTCATTTTCATTCCAATAGTCATCATAACTACTTTCTTGTTATCTTTGCAAACAGTTCTTTGGGAAATAAGGTGGCTTATGCCCATTCCAGTGGTTATTTTGCCCTGTGTTTCATGTTCCAAGTTTTGAAGTAGAAGACGTGCAAGGCAGTTCCTGTGGCCCGGCAGCTCTGGCTCCATTTTGAAGTGACTCCATTTATACTATTGTTTACACATGCCACCAGAATGTAAACTCTGTAAGAGCAGTTTTATTGCCTGTTCGATTCATTGTTTATCCATAGCACCTAGAAACATAGTGAGTGTTCAATAGATACTTGGTGAATGAATGAATGAAAAGACTTGGTTAATTGTGTAGCTCCCTTTTGGGTACTGTAAAACATGTCTTCATATTTTCTATTTTTTATCAAACGAATCACTGCCTTCACTCTACTTAATTATCTTTCCAGCATGACTACCATTGTTAAAAAATATGCAAATAACTCCTTTTTAGAAGGAATATGTTAATTTTGCTTAAGTTGTACAAATCATAAACCATTCTAAAGAGTTCTAGATTGCCATTGCCTGTACTATATCTATGTAGATTCCTGTTAACAAGGAAGAGAGCCCTCCAAGACTTGTAATAGCCGCTGAGGCCATTTGTTATACAGTCTGAAGGCACAAACCATGATGGTGAACAGAGTCATCTTCATCTGAATGGACGCCAGTCACATCCTCAAACTTGGGACGTCACATTAGGGAAAAGTATTGAGAAAATCTGAAAGAGTTTGGTCTGTGGTTTGACCAGGAATTATTTGTTAAAAGACTGTTGGATTCCACCTGTGTAGGTAATGATTGCACTAAAGCTGAATTCTTAGCCCAGCTCGCACAGTTGAATCACTCTGGGTATTTAAAAGACATATATTCTATGTGGTATATGGGTATGTGGAGACTCTCCGAACTCTGTTCAGTTTTTCTGGAAGCCTAAAACTGCTCTAATAAAATAAAGTCTGTTAATTAAAAAGGAAGGAAGGAAGGAAGGAAGGAAGGAAGGAAGGAAGGAAGGAAGGAAGGAAGGAAGGAAGGAAGGAAAAAAGGAAGGAAGAAAGAAAAGGGAAAGGAAGGAAGGAAGAAAGATAGGTGCCGGCACACACACACACACACACACACACACACACACACACACACAAATACTGATGCCTGGTCCCCAGACCAAATAAATCAGAATTCCCGAGGCTGAGGCCTGGGCATCTGTATTTTTAGAAGTTCCCTAGAGGCCTCTAGTGTGTAGCTAGTTTTGTGAAGGATTGCCTTAAAGGTACTGCAGCTTTTCCGGCTAATGGAACTAGCGCCTTGATGGCAAGTGGGTAAAGCTTGGTTTCACTTTAAAATGTCTATTAGATGTTGAGTGGAAATGATGTATAGGGGTGTTACAGGTCCAGAATTGAGCTCATGTCTGGAAACAGGGAAGCACTATTAAGCAACGCATTCATCACTATTGTGCTTCCAATGCCAATTGACTGAGAAAGCACTGTCGAAATCAGCGATCTCCTTATTTTCCTAGAGCCTCGGCTGCCTGTCTGTGCAAGATAATGGGCTTGAATTTAGCCACTAGGAGCACAATGCCTTCAAGGAGACGTCCCCCTCCCCCCATATGTTTACAGTGAGATAGTCCGAGGGTTGGCTCCGGGTCCTAATTACCGTAACAACTGCGTCTTTCACAATAAACTGCAGGCAGTATCCTAATTAATGAGCTCAATTCATCTGAAGAAAAGAGTCCACCTCCTTGTGCAAGAGGGATGCGTATCCATCAACCCTGAGTGAGACATGGGGCCTGCAGAATGGGTTCTATTAATGCCATTTTATGCCTTTTATCAGAGGCTTTCAGAGCACTTTATAAACATTAACTCTCACTGCACTCTTGGGAAAGTTACTGATAACACGCTGGCTGAGTGAGAGAGCTAGGTTCACCCCTGGAGGCTCATCAGCAGCTGGCTGGGGCCCTGGGATCCTTCAGGCTCTACTCACAACCCAGGCTGGAGGGGGCCCGAAGAAGGAACCAGCAGTGGTTGGTAGATGGAGAGACCATGTAGAAAGTGGAGTTTCTGGTCCAAGTTCTGACTCACACAAGGACGTGAGGCAAATCTCAGATTTCAGCGTCTCCATTGAGAAATAAGAATGATGCCTCTTCCCGGTTTGAAAAAACTGTTCAAGATGGGTGCTCCATCTCTTTTTGGGCCTCTGCTTGCTCCTTCAAGCCCTGGACTGTGGTCCCCCAGCCCGCTCTGCAATCCAGTAGTATCACAATAAAGAGTAACAGTTAGCCCAGCCCGAGCTGAAATTCTAGCTGGGAGACCTTCGCCTGATTACTGCACTGCCCTGGGCTGCAGTCTCTTTATGCCCCACCTGGCTCCAAGTAGTTACAGTATTACTCATCACAGAGGACTGGTGTGGAAATGAAGTTAGAGGAGGAGTAGGGTCTGCATTGGGATTCTGCCTGTACTTTTACATACTATGTGAGCTGCTTCAGACAGTGTCCGGGACGTAGTTCTCATTAAATTTGACTATTCCTGTGAGGGTTTCCCCTAACCCTTGGTGTAAGACTGGAGTAGGTAGACCAGTTAGGAGACTTAGGAAATCCAGCCGAGATGGCATGAAAGCCTAGTCGGGAGAACTGGTTGAACCTGAGAGCCATTTAAGATACAGTGTATTGGTTAGGCTGCCATTTAAATCTGTGGTGGAGGTTTTGGAGGCCTGCCTCCCGTTTGGCTCCTGTTTCTGTCCCATCCCGGGATTTTCCATTGTTTTTGTTTCCTAGGGCTGCTATAACAAAGCGCCACAAACTGGGTGGCTTAAAACAACAGAAACGTATTTTCTCACAGTTCTAGAGGCCAGAAGTCTAAAACGAAGGCTTCCTCTGAGGTTTTAAGGAAGAATCTGTTCCATGTTTCCCTCTTAGCTTCTGGTAGTTTCTGGCAAACCTTGGTGGTCCTTAACTTGTAGACACATCACTCGAATCTCTGCCTCTGTCTTCACTTGGCATTCTTCCCTGTGTCTCTATATCCAAATTTCTGTCTTCTTACAAGGACACCAGTCATTGACTAGGACACACTCTACTCCAGTATGACATCACCTGAACTTGATTACATCTGTGAACCCCCTTTTCCAAATAAGGTCACATTCATAGGTACCAAGGGTTAGGACTCGAACATATCTTTTGGGGACACAGTTCAATCTATACCACCCTGTAAGAGGTTTCAGTCACAGCAAAGATGATTCACTAGCCAACAGTGTTTCATGAATTTTATTGCCACCACCCCCTCTATGGCTTCATTGCTCCAAGTAGTCTGGGAAGCAGGAGCTTGGAGAGTAGGATGAGGCAACTTCCTGCTTGAAGTGAGTGAGCCATGGGTTTGAGCTTCAAGGGGCTCTGAAAATCTGAGTCAGCCTCCAACAGGGTTTGGAAAAGGAGATAGAGACTGTCTCAACCAGCCCTTCCCGGCAAACTCCAGCTGACTGCCTCCTTGCTACTTATCAGGGCTCTGGGGCATGGCAACTGATGCCTTACCACTAACAACAGATGTTGTTCCTGAGGCTTTTAGAAGTAACTGGTCACATTTGCCAATATTAAATACACACTTTTGCAAGAAATACAATCCAAGTGTTTCAAAAGCAGACTTTAAAGAACCTACTCGACACCAGGTTACTACATCATTCCCAAACACTTATTACCAGTGATTGTCAATCATCTGAATATTCAAATTCTTTTTCCCAATTCACAGATCATACTACCGATAAAACATTTCCTTTGACGCACTGGTAAGCTTATCAATGGCCCCTTGAATGAGCAGAGCATCATAAAGTTTCTTCTCAGGAGCACCGGCCTAACCTGGGGATTTTCCAATTTCCCTTTAGGTCTAAGTAAATCGACATGATCATAACTGATGGGAAATAGGCATGAGAGGGAGGGAGAAGTAAAAGATAATGTGAATTATTTGGTTTGGTATTTAATAGTAATTCTGTCATTTCAACAAATAGCATATTGGAGGAGGAGTTAGTGTGTGTGTGTGTGTGTGTGTGTGTGTGTGTGTGGGAGGGGCCAAAATGAGTTCAAGCTTGGACCATAGTTTCTAGCTAGTTTCACACTAAACATTTTTGCCACAAGCAAATGTGCTTCCGGCATTTTAGCTGCATAACTAATTGGCTGTAAAAGATAAAAGAATGGAAAACAAAAGAGGGACATTAAAGAGGACATAACAGAATATGAAAAGATTAATAAAAAGACTATTCCAAAAATGAAAACACATCATCTTAGCAGTTTTTCATAGTATTACACTTTTTTTTTTTTTGCTTGTTGGTTTGTCTCCTCGTTTGTTTGGCATTGCACTTTTTTTCCACCTAAAATTTCCTCCTTCATTAAGAGAGGTATCAATTTCCAACTGAAAAACCTTGTAATCAATGCTCTTGAAGACTCGTGATCAGTAGCCGCCTCTTCTATTTGCCGTAGCTTCGTTAACTTGGGGGTTTGGTGGGTGGGAGGGATGACGGTGCTCATGATGGACTTGCAAGCTGCTGTGTGGTCATTTCCTAGTACCGTGTGCGATCTGGCTTTGTACGTAGTGATGATCATCCACTATTTTAAGGCCACCATGTCTACTCGTCGCTGTATAGACCATTATGACGGCTAAGATTTACATAACATGAAGAGGGGAGTACTGCAAGAACTGTGTCAGTGGGGAAAGGAAACCAGACTGACAAAATACAGTAAGTCTGCCAAATGTAAGCCAACGTGTTGGGCCATTATTTTATCTTTTATGGCAAAATGGCCTTCATGCCAATTAGTTATATGGTGGAAGTGTTTGCGGCAAACATGAGAGCAGCAGAAGTGTTTATAGGTGAAGTCTCTGGACTTGAGTTTGAACATGCTGGGTTTGCAATGTTTGTGGGACATTCAAGTGGAGATGTCCAGAAGGCTAGTGATATGAGTGTAAAGTTCTGGACTGAGATCTCTAACTGTAGATGTTGACTTGGGCATTGTCAGCATATGGTGGTAACTGAGGCCAAAAGCGTGTATGCAGTCACTCAGAAAGTGTGCAGAGTGAGAACAAAAGAGAAGCCAGGATGGAAGGGGTGGGGAGCACTTATGCACACAGGAAGAGTAGCCGTGAAGGAGCCTAAAGTGGGGAGCAAGGAGTGAGACCGAGAGGTAGCAGACAAATCGGGAGTGTGTTGAAACAGAAACAATTTAAAGGAGGAGGAGGATATCAGTGGGATGAACTGCTGCCTGGTGGTCCATCCAGGTAAGGACTGAAACACATGCATTGAATTTTAGAAGAAGGGAGCCTTGGACTCTTTATACTTAGCAGTGAACAGGTTAGTTCTGACTTCCCTGTGGGTGAGAAGCATCTGAGCTATGGGTTCGATTATAAAGTCTTTGCAGGCAGGTTGTATAACTCTTAATACTTTCCCTGAATTCTCTACTGAGACAGATGGTGAGCCTTGATGTGGACAAATGTCTCCTTGAATAATGTGAAATAGGTTGGTTTACTCTAAACAGGCAAGTACCAGGCAAGTGTTGAGGCTGGCAAGGATTATTGAGTCCTAACTCAGGCCAGAAAGGTGAAGAAACTTGCTTAAGAGCATACAATTATTTAGTGGCAGAGCTGGGACTGTAACCTAGAACTCTTGACTTTTGGGCCAATGTTTTTCTCCTTATACCCGATGGATGAATGTTTTGCTGGCGATACCAGCAATTTCAGGCTGAATTTGCTTCAACGTAAAGTGGCAATCCACAACTTTGATTGCTCTTTGTGTCCTATATTCTCCAGCCATCTGAGCCTCTCCAGCTCTAGCTTATTGTCATGTACACCTTCCTTCAGAGAATGAGAAGTGTAGTATTGAAAGGGACCCTAGAGATCCTCCATCTTCTTCTTGGACACGTCCATCACTGGGCTGCTCATGATCCCAAAGAAGCAGATAAACCTGCTCGGCCACCATATTAATAATGTTACGTTAGTTATGAACTAGACTTAACAGAAAATCTCACGGGACTTATTTTAGGAATGTGGTGAGCAATACTTGTCAGATTAAGAGATAACTAGATGGTCAGAATGGGTTTTAATTATTCATGTGATGATGACCAGTTGCCAATATTCCCAGGTTAAGCTTACCACTGTTTGAGGCCAAATTGCTGCTCAAGGAACATAGAGCTCATCTATCACCACCTCCTCTTACAGATGCTGCGTGTTAAGAATTTCGCAGCTGACTAAGCAAACATGGGCGACCATAACAGGTCATTATGTTTGCTCAATGATTTGTTAATATTAAATGGTGATAGAAGTCTTTGTTAGAATTATGGATACAAGAAAAGAAGCAAAATCAAATACAAACTTCTGGAAGTATTTAATGCTATGTCAGCATTTGACGTAATTCCTTTGAATTATGATTCTGCTTATTTTTATATTGCGTCCTTTTCCATAACTCACGTTTGACATTTTCCAACATCCTAAATATTGAATGAACCTTCTCTACTTTAAAACAGATACACATCTGAGTCATTATTATTCCTTTTCTAAAGTTGCTTTGTAAATTGTATAATTAAGCGAAGTTTTCCAGTCCCCCTCCCATGAAAAAAAACTACCAATACTGCTATTCCCTAGGAAAAAGACTCCCTGCTATAAGGTAACAAAGTCAGCATTCTTTATTAGAGGGATGAAATAATTTTATCTTGCATTAGTTAATAATGTGTAATCTTTCTTTGAATGCTTTATTTCCAATCCCTTCTCCACCAAAATACTATAAAATCTTGGTTTCCCATGGTAAAGTGTCAAAATTCTGCTGTTGATGACACTGCCCCTCAAATTATAGCCACATGTTCTGATTTTTTTTACCCATAAACTTGATGCTACAAATTATAGGTAGACAATAATTCATTTCTAGAAATTGTTGTCATAAAGTGACTGTCATAAAGCAAGCTATATTTTCCCATGGGAACCATATTATAATCGGGGATTACATTTCTGATCCAGAATGTAAGATCAAGTAAATAATGGATATGCGAAATATGTACTATAAAATCAAATATACAAAACTCTTAACCTCTTCAATTAATTAAAATAGTAATGCCTATATATTGGACATAAATGCACTGTGCATTTTATACAACAGGCTTCCAATGGGCTATAAAATGCACAAATAGCACATAAAAATTATAAATGGCCAAATCAAAGATGTGACATAAAATAGAGGCAGAAATTCATTTTAAATCATAAATTAACAATATTTCTATGTGTGTTATTAGGCTACAAATAGAAGTTTCTCTGAGGGAATGTTTCCATTACAAAATTCCTAAGGTTATTCCAGAGAGTCAGTCTCAGTTTGTGTGAATAGTGCTATTAGCAGTAGGGCTAGATGGGAAGAGAAAAGGACTGGGATTCAGGCCATTTGATCAAACCCAGTTGCTTCCTGTGAGTTAGATAATGTACAATGTGCAGGTTTACTCCCAGCTGAGGTCTTGAGACCTCAACTCCTTTAGCTAATGAATGAGATGTTGGAGTAATGACCTCCAGCTCTAAACCTCTCTGATTCCATGATCTAAAAGAGCTTTTGAGGATTTGTGTAGCCAGGTTTCTTGTAAAGCTGTCTAAAGATGTTTAGACTAATACCTTTTAAATTTTCCTAGGTAGATTCATATTTAGCAAAGCAAAGGGATCAAAGGTCATTCTATCCAGATTAGGGATGTCTGGGAATATTCTAATAGTCTATTTGTGTGGGAATGGATATGGAAAGAAGTTGAGGAGTATAAGTAATATCTTCCTGAAAGGTTTACTTAAGATGAGCAAGGAAGCACAACTACCTCCCCTTTATCTTTTGCATCTTCTTGATTTAGAGCTACGTGTACAACTGCTTAAGATCAAACCACATAAATGTCACTGGAAAACCATAAGCCATCTATGGACTGATATTTGTGTTCCTCCAAAAGTCATACACTGAAGCCCAGTACCCAAGGTGGTGATATTAGGAGGTGGGACCTTTGGGAGGTGACAGGGTCATGAGGGTGGTGCCCTCATGAATGGATTAGTGCCCTTATGAGAAGAGACTTGAGAGAGGTGAGCATTCTCTGCTCTCTGCCTCATGAGGACACAGCGAGAAGATAGCCATCTGCACACCAGGTAGAGGGCCTTCACCAGACACAAGGTCTGCTGGTACTTTGCTCTTGGACTTCCCAGCCTCCTGAACTTAGAGAAGTAAATTTCTGTTGGTTAAGCCACAGTTCTAAGGAATATGAGTAAATGGTCAAAAATTACAAAATGACAAGGAAACAAAGCCCAGTAAATGCAAGCTAGCAGAAATAACAGATAGTAGAAGCAGGTATAAAACTACTTCAGATGTTAGAATGATCAGATACAGAAAATAAATTGACTGAATGTTTAAAGACATAAAAGAGTGGACTGAAAACATGCACAAACAGCAAGAAATTTAAAATAAAAAAGAACCCATAGAACTTTAGAAATGAAAGTCTTTGTAATCGAGAAATTCATGTTTCAAAGCAGAGTAATTACAACTGAAGAGGGAATTATGAACTGGAAGAAAGATTCAAAGAAATGATCTAGAATACAGCAGAGAGAAACAAAGAGATTGAAAATATTTAAAAGAAGTTGAGATACATGGAAGCTAAAGTGAGAAGTTCTAATATTTCCTCCAAATTCCAGAAATGGAGGTGAAAAAAATTGGAGGGGGTGAGAACAGAGGAAATATATAAAACGATAATGCCTGAGAATATTCCATGGCAGATTGCTTTTAGGAGAGGAGCAGCCCACGATGGAAGCCACAGTTTTTTTGTAACCTAGTTGCAAAAGTGATATCCTATCAATTTTGCAGTAGTGGATTCATTAGAAGCAAGTCATTAAGTCCAGTCCCTTCCACAAGGGTGTGACTACCAGGAGGTGGGGGACATTGAAGGCCATCTTAGAGGCTGCCTACATCAGTCATCAATGAAATGCAAATTAAAACCAAAATGAGATCCCACTGCATATCCATTAAAATGGCTAAAATAAAAAAAAAATGACAATAGCAATGTTGACAAAAATGTGGGGCAACTAGAATTGCTGGTGGGAGTATAAGATGGTACCAACGTTTATTTAAAAAAGCAAAGCAGACTAAAGCATTAGAGTATGGTGAATCTCCTAACTTCTATATTGATAATTTGTCCTACATCCGTATACTAAATCTAAAGGTTAACCATTGTTATGTTAAAATTTATCTCTCATAACAGAATCATACATGCTGACTCTTGAATATTGGAAAAATACAGAAAGTGTTGAAAAGAAAATAAAAGTTAGCCATGATCCTAAAAAATAAAAATAAAAAAAAAGCCAAGCAAACAAAAATAACATCTTTCAAATAATTGCCAAGGCTAGCAATATATTGAAAAGCCTTGACTGATAAGGAGATTGATGTACCATTTATGTATTAATCTGTTGTTGGCATTTGACACATACATCATTTTATTAAATTCTTTCAGTGATCCTTTGAGATATGTCTTATTACTGTATTTTCTAGAACATGAATATTAAATCCTAGAGAGGTTAAGTAACTTGATCAAGTTAAGTAGCAAATGATGGAATGAGAATTCAAACCCAACTCTCTTGTTTCACACTTGTGTTCCAAAATTGTGTTAAAGGCTAACTCAGGTGGAGAAAATTGAAATACAGTTGTCCTTCAGGCAGAGACCTCTTTTCCACCAGCATGTATAGACACTGTCACTGCAGCCACTGCACAGGGCACATTACCAAGGGAGAGAAAACAGGGTTAAGGAAAATGGAGGCCACTTTCAGTCCAAAAAGACATGTGCAGCCTCAACAAGAGGAGAACCTGTGGCCCAAACGAATAGAATAGAGCATGGTCTGTGAGTGAGGAAGTGGACATACAACAAAAGGGTCATGCAAGATTTCCAAGCTGAGTGACATTGGTGAGTAATGCTGTTAACGTGGTATGAGGTGGCAGAGCCAGTCCCCAGCAAAACCCAGCTGACACTGCAAAGGGACAGACTACAAATCCTGCTTGCTGTCCTGAAAGGCTGCTCTCCCCAGATAAGGCTGTTCATCAATGCAGGCGTTCCCCCGTCCCCCAACTCTCAGACAAGGATAATTAACATTACTCATTTAGAAGAAAACCTGTCTTCAGAATTTAATCTCTCTATAGTGAGCTGGGATAAAAACAATTTAGCAGAGGTGATTTAGGGCATAAGAATTCAGCAAGAAGCAGAGATTTCTGATGTGGCATGCTTTGCTAGAAACTTGGCAAATGCTTTTTTCTTTGGGCAGGCCTATTCTGTATTGTCAGAAGTCTGCATTTTCCACTTTCCTTTCTCTCTGTGGCCCATTTTGCTTCCAATCACCGTCTCTTTTAAACTGACTCTGCCGCTGAGGAGTTGGAGGTGTGACATTTCACAAAACTGTGGCCCAAACACATGCATGTTTTGAAATGAGACTTGTGAAGTATTCAGTGTTAGTTAAGTCTGCCAAGCAGCCAGTCGTGGACGTTATTCCCGGTGGTAAAACCTCAGGCTTTATTATGGTTAGCCGAATTCCTGGGCTCTCACATCTACTGTCTCCTGAAATTTCCTTGAAAATAAAATAGCCAATTAATCCTCCAGACCCGAGGTGGCAGCTCAGTGACATTCTCAGTTTTTCAGCTTATAAGTCTCATTCTCCAAGTTCTGCTGCCTTCCAAAAATCCATTTAAAACTTGGTTCCCTTGCCATGATCCTCCAGCAGAAAACATTGCTTCACTCTATTCTTCACACCATGTAATTGAACTTTCTGGATGAGAAGTTGCACCTCAGACATTTAGCCGAGGTTTTCACAGTCAATAAATGAATAAATTAAACAGCTCCCTGACAGCTGTGGTTTCTGAGAATAAGAATTATGTTGCCTCATCATCTGACTCCATTTCCCACCTCTTCATTTTAAGGTTGAGGTGAATTTGATGGATAGATAGTTTCCTTTTTTCCTATTAGAATTTGAACATTTATCTTTATATGTAATCAACCAAAAATAATTTCCTCATAGTAGCAATTTCCATACCTAGAGAATTTAAAGTTACAATCCAACTGAAATGTGGGGGGTTTCTCATTTCCAGACCTTCATTTTTTGTGTGTGATAAAATATACGTAACATAATTTTTTTCAATTTTTAAAAATTATTTTAATAATTTAAATTTAAAAATTTAATTACTTCAGTTATTTCTAAGCATATAATTCTGTGGCATTATGTACATTTATAGTGTTTTGCAACCATCACCAGTATCTATTTCCAGAACCTTTTCTTCATTCCAAACAGAAACTCTATACCCAGTAAGCAATAATTCTCCACTACTCTCTCCTATTAGTCCCTGGTAATCACCATTCTATTTTTCTGTCTCTATGAATTTGACTATTCTAGGTACCTCACATAAGTGGAATCATATAATATCTGTCCTTCTGTGTCTGGAATATTTCAATTAGCACAATGTTTTCAAGGTTCATCCATGTGGTCATATGTGTCAAAATTTTATTCCTTTTTATGGATGAATAATAATCCATTGTACATATATACCACATTTTGTTTATCCATTCATCCGTTGACGGGCACTTAGATTGTTTCTACTCTTTGGCTCTTGTGAATAATTGGTGTACAGATATGTTAGAGTCTCTGCTTTCAGTTTTTTTGGGTATGTACTTAGGAGTGTAATTGCTGCATCGGATGGTGATTCTATGTTTAAACTTGCGAGGAACCCACGCCTCATTTTTAAAGGATTTTAAAGGATTGGAAAAGACCGATTGTTTTGTCAAGATCATATTTACTAAGAAGGTTTGATGACCATAAGTATATTTTTTACATACACCTTAAAGTGTATCTTAAGACCTGCTAGAGAGCAGGAAGCTTCATTTATCTTGGATTCCCATTAAACTAGCAGTGCCTGGTGCGTGATCAACATTCACAAAAGGTAATAGGTCTTTGTACATCAACATTTTAAAAATGGGACTCTCTCAAAGACTCGGAACAAAATAATAGATAGGAAGTACCCTCGTGTTTCAAAGTGGGGTGCTAGACCACCTTTGCAGGACTTGGAAGTGAGGTCTCTATAAGCCTATCTTGTTCCCTGAAGTGTATAAAAGGATTGGGGTTGAAGATGTTGGGAGAATTTCTTTGGATAAGTTTGTTGGCATGCTATGGCGTTTTCCGTGCGCTGAAGTAATACTGTTGTGAGAAAGCTGGGTTTCTGCTGATGGCAAGGCAGAGGTACCCTGCAGACTAAACATAGGCCACTGAGAGGAGAGCTCACCCAAGATGGCATCCTGCCAGGAAGAAGCTGGAGGTGCTCTTTTGGATGCAGAAGCTGATAGGCCTGTCACAGGAAGACAGCTCAGGGAGCCTTTGCCTTTTCAGTCAAGAGAGCTGCAGGTGGGTCTTTGTACTAGGTGCCCCATGAGAGGAAGTCAGCAAGGAATCATCCATAGTCACAGAACACCTGAGCAGCTCTTGACGGTAGCAGCCAAGTATGCTTTTCCGGGGCTTCTCTTTTTCCCCAGTGGCTGGCCCCCAAGTTCTACCTTCAAGCTTCAACCCTGAAGGATTCATATATCTAGGCTGCCCAGCTATGGGAGAGGAAGGGAAACACAGGGGAACTGGGAAGAAGTCAGCCCTGCAACTCCTGTCCCCCTCAGGCTTTCAGCCAGGAGCAGAGTGAATTTGTGGAGGTGAGGACTTTCAATGGAGCTCAGTTTTATTTACTACATCGGAGAGGAATTCTAGCTACTGAATGGAGGCTGTCTGTCCTTGGTCCTAAAAGTGATTGGAGAACTTTTTCTTATCTAAGGGTTCCTGATACAGATGTGGGAACAAGTCCCTAAGGGTTCATCCAAGAGGGCATGGGATAGAAACAGCTCAAATGGAAAGAATAGAGTTGTTTTCTGCTAGTATCCTATTGAGTTACTCTTTTTTCTTTTCTTTTCCAGTTACTCTTTTTCAAGACTTAATTTAAAGTACATTAAAATAAGTTTTTGTTTCAAGACTATTATCCATCATAAGTTTACTCAGGTTAAAAAAAAAACTGTTAAATATATTTGCTTCTGATTCTAACTTACTTGACTGGGTGTGATAACCCTGCATGTTTTAGGAAAGTCAGAATACTTTTTGCTATCGAGCATCCAGTACCTATTTTAGTAATAGTACTTCAGTTCGCTTGGGGGAATTATTTCCTCCCCATTTAATGGACTTTGGTGAGGCTGTTACTCAACATATCCTGTCTTCCCCTAGCTGGGATCATGGACCAAGCTATCCTGGAGTTTACATTTTGAGGGGAATGAGAAAAAGTCTGAAAATACTTGGCACCCACAGTTTCCGGAGGCAGCACCCTGATAAGATTGTAAATAGCGATCTAAACTCTCTGACCACCACCCCTGCCATAGATCCAAGTTTCTAGGTCTGGATCTCCAGTAACTGTGCCATCAGGTATCCCACCAATCCACTGTTGTAATCGTAGTATCTACTGCTTATAACCAAAGGAGACTGATTTGTGCTGATCAGAGGTTGATATACATTTATTTCATGTCACTGATTAATGCAAAGACCAAAATAAGTTTTTATTTAGTATATGCAATTTGGTATGGAGATACTTTTAAAATGGACATTGATGGGTGTGGGTGCTATAAATGGTAAATGGGGCAGTGGCAGGCTCTGGAGAAACAATAACTGATAAGACAGATGTGTCCTTGGTCACTTGAGGATGATAGTGTAATGGGACCTGCATAGTCGTGAATAGCTCCTGTTTCATTGGCTAGTAATTGACTATGATAGGGAAACAAACAGGTGCTATGAGAACACAGAAGAAGGCAGGGAGGGCTTTCTGGGGCAAAGCGGACCTGTAGGGTAAGAAGTAGGAGTGATTGGGCAAAGTGGAGCGGGGGTGACAACAGCAGTTATGATGGGTAGGAAACAGTTTTCCAGGTAGGGAGAAAGAAATTCAAAGTCTGGTAGATCTAAAAGTGCCCAGTGCCTCCAAAACCTTGAAGGAAGATGTATCTGTTACTTGGTGCTGGAAATTTGTAAGACAAGAGACTGACTGTTGACATCGAATGAAAGGATGGTAGATGGACAATGCTTTAACCTTGCAGAATGAATCTCTCTCTAGTACCGGGAATTTTGGAAGCCTGGACAAGCTAGTGAGAATAAGGAATTATTCCTCTGTGAGTTGGGCTGGAGGGAACACTTCAAAGACCTATATGCACTGACCTTTTTAATCTACACTTAAAAATGGTTCTGCCAGGCTGAGTACAGCCAGAAGCAGAAACTACTACATTTATCCCTGGAATGATAGATCCAGCCCTTTTGTTTCAATTCAATAAGTTTGGATAAGATCAGAATAATAATCTGAATTGGAAGAGATGACGATGCATGTGCACAGTTCCCCAGAGAGAAAATGGCAGACCTGGGATCCTGTGACACAATCTGGTGATTCTACTCACTGCCTTGCCCAACGCGGGGGAAACAACAAGTAAAAGGAACAAACAGATGACATCACGGTTCCCAAATTTCTCGCCTCTATAGATTCCTTTGGAAATCCAAGAGCTGAAAAGCTCAAGGTGGGTACCACTGAACAAGTTGCGTCTTATAAATACTGAGACGCTCTGATTTATTTTGGGGATGCCATGTAGAACTAATGAACTGGAAGATCTGAATGTTTTGAGACAAACTGACCAGTTCCCACAAATACTTCTTGAGCCCTGCCTCATGACCAGCACTGTGTTTGACACTCTGCGGGATGTAAAGATGCGTAACACATTTTCCTTGTGCTCTAGTAGCTTATCTCATAGAAGGTCTGTTGAGACCATTGCTAGATCTCTTTAATTCTCTTGGACAAATTGCGTGCTGTCTAATGATATGCATTGCCCCTAAGTAAAAGGCACGTGATCAGCTTATATAAGAATGGATGGAATAAGCTAATCATTGATGATATGGCATAAACCCGTGTTATGCTATTATAATAAGAAGGATTCAAGAGGAGGCTTGATGGGCCTCATCTCATTGAAATCTCCTTACAGCCTTGCAAAGTATACATGAATGACCCCATTCTACAGAGATAGAAACTGAGGCAAGGTTGGGCAGGCTGCCTACAGTTCAATGGCCAGTAAAAGCAGGGCTAGATTGGGAACCTGTGCCTCTGGTCTCCCGTCCACACTGTTGCTTGGTGTTTCCCACAGAAGGATTCTCGTCAGACCCTTGCAGTGCTTCCCCAGTGCTTCTAAACAGACCATTGCGATCATTTGATTAAGTGATGAGCATATAGATTAGAGAAGCTTCTTTTGCATCTTTATTTGTCTATTCTACATGAAACGGTCAGATTTTGGTCTGAATTTTCACAGGAGAAACAGGGCTTTTGTGTACTCGTGGGTCTTTTGCTCCATTAAATCACCACTCTGTGACCCTAAAAAGTCATAGTGGGCTATAATCATTTATTATATTTGAGGAAGGAAAATCTAATACTCGCTGAGTGATAAGTATGGTGGGTGTGGATATTTAGATGATATATATACTCTACTTCAGTGATCCCTATTTTTCAACTCTTCTTGGCCACACTTCATGTTCCAGAATCTGACAGCTGTCAGCCCCATAGCTGTAGGAGGTTGCTAGAATATAGCACAGGAACAATAGTTTTTTGTTGTGTGTGTTTTTTTTTAATTGAGTTCCTGAGTGCCACAAACTATGATAGTGAATTCCTTGGACACTTAAGGTTCATAGAATTCCTAGGTAGTTGTTATTATCCTTATTTTCAGGTGACAAAATAAAGTTCAAGGAGATGAGATAACTTCTTTACATTCCCACACTTAGCAAATGGCAGATCTGGGATTCCCTGGTACTCCCCAGATTCTGGTCACTGCTCAGCTTAAGAAGACATGAAAGAAAGCATCCAGGTCTAGAAGGGCCAAGGGAACAGATGGTTATTATGGGCCAAACGATTGTGTCCCCCCAAAAATGTGTATGTTGAAATTCTAACCTGCAGTGTGCTGGTATTAGGTGGTGGGGCCTTTGGGAGGTGGTTAGATCGTGAAGGTGGAGCCCTCACGTATGCAATGAATGCCCGTATATGAGAGTCTCCAGAGAGCTCTCTCACTCCTTCTGCCACAAGAGGACACAGCGAGAAGAAGGCCATCTGCAGACCAGGAAGCGCGCTCTCACCAGACACCCAATGTGTTTGCTAGTGCTTTGATCTTGGATTTCAGCCACCCAGTTGGTGGTATTTTTGTTATAGCAGCCCGAACGAACTAAGACAATGGTGGTGTAAGTGATAAATATTCGTTGAACATAAACATAATTTTCTGTCATTTATTGCCCTGTGCCAAGCAGACTTCTGAGCTCTTTTTCCAAAGGGGCTGGTCACCTTTGATAACGTACCCCGACTGTTGCTTCTCTCTGCCCCTCCCAGAGTCCTCTCCTCCGTTTGTTAGACGGTCCTTTGTACCCTCAGCAGAGGGTTTCCTATAGAGACTTCCAGGGTCTTCCCTACCCTGACCCTTTACACTAGTTACTTAAATTTTCCTTTTATTCTCCCTGCATCTACTCTACGTTAGGCCCTCAAGAAGCTCATGGTCAAGTGAAAGTGACAGGCACCTGCGCAATTCACTGTAATTTACTTACGATGGTACGTTCAGTCACAGATTTAGTACTCGTGTATTATTAGGAACCGCCGAATCTCTATTATTAGGAACCAGTAGAATCTCTCTTGACTATAGGACAGAACCCCAAACTATTATTTTTAGCATCCTTGATTGCATTCTGGCTGGTCAGAGAAAACACTCATCTTTTTTGCAATTCTTTTATCACAGATTACTTACTACCTTCTATTTCCAACAACAAATCGCCTTGATATGTCATTTCATGCTCCTGAGTAGCCTCTGGTGCTGGTGGGACTTGGACCATCCTTTCCTGGTGCTGTGAGAGGCTTGGTGGTGTTTGGTGTTTTAGGAAGAAGATTCAGAAGGAATAATGCCACATATAAATAAGCTTGAGTTTTGTGTATCACTTTGCCTAACGTTTAAGTGTAATACCCAGTGCGTTCAGCAACATAAAAAGAATCTTTGGATTCCTGGACATTTTCACTGACAGCACTTGGGAAATCCATCTGGCCTGTAAGGGATTCGTGAGTGGTAGTAAAAGAGAGCTGGGGTGGGGCCGGGGCGGGAGTCAGCACCAAACAGACACTTTCCCTTTGCGCTGCAGGTTCTAAGTGGTGGGGTCTTGTTTTCATTAGAAGCATGGCACTGAGGCCACGGATGTTAATCAGAGAATTAAGTGGTCAGATGATTTCCATGCCCTATT
Source organism: Rhinolophus ferrumequinum (assembly GCF_004115265.2). Classification (NCBI taxonomy): domain Eukaryota; kingdom Metazoa; phylum Chordata; class Mammalia; order Chiroptera; family Rhinolophidae; genus Rhinolophus; species Rhinolophus ferrumequinum. The sequence continues at coordinate 49,391,913 of NC_046302.1, read as the reverse complement.
TTATCTAAGTATTGAGGATGTTATACAGAAAAGCTGGAACGTGCATCTGTATTTACTGAGCAAATTCTACTGCCAGTTTAGTCATACCAGTAGTCAGTGGAGAACATCAGTTTCTTTTCTCATTTCCAGAAGAGGAGAGAAGAAATTAGAATGCGGCCTGTCAGCAGGAATGTACGTAGGTTACTTATAACCAAAAGACAGGTTTTTGCTCTTTTTTATCCTTGATTTCTGCAGAGTCAATCTCTGAGTACCAGAAGTCACAGGGCCCAGGATAGCTGATCAGGGTAAATTGGTTGTGTGTCAGTTCTTCAGCTGTCATACAGATGTTGTAGCTGGCATATGCTTTTTTCTTGCATTCTTTCTTATCAGGAGGATTTGTGATTAATGATATAATTTTTAGAAAGTTCTTAAAGCTTCTCAGAAGAAGGATCACATTGAAATGAATTACAACGCAATCTAAGACTGTAAATGGTCCAGATCCTTTCAATTTCAGGGTTGCTTCTCCCCTGACATGGGCTCCTTTAAGAGCTATATAAACTTCTTCATAGCACAGAGGTACTATCAGGACATTTCAATAAACTATGGAATGCAGTCGTTCATTCAGTCAGTCAACAAACATTTGTTGAACACCCATTACATGCCAAATACTGTGTTTGCCATGGGGGTTATCAAGAGCTCTAAAGTGGTTTCTGGGATCAGAAGTTGTCCTTGTGTTAGAGTGTTTTGGCATGAAATGTTGCAATTATCCTCACAACAATATAGGGAAGTAGATATTATTATCAGCTCCATTTTACTGATGAAGAAACTGAGGCTCAGGGAGGTCAAATTCTGTGCCCGAGGACTTATATGGAAAACCTACCCTCCAAATTTCATTCTGTTTCTAATACATTATGCTGTATTCTCACTTTGTAGGAACTTTAGTTACTAGATTTTAATCAAAAGAGACTAGCTAAGGTCAATATACAACCTAGACCCTTGGCATTTGAGGATTTAACTTGGCTTTGACTATGCTAGACTATTCTTGGGCACCATTAACAAGTGCCCTGGAAGAGCCATGACTCAGGGATTTAAATTGCTGACACAGGATCTGAATCTCTTACCTAGGAGGCTGGGAGTGGGACCCGTCTCCACATTCAGAGTGGCTTACCAAGCATCTGAGTCTCAGTGTGGCTCCGTTTCTTTGTGTTTTCTCTTATGTGTTTTATAGGGACTATGCTTCAGTGGCCTGCCAATTATCAGTAGTATTTATGAGTATTGGAACTTCAAGAGAAAGTCTTAGAAAGTGTCTGTCATAAATGTCAATGTATCAGAAGTTGCTAACATGGGAATGAAGAACTTCAGTTGGAGGATTTGAAGATGGAATTTGATCTCCTGGTCGTTCACATCTTCTCGGCCATTTGACTCACCAGAGCTTCTTGGACTGCCCTCTCTCCTGTTTAGGAATATGCAGAGGGCTCTGGTTTGGGTCACAAAAGTGACCTGGGAACTTGCTCCATTGTGCAAAACTTTCAAAAAGATTCGTCAGGGCCCTGCAGGCTTCTACATTTCCCAGTGGTTACTTCTTCCTAACTCAGAATGGTTAGCTGGAGTAGTGTCTGAGTTCATTGAGGCAGCTATAACAAAAATGCTACAGACTGGGTAGCTTATAAACAACAGAAACATATTTCTCACAGTTCTGGGAGCTGGGAGTCCAAGATCAAGGTGTCATCGTGACCACGTTCTGGTGATTTCATTTTGGTGAGAGTCTCCCTTCTGGTTCAGAGCTGGCACCTTCTCCTGTGTCCTCACGTGGTGGAGGGTCCACAGCTCTCTTGGAGCTTCTCTGATAAAGGACATGAATCCCATTTATGAAGGCTCCATCCTTGTTTCATGAGCTAGGCACCTCCCAAAGGCCCTATCACCTAACACCGTTATCTTTGGGGGTTTGGAGTTCAACATCTGAATTTGGGGGGGACACAGGTATTCAGACCATAGCAGGTGGGTATTGCCGGGGATAGGTAGTTTCATGTCATCGTGGAGGTTTGCGATAATTTTCTGTACTGATCTATCTTCCACGAGATACTGGTAGAAAGAGCAGGACTTTCTCCGATGGAACTGCTGCCTTTTCATCTACTTCATGCTCTGTATCACTGATGGAGCCTGACCCAGAGTGCGATCCTGGATCCTAGAGGCTTCCGTACACATTTCATTTCCATCAAATGCCCCATTTGGAAGAATTTTGATGGGAATGAACACTCCCGATAATAGATTTCAAAAATATTTTAAAATTTGAAACAGATATTAGTAAAAGAAAATGCTGTATTAGTTAAAGGCTATTTTAAGAGAGTAGAACAAAGTAGAAATGGGGTGTGCAGCATCCCAGCCCTAGAACCACCAAGGAGAATATAGAATAATGGGTTTGGAGCGGAAAAGCAACAGCTTAATAACCAGCACAATCACTATTTCCAAAAACTATTCTAATGAGTGGAACTCATGGCCTTATAATACAATCGCACCATATGTTCTGCTATAGTAATAGTTTTTTGGGGAAAAAATCTCATTTGTCACCATTAGTCACCAATGACTTTAAACATCAAGTCAAGATTCTGTGAAAATCCCCTTACTGACTACATGCTAATTTTCTTGCAACTATGGAATTTTATTTAACCAGATATATATATATATGAGCTTTCTTGGGTGCAAATAAAGATGGCACTTTGATTTATTTATCTTAAAACTGCCTGCTTCATCATTCATTCCTATTACATGTAAGAATTTGGAAAGGTTTTTCAGAGGTCAAGACCAAATCTATGATATCCTGGCATGAATTGCAGGCTGAATAACTTCTGTTCAGTCCCTTCTTTGTCCAAGAGAAGGAAAACCAGAGTTGACCTAGACAGGATGAAATTAAGAAGAAACAAACCAAAACATACCTTAGTATTGTATACTACTGGCCTCGTCCTCAACACGTTATCGAGTTCCAACGCTGGGCCTCAGCGTTACCAAATATTCTTTAAGAGAAAGAAAAATGCTGTGTCTCCAAATGCGAATGCCTAAATACTAATCAAAGCTTTGCTGCCATCCTGCAGAAGTGCATAATGAGACTTTCCAGCTGTCAGTCATTGTAAGTCGGACATCTATAACGAGATTCTGGCTTAATGTGTACTTCTCAATAACTTGGGGCCTGGAGCAGGTGGTGTTCTCTTGAAAAGATGCCGTGAATGTTGGAGAGGATGTGGGAGCAAAGGGAAGCCTTGTACACTGCTTGTGGGTTTGTAAAGTGGTGCAGCCACTACGGAAAACAGTGTGGAGCTTCCTCAAAATGTTAAGAATAGTACGACCATATGATCCAGCTTTTCCGCTCTGGATATTTATCTGGAGAATATGAAAGCACTAATTTGAAAAGATACATATATGCACCTGTCATGCAGGGAGTCACACGGGGTCTCTTGTCCCACTCCCCACATAAGAACGCAGGACATGGTGAGGCCAAAAAGGAACACCCACGGAGCCATAGGTAGGGGAGTCATACAACTATATTCTTGCTCTCTGCAATCTGCTCCTGCTAGCTCAGCCACCATCTTCTTGCTAGCCCCCATTTTTACCGCTAGTGTAGCCACAGCAGGTATATTAGTGGCCAATGGCTCACTGGCTACAGCTGATGGCCAACTAGCCACAGTTGATGGCCATCTAATCACAGTTGATGGCCATTTACTACCTGAGCCAGCACCTTTCTATGTGAGGCCGAGAGCCTGGAAACTGCACTCCTGGCTCTGTCCCCACAGCACCTCTGTGTTAGTTGTGGAATTATTACAATAGCCAGGATATGGGAACAACCTAAGCATGTCCATTGCTAGGTGAATGGACAAAGAAGGTGTAACATATATTCCATTTCATATATATATATATATATATATACACACACACACACACACACACACAAACATATATATATATATATTCCTCACAACAATGTAGGGAGGTAGTAACATTAGATATATGTATATACATGTGTAATGTATTTATATATAGAAAGGGATACTACTTGGCCATTAAAAAGATTAAATTGCCACTTGCGACAACATGGATGGACTTTGAGGGTATTACGCTAAATGAAAGAAGTTAGGTGGAAAAGGACAAAAATTGTATGATTTTACTCATATGTGGAATATAAAACAAAGAAACAAAACAGAACAAAATAAAACAAAAACAAACTAATAAATACAGGTGGCAGATTGGAGGTTACCAGAGGGAAAGTGTGGTAGAGGGAGGATGAAAGGGTAGAGGGTGTCAAGGTGACAGGTGAAAACTAGACTTTTGGTGGTGAGCACACTAGGCTGTATACAGATACTGAGTTAACGTGTTGTGTACCTGAAACTTATATGACGTGATAAAGCAATATTAACCCTCCTCCTCCCAACAAAGACAACTTGCAGACTGTCAACCAATTCTTTCTCATCTGGAAGGCGTAGGCGGCCCTCCTTAGTCCAGCATAAGTCGGGCAGTATAGGAATTAGGGCAATAAGGTGCTGAACTCCTTTCTTCTCTGCCTCCACCCATTGTTCAAATGATTGATGATTTCCAACTGCTGCTGGTCTTCAAGAGTGACAATGTAGTACACGATTGTGTAATCAGGAAAGGCAAATGGTTTGAACTTGGGAGTTTTACCCTAATACCAATAGAAAGATCTCCAGTAATGTTGAAATTAGTTAAGTATCTGTTCTTGGTAACAATGTATTTACTGCCACCACTTTTGAGATAATAAAATGCCATTTAAATTACTCTCTCTCCCTGGTAAACCTGAGCAGAAAAAAAGCTCTCTAAAGTTTCCTGTCATTCTACAGAGCCTGAAACCATATCTAGTAATCACTTCAAATCTCAGTGGGGAGGAACCACAGGTAGGAAGCTATTTGGGATTTATTGTGCCACTTACTTCTATAGGCAAAACCAGAGTCATAAAAAGCAAGAAGAAAGAATTCTTGAACCCTCCAGGGTAAGTAAGGGAATACACTTTAAAATCCTGATTTTTATTACCCTAGACAAAATAATATACCTTAGCCCATTGCTGGAAAACTGAACTTCAGCCTTTCTCTGAGGCTTTTATTCAACTCTGCCTGTTTGTCTCCACTGAGCTCAGACAGGTCTGGTGCTTGCTCTCCCTGACTCAGTTTCCTTACCTCTGAAGTGGAACTAATAATGTCTAGCATTGTGTGTAGGAGACTTAGTAATAAAAGGTGTCATTTTGGGGCTTTAACGTTCTGTAAGGATGATGTAGGGACAGAGTCAAGAGAGCAGTTTCCAGGCTCTCGGCCTCTAGTGGAAAGGTGCTGGCTCGGGTAGTAGACGGCCGTCAGCTGTGACTAGGTGGCCATCAGCTGTTACTGGTTAGCCATTAGCCACTGATATAACTGCCGTGGCTGAGCTAGCAAGTGCGGATTGTGGAGTGTGGATTGCAGATTGCGGATTGCAGAGAGGCGGATTGCAGCTAGCAAGTGAGGTTGGTTGGCAGAGAGAAGTGGACGGCAGGTTGCAGATCATGTGGCTCCTGCTTCCTGTGTCTCCAACCCAGCTGCCAGCGAGACTATAGTGGTGTGACTCCCCTATCTATGGCTGTATGGGTGTTCCTTTTTGGCCTCACCATGTCCTGCGTTCTTATGTGGGGAGCGGGAGCTGAGAACCTGCATGACACCCTGCAGGACAGATGACCAAGAACCACTGATGGCAGAGAAATCAAAACCAAAAGTGCAATATCTTCCCAACTTTTTCATACTAAAATTGGTCCAGGTTATGCCCTCTTTCTGTTTGTATGTCATTGATCTCCCTGTTTTCTTACGGACACTTCACCTGGGGTAGCAAAGGCGGGTGGTGAGGGAGAAAAGCATGAACATTGAGTCAGTAATATGTATCTGAGCTTTTCTAGGCAAACTTGGCCATGACTCAGCAAGGAAGCCAGAGAAATCTCACTGGCCAGTCTGAGGCGGTGGCAAGGTCCAAGTGCAAGGCACTTCTTCTTCCTCTCCCTTCTCTTCTTCGTCTTCCTCTAGCTCCTTTTCCTCCCCAGCAAACACCTTCTCTCCTGACATAAAAACAGAATCGTTTCATGCATCGTGTAGCTCCTTGGATATGAGCACACTGCTGTCCTTCCCCTCGTACTGCACAGAGAGCGAAGCATGTCAGGAAAAGCAGGAGCTGAAGTCCCGTTCAAATCTTCGCGGTCTCTTTCACTGTGATTCACTCTCTTCTCTCAGCAACGACAGAAACAAAAACAGTGATAAGAATGCCGGCAAGAGTTATGAGGCTGAACTGACATCATGCGCGTGAGGGCCCAGCGTAAGACCTGGGCACCGAGGTAACTACGGTTCCCTCCTTTCCCGGACAAATTTGCTGGGAAAGTGGTCAGAACCCCCTGCCTCTCCTCCCTTATTCTCACCTTGCTTGTCAGGCTCTGCAGGGACTTCCATTTTTGTTGACCTTCTGCCCATGTAACAAGGGTAAACACTGCCTCTGCCTAGAGATCTTGCCTGCACCGCTTTACATGACGCAGCATTATCTCGTGCAGTTTACACAGCAGCTCACAGAAGTCCTCCGACAATGGAGAGTCAGAATAGGTGGCCTGAGTTCTGTTTCAATGCAGGGGTCTGCATTGATGAGTCAGGGGTCTGCAGCTTCAGGGTTTGATCCCTAGGATTCTGAAAAACCTGATTGGGGGCGGTGGGGGGTGGGGAGGAGGCGGGCATACTGAGTAGCTTTTATTTGGATGCTTGGGGAATGTGTTGGATAATCAGAAGTCAGTCCAGCCCTCCCCCTCGCCCCGTCCCAGGAACCACAAATGTGCAGCTGTGCCTGTTAGTTTGGAGTGAGTGGGTCAACATGAGGTCGGCGGAGGGTATGTCAAACATCCCTTCCTCACCCTTGTTTGCTTATTTGGTGCCTGTTACTGCCATCGCGTCCCGGTCCTTCATTGTCTACAGGAGAAACTGAGGCACGAGGGCAGTGGCCGTCACACCAGCAGCAGCACCGCGTGGTAAAAACGTTGTCCTCGTGTTTCAGCCTGGAGCCCACGCCACCACACCTGCGGCCTGCAGACTGTTTGTAGACAAGATGCCAAACTCTGTGTGTGTTATGTAAACAGGTTTTGTGGGAAGACAGGCAGAAAATAGAGAGCTTAAGCCGACTGGCAGCTAAACAATGGATGGAAAGAGAGACTGGAAGCCAGGTGTGTAGGGGAGACCAGAGAAAGGGACAAGAAATAAATCAAAGGAGCAGGAAGACAGGCTGGTCAGGGCAGAAACCTGATGAAAGGCATGGGATGAGTTACCTGGTACGTGGCTGCCAGGCCAGGACAGAGCTGTGGGGTTCTGCGTGCACACGGAGGCTGTTTGTTCTGTCGTTACACCAGAAATTGAGGGAAGGACCTGGAATACCAAACAAAAATCCTTGCCAACTATAAGACTCGCAAGCAGACTGAAAGGGAAGGCGGGCAGTTGTGGGCAGCAGCCCCGGGTCTTGAATCAAAGGAAAAAGCAGAGGACACATCAGAGGAGAAAACAGATTCCAAACCTTTAGGCCTGGAAGACACTGTCTAATTTAACTCCTTCCTTTATAAGTAAGAAAGCTGCAGTCCAGGGAGGTTAAATGACAGGGCAGCAAGTTGCTGAGTCTGCATGCAAAAATCACTCCACACCCCTTTCCTAGTTATCCAGACATTGTGGGTTGAATAATATCCCCCAGTGGGCTACTATAACACAAATACTGGGTGGCTAAAACAACAAACATTCATTTCTCGCAGTGCTGAAGCCTAGAAGTCCAAGGTCAAAGGCCAGCAGATTCGGTGTCTGATGAGAGCCCAGCTCCTGGTGCATGGACAGCAGGCTGCTCGCTGTGTCCTCGCAGGGCAGAAGGGTGAGGGAGCTCGCTGGGGTCTCCATGACAAGGGCACAAATTCCATTCATGAGGGCTCCATCTTCATGACCTCATCAACCCCCAAAGGCCCCACCTCCAGATAGCATCACATTGGGGATTAGGTTTCAACATTTGAATTCTGGCAGGGGTACAAACATTTAGTCTATTACAACAAGGAAGGAATGAAACATTCCAACAGTCCCACCTACCTGCTCTGAGTATATCCTGCCCAGGGTCTGTCACTGGTCCCTCAAATCCACTTCCCTGCTCAAGAAGGAAAGTGGGGAGATCATTCCATATTACAGGGGTATGGGAGTGGGGATGCATTAGCAGTGCCCTTGGCACATTTTGCAAGTCCCTGTGTGTATCTGGTTGCCCATCACCTCTTCACACGCATGTCCAGACTCCCAGTCAGTGTGGTGGCGGGAGAGCAAGACTCCATTTCTGGAACAAGTCTCGACGGGATGCCACTGGCTGTTGCTGGGTGCTTGGAGTACAACTAAGAATGCTCTGCATTTCACTCAGGCATCGTCCCCTTCATAGGGCGGGTGAGCAAACGTCAACATTTATTCAACTACTTGACCTCAGCAGTAGCTCCTGTATTCCTCTAAAAAAGGAAATCCAATGAAATTTAAAGAGTTTCAACAGTGGTCCCATTCAAGTTATTTTTAATAGTTGCTTTGCCTCTGGTCATTTCCAACTAAAATGTGAACCTTTACCCAGCTATATTTAGAACAGTGAAAAGGTAAACTGAGGCATATGAAAACTTTTAACAATTTATTTGAGCAAAAATCTATTGGACTCGGGTAGCACCAAACTGAGTAAGGAGCTGCCCACTTCCAGGAGCCAGGGGAGACATAGAGAGAAGGTGCAGAAACAAAGAAAGGTAATTCTGTGATTGGCTGTAGCTTCAAGCCTCTTTGGCTGTGATTGGGTATCCTCAGGCTTCAATTCCTTAACCTAATATAGTGTGGGTTAGCTATATTTACAGGCTTAGTTTCCAGTTTGCTTATGGAGATACAAAGCGTTAGGGCCATCACGCCCTGATGGCTTCCTATTAAGTTAACAGAACCTGCACAGAGAATTGTGTGCTGGGTTTAAACAATACATTTTGTTCTAGTAATTAGACATTTGTCTCACTGTCGCCTGGTGCTGGCAGCAGTTCCTCTGGGTTTTCTTGGCCATGACACGGGAAGTGAACCAGGCAGAAGCTGCCCTATTTTGTTCAGTTTGGACTGTTGAGAGCTTTGTATTTCTTTATGGTGTAATTGCTTAGTCAGTTATGTAGAGGGCAAAATAGTATAGTTATTAAGAGCGTGGACCCTGCAGCCAGACTGGGTTCGAATGCTGGCTATGCTGCTCACTGACTGGCCTTATGACCTTTGGCAGCTGGCTGATCCTCTGTGCCTTAGTTTCCTCATCCATGAAATGGGACTGCTAATATTACTTACAGGGTTTTTGTGAAGGTTAAATGAGTTAAGAACGTGAAGTGTGTAGAGTTGTGAGGACCACATTGTACGCACTTAAGGTGACTTGGGTTTATTTCAGTTCATGCTTTACAAGTATTTGCCATCTCTTCCTGCTTTTAAAGCTGCTATCGGCAAGTAGCGGGAGAAGGCATCATTGGCAGCATAACAAACTGTGGTTTGATCCGCAGCCCCCGATTTCCACATGTGCAAAACACTGCTGAAGGAAATTCTTTTTGTGAATGTCTGCAAAATATTTGTTCTTCCTCCTAAGTGCCTTTTGCTCCATTATAACCTTTCTGAGAATGGAGGGACTGATAATTGCTTTTATAGTAAATTTGGTAAAGGTGCATCTTTTTTATTTGGCAGGGATATAGAAAGGGGACTCTGTATCCTGAATCCTTGTTCCTGAGTGTCCTTGAACTTGTGCCTGGGTTGGAGGGGGCGCAGAGGGAGGTGCTGAGGACTCAATGACATCATGCTCATAAAGTGACAGCCTGGCACATTCCAATGCTCCATAGAGATATGTTCCCATTCTTTGCTCTTCTGACCTGTTTACCAGCCCGAGCTATATTACTACAGCTGTGGCAAGGCTCCCTGCCCCTGCCCCACGGTAATAATGACTGCATAAGGACAATTGTTTTACACGGACAGTCAATGAGCGAGCCTTAGGAAGGAAATGCACACGATAAGATTTCACAAGTAAAATTAGCCACTAGATCAGCAAAGCAAAGAGGCGTTGAATTAGTGGTCCATGCTCCAGAACTATGGCCTCAGACAGTGAATTTGCTCTTTGACAATTTCTCTTTGAGGAAATTGCCTCACCAGGTGGCAGGGGTGGCACGCCATAACCGTGCCTGATACCCTGGCTGGGGTTTGAATCAGGGTTACAGCAGATGGGGTGGGCCTGCTGTGAATTTTTGCCTATAGTCATGAATCCACTCCAGGACCAACCTTGGCTGCATCAGGAAAAACACACAGACAGACAAATCTCAAAGAAAATGAAAAACAAGTCCAGGCTGATTTCTGAGAACTCCAAAGACTCCTGCGAGGAGATGCTTCGTCTCCTCGCTGCTGGGACCCTGGCTGTCAAGAAATACAGTGGGTTTATAGGCTTCACGGGAAATAGAACTGTCAGCTAAGAACTATACCGCTCGTGGGCTGTGCAATGCCATTCTCTGTAGCAGTTTTTCTGTAGTGGCTAATTACCAAGGTACTAAACCAATTATTTGCAGACACCCGCCCCTGAGGATCTAGCTTCTCCAAAGCATTTATTCCAAAGCTGTCCTTTCTGCCCATTGCTTTCTCACGGAAATTTGTTCTCTTCTTTCCCCTAGTGGGAAAAGAGTTGCCCCTTTAAATATAGCTCGTATAACTTCCACATGAGCCCAAACCATCCATTCTGAGAGCACATGATGGAGTAGTCTTTATATAAACACTGCAGTTCCCCACCATAAGACAATGGCCAGATTTCCTATATCCCAAGCTTCCACATATCCCGGCCCTGGGATTGTACAGCTGCAGTTGGTTATTCAAAAGAGAGGGTTTTGAATGCCACTTGTTTCCTCTTAGTACAAGCTCCAACTTATTACCTGCCTCCTATTGTTCGCTTTTGCTGGGGAATGCCTGTGCCTGAGGCCTCCCAGGGAAGAGTAACAATGGCCCCAGGAATTCACACAGCAGCTAGAAAATTAGTAGGCAAAGAAATTTGTCTTCTATTCAGAAAAAAGAATGACTGATTATTGTCAGGGTTCTGCAAAAGTCTGTGCCTTTGCACTGGTTGTTGAGTGGCCCTAGATAAAGCCTATGAGATAATCTGCCCAGAAGGCCGAGGAAGCTTTCTGAGTTCTAGCTGGGCTCCAGCATCTTCTTGAGTGAGGAGACATATTGGTGGACATGCTTTCTTGAGTAGGGACTAGAAGAACATGAACTCTGAACATTTCCTGCAGATGTTCTAAGCTTCCTAGAAAGTTTTGTTATTCTGTTTTGAAATTCTATTAAACTGTAGGAAGAGGTATGAATGCCTGAAAGGCCCTCTAAATGTCTATTTGGAGACATTGATTGTGTGTGTGTGTGTGTGTGTGTGTGTGTGTGTATTCACATTTATAGGTTAAATTCTTTTATACAGGAAGAGAGGCAGGTGTTTTTGAGGACATTGTTTCTGACGCTAGGCTCTGGGTGAAAGGTCTCTGGTTGCCAAAGGAATGGTTGTATTCAATCTCACATTGTACAGAAACAAGGTAATCGAAAGGTCTGCTTCCCAAACTTGTACACAGGCAAGGTAGCTTCTCAGGGACTCGCAAGTTTGAGTGAGGAAAAGACAGGTAAATGTACCCTAATGCCTACAAGTGACATTCCAGGGTCAAAAGCAATGTCCCAAGGTGGCTAGTGGACAACCAAGCAGCTGCTCTAATGAATAACAGGTAAATAGAAAAACACAGAGTCAGATGACTGTACAAAACCCCAGAGAATTAGATTTCTCTTACTAGGGAAAGCATAGCATAGAAAGAAGAGTATATAGACCAGAGATCAGCAAACTTTTCTGTAAGGGAACCCCAGATAATACTAAATATTTTAGCCTTGGTGGGTCACAGGGTGTCTGTCTCAACTCTTCAGCTCTATTGTAGGAGCAGGAAAGCAGCCATAGACAATACATCAGTGAATGGATGTGACTGTATCCCAGTAAAATTTGATGGACCCTGAAATTTGAATTTCATATTATTTTCGTGTATCACAAACACTGTTCTTCTCTTTTTTCCCCCCACCCCTTTAAAAATGTAAAACCAGTTTTTCTTAGCTCATGGGATGTACAACCACAGGCAGTGCACTGGACTGGGTGGTAGTTTGTCAACCCTTGGTGTGACAATAAACGGGTATGAAGCAACATAGACCACCAGACCACAAGACTTCAAGATGAAATTCTTCTTTAGAGATAATGAGTGCAGACTTTAAGAAAGAAAATGCAAGCATTTGCCACTTATAGCCAAATCCCCTACCCTAACACACATCGTGGCTTAAGAACATGGATGGTCGACTGCCGTGATTCTTAAAGTCTGGTCCCTGGACCAGTATCACCTGTTAGCAATGCACGTTCTCAGCCTCCACCTTTGTCCTTCTGAATCAGAGACTCCAAAAGGAGGGGGCCCAGCAGCCTTTATTTTAATAAGCCCGCTAGGTGATTCTCAGGAACACACAAGTTTGAGAATCACGGATGTAGAGGACCAGAGTGAGGCAGGCCTGGATTTTAACTGCAGCTCTGCCACTTTTTAGCCTGAGTAAGTTCCTGAGTATCAGCCTCAATTTTCTCGTTGGTAAATGGGGGTGTGAGCTGAACAGAGAGAAAAAGGTATAAGAATAGACTGAAAACTGCCGTTCACCACATCTGCTTTCTAAAGCAGATATTATCATTCATATCAAAGGCAAAAATATTTTCTAAACTGCTCCATCTCATTGACCATGGCTGGAGAAGAGAAAGAAAAGACTGGGTAATTTCGAGGGTAAATCAGTTCAGATACCTGGAGTGGTGCTTTCGCTCCTGGCGATACTCATGGATAGACAAGAAGAGCCCAAAGTAGGGGTAAGAGCTGCATTGAGTTTGGGAGGAAGGATTTAGGTAAGCTTAGAAAATGAGAGATAGAGAGGAACGAAGAGTATCAGGCAAAGGAGGAAGGCTCTGGAGAAATGTGGCCATTGGGAAACCCCTGATATTTGATGGGCTGACCAAAAGATTTGGAAAATGGGTGACTCATGCTCAATTTTAGATACTGGTAATTTGACACTGTGCTGCTTCAAGGCTAGGTCTCTCCATTGTCTTAAACTTTCAGTGAAGTCGACTTTGAAACAGAGCGACTGCTTGAATATATTTGGAAGGAAATCACAGCAAAGAGCCATGTTGCAGGTCTCGAGCCACAGCTGATGGGGGAAAGACGAGAGCTGTGCAAAGGGACAGAGACAGACAGAGTAGAAGCATGGAGACAGAAGTGCCTTGGGAACTCACTGGAACTTGCCCGAGAACTTGCCAGAATCTTGGCCTTCCCACAGAATTAAAGATAGAGACATTAAGCCAATTTTATTTCAGCCTCAAATGATACAGTGACTTCAGCCAACCCCTGGATGCATTTGTACCTACATGGAAGGCAGCTGCAGGAATCAAAGCAGAAAGCACATGTAAATCACAGCCCATGGAATCTGGCACTTAGTATGTCCTCAGTGATTGGTAACTATGATTAGGGTGGTGGTTGTTCTTGGGTGCTGTTATTCTTTAAATTGCCAGGCTTGTCTGTTTGGATCAGAAATTCCATTTTTCATAAAGAAGAGTTGGATGGGAAATCCCACTCCCTTTTGGTTAAACGTCTCTCTTAGTTATGATCATAGATGTTTGCTTTGCTGGATCACGGCATCGCCATAACCCAGGCGAGGCTACCACCTGGGAGCAGCTTGTGGAATGTCAGGGAACCACCCGAGGAGATCATTCTCCTACTTGCACTGGATTTGAGAAAGACTTGTGTAGTATCACAAAAGTGTTGGCTAACTATGGGCCAAATCTGGCCTGTGGCCCTGCTAAGGATGGTCTATATGCTTTTGAAGGATTAAAAAAAAAAACAACAACAACAACAAAAAACAAACCTCAAAAGCCAAGGGATATGTGACAGAGATTGTATGAGGCCAGCAAAGCCTCAAATATTGGCTCTCAGACCATTTACAGAAAGTATGCTGGCAGACCTCACCATCTGGGAGGACAGAGGGAACCTGGGGAGGGTGTCACAAGCATCCTAGCAGTTTTGGGTGCAGGGACGCAGTTGTGCTCCTAACCCGGCAATGTGTCTGGTCCACGCCAGGCCTCAGGATCAAGCCATCCTCACCATGGCCCCACAGAGCAGGATCCAGGGAGGGAAAGGAGCCCTGGTCTCAGGGCTGAGGCTGGGAGATGCTGGTGTTGCAGGCATGCAAACTCTTCTGCCCCCAGAAACCCCAGGAGGGATCCCTGGCAGGGACAGTTGTCTTCGCCTGTGGGAGAAGCAGGAGTAGGGCACTTGGGGACAAGGTCACCATCTGTAAGTGCTGTGAGAGATGGGAAGCAGGGCTGGAGGTGGGAGAGGACTTTGAGGGGAGCCTGACGTGGGGACGGAGGCCTGAGGCAGCTCAGCAAGCTGATCGCACAGGATGGGCCTAGGAGACAGGCCACTTGCTGCCGAGACCTGAGCTTTGGGTCAGTAGATCCTATAACACACGATGCAAGGTCCCACACAGATGGCCACCACCCTGCCTTCTGTCTGAGGCCTCCTCACTTGTCCCTGCCACAGGCTGCTGGGAAGGAAGGAAGAGAGAACCTCCAGTCTCCAGACTCCTTCCTTCCCTGGGCCTGACCCACATTTGTTTACACACAACCAGGGGAATGTTTCTAGTCTCTACATTCAGCCTGTTTGGGGTTCAGAGTAAGAAAGACAGTGAGATCTGACAACCAGACTCCACATCACAGTGCTGTTGTGAATCCGCCCTCCTCCTCCCCCGGCCCCCTTTCTGGCATCTTGGGCATTTCTGCAGAGTGGGGTTCAAACAGAGGTGCATTCTTCTTAGGGGAACAATCCCACTGCCTTGCCTAAAGCTGAGCTCTTCGGCCAAAGCACACAGTGTTCCGGGCAGCAGTGTTGAATCAGCAGGTGCTGGCTGGCTGGGCCACCTTGTCCAGGACGTCCCCTGGACCAGGGGATAAGCCAGATAAGTGACAGCTAAGCCCCTTGGGAGTGGGGATCTAGCAGTGCTGAGAGGTGTTGAGGGATGGTCAGGGGTCAGGTGGGCCTGAGCGAGGGGTCATGATGCTGGGGCCAGGCGAGGGGAGGGCCTGCGCTGGAGATGCCCACTGTCAGGGCTGCTGTGGCGACTGGGTGGTATTTCTGTGGCATTTTCCAGGAACCAGAGGTCAGATTAGGAGGAAGTTGTTTTAAACTCTCTAACAGAAGGGACCTTGTCTATTTTATTCCCTTCTGAATCCCCACTGCTTATTTCAGTGCATGCCTCATGAAAGGCACTCAAATATCTCTTGATGCTGGGCGTGTTGGAAGCCCTCTTTGAAAAAAAAAATAGCTCGTTTTGTAAAGAAGGAGTGACTCACTACCCAGTGGTTGGTGCAGCAATCTAGTCTGGAAATTCTTTCCCTCTAAATTCAGTCACTCAGTGCTACTGAGCCCCTACTGTGTGTTTAACTCTGTGATAGAAAGAGAGAAATGTAACTCACTCAGGTAGTTAACGTTCTTGGTGAGAAAATGAACCATGAACGCAGGTTCTGGCTGACTTACTTCTCTAACTTGATTGCCCCATTCTATCTTGAACTTACGTTTCGGGCACCCTCAGTTGCTTGTATCAAATACAGTGTAATGTCCTAGGAGTCAGAAAGCCCTGGTTCAAATCCCGGCTCTGCCACTTCCTGACCTTACGTAAGTGATTTAAATGCTCTAAGCCTCGGCTTTTCATCTGTACAATGGAGATGGGAATAGTGTCCATCTTTGAGTCAGTGGTGAGGATTAAATGAAATGATGAAGGCGATATACCTAGAAAAGTGCTTGGAGTTGACTAGAGCAGGAGTTTGAATTTAGCTATTATTAGCTTGGCCTAAATGCACAGCCTAACTCTCCATCCACTCTTTCTCTAGTTTAGTTATAACAATTCTCCTCTGGAAGGAAGCTTCCTCAGATACCTTCCCTCTCCTGAGTGCCTCCTCCGTGCTTCCACTGTAACCTGGGCTCATCACGTCCTTGCATTTGCTGCCTTGTATTATTATTGTCAGTTCCAGTGTCTGTCTCTTCGTCAGAGAGCTCCCAGAAGTCAGGGCACTGTTTGACTTAGCCCCTCCCCTCTGGCTTGCATGATTTTTTGTTGTGCTAAGCATTCAAGTATTTACTGAACAAGTGAATGGAAAAGTTATGTTTGCATCATTTAGGAGATAAAGGGTTGTTACAGATAATAGGGCCTTACATACGGTCAGAGGAAGAGGAGAAATGCAGAAATCCCTTAAGTAACAGCTTAAGGGATATGTTCAAAGGGGGGAAGGAAGGACCATTTGACAAGTGGCAGTCTATGCATGGCGTTGTTGTATTATGTATAATTTTTTTTTTAGAAAAGAACTCTGTTTAAACAAATGATGGTGATGTGTATTTAAGTTTTTTTTAACTGCTACCCGAGGAGTACTTATTTAACATTTGACGTTTCCTAGTGCTCTTGGGTTATTTAGGAATTATTTAGGAATACATAATATATATTCTATATGCTTGACACTAACACGTCAGGTAAATGTATTTCCAGTGAACACCAGAAGGTGTATTAATTAGCATACTGGGTGTTCGAGTTTAGTTTCTCATCGATGGAATGAGTGATGTTTGTTAGACTGGTTAGACAAGTATAGGCATCCTCGCCTTTCCTGAGCGAAGTATAAGAGGCTCATCTCCTGTGGAATGGCCTCCAGGTCTTATCATTCCAGTAGATCTTGGGTCCACCTACTTCAGGAGAATTCTGTCATCCGACCGATTAACCGAATCTTGCTGCGAGCGTCTTGTGACATCTGCTTCGAGTGAAAGGCTGGAGAGCTGGGACTTTGCTGAGCTTACAAACCAGGTGGTCTAATGTTTGTTCCTGCTGGCTGAGAAGCATCTCAATGTGTCACAATGCCGCCTGAGACTTGCTTTCATGGTAACAGGTAACCTGGTTGAGAGGCGGTGGGAGAAGACACTTCCGGCCCTCACTCCCTCTCACCACGGAAGGCGCCAGAAGGTGAAGAATGTGACACTGCAACAGGGAGTGGCCATTGGGTCAGGTTGCCTTGAATGTGTGGTTTAGGAGGGCCGTGGTAGCGATGCAAAGAGAAAAGCAAACATGTATCGGAGGGACCCAAAGGAGATCAGAATCGGCAAGATTTGGTGACTGATGGAATATGGCGGCCAGTGAGAAGGTATGTCAAAAACAAAACCACACGTACATAGGGATATACAAAGTACATCTTATATAGTTCATGTGGTCCTCCCAACACCCCAGAGGGGTGGTGGATTGGGCAGTAATTAGAAACTGAGGCACCGAGTGTCAAAGTGCCCATGACTTGCCCAAAGTCACGTGACTAAGAAGTCACAGTCCTGAGATCCAGACTCAGGTTTTCAAATACCAGGTCAATTTCTCTTTGCATTCTACCTCATCAACTCAAAGGTTTTGAGGCTGGATGACTGGGAGGAACGGGAGGTTGGGAAAGAAAGCAAACAGCGTTGAGATCAAGGGAAAGAGGAGCAGTGGAAGGAAGTAGACTGTGAAAGATGGAGGATGGATTGGCTCCTCACAGGTGGGGCCTTTCCCTCATGTGATGGGTGCTGCTATGGTCTGAATGTTTGTGACCTCCCAGAATTCACATGTTGAAAATCCTAACCCCAAAAGTGATGGTATTAGGAGGTGGGGCCTTTGGGAGGTGATTAGATCCTGACAATGGAGCCCTCATGAATGCAATTGGTACCTTAAGAAAAGAGACTTTGGAGAGCAATCTTGTCCCTTCTACCATGTGAGGACACGAGAAGTCTGCAACCTGGAAGAGGGCCCTCGCCCGACCGTGCTGGGAGCCGGATCTCAGACTCCTGGCCTCTAGAATGGTGAGAAATAGGTTTCTGTTGTTTATCAGCCTCCCATCGGTGGGGTTCTGTGACAGCAGTCTGAACGGACTAAGACAGGTGCTGACGTGGGCTCTGCCCATGAGAGGGGCACCACTTCTCTGTGCACCCACGTCAGCCTCTTCCCCAAATTCAAGGGCAATTCTGTACAGGATTCCAGCATGTCTCTAGAGCTTACTCTCCAGTTTGCAGACTTCCTGCATCCCCCTCTGTTTGGAGCCCTCTGTCTTACCCTCAAATGTTCCCCCAGTAAGAAACAAAAGGGCCCTTCTGCCCTATATCTTAGTTTGGGTAAAAGGGTTTTCCGTGCATCAAGGGAAAGAAATGGGAAATCAAAGCCACAGAACATATTTTCGTTGGAACTGTCACTGTTGACACTTGGTGACTCTTAGCGTGTGAAACAACAGGTCCTTTGTGGTCATTTAGAGCTGCCTTGTTGAGCAAAGCCTCCTATCTCAGCATCTTCCCGCTGTTTCAAAAAATAAGTAAATAAATATGATAAATATCACATTCTTTATTGTTGATGTTCACAACACCGTAGAACCAAAGCTAACACAAAGCACCTTACTTTGGTTTTTTATTTGTCATCCCTTTAATTTAGACCATCAACTCTCCTGTGAAGCCTTTAAAAAATACAGACTCCCGGCCTGGCCCCTGCTGGTTCTGGTGTTGCAGATATCAAAGAGAGACTGTCTTTCCCTCCAGAGAGTCAGCTGTGTTTATGTTTAAGGAACCTTTGCTCCTTTGTTCTAGGACAAGCTACAGGCTTGAGTGAAGATAGAACTTTCCTTGTGCTCTTTTCCAACACCCATGTTGTCTCGTTTGGTGGAAGCCACGCACCACATTAGTAATAACTTGCCTTCAGGCCTAGGTTAGCTCTGTACTCCCCGAGTGCCCCCCACCTTTTCCATTTGGCCTCAGCCTCTGCTTCTAAATTGGCCTTGACAGATTTAGAAAGTGCCGGGAGACATTTCTGCCCAGTGCACAACTGAACTTGACGTGGGGTTCTGGCCAAGAGGGCTGGTGGGCGAGAGTCTGGTCAGGGCTTCTGAAAGTAGTTTACGAAGAAGACACGGACCAGGAAAAGAGACTTTGGAAATGAAATCTCCAAGGTTCTCGAGAGGTGCAGGCAGAATCTGATCTGAAGGCATAAGAAACAGCTTGGGGGGAGGAGTTGGGGAGATTGCAAACTCTAGTCCCGTTTCTATATTTTAATTCTTCTTGCTGAAGCTAAGCTTCTAAATGAAATGTAAATATTCCTAGGTGGCCTGTATACATATTCTTCTACCCTTATACTTCAGTGTGAATGAATATATTAGATCCTTTCCTGAAATCAGGAGGGAAAAAGAGAATGGTGATTGGATAAGAAGAGCAGACGGGACGGTGGTTGGGAGCCTGCCAGGATACGGGGCGGGGACAGGGCACAGAGGCAGGCGCATAAGCGGCAGGCTGAGGACACGGGGCTCTGCGCTGACATGTCTTTGGGAAATGGCTCTCGTGGACGCCTTGAGCTTGAACGGATAGAGGAGCATTTTCAATAGCTTGAAGTCTTAGTTCCTCAGTGATTTTTTTTTTTAAACACGGAGAAAACTTAGTAGTTGGCTATGTGTTTCTGCGAAAGGAAGTTACATTGTCCTCACTGATTTTAGTGTGTTTTTATTATGGTTAAATATGCATAACATAAAATTGACCACTTTAACCATTTTTAAGTGTACAGTTCAGGGACATTAGGTACATTCACTCGGTTGTTCAACCATTCCCACATCCATCGCCATAACTTTTTCGTCATCTCAAACTGAAACTCTGTCCCCATTAAACACTAAGTCCCCATCCCCCCTCTCCAGTCCCTGGTAAACACTGTTCTACTTTCTGTCACTATGAATGACTCTAGACATTTATAACTGGATCCTCCAAGATACAAATCACTTGCTCGTACTCTGCAAATAGCTCCCTCTCCTTGGATAAAATCAATTGCCTTCTCTGGTGTGTTTTCCCGTGTTTTAGCCTTTTGTGTCTCCAAGTACCCTTTGCCCTAGTGCCCAAGGCCATGTTCTCCCTCACTTCTCCCAGCCAGAAAGACACACTGCTTATGTATCTAGAGAAATCCATGGGTTTACAAGCAAGGAGTGGAAGAAACCAGTTCCTCCCAGAAGGCCCAGGAATCTAGGAAATCCCAAATGAGTGTCTGAAAGGTGACCTTGGTCACTGGGCCAAATGTGAGCTGTGACCCCTCGATTTTCCTTCCACTCCATCTCTTCCTTGGAGAATCCCAGGATCAACCAACAACAGTAACAAATGAAACAGCCTTGGCAATGCCCTACCCCACCTCCCCCACCATAACAGGGCTTCCCCTCCACAAGCTTGGATGAAACGCTCTTTCTGCTTCTGTCTTTGTCATTTGCGTGACACCTCCCACCTTCACGTGGTGGGTGCTGAAGAGAAGGGCCCAGCGCCCATCACTTATTTGCAGTAGGGTTCGACCAGCTTTCTCTGATTAGAAGCTGAGCATCTTGGCAGGTCCTGGTGGGCCTTCTAATCTGATGAGCCATGAGACCTCTCCGGACAGCTCTGGTCACTCAGCCACACACAGGACACTCATGACCCATCTGCTTTATAAACTACAGCAAATAGCAAGGCGGATCACTCCAGCTCACCTGTAAACTGGCTCTCACCAACCCTTTGGCTCTTAGGAGGCAGGTTCAAGGTAGCTAATAAGTAACTTGGTTGTAATTTTTTTATTCAGCTATGCGAACGTAACAGACCGCTTGATTGCAGTTGCATAAGTGAACCATGTAAGCACAAATGTGGCCCTTCTGTCACCTGCAAGCAAGAAACATGCTCTGAGTGGGGAATCCTTCTTTTGGCTTGTGTTACTACTGAATCAAAGGCGTTTTTAAAGCAAGAGAGGCACATTGTTTTTTTTTTCCCTCATAAAACTTAAGTTCCAGTGTTGTCTGAGCGGATTCTGTTCCCTTCAGGATTCCTCTGTTAGCTTGTCAATGGGTTTCTCAATCCCAGCTGCTGAGTATTGATTGGCCTCCTTGTTTAATTACCCAGCAGAGTGTATTCTCAACCAGTTTCGCTCCTGAAATGCCGGTGTCCTGCTTCTGGAGGAGGAGGGGATATTAATCCTTGTTTGCTTTTTAATTCCTGTTCCGAGCATAGCACATTCACACACAGGTTAATTTCTAAACCCACGCTCCTCTTACTTCCCTGCTCTCTTTGATCCGCCCTGGGAACCTCAGGGACACTGGAACCCTATCAACCTCTTCTTATTGCTCACGCAACCTCATTAAACAGCTTTGCAAACACCTGACCTGCTCGTGTCCCAGACTTTGGCTGGTAACAATCGTCCACAGTCCATTAATTTTTCTGTTCCCGTCTGAAGTCCTTTAGCGCAGAGGCTTTCAGGAACTGCGGACACCTCTCCATCTAAACCTGTCGGAGAAGGGAGAAGGCGGCGTCTCCCCGTGAGCCAGCTGAGGACCTGTTCCCAGGCCCTCTTTCTCAGCCGATCCAGCAAATATGTGACCCCACTGAATGTTAAGGGATTTGTGAGGCGAGAATATGTATAATGTCTCGGGAGACTGTAGACAGAGATGAGCTAAAGGGTCAGAGCATTATGTTTTCTTTGGTAATGACCTTTCTAGGCATGTAAACAAAATCTCATCCTTTTCATTTAATGCTGATGTTTTTACTTAAATTTCAGCTGGGAATGTTTGGATAATATCAGGAATGGCAGTGTGTGGCAGTCAGCAGAGGGGAAATCAGTTTCTTCGGTTCCTCACCTCCTGTCCCTGTGCCTCTGACCTAGCTGGGCGTCCCGGGAGTCCATTTAGGGTTTAGACACTTTGAGTCCAAGCTCTGTGACTCATCTCTCAGCCTATGGAAGAGATTTGTCAAAGGTCTGTGCTGGTTTGATTCTAGTGAGCTGTCAACTCCATTCAAACACATCAGCCTCCAGTGTAGTTGGCTTGGCCATAACCTTGAAGTTGAAGCTTAGTCAGAACAGCTTTAAGGAGCTCTACTGGGAATCTTTTATAGCATCTGAGCAGTCTGCCTGTATTTGGCTAATGTGTGTTTCCTTTCGCCTGATAGAGTGCAAAATGCCTTCAAACCCAGGAAAGGATCTCCGAGGGACAGGTGTCCTCCATGCTTTCTCAGGATATTAATGCCTTGGGATTTGGTGGCTTTAAGCTTCTAAGCAGTTCTGAAACTGCAACTAGGAAGCAGACTTTCGACCTTTGGGGTCTTTGATCTTGTATTTTTCTGTTGGAATGTTTAATATGATAGTTAAAAATAAACAAGCTAATGGATGCTTTTTCACAAGGCCATTCATAAATATCAGAAAACTCCTAGGAATAAGTGACTTCCAGTCCTTTCTAGTATCACAGACAGAGGCGGAGACTCAAAACAAGGCTTCCAGTCTCTCTTTATGATTGGGGAGTGCTGCTCCCAAGTCCCACAAGCTGTGACTAATGCAAATCTGACCTGTACAAATTGTTCCAGAAGGTGCTGATAGCATGCTAGAGACGTGGAAAAGGTTGCATTATGCATGAAAACACACATTAAGCTCGAGCATGGACTAACGCCATGAAGGAAGGCTCATGAGAGGCGCAGCACCCAACAGAAGGCTTTTTGCTTTCAGGTTTATGGGGCTCCTTTCTCAAGGTACAAATTTATGTTGTTTCTGGTGTCTGTGTCTTTACCTTTATATCCTTCCAGTCTTGTTCCCAAAGCCACCAGGAGAGAACAAGAGTGCAGGGCCATATGTAAGCCTTAGACAGTTGATTTAGAGTAACAAATAAAATGTAAACCCCCTAGGAAGGAGCCAGAGGCCTTTCGTTACATGTGAACCATTTGAATGAATTCAACAGTAAACACTATTTTAAATTATACACCTAAATGTTTGTGTTATAAATTTTGTACCTTTAAAATCCAGGGTGATAACTTAGCAGTAATTTTGACTTATGCAAAATCTGAGCATGCGAAACTGCCTGGAAGGGAAAAATTGCATAAGCTGGAATGTAAGTATTCATTTCAGTACTGGATGGTTGACTGGGATTGAATACATCAGTGTCAGTAACTAAACCTCAAATTAGAAGGGTAGGAAAAAACAAATCCTGTATACATATAAACACACACACACACACACACACACACACACACACACACACACACTTATTTGCCTATTTATTTAACATCTTAGCTTGATTTTCCCCAAAGGAGAGCCTAAGAGAGCCTTGCTGCCAGTAATTTACTTGGGAGTGTACATGACCCCAGGGAACAAGAGTGAGAACCAGAGCAAGGGATCAGAGCAGCGGAGGCCAAAATGAAGATGCATTTTTCAGTTGCTCACTGCTGCAACCTTCCAGTGCTCAGTCTTGCTGGAACCTTTTGAGAAACTGCATAAGACGCTCTCGGAATTGACTGCCCAGGGGGCTAAGGCGGGGTGTATTTATCCAAGAGTCCTGCCGAATCGTAAAAGTCCCAGTCCCCACTCACTCCCAGCCCACTCTGGGAGGCTCGTGTGAGTATAAAGCAGCTGCTTGTCAGGGAAGCTCCAGGGCTGGGAGCAAGAGCTAAGGGGAGAAGGCCCCAGACAGCATTCTCAGGCTGTGGCTATGGGAAGCTGGGCAAAGCCTCAGGGGACATGGTCACCATGGCAATGGCTGGAGCACAAGGTAAGGCCACGAGGAACCTAAAGTGATGCCAAACAGACATACCAAATACACTCCTTTTACGAGGGAGTGTGGGAGAAGAACAGTAGAGTGGGCCAGGGTTTAGAGTAAAGCTGAGTGGGATTCTCATGAGCAAGAGGCCAGGTCCAAACCCCAAACCTCAACACATGGCCTGATAAGTAGAGTCCATTTAAAGAGACAGATGATTTATTTGGTTACTGACTTCTGAGCCCTAGGGAAAATATATTGAAAATTGGGATCCTCTTGAAAATTTGAGAATTGTCTCAGGACAAAAAAGGATTGTCCTTTAGTTGTCGATTTAATCAAATAAGTAAGAACTGGGACTGAATAAGGGGACCCATCCCAGAGCAGCCATCAGAAATATACGGGACATCTGCCGAACTCAGTCAAGCCTGAGTTTCCTGTCAGCAGAGATGTCTGACCCGGAAAAACTTTGTGTGAAATACTGAATATGAAATGAGGCGTTAGTCTTGTGGAACCTTCCGTTGGAGTGGTACTAAGGTGCTTTATGCCTTACCTCCTTTTTATTTTTAACTAGAACAAATTTTATTGTGGTAAGAACACTTAACACGAGCTCTAGCCTCCTAACAAATTTGAAGCGTACAATACATTATTGTTGACGTGGAGGTACAAGGCTGTACAGCAGATCTCTAGAGCTTATTCTTCCTCCTTAAGTGAAGCTCTGTGCCTGATTAAAAATGTCCCCTTTCTCTCCCCACCCAGCCCCTGGTAACCACCGTTCTACTCTTTGATTTTATGAATTTGCCTCTTAAATATCTCATAGCAGTGGGACCATGCAGTACTTGCCTTTCTGTGTCTGGCTTATTTCACTTAGCATGATACCCGCAGAGTCCATCCATGTTGCCACATATTACAGAATATTCGACAATGTTTATGGGCCTCAGCTCTTTATCTGAGGGATGAAGAAACCCAAGGACAAGAGAGGCGAAGTAATCTGCCCAAGATCTCACAGCTCATCAGTAAAAGAGGCGGGAACGAGAACCCAAGTCGTTAGGTAGAGATTAGATCAGGCCAAAAAAAGAACATCTTGAACCAATGGGGGTTTGTTTTTCTCGTGAAAGGCCGAGAAGCAGATAGTTGCTGGTGTTGGTTCAGTGGTCAGGGATCTGTGACTCTGGCTTTTCCCTCAGGGCAGTCACAAGATGGTGGCTGCTGGAAGGCAGCCTTGTTCAGGGAACAACAAGTCCTCACAAGCCCCTTCAGTAACTTTGGCTTCACTTGTATTGGTCGGAGCTGTGTCACATGGCCACCCTCTGTGAGATAGGTCAGGAAGTATAATTTCTTCATTTGGGTGCATTACTACCCTAAGTGAAATGAGGTCTCTCTAGTAAGGAAGAGTGAGAGGGTGGATATTGAGTAGGTGACAGGGTTCACAACATACTCCCCAAAATAGGGTACCATGGCATATTGAGAAAAGGCAGGTGGGGGAGTTGACTTCCCCCAACTCCCCTGAAGGAGGTTAAAAGACCCTCATGTGGGAGGTGCCCTCCCTATACCTGGAGGAAAGGAGCACACTTATCACTGAAGATCGAGGGACACTGAACTGAGGAGGGAAGAACTGGCCTTGCGAACCACCCCCACCCCATCTCCATTTCCTACTCTTGGCTCATACCTTTGTTCTATCATGTTTTTCATGATGTCCCACTCTTCAACAAATGTAATTTAAAAACACTCAGGTTTAAACATTTCTTTGGCTCTCTATTTCTTTATGAAGGCTCCTGTGTCATGTAAAACTTACATTAAATGACTTTGTATGCTTTTCTCTTGTTAATGTCTTTTGTCAGTCCAATTTATGGGGCCCCAGCCAGAGAACCAAGGAGAATAGTAGGAAAAGAAGTTTTTCCTCTCTTACATAAGTATCCAGCATTCTCATCTACAAGAGGGCCACCAGAAAACCACCCCTGTTTTCTCACAGACGTGATGAAAAGCCGTAATAAATGTGCTACCCTGGGGTCTCTCTGGGATGCCTGCCTCCCCATAGCACTGGACCTTGCCTTGTATTTCCAGCAAAATTCTTTACTATGGGGTCAATGGTGTATTAAACAATGGATAGCATAGTGCTTGCTTTCAGAAGGAACGTTCTCCTTCTTATCTCCCCAAAAGAACAAAGAAGTCGGAGGCTTGTCCCTAGAAGAAGTTAGAGATAATGGTATGACATCTAGAGGTCGAGTTGGGAGCGATCAGGAACAATTTCCATGTGAGCAGCTTTCTTGCTTCTGAGATTACTTTTTGGCCTCACTATGAAATACAGAATCTAAGGTGTTCATTTCCTTCAGGAAAGAAAAAGACAGACATTCCATGTAAATGTTTCTGTCTAAAATTGCAATAGCTACAGGAAGCAGTCACATAGGAAAGAAACTAACTTGAATAAATAAAACAAGAAAAATCAATAGATGGGGTGGAAGCCAAGAGCAGCTTCTTTTGAGGCCAAATTTTGGGACTTTGCTTTGTTTATTTCCCTCCCTCGTAGGCTGGCTTCTGCTCTGCAGACATCGACAGTCAGGGATTCTGAATTAGAAAGTTCTTGTTTGTCAAAATGTAATGGCTTTCTCATGACACAGACTGGGAGAAAATATTTGCAAAACACATATCTCATAAAGGACTTGTATTCAGAATACACAAAGCACTTTTAAAACTCAGTAATAATAAGAAAAACAGCTTGATTTAAAAAATGGTCAGAAAATCTAAATAGAAACTTCAACCTAGAAGATGTACAGATGGCAAATAAATATATGGAAAGATGCTCAACACCATTAATTGTTAAGGAAATACAAATTAAAACTACAATGAGATACAACTGCATACTCACTAGAAAAGCTAAAGTTAAAAAGATTGACAACGCTAGGAATTGGTGAGGGTTTTGAGCTCCTGGAACTCTCCAGTACTGCTGGTGGGAATGTAAAATGACATAGCCACTTTGGAAAAGTTTGGATGTTTCTTTTAAAGTTAAACATATACTTCCTTTATGACCCAGTAATCCCACTAATTATAATATTATAAAAACCCCAAAGTGGAAATGCTCCAAATGTCCATCAGCTGGTAAATGGATAAATACATTGTGGTCAGCCCACACAATGGAATATTACTCAACAATCAAAAGGAATGAACTACTAAAACCTACAACAACATGGATGGATCGCAAAAGTATGCTAAGTGAAAGAAGCCAGACACAAAAGACTAAATGTTTATGATTCTACTTATATGAAGTTCTAGAAAATGCGAACCTAGTGGTGAAAGAACGCAGGTCAATGGCTGCTGGGCACTGTAGGTAGGAGAGGGAATTGACTGCAAAGGGGTACACGGCATAGAAATGTTGTACGAGCTCTGACAATTACATTCGCGAACTTGTTGCACCGGTGTTGCTAACCTTTTTTGATATCAGAGGGATTATTCATTATGAATTTGTACCAACTGGACACACCGTTAACCAAGTTTACTATTTGGAAGTGCTGAAAAGGCTGAGTGAAAAAGTTAGACGACCTGAACTTTTCGCCAACAATTCATGGCTCTTGCATCACGTCAATGCAACAGTTCACACGACACTGTCTGTGAGGGGGTTTTAGCCAGTAAACAAATAACTGTATTGGAACACCCTCCCTACTCACCTGATCTGGCCCCCAATGACTTTCTTTACCTGAAGATAAAGGAAATATTGAAAGGAAGACATTTTGATGACATTCAGGACATCAAGTGTAATATGATGACAGCTCTGATGGCCATTCCAGAAAAGAGTTCCAAAATTGCTTTGAAGGGTGGACTAGGTGCTGGCGTCAGTGCATAGCTTCCCAAGGGGAGTACTTCAAAGGTGACCGTAGTGATATTCAGCAGTGAGGTATGGAGCACGTTTTCTAGGATGCGTTCATGAACTTAATTGCCCAACCTTATAGATCTTGATTGTGAGGATGGTAGGCAACTATACACAGTTGTCGAAACTCATCAAACAGCACACTTAAAATGATGAATTGTCTATAAATTATACTTTAATAAAGCCGATTAAACTGTTATGCCTTTCTGAGCATCATTCGACACCGCAAAGGGGAGACATTTGTCAACCTGTGGGTGTGGCATGCAGGCCCTTCCAGCTTGTGGAGGGTGAACATTATCTGCTCCTAAGCTCAAGAGCCAGGACCTGAAGCTTGGTGCTTGGGAACAAACTTTCACACTTCTGAGCTCAGTTCAGAGCGGGATCAAGGAGGAAAGGGCCGTTCCAGTGGCAGGGCCTCCCTGGTGAAATCTCCATCATAAATTCAAAAGGATATAAAAAGGATATATTCTCAAAAGGATATAAATGTAAACTCATGGTAAAGATTTTATTTTACTTATAATGAGAAAACCAGACAGATGTTATAACCAGTAAGGAATAAGAGAAAGAAGAAAATAAAAAGAGTAAAGCAATGTTGAAATGAATGTGCAAATGGAGGCGAAATTGGTTTTTCTACAGTGGGGAAGGGCGTCCTTCCATCAGAAAGAATTCATTTGCATGTTTATAGACGAGAATTATGTTGTGCTGCTCTCAGGTACCCACACATTACACGGTTATAAAACAGTTTCCACAGAATCAGAATCAGATCATAACCATGCTATAGACAGTGTCTAGTTTTGCATTGAAACACAAACTTTCCCTTACCTGGGGATTCTGGAAAGGCTTCCTGGAACCACACTGAAAAGCAGCTGCCTGTGGTTGCAAATTTTGCTGCTGCCTTTTCTTTCTCTCTCCGGCTCTGTCTCTACTCTCAAAGTGAACACTGCAGTAAAACTCCTTTCCCCCTGCAGAACTCATTTGTTAAAGAGAACTTCAGTGGGATACAGATTTATTTTTCTGAA
The DNA here is from genome assembly GCF_004115265.2 of Rhinolophus ferrumequinum. Lineage (NCBI taxonomy): Eukaryota > Metazoa > Chordata > Mammalia > Chiroptera > Rhinolophidae > Rhinolophus > Rhinolophus ferrumequinum. Next base: position 49,363,380 of record NC_046302.1, on the reverse strand, counting down.
CACCTTGAATAACTTTGCTGCCCCAAGTAGTAAGTGGCTTCTTGTATACCAATCATATTCCTGCTGCTTCTCAATATCATCTCCCCGTGAGAAAGAAAAGGCAGAGCACTTGCTGAAGGTAAGGTTCTTGCCTCTCAAAACCATCCCAGCCTCACATTCTCCAGCCTCCAACGACCAGGAGAGGGTGATAAATCACACTTATAGTCATACTTTCATGGCTTTGGAACATAAATGTTCACTTGCAAAACTTCTATATTTTCTTGAATCAGTTTTTATTACAAATCCTCCTCCCCATCGTAATGGCAGTACCTGTAAAAGGACAGTTGAAATAAACTTCCTACATAACTTTTAGAATTCTATGGGAACTCCAATAACCACATATCTGAAAAGAAGACAAGTGATTTTCAAATTAAATTTGTGTTGTTAGAGTGTACCGAATTAGAGTGGGAAAAAGTAATCAGACGTACTTTGGATTAAATCCTTGCTCTGTGTGATCTTTACCAAATCACCTAACCTCCATGAGACTTGGTTTTCTCCATACAATGGGAATAACATGAACTTTACAGGGGTTTTGTGGGGATTAAATGCAAATGTTTATAAAACACTAAAGATAATGCCTGGAATATAGTGGGTATTGAAAGAATCAATTGTAAACTGCATGAACAGGATGGGGTGGAGAAGGCAGAATTATCTGTTTTGTTCATTGTCCTGCCACAGTGCCTGCTGATTTTTATATTAAGGTTTATGTATGTATAGAATGGAAGACAATCAATGTAGTTATTACTGAGATCTTATACAGTCTACTTACGTAACAAACTCTATAACTACGTCTAGTAGCTTGAACTTTAAATTCTTCTCTAAACATGACCTTCTATAGAAACTTCTATTTGTTTCCTTATAGTCTCTAGGACAGTAGTGCCTGTCTTCTCAGCTACTGACACTTCTCCATATTTACTTTGTTTTTTCTGCTCATGTATCCAATAAAGATTTATTCAGCACCCCTCTGTGCCAAGCTCTGGGCTAGCCAAATGGACAAAATATCATTTCTGCCTTCAAGTTGCTCATAATCTAGTGAGGGAAGAAAGTCAAGATAAACAATGATTGCAGTGTAGGGTGACTAATTCATAATATGGGTGATGACAGGGTTTTATAAGAAAGGCTGCTCCTAGTGACAGAAGTCAGAGAAAGTCAAATACTGTATGATATCATTTATATGTGGAATCTAAAAAAGGCCACACTGAGAAAGAGAGACTAGAATGGTTGTTACCAGGGCTTGGGGAAGAGGGAGAAATGAGATGTTGATCAAAGAGTCCAAACTTCCTGTTATGAGATGAATAAGTTCTGTGGATCTAATATGTAATATGATGATTATAGTTAATAATACCGTATTATACACTTCAAAGTTGTTAAGAGAGTAGATCTCCAATGTTCTCACCACAAAAAATGAAATAAGATGAGAATTATGTGACATGATGGAAGTGTTAGCTAGTGCTATGGTGGTAAGTATTTTGCAGGATATAAGTGCATCGAATCAACACTTTGTACACCTTAAACTTATAAAATGTTATATGTCAATTATATCTCAATAAAGCTAGAAAAAAGAAAAGGCTGCTACCTTATCCTGGGGGTGAGTCAAAGGAAAGGCTTCTTGGAGGAGGTGATGCTTGAGCTGAGTCTTAAAAGACACTAATTATTGGCCAGGAGGAACTGGTCAAGGCATCTATCCCAGATAGAAGGCATGTTGAAAGAAGCAAAGACGTGGGTAGTAGATCTTGTTTGGATGGGATGCAGGTGCATTTGAGGATGTTGAGACATGCAGCCAGAGAAGTAGTAAGGGCCAAGTCATGCTAAGGTCTTTGGAATCATGCTAAGAACTTTGAAATGTATGCTGGTGATAGAGGTGAACTGCTCAGTGGTTTAAAGCCAGCAGTGATATAAACCAATGTGCACTTTTAGAAATAAAGTCCTAGTGGCAATATAGACTAGAAGAGGCAAGAATGTACATAGAGACATCCATTAGGAGGCAGTTGCAGTCATTGGTGAGAAATCAGGAAGGCCCAAACTTAGGCAGCGATGGAGGGATGAGTTCACTACCTTAGAAAGTAGAATTTGGTGATCATTTTGGGGTAGGTGAGAAATAGATAAAGTTGGAGAAGTCAAAAAGGAACTCCAGGTTGTGACTTGACTAGTATTACCATAAAAAAAGGAGAGCGGATGTAAGAAGAAGAGTATTGGGGAAAGGAAACATTTGGCCTTGAACACATTGCTTTTGTTGAGTATGAACAATATCTAAGAGGAAACCTCCTATAGGCAGATGATTAAATGAGTGTAGAGCCCAGAAAAGATGATCATAAATAGAGGTTTGTGTGTAGTTGACAAAGCTGTCTTTTAGTACAGAAAACCTTGAGTATGGATGATATTACCCAGGATACATAGAGAGGATAGGAGAGCAAAACTGAGGATGGAACCTAAGGAAACACTAAAATATGGGAGACCAGTGGGAAAAAAAGAATCAGCAAATGAAACAGAACAAGTGACCACAGGTAGAAAGATAAATCATAGTGTGAAACCTAAATAAAAAAAAATTTAAAGCAAGGCATCATTAATAATCTGAATTATTACATAAAGCTGGAGAAAACAGTAAGATTTGGGAAGAATTCACTATACTCCTTGCCATAAGGCACGGTCATGTTATCACAAGTAATTTAAGTGCAGTGATGGGAAGTGGTGGTCCTGTGGCCTAGGGAATTGGATGTGAGACGGCAGCAAGCAAGCACTCACCAGCACTTCTAGATACTTGATTGTGAAGACAGGAAAGGGAGAGGGTGAGAATTAGATGACGAGGTGGGGTCAAAGGAGGGTTGTTGTTACTGTTGGGGGCAGAGATCTGAGGATGTGTATCAGTGTAGGATGTGTAAGAGTTATAGTAAGAGCCTTAATAGAAAGGTAGCTAAAGGAAGATGAATGCTCTGGCCAAGGGATGTTTCAGGCCTGGACTTGTATGTAGTGTCCTGATGCAGAGCCATATGGAATTTCCTCATCGCAGGAATCGAGGGAGACGGAGAACTCTGGAGGAAAGAAGAGTCTTGATGGCATATTTTCCTTTATCATTTAGGTTAATGTTAAATGATGGAGCACAGGGATGGGTCATGTAGGACTCTTGGTCTGAAAAGCACAGAGTTGCCTGCTTGTCACTCACTCACGCTCTTTAAGAACCAGCTCTGACACAGTGCAAGGTTGGTCTGGGAGTGTGAGGTCCCCTGGCTCTGACACATGATGGAATCCTTCCTCTTTGTTCCCAGCATATTTACAGCACAATGAGCACCTTTTCCTGTCCTGGAGGGGAGTCCTGAGAACAAACTGAGGCACCCTATGCAGGCAGGTATAGAGAGTGAGAGTGATCATTCAAATTTGACTTCACCTTTAGCGTAACAAGATCCTTGGGTTTTATGAGCATGTGTCAGAATTATTTCTAGGTAATTATGGAAATCAGAGCCGGATTTGAGTTCCAGGGTAAGAAATTATTGATAATAATTGGCACTGTGATTCTGTTTCCATAGCAATCTGAAACGTTTTAAATTGTCCATTGTTGCTAAGAATCTGGACAATAATTCCAGATTGTATCATAGATACTTATTGTCTAAAATTGCAATTCACCTGTGTCTCTGGCGACATTTCAGGTGTCTTGCCCACTGCTGTGGATTATTGTGTGACCTTTACCATGTATTCTTGAGCAGGTCAGCTCAGTGTGTCCACTTGTTACTGGTTTTCTCCTATCATGTACGTAGAGCTGTATGAAGTCAAATATAAGCTGAACTCTCAGTTTAGGGAAGAGTAAAAAACCACATTTACTTGGTTTCCCAAGGAATTTTGCTGATTTGGTTACTTGGAGCTCCCATGTAGCTGCCAGACCAAAACTGGTGTGAAAGGCCAATGATCCAACCTAAGGAGGTTCTGCTCTATTGGGTCAAGTTCCCACAGGCTCGACACTCCCCAAGAGGACTATCACACTTGTGGAATCTGGGAAACTTACAGGCCTGGTGCAGCAAATTCTGGGCCAGGACATCAGCTGCACACTTGTGAGTGAAAAAGTGTTTTGCTGGGAGTGCAGGGCTAGACTCTGGGCCTGGACCTGCTCACTTCTGGCCATGAGCCTTTTGGCTTAGGGGCTACTATAAGGGTCAGATGAATACATTCCTCTTGGGTTCCACCAAACTCTACTGAGTGCTGTGTAGGTACCATGCGCTGTTGAAAGTGGTGGGAATAGAATCGTGATCAGGATAGACATGGTCCCTACCCTCATGGAGCTGAGTCTAGTGAGTATGAAATTGTGTTGGCAATGGATTGTGACTGGTCAGTGTGTGCTTTGGCTGAGCCTGCTGGAACAAAGCCCAGAAACTGGGTGGTTTAAAACAATAGAAATTTATTCTCTCACACTTCTGTAGGCTACAAGTCCAAAATCAAGGTTGGGCTCCCTCCAAAGTCTCTAGGGAAGAATTTTTCCTTGCCAGTGTTCACTGGAAATCCTTGGAGTTCCTTGACTTGTAGGTGCACCCTTCCAATCTTTGCCTCAGTCTTCACATGATCTTGTCCCCTGTGTGTCTGTATTTCTGTGTCCCAGTTTGGCTCTTCTTGGAAGAACACCCGTGATACTGGATTGAAGGTCCACCCTAATCCAGTATGACTTCATCTTAACTTGCTTGTGTCTGCAAAGGCCCTATTTCCAAATAAGGTCATATTCACAGGTTCCAGGTGAAAATGAATTTGGGGGTGACACTGTATAACCCAGTAAAATCAGTAGCTTCTGAGCAAGTTACAGCACTAACAAGAAGACTTGATGTTCCCCAAGGGTTGGGGAAATGATTTATCTGTCTCCCTTATTATTATGTAATTGAGTGCAGTGAGCTAGTCACTTCCCACCCAGTTGATTTTCCAGTGAATTTCTCTGGAACAGTTAGACACTACAATGCATCTGCCTCATGCACTAATGTTGAGAAAGTCGCCGGCACTTCACACAAATAACATCTCTTTCTCTGCTCCAGAAGGATGGGCTCTCTGCCATGGGATCTATGAAAGATAATTATAAGCCCTGGTTCTAGTGCGTTTGTCTTAAAATAAGTAGCTAATTTTGGGTATATTCATGTATCAAGGTTAAAAATTATATATAGGACAGACTACAGATTGCTTTCTGGGAAATAATGGAATAAATAAAAATGTAAACAATGTCTATTGATTTAATTGGAAATTGTGATATCGCTATATTGGGAGAACGGGAAGAGGAAGAATGGATTTGGTGTGTTTGTGGGGGAGGTGGTGGTGGTGGTAAGATCGTTAGATGCTTATCTTCAAATGAAGGAATTTAATGAATAATATGGAAAAATTAAGGAAGAAGCAGTAGCATAAGCATATTATTTAGAACTATGGCTGTAAATACATAAAGCAGCTAGTACATTCTGAAAATCAGGAGTGCAAATGAAAGGGAAATGAGAGTGTTCCTTCTTTTAATCACAAGCTTATTGCTACTATTTGCCTTTTTAAATGATGCACATGTATTATTACGTATATTACTTTGGGTAAGTTATTTATTAAAAACTTAAAAAAAAAACTCTCCTGCTCCTACCTTTGCCCTTTCCTCAAGATAAATCCTTCTGTATGACCCAGTCAGTCATCAGGAGCCTGTAGAACACACCCTGGAAGATGGCAAAGGCCTTTCCTTCTCAGAGATACATAAATCAGAAATTCCCCGCTGGACATGTGCCCGCCTCCATTTTCAACCTGCCTTCACTCCCTATGCTTCCCGCTTTCCATCATGCCTCACAGTTGTAGAACAGAAAGAATATCCATAAGAATTTGGTGCTGGGGACACTGTGTGGGGACTGATGGCTGCCTGGGAAAGATGAAGAACATGTGAGCTGAAATGGGGACGCAGGGAACAGTGTCAGGTGTCCTCTGTGGCACTCCGGGGTAAGTGGCCTCTCAGGGAATTAATAAATTCGCATTAAGTGAAGCCCTGTGGAAGTCTTCCATCCATTCCTGTCGCAGTCTGCAGAAGAAGGATGCTGGGGCAGCTGCAGGGGAAGGAGAAGTGGCCTCTCCAAATCTATGGTGGAAATTCCAGTGTAGATTTTTAGGGGAGGGAGTTGGCGAGAGGGAACAGGCATCCCCCCATTAGTCGCAGCGAAAGAATGTCTCAGGTTTCCTAAGTGACTTCCTCACACTCTAACATGATGTTCCTCCAACTTGGCTCCCTGTGCATGCTTCTGTCATCAGCCACTTCATTTCTATGACACCATTCTAAACCATTACACAACTCTCCTGCTTTTAAAAACACAGCCAAAAAGCTTCCATTTGGTCCTGTATTCTTCTTCGGTTACTGTCTTATTTCTCCAACATCATTCTTATTGACAGTCTTTATTTTTACCTCTACTCTCTATGTTGCCTCCTTGACCTGTGGCAATTGATTTCTCTCTAGCAGTGCCAATCAACAGCCCCTCTAACGCTGGGCAGACACCCTCTTCATTGTCACCTCATGGCTTCTCCTTCAGGCTTTTCTTTCTTTTTTCTTTATTTGCTCTCTCCTCCCTTTTTATTCTGAAAAGTTTCTAACCCATAGTTAAGTTGAAAGAATAATGCAGTGAAGACCCACCTATCCTTTGCCTTATTTCACAAAATGCTCACATTTTGCCACATTTAATCCCTTGCTCTGTGTAAGTGTGTGTGTGTGTGCGTGTGTACATGTGTTTTAGCAGAGCAATTTGAAAGAAGGTTGTATTTATCACATTTTACCTAAATGCTTTCCTCTGAATACTTCACTCTAAGTAGTTAAGCATGTATTTCCTATAAAATTATTCAAGGAATCTAACATTGATTCAATAAGGTCATTATTTAGTAAATAGCCCATATTCCAAACCCTAAATTGTCCCCCAAAATGTCTTTTGAACTTTTGTTGTTTTTAAATCCAGGACCGAAATAAATTTTATGGATTGTCTTTGATTGTTTTGTTTCTCTGATCTCCCTTGATCTAGACTCTAAACTGTTCCATCCTCTTTTGTGGAATTTCATGATAGTTCACATTTTTGAAGAGTTCAGGCCAGTCTTCTTGTGGAATGTCCCTCATTCTGGACTGATCTGATTGTTTCCTCATGTTTAGATTCAGGTTAAATATTGATTTATTTTCCATTTTGTCAAGAATACCGCATAAATAATGTTGTGTATTTCCAGTTGCACCAATCAGGAGGTACCTCTCAATTTTGTCCCATTAGTCACTTAGTAGCTATGTTGTCTGCCACATTTCTCCAATGTAAAAGTGTCTTTTATCCATTTGTAATGAACGAGTATGATTTTGAGTCCGTGTAAAGCCATCTCCTGTTCCCAACCACTTTTCACCCAGTGGTTTTAGCATGCACTGATTACCTGTGCCTCCACCATTATTGCACTGACAGCTGCAAAATGGCACTCTTCTAATTTGTTCCACATTTATTGGCTGGTGTTCTTATGTAAAAAGGAGCTTCTCTCAGTTCATTTTTGTTCATCACCTGTATTGGCTCAAGTTTCCTTTTCTTCTGTCTTATAACCCGTAGCCATCATTACTCTTTTTGATGCTCAAATCAGCACAAATGTGGCCAGTGGGAACCCCTTTGAGGCAGCTCCTGTGTGCTTTTGACAGAGGCACAGTTAGTCTTTCAGTACTTTCTTGCTTTCTGGCCCAAGATGTTTCACACTGGTCTTGTGCTTTCCTGGCCCCAGACCTGGGGTTAACCATGTCCCCAGGAAGCTCATGTTCACTGTATTTCTTCTCGTCTTCTTGCTTTCTCTGGAACACTAGATTTTGTTATGCACAGCCTCCTTCTTGAAGCTCTGGTTTCATACATACTGCGTTACCTTCGATCTCTTCTACCTTAATGACTGCTCTATCTGATTCTTGTGTTAGTCATTCATATTTTTGACAATGAAATGTTTGTTATGTGTCGGATGCTGTGTGCTCAAGGCACAAAAGCAAAGAGACCACTGGCCCTACCCTCAAGAAGCTCATGCTCTCAAGCTTCTAGCTAGGTGACTTGGTAGTTTATCATCCAAATAGGACAGGTGGAAAGTGAAAAGGATGCTATAAATAATTACACCAGGACAAGAGACATAAATCTGTACTGGCCAGGGCAAACCAGGAATTATATCATCTACTCCTAGCTGATGCCCTGCCTCTAGTTTTCCACTGTTAAGTCTGCCGGCTTAAACAGCTTCCACCATGTAATCCCCATGTCCCCAATCCCTGGAGCTCTGGGTTTTAGGAAGAGAGTCAAGCCCCTTATCAGGCTCCCAGGGTGCTTTTAAACGTGATCCTGAATCATCAAACCCCACTTCCTACTCTGTCACCCCAGTCTAGTTGTGAGGCTTTCAAGAACGTGAGTGGCACTGAAGCAAGGAACAAGCCAAGTGAATATATAATAAAAGTGCCAAACATAGAGAACAAAGAGAAAAATCCTACAAGAAAGCAGTGAGAAAAGACCCACTCACTGACAAAAAAACGGCCCTTAGATCAACAGCAGCCTTTTCAGCACTAAGAGTAATTGCTAGAAGGAGTCTTTCTCCAGGTAGAGTATCGTTCAGGAGTGAGGAGAAAATAGACATGGGCAGACACACAAGGGCCGGGATATTCTCAGAGACGCTTGCTCAAAGAACCACGGAATAATATATGCTTCAGAAAGAAGAGAATAAAGCCAGAAGGTATGCAGTGGAGAGGCAATGGGGGCCAAATTTTTAAAACGTCAGATTGTTGAAATAGTAAGCTAATTGTTCCTATATTTTAAAACTCTCATACATAATATATTAGATAAACATATGGAAGATGAGAAGTGGGGGAAGTTTGGAGAGATGTTTTAGTGTTGAAGGTCCTTGTCTGATGAGGAGGAGGTTAGAGATTCTGATTAAATTTAGACTTGCTTAGAAAAGCACATAGCTCCCCTTGTTCTTCATGGCCTGGGCTGCATCAAGCCTTCTCCACGAGCCTTCTCTAATTACCCTGGCACGCTTTCATTTATCTTCTGAACTCCTCTAGTGCTTACAGCCTGTCCATGCAATTTAGCACTTAACTCCACAGTGTCACTTGTCTGCAAAGTGCTGAGTGCTCAGGCTCTCAAATCCCCATTGATTAATAGGCGAGGGTGGCACTGAAGAAAGAGTGCCTGGCTGTAGCCCTGCTTCTGACACTACCACCAACTCGCTTTGTAAGCTTGGGCACGTCACTAACTTCTCCAGGTTTCAGTTTTCTCTTAGTCTGTCAAGTGAGATGATAGGGTGAGATGACCCCTGAGGTCCATTTTAGCACGAGGAGTCTAGGCTTGGTTCTTCTGCCCCTTTCCTATGTTTCCTGGAGAAACACCGTGCAGAAACATTATCATGTGAATCAGCAATATGGTGGAGCCAGTGGGCAAAATATCAATAGCACCCCGCTTTCCTGTCCCCTCACTTGTTCTCCAGTTAGGGGCTCTCATTGCTCCCATAACACTCTCAGCCAGCCTTGCTTGAGGACCGTTCCCTGCTATGGCCCAAAGGGAATACCATTGATGGGGCTGAGGACAGGGGAACTTTTAGTCAGAAGGCCTTTCCTTCTGCTCCTGCGCCAGGACTTGTTATATAGTGTTTCTGGTCAGTTCGTCCCTGTGTTGCCTACTCGCTTTGTCTTCCTGTCCCCCACTCAATGACTTTCTCCCTGGATTCTGAACCAATGGCTTCATTCAACCATTGACACCTGCCTGACCCATTGAGCCTAGCCCAGATCCTGCACTTCTGCCCCAACGCTCTACTTTCAGATGCTCCTGCCTCAGCCGACACCTCTTTGGGCTTGGTTTACTTACTCCTGGGCTTCTCTCTCATCCCGGGTTGTCAGTTCTTTTCTTATCTCTTAGATCCCAAGTGCTCACTCATTGTACCTAATATAACATGACAGCACAAATCATATAATTCTTAAAAGTCAAGCTTTAGAAACTATTTGAGATGCTGCAAATTGTTTCAAAAGTACATAAGGTACATCCCTTTAGTGGTCTGCTCTCTTCCAGTAGTTTTCTCTATAGACTCAAAGTCAGGCATTAACAAGGTCAGAAGGGCTGTGCTGTGATTGGAAGCAATCAACACCCTTCTCACGAACACGACAGCACTGATCTGATTCTACCCCTCCACCTAGACTCCCTTTGTAGCAGTTCCATCCCCTTTCCCAGCCTTTTAACCAGAAACAATGGTACCCTTGTTTTCTCATTTAGTAATAACTTCTGCTATTCCAGATTTATATTTCAAAGTAAGAGTTACCTCCTGCAAGAGGCGGTATCTAAGTTATCTATTGCTGTGTAACAAATTACCGCAAACCTGGCAACTTACAACAACATGCTGATTATTTCAATGTCTGTGGGTCAGGCGTCGAGGCCTGGGTCCTCTGCTTCAGGAGCTCTCGCAGGGTGTGTGGGCTAGGGCTTCAGTCTCACCTGAAAGTTTGACTGGGGAAGTACCCACTTCCAAAGTCCTGTAGCGTCGGCAGAATTCCGTTCCGGAGGTTGTTGGATTGAGGGCCTCAGTTCCTTGCTGCTGGTTGGCCAGAGGCTATTTTCAGTTCCTTAAATGATGCTGTCCTGGAAGCAACATCCTTTCACCTTTGCCATACTGTAGTGATTAAAAAAAGTTCATCGTCCAGTCCACAGTCACAGGGAGGGGATTACACGAGGACGTGGACACCAGGAGGCAAGGACCATGGGGGCTCATCTTAGAATCTGTCCACGACAGACAGTAAAATATAGACATGGATGTTGGAGTTGTGTGCCTGCTTTCAAATTTCAGCTCCATCATTTAGAATCTGTGCTTCTCTGAGCCTCAGCTTCTTCATTTGTATAACAAGGGTAATAATAGTACCTACCTTATGGAGTTGTTGTGAGGATTAAATGAGTTATTATATTTAAAGTGCTCAGAATGGCCTGGCCTATGGTAACATCATGTCACTGTTAGCTATTATTACTCTTTCTCTTTGCTGAGGTTATTTCTGAGAGGTGTGGGCGGCACAGGGGCCATGTCCACCTTCTCTCTGAGATGATCTTACAGTCTTAGGCAGTGGTGCTTCTTAGTCATTGCCACACACATAGCGTATGAACACAGTGGTTTTCAGATAATTACGAATAAGCTGCCTGTTATATGTTTGACAAATTGCTTCCTATTGATTTATGTTGGGTTTCTCAAGGGAAGACGGGATGCCACAAATGATAAGTAAAGTGGCGAGAGCCAACAATTCAGACAGAAGAGTCCTTGGGGACAATTTGATACTGTACAAAGTGGTTTTCATCTTTAGAAACAGTTAAGATCAGACCATCAAATATTTATGGGCCTTTAGCAGGAGCTGTTGTCCTTCAGCTAAATTGCGGAGTCTATTATAAGCGTTCCGAATGAAAACTATTGCCTTTTAAAGGTGTCTGTGTAGAAGATGGCGTTTAAAGATATCTTAGCTTTGTGATTGAAAGAAGAGATGGAATTGGCGCTGATGGCAGTCTCCAGGTGGAAATTGTAAGAACTTTGTTTACAAAAGTGATGTGGAGTATTAGGAAGAAAAGGAGGTTTATAATAAACCCAGAAAAATCACAAACTATGTCTCACTGAGTTACGAAATAGAAAAAAAATGAAGATTTTAGTATTTGAAGAACAAACCAAGTTGGAGTAATCATGGCATTTCATTATTTTCAGAAATGTTGGCAAAAGACAGGTTTTGTCTAATATGACAGCAGTAGTAATGTCACAAATACCTGTCCCTAAGATAAATGGCAGAAGGACAGAACTGAGCTTCACACGCATTGACTGCTCAGAGTAAGTGTATCCATTGGGATTGCATTTAGCTGCAAGTAACAGGACACCTAACTGACAGGACTTAAACAAGTAAGATCCTGGACAAGTAGAGCAATTTTAAATGCCATCAAGGACCCAATTCTGTTTATCTTCTTCCTCTCTATCCTTAGCTAGTTGTTTTCATGTTCATGGTCTCCAGAGGGCTGTTGCACCCCCAGGTATCCTACTTGTTTTAGGAAATGAAAGGAGGGAGGAAGAGGGGCTGAAATAGAATGAGATAAGGAGTTGTGCTGGCTGAGCCTGTCCATTTAAAAAACTTTCCTGAAAGCTCTGCCCAGCTTTTGTTTTATCCATCGACTAGGACTGTGTTACACAGCTACAAGCAAGCCTAGGAAATAAAATATTTCATCTTTCCAGCCTCTATACTAGAGGAAGGCAAGGGGCAAGGGGCTGTGAATGGTTTGGGGATTCCCAATCCACAGGTCCAGCCATAGTCATATCTGGAACGCCATGCACCCTGGTCACTCTTATTCGCAGCTCTCTGGCTGGGTTTTCAAACTACTTCCTTTGTTTATGAGCAGGATGCCAGTTGGAAATGTTTCCATGGGGTATCAGAGAATTGGGTAATTTGATGTTACTAATTAGCTGAAACGTGTAATAAAGAAAGGCTTCACATCTGGTCACTCATCTCAATGGCTACAAAGGAATTTCCTACCTCAAATTCTGAGTGCCGTCGTTTGAACAATACAACGTTTAATAATTTGCACCTTCCTGTCTGGTGGTCAAGAGGAACAGCACAAATATTGTTCTACCCACAAGAGGCTGTCCGTGTACAGTGGAGGCCGTGACTTGGTTTTATTCTTCTAGAAAACCCGGCAGCATGTAGCTGGCACATAGAAGTGCTCAAAGCATACGCTGGTTGAGCAAGTGCATAAGCCTCTCCTCTCTGACTTGCTTCTCTCATGGGGTGAAAAGTCAAGGCTAACAGAGCAACCTGTTTGTATGTAGCATGAAGATTCTGCAGGCAGCAATGCTACGGCTTGGTTTCCATTGGAAAGTGAGATGTGGTCTTTAATAAACCAGTGTAAGTACCTCACTTCGTATCCTGGCAAAGTGCCTGCTCACTTGTCTGAGTCACCGAATTGTCTGTCTTACATGGGGAACATTTGCTAACTCACTTTGACCACGGCTGTTCTCCTTTTGCCTAATCAAGGTAAATTGCAGGGATCCATTCTTGATGCTGAGATGGGAGGACAGAGACAAGAAGCAGGGATCTGATTTTCCTTAGCGAGGGGCACAGGACAAAGGGCATGGAGGAGCACTCAGGCATGTCACTTGGTGCTGGGAGAGAAGAGGGGTTGGAAGGGAGGGAGAACTAAGTCTGTAAAGATTAAATAAATACCCTGGCCTGATTCCCACTTAGGAAGATGCCACGTCTTTAAGGAAAATACCTAGGTGATCATTGAGCAAGCTTGCAGAATGTGTGTAATGAGACTGAAATTGAGTGTTCATTCAACATTTGATCAAATCACTGTGACACTTCACTGACAAGAAGAAATAAAATGCTTAACTGAACCCTTCCAATATAGGGAAGGAGATATTATTGAAAAAAACTTTTTTTCAAAAACAATATTTTGATAAAATAGTATTACTTCTCTTGTGCCACCCAGCCTCTGGGAACTCTAATCCTTTGAAAGCTATGGATTTCCTTTTGTTTGATGTGGCAAGGCACGCTTTCTTAAGACTCAATTAGAACACATTTTTCCAGTGGGTAACAATCTTGATCACATTAATATTCATGAGAGGAGCCTGTGTCCCACTTGTTTTTTAATAAAAGAAATAGGATCTGGGGATATCAGTCAGTCGTAGAGGCCCATCACCCTGGGACAACATAACTATACATTACTATTGCAATTCATTAAAAACACTAGCAATTGGAAGGGAAGTAGCAATAATAAAAAATTGTTACTGTTAGGCAAACACTAGAAAATGCTTGTTGTGAATATCCTCTCCTGACTGTTTAATCAACAGGAGAAGCAGACACGCTCCGGGCAGCTGGAGGTGCTGCAATGGTCCACAAGGAATGGCCATCATGATGAGGCTGAAATCTCACTGCAAAAGAGGGAGGGACCATGTTACTCTTCTATACTATCTTCCAGAGCTTCCGTTCCACCACTAGGAAGGCCCAACTCCCAGTAACACACTAACACTCCCTGTCTTCTTCCTTTTGGGGTTGTCACATGAGCATTCTGCCAAGCATTGTGTCCAGTTGTCTTCTACAGATGATTTCCTTAAATTCTCACCACAAGCTGAAGAGGAAGGTGCTACAACCTATTTTATAAATTGATGTCATTAAGCCTCTCACCCAAGGTGATATTGCTAGTAAATGGTGGAAACTAGGGTCCAAATCAGAACCTTGTAAGTCACAGAGTGATAGAGAAGCACTGTCTTGGATGGTGTTGTAGTGGCAGGAGCTGAAAAAGAGCAAGGGCAGGCAGGGAGCAGAGGAGGGACCCGCGTGAGAGATGGCACTGTGACTGCTGATTGTCTGGGGGCTCGTGTAGAAACAGAGTGACGATCAACGTCATGGGGTAAACTTAGGCCTGCGCTTTTCTTCTTGAAGGCTTATCATCAATCTCTTTGATTTTTACCCTTACGAATGTGTTCACTGAGTCTTGCTCCCTGGAGTGGAGTTTAAACATGTGAAGAATAAGCCTTATACAAAGGTTTTCCCGTTAGCCAGAATGTGTGTAGAAGGGGAAATGTTTAATTTAATTTAATACTGTTTTTCTGTGTTACCTCCTTGGTTATGACACATGTGCCCCCTGTCCCGTGACCCCTTGTTGGTAATGAGCCATTGTCTTAGTTAGCTTGGGCTGCCCTGACAAAATATTAGAGAATGGGTGGCTTAAATAACTTGAATCTATTTTCTCACAGTTCTGGAGTCTGGGAAGTCCAAGATTACAGTTCTGGCAGGGTCTGATTTCTGGTGAGAGCTCTCTTCCTGAACTGCCGAATGTTGCTTCTCACTATGTCCTCACATGATGAAGAGAGGGAGCCACCCCTCTGGTGCCTCTTCTTAGGAAATCACGAATCCCATCGTGAAGTCCCCACCCACATGACCTCATCTAACCCTAATGACCTCCAAAGTCCCCATCTCTAATACCATCACGTTGGAGGTTAGGGCTTCATTCAACCTATGGATTTGGGACAAACACAAACATTCAGTCTGGAAGAGTCAGCGTCTTTCTCAGGCCTGATGCTTAGTGTGAAACAAAAATCCGTTCTTCAATGTAAGGAGCCCTGGCAAGCACAGTGGCTCTTAGGAGCCCAGCCCAGGTCTGCAAATTGGGGCATAGCCAGTTTCAGGGAGAAGGAATCTGATGTAGATGTTCTCAAGGGCTGCATACTTCATCCAGATCCTCAAGCCGCCCAGCTGTCTTAGTCTGCTCAAGATGTTAGAACAAAAATACCATAGACTGGGTGGTTTCAACCACAAACATTAATCTCTCAGTTCTGAAGACTGGAAAGTCCAAGATTAAGGTACCAGCAGATTCGATGTCTGGTAGGGACCTGTTTCCTGGTTCACAGACGGTGCTCTTCTCGTTGTGTCTTCGCATGATAGAAAGAGTGAGAGAGCTCTCTGAGGTCCCTTTTAAAAGGGCACCAATCTCATTAATGAAGATTTCACCCTCATGACCTAATCAACCCCCAAAGTCCCACCTTCTAATACCATCACCTTGGGGGTTAGGTTTCAACATATGAATTTTGGGGGTAGTAGGGTACAAGCCTTCAATTCATAACGACAGTCTCTTCCTATCTTTGGTCCTTCTCTGGGCATCTGATTTCTCCTAGTTCTCTACTAAACCCCAAGGAGGGTCATATAACTGTCTTTCTTGCTGAGGAAGCAGCATTCGTCTTTCTCTGCGAGCTGCTTGCATCCTGAGCTGGACTGAGCCCATCCCTGGCAGGCAGCAGAAGCACTGAACGATAACTGTCCTGGTCCGAGTCCAGACAAGCCAGTTCATCCCGATGAGCCCCCTCCATTGCTCAGTCTGCAGCATTCTTTCTTCCCTTTGTGCTATGTGCCCTCTTACTATTCCTTCTCGGGTCCATGGGTCCACTGATTATACTTTGTCTTTCTACTAGTCTACTGACTGATGTTTCAACCATTATAAGTGTACTTATATGTATAAAATTCACATGAAGACACCTTATGTTGAGTAGACACGCAGGGAGGACATAAAAATTGCAGAGATTTTCATCTGTCCTTTGAATGGGATTTTATTTAGAAGAAGGCATTTTTTTTTCTTAACCAAATAATGCATAATGAATGCATAATGAATTAAAAAAGCCTCTTCTGGTCATTGTAGTCAGGAGATCTTTCCGTGTTCAAATTACTCCACCTCCTCTGGCAAAAGGAAATCCTTGTAAAGGACAATAGACAATAGCAATGTAGTATTTCTAGTTAATGTGGAACCTCAATTTCTTTTATTGAGTGGTTCAGAAATGATTATCCTTTCTCTTTACTCGGTAACTGAAAAATGTAGAGGGAGCTCTAGTAATGACCTTGGGGTTTTCCTGAGGCTAAATGGCTTCACAGTGGCCACATACCTGTTGCCACTTGGGGGTAATTTGATGCAGTCCCTTAGTAATGAGGATATGAATAACGACAAAGGGAAATTTGCCTGGAACACGGTGCTTTTGCTTAATAAAATTACTGCTTTTTTACTTTTTTGAGAGTTGAAAGACCTAGGGTGATTTCCCTAAATGGTTTCAACTAACCTGATGCAGAAGGAAAGATGAGAATTAATGGCGCTCTCACTGGAAAGTTTAAAGTCCAATTAGCTCTCAGGCTGGCTGAGTTTTGTTAATTCACCAATGGGATTCTGGGAAGACAGGCAGGCCATGGAGGCAGGGAGAGCTAAGTTAGAATGAAGAACACAGGGGAAAGCAACTAACCAAGGTGATTTGTTCCACATTGACCCACCTGGCACATAAGGCATTACCGATTTTTTTACCTTGTTAACAAGCTCTATGCAAAACTTGGAATAGTAGCCCGCTTATCCTTCTGATTAATTTTCTGTAACTTAGGATGCTGTGAGTAAATGGATTAAAGAGCCATTTGGTCTTCAAAAAGAGGTTTATGATTGCTTTGATGATCAAGTATTTAGGGGACACAATGGATGGTCATGGATAATGGATTAGGAGAAGTAGGGTATTAAAAATGAACTCTCCTCCCTGGCCATATATAGATGTTGCTGAGAAGTTAACTGGGGACTTATTTAACCCTGCCATGCACTTAAATGAACAGTAGAGATAAGCAGAGTCAACTCAGTCAACCCAAGGGAACCCACTGTTCTCACTGCCTGGAGAAAAATCAAGTCTTGTTGGTGGAGCTTTGAAGTATAACCTCCATTATCTCAAGATAAATTCTTAGGACAGTCACAAGTACAAGATCAGAGCTGAAAACATACTCTGAGAAAAATGAACTTGTTTACCAGAGGTTACCTCTACCCAATCGGTATCGCTGACAAAATATCAATCCATGGAGAAGAGCTTCCATATGGAAGACTGCCTGGATTGGTTCCTCCATCTCTACTCTTTTATCTTTTCTGAGACCCCACTCACTCTGCTTTCTCCAGGTGCGAGAAAAAGTTGGTAATGATGAGACGCGATAGAACAAGGACATTTTGGAGAGAAGGGGGGCACATATATATGCTTATATATAAGCTTATAAATAAAAATGCATGTGGATGGATAAATTTCCATTTTGTAATAAATTTGTTTTGTCACAAATTTAAGTCACAAATTATAAATTTTTGGTAATTTGTTATAGTACAATAGGAAACTGATACTCAACAACTGGAATGGATCTCAAAGGCATTATGCCGAGTGAAAAAAGTCAGTCTAAAAGGCCACACACTGTATGATTGCATTTATATAACATTTTGAGATGACGAAATTATAGAGATGGAGAACAAATTAGGTCATCTAGGGTTTAGGGATGATGGGGAGGAGGGAGTGGATGTGAAGCATGAGTGAGATCTTTGTACAGATGGAATTGTTCTGTGTCTTGATTACGTTGGTGGTTACACAAATATGCATGTGATAAAATGTCATAGAACTGTGTACACACATTATACCAATGTCAATTTCCTTGTTCTGATATTGTGCTATAGTTATGTAAGGTGTAACCAAGGGGGAAACTGGGTAAAGGGTATGTGGAACCTCTCTGTACTATCTTTGTAATCACTTGTGAATCTACAAATATTTCAAAATAAAATTATTTTCTAAAGCAAAAATAACGAAGACTGTGGCCGATTCAAAACTTGTAATAAAGTATATTTTCTGAAAATGTCTTTGATTCTATGTATTATGTAGACATATGCATGCTGCAAGTTTTGCTCTTTGGAGTCCATTGGCATTACTACATAGATTAGTAAACACTGAAGCAGTAATTTAAATGTATGAATATCAAATCTCTTTAACCCATTACTCAGCTATTAACTGCTCACACCACGCTGCCATAACAAAATACCATAGACTGAGTGGCTTAAACAACTGAATTTACTTTCATACTGTTCTGGAGGCTAGAAGTCCTAGCTCAGGGTGCCAGCCTGCTTAGGTTCTGGTGAGGACTCTCTTCCTAGCTTGCAGATGGCCACCTTCTCACTAAGAAAAGCTCTCTGGGTCTCTTCTTTTCAGGTCACTGAACCCATCAGGTGGGCGCCAACATGACCTCATCTAAATTGTCACCCAAAGGCCTCATCTTCAAATACCATCACATTGACAGCTGCAGTTTCAACATACGAATTTTGAGGTGACACAACTTAGTCTATAGTAGACCCTGAAGTGGATATTTCAGTTTGAAGGAACAAGAAGGGAATTAAGATTTAAATTCCCAAGGAGTTGGTTTAGTGCTCATAACCCTAGGCAGTTTCTTCGAGCTTGTTGGAAAACTCATCTATAAAAGGAAAATACTTTGCTATGAGTGTAAACTATAAACTATTTTCAGTACAGATATATATTTTTATGAGGTTTTTAATTTGGAAATACTCACATGTCAAGTGTGATGTGGATTTTTTTTAAAAAAACCTTCTAATAAAAAGTATTTGCATTTGGATCTGGGCTTACATTTCTGGTCTGAATATCTTTGGGTACGTTGCTAATCTAGCTGATTTGTAAGATGGAAGATGGGCTGCATAGATTATTGCGAGTGTTAAATGAGATCACATATGAAGTGCTCAGGGCATTGTTGATCACACACTAAGTGTAATAAATGTTAGTTCCCTTTCTCTTCTCTCTATACTATTATTTAAAAGTAAAGCTCCTGTACTGGAAAATATGATGTATTTCACAAGTGAAACAATGGATGAAAGATTCAAAGGAATGGAAGAATTGTATGTAGTAGGAAGAAAACTACCAGCAATAAATATTGAGAATTTGCAAGGTCAACATCTCATGACAAGAAAGAGTCCTGAAAATTGGAGGAGACATAGCAGATACAACACTTCCAACCTGAAGCAACCCCCAAACTGACAAGATCAAAGATTTTTAAAATTACCTCTCTACGGATGATAAACCAGGATACCATCCCTGGTAAATTCATCCACCCAAGTTACATAAGCTACCAGGGCTTGAAATTGAGACAGTATTTCAAGTCTCAACACTTTTTTTTTTCAATCTGAAGTAATAAAGAATGGCCATTTTTTTTCTATATACCTTGCATGCTACTTTGATTTCTTTGCTTTGTTTCTCCCAATAGAATATTGTTGCTGTTCTCACACCTTTTAGTGTAAGCTTCACCAGGCAAACTAAAACCAAATGCAGAACAAGTATAGAGAAAGAGATGGCCAACTTGAGATGGATGTTTGCTAGGCTGGTATTACATTTTACTTTTTACAAAATAGGCTTTAACAAAGACTATAAGAAGAGATAAAGAAGGACCCAGTAACCCCACTTCTGGGTATGTGTCCGAAGCAACCCAAAATATGACTTTGAAGGGACATGTGCATCCATATGTTCATTGAAGCATTATTAACAAAAGCCAAGATATGGAGGCAGCCTGGGTGTCCATCAAGGGATGAATGCATAGAGAAGAGATGGTACATATGTACAAGGGAATATTACTCAGCCATAAAATATAATAAAATCTTGCCATCGGCAACAACATGGATGGATCTAGAGGTTATTGTGCTGAGTGAAGTAAGTCAGACAGAGAAAGATAAATGCAATATGACTTCACTTACATGTGGAATCTAAAAAACAAAATAAACAAACAAAGAAAACAGAAACAAACTCATACATACATAGAGTACTTTGAGGATTGCCAGATGGGATGGGTGGAAAAGGAGAAGGGATAAAGAAGCACAAATTGGTAGTTACAAAATAGTCGTGGGGACATAAAGTGCAGCATTAATGAATATAGTCAATAATGTTAAAATTATGTATGGTATTCAGATGGGTACTGGATTTATCAGGGTGGTCACTTTGTAAGTTATATAAATACCCAATCACTGTGTTGTACACCTGAAACTAATATTGTATGCCAAGTATAATTGAAAAATAAAAAAATAATTAAGAAAAAAGTTAATCTAGAGTTGCTATTAAATGAAAAGATAGGATCTATTGAGTACAAGGCATGTTCATGTCTTTTTCCAACCTTACTGCCTTCATTAAGTGCGGTGGTCTTGAGCACGGTTAGAAATAGGACACGTACCCTGAGAGTTATGGGCAAAAACTCCACCCTGGAATGGAAACAGGAAAACCTGCTTTTCAATCCAAATGGATAAAACTACCACCTGGTATGTTAATTGCTTCATTACCCCAGAGTGAGTTTGTGAAAATTTGTGCCAGATACCAGTTAAGCTTTTGTAGAGCATTCTATGCTCATCTTAACAGTATTTATCCTTCTACCTTTACAGTGGTGAGCATGTTCCCATACACACAGTGGATATTCAATACATGTTTGATTTTAGAAGTGACACACACACAAAAACTCATTTCCAACTGTCATTATTTACATACAGAATTTTAAACCATAGCTATGAAATATTGCCAACATGGGAGAACCTTCATTTCCCTGGCCACGTGCTTCCATGGAGAGGGATGTCATCCTTTCTCTTTGTCATGTGGAATAGCTGTCTGATGGGTGACTTTAGGGAAAACTGAGTGTGTTTGGTCCAGCCCTTCCTGAGGTTTTCTCTTTCAGCTCTCCTTCACTTCTGAGAGGCCCATCAATTTCTTGATCTGTGCAGGGTATTAATCTGTAAGAGTTGATGATTCCAGGATTTCTCGAGAGGCTGGCAGGAGTACCTGAACCAGTGGTCAATTCTCTCTTGGAATCTTCAACTATAACTGTGGATGTGTCTATTTCTTCTGGCAGTTCTATCGGTTTTGTTGCGTATATTTTGAAACTCTGTTATTAGGTGCATAAATATTTAGGATTGCTTTATCCTCTTGAGAAATTTAGCCCTGGACTGTCGTGAAAAGACCTTCCTTATCCCTGGGCTTTAGGCAGTGAGGGAATCAATGTTTTTCCTTTGCCAGAGAAAATACATGCTAGGATTGCACTTCCTGATCCTGGTGTATTCAGTGCAACCAGTTCTGACCCTTAAAGCTACAAACAAAAGTGACATGCATCCCTTCCAGCCTGGAGCATTTAATTGCTGATGTGAGAAACTCCAAAGCTCCCTTTCCTTCTATCTGCTAAAGTTCTTCCACCAGCCTGGGTCCTGAGTAAGGAGACATGAGCTCTTAGCTGACTTGTGGTGGACATGTAGTGTAAGCTAAGAAGAAACATCCAGTGGTTTAAGCCTATCCTTTATTCACTGATATGGAGACACATACATAATCCTGAGGACATGCAGGCTAGAAGTCATAAGGATTGCTTACTTCTTCCTTTGTAAAAAGTCTTAATTCATGTGCTTCTATGTGACTTCTTAGTGGCAATAGAGTTTTGTTTTGTTTTGTTTTTAAAAACACTCCAGTTTTTGGTAATAGGGCATGTGTTTCATTTATTAACACTAAACAAAATTTATTAGGTAGTATTTTGATTTTTCTTTTAAGAAAAAATCTCTACCTCCTTTGAAACCTTTATTAGGTTATGTTTTTCTGTTCAAGGAACACATTGACTCTTCTACTTGCTCATAACAGAGGAAACCCTTTATGATAAGAGGGATGGGGGAAATCTAGATTCCTAATGAAAGCCAGCTTTCAAAGGATCCTGGTGTGTGCCTTTCAAGGGAAGGGCAAGGTTACCGAGGTTCTCTCAACAGTTTCCACTTCTTGCAGAAAACCCTTCCTCTAAGGATCAGATTATGTTTTAAATTTAATTTAAGGAAAAAAAAAGTGAGGTGCTGACATTGATCAGTTGTGAGGACCATATCAATTTAGGCAAATCTGCTATCATTGTAAGAAAGTCCTAAAGGAGAATGAGAAGAAGTGGGACAGAGGAATGAGTTGGCTTTTTTTTTTGGGGGGGGGGTAATGACAATGATGGTTTTATAATGTTTGAAGTCATACAAACATAGTTTTTATTAAATGGTGCTAAAAATGTATAAGAAAATGCATAAGAGTATTGGTATACTCTTGGCCCCCTACCCACACTCATCCTTTCTCCTGAGGCAACAACTTCCAATTCATATTCATATTATAAATAATATGCTTTTTAATAAATAGCATACTATATTCTATTGAGATCAACTTTACGTATTATGTACATTTCATTAATTATTTACAATATCATTAATTAAGGATATTGTTTCTTATGCATTTCAACTTATTTTCCCTCTTCTCTCTTTTCACTATAATGTTATATAAAACATTTTAGATAAAATCAATAGGAAGAATTTACGTTACTATCGAACTACATAGACATTTTTACTGTTAGATGTTATATAGTTATATTTCCTTTCTCATATAACTTTTTGTTTTTCTTGGAGTTATCACTTGCTTTGGTTTTTATTTGCCCAGTTTTCTACCTGCATATTGCCCTGTGTTTTCCACATGCTCCAACAGATATCACACATCTATTGAAAATTTTTCCAAATATTCAAGTGCAACTTCAAATATTACATAAATCCATGTCTACCCACTCTTCCCACACCCCGTAAAACTCTTTTGAATCTCGCCACCTTCTTATTCCAATCTGGACTGCTTGCTCCTTAGGCTGTGCATGTTTGTTTTCCTGGCACTGATTTTTTGCCCTTTTGTCCTGGGTCCTGTCTTCCTCTTTCTTGATTTATTTCATTCTCCTGGTGGAGCACATCTTCCAAGTAAGAGTGTACGGATAGTAAGTGTCTTTCTTTTACCCTTGCACACGACCAGTAATCAACTAGCAGGGCCAGCTTATTAGGTGTACACACTGAGCAGGCACATAGGGCCTCCCACTTAGAAGAGCATTGCACGTAGTTCAATGCTCTGTTATTGCCATCTTGAAATTCTTAATTTTTGAACAAGGATTCCCCACATTTTTTATTTTTCACTGGGCCTCTCAAGTTATGTAGCTGGTCCTGTTGGCTATATATATGTAAACCCAAGTTGAAATAATTTCCCCCTGATAATGTTGCTGTCATTGCACCACTGTCTTCTAGTATTTAGTGTTACCACTGAGAAGTCTGACGCCATTCTGGTTCCCGTTCTACTGTATTTGGCTCAATCTTTTTCTCTGTGGAAGCTCTTACAAGCCTCTCTTTATCTTAATGAACTGAAATTTCATGGTTGATTGGATTTTTGTGTTTTTTTTTTTGCTTGGTATACCTGATGTGGGCTCTTCCAATTTTGAGCTTTCGATCTCAAATATAAAGGAAATTTCCTATATGATTTTTTTTTATAGTTTTCTTCTTTCTCTTGTTTATGCTTCTCTGTATGAAACTCTTATTATTTAGATATTGGACTTTTTGGACTAATCTAATTTTATTATCTTTCTTGCTTATTGTTTATTGACTTGTTTTTGTTCTACTTTCTGGGATTTTTTTTTTTTAGCTTCATTTTCCAATGCTGCTATTAAATTTATTATTTCAGCCATCATATTTTAATAAACAATAGTCTCTCACTATTCTTTTTTTGTAGTTTTCTGTTCTTTATTATAGATGTACTGTTTTCTCTTATCTTTCATATAAATGATAGATTTTTCTTTGAAGCTTTCTCTGTTTCCTCTATGTTTCTTTGATATTCTTTGTTTCTTCCTATTGGTTTTTGCCTTTCTTATTACAGACTTTCTTCAAATTTCTGCTGATCTTTGGCATTCAGTTCATATTGAGGAGTAGTAATAAAAAAAGCTTTATTGGAGGGGGTGTGTGTGTGTCTGTGTGTATGTTCATTTTTGTTATTGGCAAGTAGACTATACATAAAATGATTTGACAGAGACTTGATTTTTTTCTTTGTGGAAACCCCAAATGACAGCATCCATAAGCCTTTTCTCTCTGGTACCTTGATTTCTCCAGAGAGCAAATCCTAAAGCATCCCTAGCTACAGGCATTGTGAGAGCAGGCAGAGAAAGAGAGAAATGGTATTTCACTATTTATTATCTAGACATTCATTGAATGTCCCTATTTTCAAAATCATGCCTCATATGTTGTCTCCATTGTGCTCAGTATTCCCCACTTCCGAGGTGATACTCTGATTCATTTTTTTCAGAGAATAACTCTGTAATCTCCTGTGGTGAGGGAAGGGGATGGACTGGGGGTACCCAAATGTGTCTTCTCACTAACCGGTGGGTCTTTAGCTCCAAGCAACTCCTCAGGCTTCCATGATGCCCTATACATTCAAGCCCTGAGTCTTTCCTGAGTTTTGCAGAGCACACTGACTTGTTTCTCATCATTGCCTCCTATCAGGGCAGGTGGATTTATGCTTTCTCTGTTTGGCTAAATGAGTTTCACACCTCTATCCATTTTTAATCTTCCCCAAATTGGTGACATCTACTATTGGCTTTCATCCCTGCTCCTGCTCTTTTTGTCCTTCTGACTTTATATCTTTCTTTTTATTCCTTTTCTTATATATTGATGGTATTTCAGGAGGAGACAGAGACACATTTTTTTTTTGGCCAGTCTACCACATTTAAATAGAATTCTTAACTAACCTTCTAGAGTCTTTCTAATACTCTAATTTTATGTCAAAATTGATGTTGGCAATGAAGTGGTATGGAGAGTATCCAAAAGTAGGGTAAAAAAAAAAATAAAGAGAGAAACAGCATGCTATTGTTTGACAAGGAATGTTCTTAGATATATAAATAGATTTTAATAGCAAGGACAGATGGGGGACTCTTTTATCTTTTGAAGGTTATTCAGCTTTACAGTTTTTGAAAAATCTAAGTATTCAAGTGTCGATGTAGGGGGAAAACTCATTCATTTGGGTGAGAGAAAAAGAGGAGAAAATATGTAGTGGAAAACACCTACTGAAAAATAGAGAACCTGAATTTGTCTGAACAGAACTTTCTACATTTGGAATTCTGTGTAAATTCATTTTAAAAATTATTCATAGAGGGGGGAAAAACTCTTTGTCAGTGATAACGGACAAAAACTTGACAGGGAAGAACAAAAGAAGAGTTAAAAATGAGAATTATGGACTAATGTCTTCAGTTTACTTTGAAATATATTTAAAATAAGAAGATTGCATAGAGGAATGGCTAGATGGATAGATATGTGATAAAGCAAGTAGAGTAAAATAGTACTAATATTATCTAGGTGATAAGTATATAAGTATGCACTAAAATTCTTTCAATTTTACTGTGTGTTTGAAATTTTTTGTAGTACAATGTTGGGGGGAAAATGAGGTTTGTGGTGATAAAGACAGAGACGAAGGAAATAATACTTCTAGACCTAGACCAGCAAAGCAAACCCAGAGAAGACACTGTCACTCAAATTTTCTTGAAGAAACATCTAGGTGTGAACTTTTAAAAAATTTTACCTCTAAAGACTGAAGTTGATGCTTCATTCTTATAGCTATAGGTATGCATAGTCTTACCCTTTTCTGGTACTTTCCCTTCAAACCTAAAATTAAGACAGGAGCTAAATTCAGCCCAAAAGTACAGGTTCCCAAACCATGGAGGAAATGATATTGAGTCTAAATGCCATAGTAGAAAGTCGATTTCCTGATGTGCTGATCAAGGAAAATGTGTTTTAAATCGTTCACTTTATCATCACATAAAGGCTAACTTTCTAGTTTCAGTTGGCAAGCTCTGATGACCAGAGCGTGGCACTAATGAAATGTAAGGTGTGTGGGCCAAATGGCCTTTAGCCTAAAGTAGTATAATTCTGACTTGATATCAGAATTATGGATCCAATCATCTCACAGGTCTGTTGCTTCATATAAAACCATTACCCAATCCACCCTGATCCTAGAGTTATCATTTGCAGCTGTGCCCTTTGTGACACAGGAGAACTGAGAGCAAGTCTATCTCAAACATACTTATCACCACTTTTGGGAAAAACAATTGACTTATCACCATGGGGAGATGTTTGATCGGATTAACCTTCTAGGTGTATGTGAGCTCATCCGGTAGCAAACCGTTTTCCTTTTAGAAGGAAAGTATTTTAATAAAATGCTTTAAAAGTTGACAGTATTATTGAAAGAGTTCAGAAATATTGCCACAGGATAAATTCTATACAAATAGAAATATTGAACGGACACGTTCCTGCACTGTATATATTCATCTATTCTCATGTTGAAAGCTGCTGCCGCTATTATTTGGGATGTTGTGTGTAAAGTGGCTTGACAATCAGCATTATCGTGTGCTGTACTCACAGGGCTGCAAGAGACCCTGTAACTGCCGGGCTGATGTTTTCACTAAGATGAGGCTCCTCATTAGAGAATAACTTCCCAAGGATCATCTGAACATGCTGATATCTGCCATCTCACATGGACAACTCTTTCATCTTTCCTGAATTTGTTTTCTTTCAGACTTCAGGAGCCCCAGTGAATTAAAAAAAAAGGAAAAAAAAGTTTGAGCATTCAAACATGGTGTTTTTTGAAGCATCTTGGTGGCTATTTTAACGGTTTATCAGAAGGAAATACCTCTGTGTTGGAATTTGAAGGAAGCTGGGTTACTTTAGTGCAATCCTTTTATTTTATAAATGAAGAAATGGAGCTCCAAGGGTGTATGTGACTTGTTTAGGATTGTGGAGTTTAAGAGCACAGGTACTGTATACCAGCTCTCTGGTCTCTGCTTGGCAGTCTCTCGTCACGGTGCTGCCTGGATTGGAAACTGGCTCTGCTGACTTGTTTGTCAATCATTTGGCAGAGCTTTCTAAGCCCAAATTTAAATTAGTTTTGTTCATACTTATTAGGAAAATAAAAAGCTTTCAGAAAGTAATGTCTACAATAATAAGACAAGCAACCTGATTAAAATTGGGCCAAAGTTTTAAACAGATGCTTCATAAAATAAAATATATGAGTAGTCAGTAAGTTCATGAGAAGATATTCATCATCATTAGTTAGCAGGGGAATGCAAATAAAAACCACATTGAGATACCACTACACAGCCACTGAAATGGCTTAAATTTAAAAAGACTGACATGACAAACACCAGGTTTTGGTGGGGATGTGGAACAAGTAGAATTTTCATACCTGCTGATGGGAAGATAAATGAGTACAATCATGAAACTTCTTGGCAGTTTTATATGAAGTTAGATATGCACTTGGGTAAAGCACATTCACCCAGGAGGTATGAAAGTACATGTACACGTAAAGGCTTGTACACAAATGATCATAAGTTTTATTTGTAATAGTCAAAAACTGAAAAGGATCCAAATGTCTACCGCTGATGAATAGATAATTAGCTTGCGGTATATCTATGCAAAGCTATGTCCACCTCCTAACCCCTGGTTCCTGTGAACATGACTGTGAGATAATGGGAAAAAATACATACTATTGGTCTCTTCCCCTGGTTCCTGGCGCAGAGCTCCTAAAACCTTTGTAATTTCCTAAGTGATAAGAGCGCTAGGAGCTTCTTTTGTTCTAATATTTGGTCTTTGATCCTGGTTCCTGACACTGAGCTCCTGAATCCCTTGGGATTTCCTGGGTGACAGGCGCGTCTTCTTGTTCTAAGGAGATGACTCCCGGTGGGCTCCTCGATCGGGGCTGGTCACCAGAAAGACCAAGGCATGATTAGTAGCCTGGGATTCTCAGCCTCCCCGCCTCCCCCATTCTCCAGAGAAGGGAGAGGGGCTGGAAATGGATTTAACGACCCATCATGCCTACGTGATGAAACCTCCATAAAAATCCCAAAAGTATGGGGTTCAGAGAGCTTCCGCGTTGGTGAGCAGTGGAGGTGAGGGGAGAGCCCTGCGCTCGGAGAGCATGGAAGCTCCGCCCCTTCCCTCACACCTGGCCTGCACAGCTCTTCTATATGGATGCTCATCCCTATCCTTTATCGTATCTGTGGGGACAGAGCCAGGAGTGCAGTTTCCAGGCTCTCGCCCTCACATGGAAAGGTGCTGGCTCAGGTAGTAAATGGCCATCAACTGTGATTGGATGGCCATTAGCTGTGGCTAGTTGGCCATTGGCTGTAACCAGTGAGCCACTGGCCACTAATATAACTGCCGTGGCTACGCTAGCAGAAAATGGGGGCTAGAAAGAAGATGGTGGCTGAGCTAGCAAGTGCAGATTGCAGTGAGCAAGTGGGGTTGGTTGGCAGAGAAGCAGATGGCTGGTTGCGGATCATGTGGCTCCTGCTTCCTGTGTCTCCAACCCAGCCGCCAGCAGAATATAGCGGTATGACTCCCCTATCTATGGCTCTGTGGGTGTTCCTTTTTGGCCTCAGCATCTCCTGTGTTCTTACGCGGGGAGTGGAACTAGAGACCTCGCCTGACACCCTTGCATGACAGTATCCTTTTATAATAAACTGGTAAGCAGTAAGTAACGGTGAGTTCTGTGAGCTGCTCTAGGAAATGAATCAAACCCAAGAAAGAGGGAAGCTTTGATTTATAGCTGATTGGTCAGAAGCACAGCTGACAACCTAAACTTGCAATGGATGTCAGCGCATGGGGAGGGAACAGTCTTGTAGGGCTGAACCCTTAACCTGTGTATCTGACACTATCTCCAGGTAGATAGTATGAAAATTGAGTTAAATTATACGACACCCAGCTGGTATGGCAGAAAATTACTTGGTGGGGGGGAATCCCACACATCTGCTGTCAGTGGGTTGTGAGTGTGGTAGTAATGTGAGAGTAAAGGACAAACGGGGAGAACTAGGTGTCCCCTACTCAGCGACCTTATTTGAAAATAGGGTCTTTGCAGATGTAATTAAGTTAAAGAACTCAAGATGATTTCACCTTGGACTTAGGGTGGGTCCTAAATCAAATGACTCATGTCCTTATAAGGAAAAGGACATAGACACAGGTACACAGGGAGGAAGGCATGTGAAGATGGAAGCAGAGATGGGAATGATGCTGTCATAAGCCAAGACACACCTGGACCCACCAGAAGCTGAAAGAGGCCATGAAGGATTCTCCCCTAGAGGCTTTGAAATGAGAGAGGTCCTTGATTTCAGACTTCTGATCTCCAGAAGTGTAAGAGAATAAACTTCTGTTATTTTAAGCCATTGTGGTAGTTTGTTACTGCAGGCTTAAGAAACCAATACACTCTATGATTCCATTTATACAAAGAAAACGCAAACTAACCTATAGTGACAGAAAGCAGATCAGTGATTGCCTGGGCCTAGGGTTGGAGGGAGGGATGCACTGCCAAGGGACCAAGGAATCTTTTGGGGATGATAGAATTGTTTGTATGTACATTGTGGTAGTGGTTTCACAGGTATATTTTAAAAGATTGCGTTTTATTGTACATAAATTATATCTCACCGAAGTTTATTTTTAAAAAGCAGCAGTTCCTGAGTCCAGATGATCTTTGGCAGTAGAGAAGACAGCTGTGGGAAGACCTTGTAGATACAAATTTTCCTCCATCGAACTTCTCTCTAGAGAAACCTCATGGTGTTACTGCCAGTTTGAGAATCGGACTGAACTTGTGTAGTAGTTACCTGGGCTTTGCATTCTCTGAGAATGGTAACTGGTCGTAAGGAAAGTGGTTTCCTTACATAATTCAGCTTTACATTTTCCATTTACTTTACCAAATTCAAAGCCAAGGTTGGAATATTTTTTAAACAAAGGAAAAAGAGCTATGAAGTTGTTCATATCAATTCCATCTGGTTCCCCCAAACAGATCAACACTGCCATTGTCTTACTTTGTGTATCTGTGTGTATTTGTGTGAGAATTTGCAACATTCCACTGAGGAAGAACATTTAGACTCCATTGGATAAGGTGGCCCTGCCTGTCATTCGGTACTTATAAATTTCTCAACAGGACCCTTCCTGCTACTCCAATACCCTCTGCCACTCACCGTGAACTATTTGCATTCTCCAAACCTACCAAAGTCTGTAACTCTGAAGTTTCCTGGTTCTAAGGTGGCAAGTTCACGGACTATACCTTGAGAAACAATGTCCTGGGGAGATATAAATGAGCACCCCCTATCTTTATTCTTAGGTTTTAGGAATTTCACCAGGAACTCTGTCTTGTTCCCATTAATCCCATCTGGAACTCAATGAGTCCTTTCAATCGGCTGACTCAAGTCTTTCTTCAGACACGAAGTTTTTTCTCTACTATTTGTTGAATTAATAACTCTCCTCTCTCTGTTTCTTCTTTTAGCTTCTACATCTCCTCTTCTTCACATGAAATGTCTCCTGGATCTGCCTTCATGTTTCTCTATTTTATCCTATGATTTCTCTCTTGTATTTTATCTGTGTGACAATGTATTTCTTCCAGGCCTCTGAGTTGGTTCTCGATTGTGACCATTCCCTTCTATAAATTGTCTATTAAATGACTAAATTAAAATTTTTAGTTCTTAAATGTAAATTAATATCACATGTTGTTTCGTTTCACAAAGTCTTTTTATGTCCTAATTAGATCTCTTTGAGGCCTCCTGTTTCTGTTCTATTGAAGTTCTCAGCTGATTCTTCCATCAGAGCTCTTTCAGTTGGAGCTGCCAGTTACAGCTGGTCACTTTTGTCCTTCTAAATCAGGGGTGTCAAAACTGCGGCCCGCGGGCCAACTGTGGTCCGCAATCCATTGTTAATTGGCCCGCAGCAAACTCCCAAAATATATTTAGTTTACTTAAGTAAACCAGGTGAGGCAATACGTACTTCACCTCGAGTGAGTGGCCCGGCTGTGTGTGTATTTTACCACATATGGCCCTTGGTGAAAAACGTTGAAAAAAGTTTGGACACCCCTGGTCTAAATACTCTCATCTTCCTTGGCCTGCTCAGGGCTCCTCTATCCTTGGAAATTGGGCCAGCTGTTAGGGTCTCACAGTGTGAACCCCACCCCCCCCACCTCTCTGGACTTCTGTTTAGAAGCTCTGATGTGGATTAAGGACACAATTACATGATAGTTGAGGTGTGGAGCAACTGGGGAAAGGACCAGAAGTTTACGGCTCTTGCTTCATTGTGGAGTGTCATCTTTTGGGTATCAGACTCTTTGAAATATATATGTCCCTTATTTTTCTTAATTCTATATCATATATATATATACTCAACACAATATATTGTACCTCTATCTCTATCTTTGTCCCCTTCTTTTCCTTAGTTCTGTGCTGGGCCTGGGACTCCCTCTACTTGGCAGCAGCCCTCTGTCCTAAAATTCCTCGTGGGCATGTCCAGGAAAAGGAGGCGTGCAGGATGAAGACATGCTTCAGCCTTCATCTGATCTAAGCACGAGGGCCTTTTGCTCACGCATAGTCCCAACCAGCTCATCAGGTCAGCGCCAGCTGAGGATTTGTGGCCAAAACCTTGTGTATGGATTGTTTGCATGTCACCTCTGCTCACATATCCTTCAAGAACTCATCGCTGCAGCTGGGCAGGATTCACAGCACGTGTAACCAATCCAAGCACAGACAACTCATCCGTTCAAAAGAACTCATCCTCTCCAACTTGCCTTTAGTCTTTTACTCAGCAAGCAATTCAAAGTACCTCTTTGGAAAGGGAAGCTCTCCAGTACCCAGCTCCTCGTTCTATAGCTCAGGTTCTCACCACAGAGGTCAGCAGTAGAATGAATAAAGAGGGGGTAAAATACTCTAGAGCTGTGCATCGTAAGAGGGCAGAGTGAGTCTGATTAAGTCCAGGTAAGAGTCAGCTCTCACTCAATCTCATTACATAGTTGAATGCAGCCTTGGTGAAGTGCCTCGTGCATGGCTGCAGTTGCTAATTGCTGACCTGATTTTTGCATGAGCCACAGTTCTGTTTCCACAATCTGACCCACCTGATCTATGCAGAAGCATGGAGGCTGAATCAGCAAGTACACAAGGAAAGCAGCAGGATCCTCTTCTGAGGTACGTGAAAGTTTTCACACCACAGTAAGATTTTTCGCAGTTTAATTACAGGAAATGTGTGCCAGCTCCTCAGTTCATCACCAGCTTACAGAAGGGACCTCTGAGTGTTAGCATCCTAAGGAGATGTCCTTTCTGCAGCCATACTTTCCTGGCTCAGCAGCTGCTTGGTTTACCTGGATCCCTGAGCTGTTGGGAACTGGCAGGTCCTGGAGAGATGAGTCATAACTATGCTGACTCAGATGGTGCCACAGACTCACCAATGAGAAGAGGAGAAGACAGTCTATCACTAATTAAAGTAAGTCTTTTTCTTGTTTACAGGAAGCCTTTCAAGATGCTTACACATGAAGGTTTTCTGTGAGCCGCACACTAGCCCCGTGAGGTGAGTAGGAAAGTAATAGTCTCGTTTCATAGATGAGAAAACTGAGGCACAGGGGTTCGCCTAAGCTCATGTAGTTTCTCAGAAGCAGCCCTGGGCATGTAATCCAAGTCTCTTGGTTCCTAGTGTCTTCCTCTTGGAGATCTGGCCAGTTGCTTAGGTCTGCTCGTGGATCCCTTCCTAATTTTCCCCTCTCTTTTAGATATGGAGGATTATTAATGAGTAGCACCAATGTGGAATGCTACAAAATTTCCTTCCCTAAAGGCACCGGGGGAATACAATTCCTTTTGTCTGTGACCACAAAGGCATAAGGGCTTGAAACCACTGTGAAGTAAGCCTGTGGGCCTGTTCTGCTTTGGGCCTCGTCACCTTCCTTTCCGAGGAGCATTCTGAGGTCAACCAAGCGTCTGACATGCTAGGATTCTCAAAGTCCAGGCTGGGCTTATATGGAAGGCATACAACCCTCCGCAAAACCTCTCTAGACCATTAATGCCTGTTCTAGCGATTACCTTCTAGATATTAGCATCCCTGGCATCAATCTCTGCAGTTCATCTTCTCCGGGTAGATGTTGGCTAATTGTTAGAATTTAGTTCTTGGCTTAACTCTAACAATGGGTTTTGTATAGATTGAAAAGTAGACTGAAACTCAGATTTCTCTTCTGACCTTTTTTAAGTCAAAGGGTGAAGTCCACAACATGTCGTCAGTGCTTCTGAATCTCTTCGGTCTTTTCTGTGGAACTATGACCATCCATGAAAAAAAAGCTTTTGCTTCTCCAGCTGCTGGCATCCAAGAGGCTGTCACTCCAGGCCTCCCAAGCAGCCTGATTTATATCTCTCCTTAAAAGGCAAACAAGCTGAGCGTGAATTCCTAGAGGGCTGAGATCGAGTTTTAATCAACACCGAATCTTCCTCGCTAGAGGTTGCCCACCTTGCCTAACTTGTGCACAGGTGAGCAGTGTGTCTTGTGGGCGTCACCCAACAGAGAGGGGAAGAGGCTCACAGGAACCTAGGGAACCACACTGAAGCCAGTGCACAGAACGGAGCCCATTCTCAAGCAGAGAAAAATGTATAGGTCAAATTATGGGGTTCTGGATGAAGGGGTGGAGTGGGGCCAACTTCACCTGGCACACTAGATGATGTTAAGTCACGTGGGGAGCCTTTAGTCACATGTGTAGATAACATGTAAGTCCTATAAGCAGTAAAGACTGACTAGAAGCCATATTTGTCAGAAGTTGGAACTTAATTGGTGTAACATGCTTCCAGTGACTCAGAGGTAACTTTGCAATGACAGTCTTCCATTTTCTCTACACCAGCCTGAGCCTTGTAAAGGTGATGCCTGACAACTCATGGCTTTAAGACAGGAGGTCTGTGCATGGACAGGAGTCTAAGCTCTAGACTTATCTCCATCGATATCTAGAGCGAGTCACTTCAATTTCTTGATTTTTCTCTTTCTTTTCCTGTAAAATACAAATATCTCTTAGAGCTCTAATCGTTTCCATTTCTGCTATTCCCCAAAGGATGAAATATGCTACTGCCTTACTCCAAGGTGTGACCTGTAGCTTTATATTTCAACTGGCAGTTTCTGGAGTGGATTGCACTGAAATTGTCAACTGTGTAGGGCCAAAAGGAGCTCTAAAAAAAAAAAAAATTGTCCTATGAATTTCTTCCTTGCCTTATATTTGAAAAAAAAAAAAAATGCTAGGGCAGAGATGACACTAAAAAAGAAATGCTCAGGAAAATTCACTGAACTTTTCCCCTTGGCTCTGTGCTTATTTTCATGTCTTACTGAGTTTCAATGTACAACCACGTTGTTAATGTTTTCTGTTTAGTAAACAGAACATCTGCAACCTCTGCTCCTGATGTTCTCAGTCAGCTTGGCTATTAGTTAACAGGGAACTAGTGTGAACTGCAGAACTCAAGGTCACTTTCACCGTTCTTTCATTAGCATTTCCATATAATTCAGTGTTAATGTTCTCTCTGAAACCACAGCTGCTTTAAATATATCATTGCTTTCTCCCTGGGGCTCAGGATAAATAATACAGCCCACACCATATTGAATCCTACGTTGGATTAGCACAATGGTTCATATTCGGTGAGCTGTGCTCTGGCACTCAAAGAGTGACGTTCCTTTATACCTTCAAAAATAATCCTCCAAGCACCGATAAATTAGTCACCAGTCACTGCTGGCTGCTGAATGGCCTACTTTGGCATCTTGACTTGAGAGCTGGCTGCAGGAGTCTTTTGTAACCGGGGCTTTCTTCTGAGCTTCAGTATGGCCTAGGCTGAACAGGGCAGTGCTGGTTCTGAATTCTACCCAAGAGGGACCTCTCCAGAGGAAAGAGGGAGCTGCTTGGGGCCCCGCCTATCAGTGGGGCTCTTGCTGCTCCCAGAGAGGATATTTTACAGTTATCCCCGTTTAGTTAATAACACTTGAAGAATGATGCACAAGAGATCGTGACCTCTGTAGCAGTTTGTTCTCCCCTTTCCAAACTTCCCCCCACCTCGATTCTCAGTTAGAAGTAGTTGTCACTTTTTTATTCACTATATATTTTTCCTCTGAAGTGTTTTTGTTAGATAATTTATTTTTATATTTTTCTTTTACATGAACCTGTTTGCAGTTTCAATCTATTGGTTAAAAACTCCAAAGAATTAGTAATAAGGGTTGAGTCCCTTTTCTAAGTCTTCCTTCATGTGATTTTTCCAGAGTCTTCAGGTTTCCATACCGGTCTACCAGGAGCAATTTATAAACAGTAGTACTTTCACTTTCTTTCCTTTCATGTAAGCAGGCACATTGTTGATTATTTTCCTTAAATAGAAAATATAGTATTACAGACAAAATTTTCAAGATCTACAAGGAAGAAATATGCTGGTGAGTTCAACTAATCCTTTGGGTAGAACGTGCAAATGGACATGACACAGGTTGTTAAAGAATATAAACAAAGCAAAATTCACAGCTCACCGGCTGCTGTGGATGGAGAGATTTGGGGGAAAGGGAGTAATGATGTGGCAACACAAGGAGTAAACAGAGGCGAAAGGTCTTGGACTGAGCAGGAAAGAATTACATATTAATGTAGCCTAGAACTTAAATTAGCTTTACCTAACCTTGGTTTCTTCCCTACTGCCAATGCAAAATTGCAAACAGCCAGTGAGAGTTTTTGGAGACTTTGATCCCTGATATGCAATCTAAAGATTGAAAGATTATAATTTCTCTCTAATTAAATCTCCTCTAACCTTGTATTGAGTACCTGCAAAGTGAGTAGGCAGGATTCAACCTGCTGTGTGTAGATTCCCAGGAAGGCAGGGAGAGACCTGTATGATCATGATTTGCAGCAAGAGTTACTGAACCAAGAGCTACATGTTTGTATAGTGGGAGAGACAGTGTCACACATATCATGTGCATTTTTTCCTGAGTTGCTGATGTTTACCTGAATACCCCTAAGAACGATTGCGATCTACCAAATTATGGGGAGCATCTGCATTGAAATGGACAGGTTGTTGTCAGAACCTACGTACTACAGCAATACTGCAAAGTAGGCAGCTGCAGGCACAAAATCATACTATGATTAAGGCCCCAGGTAGTGCATGGGTTCTCAGCATTTTCCCTTGCGGAGGAGGGACACAGTGTTCTTCATGTTCTCCCGTTTGTCTTCCCTTTGGTCTTCAGGACATTGTTTGCTAAATATTTTCTGATGTTAGGGAACTTAAAGCTCTTTTGTTCAACCTGCTCACTTTGAGGAAATGGAAGCTTCACAGGGTTAAATCACCTCCTCAAGGTCACACAGCTCATTAGTAGCAGAGAAACACTCTGCTACTCTTCTGCCAGCTAGAGTGCTTTATGTACTGGGTGAGTAATCCTCACTGACTGTGTTGCTTTCCTTGTATTCTTGCTGCAGTCCATGTGCTGCAAAGTGGAGATGAGGAAGAACTATTATTCTCCTCTGTGAAATATTTCTTTCCTGTGCAGAAAGAGGGAGTGAGCCTGGAGGAGTAGATGAAGCCGTCCTTCCCACAAGGGGGGTGATTTGAGCAGCACCAAAAATCACCACCTGCATTCATTTCTTAGAGTTGCCAGCACAAGTTCCTGCAAACTGGGTAGCCTAAAACAACAGAGAGTTATTCTCTCACAGTTCAGGAGGCTAGAAGTCGGAAATCAAAATGTCTGAAGGCTCTAGGGAGGAATCCTTCCTGGCCTCTTCCAGCTTCTGGTGGTTGCCTGCACTCCTTGGCGTTCCTTGGCTTGCAGCTCCATCACTCTAGTTTCTGCCTCCGTTGTCACATGGCCTCCTCCCTGTGTGTCTCTGTGTGTACTTTTCTGTCTCTTAGAGAGACAATCGCACTGGAGTTAGAGCCCACTTGAATCCAGTATGATATAATTTCAATCCTCACTTTGAGTACACCTGCAAAGACCCTATTTCCAAGTGAGGTTACATCTTGAGGTTTTGGGTGGACATGAATTTTTCAACTCACTACATCATTCAACCCACTGCACCCACTACATCATTTGTTCAGAAATAACAGCGAATAACTGGACACTCAATCTAAAGTATTATATGAAAACGAGGAAATAATGTTTTTCTATTTATGAAACCTTGTGATGGTCTATTGCAAATCTGAAATTCTGAAGTTAAAACACCCTAGCAAAAGGCTAGAAGGTAATATTAAGCACTCAATAAAGTTTTAGGGGAATAATATATTTTTAGAGTGTTTTTCTGTGCCAGCCATTGCATTCAGTGATTTATTTGGACTATTTTATTGAATCCTTTCAAAGTCCCCGTGAGGCCTGTACCATCATGGTCCCCACTTCACAAGTGAGGAAACTGAGGCCCAGCAGGACTGAGCATGCTGACCAGGATTACATTGCTGAGTGCTTAGTCTCTGTACTTCCTGCAGGACTCCACACCTCTGTGTGTCTCCCTGTAACCTACAAAGAAGAGGAGCTAGGACCACTGGATGCTGAAAATATCCGTAGTGGGGATTCCAGATCTGATGCAGCTGACGACTCAGGATGAAGATATTGAGGTAAGAACTGATCTTGGGAGGCAGACTGCTTGAGTTCAATGCCCCCCTCCTCATCAATCACTTAATAGCTGCGTGGATTTGTTTCTTCTTACTGCTATTACAAATCACCAGAAACTTAGTGGCTTGACACAACACAAATGTATTATCTTAGAGTTCTGGAGTTCTAAAATGAAGTGTCAGCAAAGCTACATTTCTTCTGGAAGCTCTAAAAGAGAATCTGTTCCTTGCCTTTTCCAGCTCCTGGGGTCCACCTGCATTCCCTGGCTTGCGGCCCCTTCCTCCCATCACTCCACACTCTGCTTCCATTGGCACCCTGGTCCTCCTGCCTCCCCCTCATGAGAACCCTTCTGATTCCATCAGACCCACCTGAATAAGCCAGGATCATCTTATCTCAAGAGCCTTAAGTGAACCACATTGGCAAACTCTCTTTACCGTGAAGGTAACACTTCACAGATTCTGGAGATTAGAACATGGACATCTTTGGGGGAGCATTATTCTGTCCACCATACTATGTTATCAGGGGTTCATTTCTTAACCTCCTTAACTCTCACTTTCCTGCTCTAGAAAATGGGCAAATAATTCTACCTCATATATTGAGCCATTGTGAGAATCAAAGGAGACTGTGATGACTGTGTTTCCTGGAAAAGCAAAGGTAGCTGCTCTTCTTATCTGTATTGGTTAAGACATGAGCCAGGAGCTGTTGTCATGGACTAAGGTGACAGAATGGCCTTGGAATCTGGAGGAGATGAGTGTGGGGTTGATGGTCTCCACCCAGGACTGAAGTGCATTACAGGGGCCCCCATTGTGCAAGTAAGCAAAGCAATAGCAAGTGAGGTGCAACCACCTGGACCTGGAGAATTGGGACTTGGGAAAACATAGGGCTTTCCAACTCTACTCTACAATAAGACCGTTTCCTCTCATGCCTAAAAGCTGTCTGGAGAGTCTATGAAAAGTTGAATGGAGCATCCATGCTGAGAGACTCCTTTGTGGAGTTCCCCCAAGAGGTTGGGAATAGCCACATGCAGGCCTAGAGGACAGTGTGGGGCCTGCCAGCCTCCTAGTAATGCTCCAGGTTGTGGTTTTCCCTTTGGGGCTGTTAGAAGCCTGATAACCCTGAGTCTGATTTCTCTCACAAGTCTCTGACTCCTGTGGTTGAAGCAGAAATAAGCTCTGGGTACATGGTCTCCACTGAACCAAAGGGCCTGCAGTAGAACAGGACCCACCAGCTAATTTACTTCAGTATAGAAATAGACTCAGCACTAACAGGATGTGCCCACCCTCACATCCCCTCCCATCGTCACCATCATCCTTGTGCAGTTCCCTTTACCTGTAAGTGACATGGGTAGGGTGATTTATGGAGGGGAAACTTCAGTCTCAAATTCTTACCTATCTCTCCATTTCCCCACCATGGGCTCCTGTGGGTTAAGACTTCCGGTCTCTGGGAGAGCCTCACTAAAATGCAAATACCCTTGGCAGAATAACACTATTAGGCTCTGTGGGAAACTTTAAAGATCATTTCTTTCAATATCACTGGTTCACAGATGAGGAAGTGTGAGGAGCTGGGACCAACTATGAGGTTAGAGGAGACATTCTCCATACAAGACCACCCTGCACTTCTGACACCAACTGCAAGGTCGGGGGGTTCCTAAACTGCCCTCAGATTCAATAATTTGCTAGAAAGACTCACAGAACTCATTTAAAGCTATTATACTGATGGTTGTGGTTTATTACAGGGAAGGAAAGGATACAGATCAGTGACAAAGGTCAAAGGAAGAGACACATAGGACAGAGCCCAGGAGGGTTTCAAATCTAAAGCTTCTGTTTTTCTCTTCCTATGGAGTCAGGACACATCATAGTGTGTTGCTAACCAGGGAAGCTTACCCAAATCTTGAGGTTCAGAGTTTTTATTGGGGCTCCATTACATGGGCATGACTGACTGATAGCCCCTGTGCTGGGTCTCAGCGTCCAGTCTCCAGCCGCTCTGGGTGTGACCTAAAGCCTCCAGCCTAAATCATGTCATTGGTCTTTCTGGCATGGCCAGCTCCCGCTCTAAACAAAATCACTCCTGTAGGGATTACCTCCTAGAAGCCAAGGGCAAAGTCCAGACTTCTTTTGGGCAATGTTACAGTCTATGCTTGTTAAATTCTAAATTGTTCTGAGGAGTTGAATGACCGTACCAAGGTCACGTGGCTCAGCAAAAATGTTTGAATTATTAAAACTCAGTGATTCTTCATAGTCTTTAATGATCGGTACTGAATATGAAGCAATATAGCATAATGGTTAAGAGTCTGGATTCTGGAATCAGACCACAGGGTCAGGCTACAGCTCTGCCATTTAGTACAGTGTGACCTTGGGTAAGTTCCCACACTCTTTGTGACTTAGTTTCCTTATTTATAAAAATGGGGCTAATAATAAAACTCTAACTCACAGAGTCAATATTTGTAAAACACTTAAAACAGTATCTAGCACGTTATGTCTTCAATAATCTTAGTTTTTAATATCATTACACAGAAAAAACAATGTAAATAAATCAGAAAGCAAAATTCATCCATAGTCCTTTCCCCTTTCTCTTCCCATCTAATTGATCGCTGAGATGTTTCCAAACCTATTCTATTCATAAACAACCACAAGCAAATGGTATTGCACATTGTCTAATTTCATTTTTACCTAAGATTTTCATCAACAATTTATTATTTTTAAATGAATAAGAACTTTTGAAATCATGTAAATGTTGAATGAATGTGGAAAAGCTAAGCAACAAAATGGCTACATTGTTTTGGTTACACAAGCATTAATCAATCATGTGAGTAGCTGAAAGCCACCTGGGTTAGAGAGACTGAAAAACTCCCTTTGATTTGTGTAAAATCACAATAACAAATGTTTGTCCTGCTCCAGCTCTATGATTCTTTCATCACGTAAGAGAATAGTATTTTGTCAGGAAACACTGCTTTCCTAGTGTCAAAGAAGAAAAATAACCTTGTGGAAATCTCTGCTCACTTCAGTGTCAAATTTCCAGTTTTCTGATTGTGAAGCAACAGAATATTGTTTTTAGCTATTATGCCTAGAACTGATAAGAGTTGTGTTTAAAAAAAAAATGTGTTCAATTAAGGGAAAATTTGATCAAGTTCCTACCATGTGCCAAGCATTGGGTGATCAAACTGAGGGAAACAAAGTCAAGGAAGACATCATATTGGGTGTCTGAAGTCCCCCAGCCTAGCAGGACTCAGAAATGTGCGGGGCATGGATGTTCACCTCCGGGATACAGAGCTGCCTCAGAAGAACCATCTAGTTTTGACTGGGCTACGTACAAGTGGGGATACTTGAGTTTGCCTCTAATGATTTCTGGGGGCACGCTGGTGAGGGAGGGCACCTATTCTGTGTAAGATAAAACCATGGGACCACGTGGGTATCAGAGTTTGGTTATAGCAAGAAAGGATCACTGAGTCAAGGATGGCATGACATGTGATCACCAACCAAGGAAAGGGACCCTGTCGTAAGAGTTTTCCTTCTCACTTAAGTGAGAGCAATGAGTGTATGCCTCTTTGGATAGGGGTGGGAGCAGGGAGTGGAAGTGTCCTGGAACATTATACTCTGACAAAAACGATTCTTTCCTATCCCTCCATTTTGAGTAGAGAGCTAATTGCATAAGCTAATATCCGGCATTTATAAAAGTACTTCTTCCCTTTCAAGAGAGTTTTAGGATCATCAGTAACATTTGAACTCAAAGCAACCTTATGGGAAAGGGGGGGAAGGGTGACATTAAACCCAGTTTGGACAGTGGGGCCCAGAGTGGCGGTGTGAGCTGATAAGGCCACGCTGGGGACGAATCCTGATTTCCCTCTTTTCTACCTTCGTACTCTTACTTTCATCTCAGCTTTCTGGATTTTTTTCTTTTTAACAGGCAAGAGTCTTTAAGTTGCAAGTCACGCTAGTACCATTTACATTTTAAGAGGCTTAAAGTTTTAATTTTCTTTTCCATTTCATTGGAATATTTAGAAAGTTGACCTGCTTTTATTACACCACATTCTGAACATATCCTACCACTTTGATCCTAACCCCTGCAGAGCCTGGGCAGGGCTGGACTTCCAGGGGCTTGGTAAAGATAGTGAGAGGTCCAGGCAGTTAAGAATGTTCCATCAAACAGAAGTGGGCCAAAGCCCTCACCTTGAGAGACCCCAGATGAATGAATTTGGATTACTGGATTCCAACAGTCCAAGGGCTCAAGGTTTACCTAACGTGCCCTCTGCAGCTTAAGACGTTTTCTAGCTTCTGTCCCCCAAAGCATTATCAGAGGGCAATGACCTCCCCTGACCTCAGACTGCTGAGCTGCATTAGGCTGTATGTCACCACATGCCATGGCTGACACGAGGGTGTCTGCCAAATTTCCATCTGACTGCCGTCCTCATTAGAGTTCGGAGGAACAGTTAGAGGCTCCATTCAAATTTCCTAACTTATTTTGGTTTTACCCTTAAGCAACTGCTTCATTGGCTTATTTCCCTTAAGACCAAACATTTTCCTGTGGTGGGAGCAAAGGAAATGAATAGCTTCTGGAACATAGAACAACTGGGCAGGGATTTTTGGAAGGAAGTCTCCCTTTTCTAAGGTTCTTCTTGGAAGGGAATCTTCGCTATTATCACCTCAGTGGGCCTGATTCCTGCATCCTAAACACTGTCTGAACTTAACCTCTGCTGCCTTCCAAGTCTGT